>NC_086185.1:12500-612500 GCF_023053635.1 Elgaria multicarinata webbii | reverse complement strand
CCACACCTGCAGCCTTGCTTCTGGGTGGACCCAGGGGCTCTCTTCAAGCCTGGGCCAGGCGACGACGGAGCAGATAAGAACCCCCCTTCCCCACCTGGCCCCTTACCTGGACCTGCCACCACTGCACGAACTGTTGGGGTGGCAGCTCCAGGCAAGCCCCCCCACACACCCCACCACTTTCCTTCTCCGTCAAGGCCTGGCCTGTGCTTGAATCGAGCCCCCGAGTCCACCCAAAAGCAAGGCTGCAGGTGCGGACTTGCTTCCGGGCGGACCAGGGCGCTCGATCCAAGCCCGGGCCCAGCGACGACGGAGCAGGTAAGTGGGGTGGGCTGGGGTGGGGGCTTGCCGAGAGCTAGCGCCGCAGTTCGCACAGCAGCGGCAGCGGGTCCAGGTGAGGGCCCAGGCAGGAGGGGGGTTCTTACCTGCTCCGTCATTGCAATCCAACACCTTTGGAGGGCACCAGGTTGGGGAAGAGCTGCTCTAAACAAAAAAAGAAGTAGGCGGCTCTAAGCTGTTCGTCATCCGTTTTCCACAACGCCACAGTCACCTCTGCATATCCTAATCTCCATCCTGTCCTCATGGTTTATCTGCTTTGGCAGAATGAGAATTTCACTGGGACTTTCTGCCTCCTTATGGAGGATGTGGCGTTAAGGTTGGTGAGCCTTAACTCCCAATTTCCCCGCGTTTTGGTGCTTGATGGAAAAGTGTACGTACTTAACGTTGTTTCATAAACCGTAGGTTTTTGTTTTTTGAATTTCATGACTTTTTGTAAAGGATGACCAGAGCCCTGCCCTCTTTTAAATGTGGTCACTGTAGTATAGCTCCTGCAGCTTTAACTGTTGTGATGAAGAGGGAATTTCACCAGGTTCTACATATAAACAAATGACACCTGCTGAAATTCCCTTTTCTATGCAACTGTTAAAGATACAGGAGCGCTGTCCTCCGTTCCATATGGCTAGGGTGACTATATAAAAGGAGGACAGGGCTCCTGTACCTTTAACAGTTTCTTACTGACGTTTTTCACGCCCGAGAAGCAGAGGTGGAGGGTGGACACTTAGAAAACTGTTTCTTTATACAATTTAATAAAAAGCAACAAACAAAGGTGTCATCTTAAAGTTAACCAAATAGTACTTCTTCACCATGGCTAGGCAAAGTATACGTCCAAATGCAAAGAAAAGGAAACTGGAAACATGATTTTGGAGAACTAAGATGCTAAAACAATTAGCACTTACAATTTGCAAACACTGAAACACAAAGACAAACAAAAAAGGGGGTGTGAGTGGACAAAACGCCGATAGACGTTGTGTGATTTGCAATCGCACAAGAAGGCAAGTCAAATTCCCACTCTGAACGCTGTGTTAGGGTGACCATATGGAAAGGAGGACAGGGCTCCTGTACCTTTAACAGTTCCATAGAAAAGGGAATTTCAGCACATGCCATGTGTATGCATGCAGCCACTGGTGGAATTCCCTCTTCATCACAACAGTTAAAGCTGCAGGCGCTATACTAGAGTGACCAGACACAAAGGAGGACAGCGCTCCTGCAGCTGTAACTGTTGTGATGAAGAGGGAATTCCACCAGTGGCTGCATGCATACAAACGACATGTGCTGAAATTTCCTTTTCAATACAACTATTAAAGATGCAGGAGCCCTGTCCTCCTTTCCATATGGTCACCCTAGCTGTGTTCACCATGCCTGGATCAACCCCCGCAAAGATACTTTGTAACTAAACAAAACGACAATTCTCCTGCTGCAGCTTTTGCCTGTGTTTTCTCAAAAGTGTGTGCTTTTGTGTGTGTGTGTGTGTGTGTAGTGCTTAAGGAGGCGCACACTCTGTCTCCCAAGCTGTTGAACTTTGAAACTGATGTTTTTTGTCAATGAATACTCAGTTGCTCTTTGCAGATGTTGGGGGTGGGGAAACGTAGGCCTTTCCTAAATTCTGTGTTAGGCTTTCCTCCTCATCCCTCATTTATCCTTCATCTGTTGCGCTGGGGGTAATACATGTTTGCTACCATACATTGGTGAAATTCCCTTCTCGGCGCATTTACAAACTTATCCCACAACTATGGGATGCACCTATTAAAGATACAGAAACATTAGATTATACCTGTCCACATTTGGAATTTTCAGTCGTGGGATAAGTTTGTAAATGCACTGAAAAGGGAATCTCACCTATGGACATGGGTTCAGTTAATGGGCTGGAGCTGCTCCCCTGGCTCCTCCAGGCATCGAAGGTCCCATTCCTGAGGGGGGGCGCTGAGATTCATTTTGAATATGTACTTACCGAATAGTTGTTTTTATGGCCTGTTGCATGTAAGGTAAGGGCATCTTCCTAGGTCTGGGAATTGGGACTTCCTACCTGACTTTTCCTCCCACCTCTACAAGAAAGTTCAGAGCTTTGGGAGACTTACACGCAACTGATGTTCTTGCGCCACCATGAAGTCCCACAGCAGCCGCCTTGCTGGGTAGCTGGTCACACCCAGGCCCTGCAAGAGAAAGATGGACAACAGGTCAACAACTGGCGGATCCAATCCAGGATGACTGAGAACGTGTCGACGTTTTAGGGGAGATCCAGGGCGGGCAGAAGGGAGACAACACACTCAGCATCGCCTAACAGATTAGGGTAGCGCTTCAGAGATCAGGCAGATGCCTTCAGCTTTATCTGTGTAAAACACACTTCTCTGAAAGTGGAATTCCATTTTTAAAAAAGAAAAGAGCGTGGATCACGCAAGTCAGCCCACTTGTGGCATTGAGAAAAGACAGGGGGGGAGGCAGAGCGTGGTCTACCTGGGGGAGACTGGCCTGTTTCCAGTGGACCACAGAGGGCTTGGCAGCGCTTCTGACTCCTGTAATTCAGGCTGCACTTGCTGGGCCCAGGGTGTACGCATTTCGTTCAGTCTTTCTGCCTGTGTTTTGCATGTTGTCAGGTGTCTTTCGTTCCATCATCCACTCATTGAAAAAATCAATACTTTTTTTAAGGAAGTCCAAGAATTTCATCCCATTTACACTAATGCCCGTTAGCATAGATCTAATAAAGTGCATTAGTGATGCCTATTTGTGCAAGTGTGATTTGGTGCAAATCCCCACAAAAAGAAAAAGTGGTGTGAAAAAGGCAGTCCAGAATTATGCACACTGGAATTCTAACTTGACAAGACTTCAGTCGACCACAAAAGGGGGCCAAACCGTAATGAATTGAGGCCACCCCTGTTTGGGACATCTCCATCTGCAGGTGCCAGAATGAAAGATAAGGCAGGCCTTGCTCGATTTACTCTTTTGAATTGAAGAATCGTTCATTATGACCTAGCTACATGTGTGGAGTCTTCTTCTATTTATTCTGTAGCCCAGATTAATTTCATTAGTGGGCATCCCATAACTCCTGTCTAGTGAAACACCTCTGAAATAAAGGCGGTGGAGTCCCTAGTACAGCTGTGGGGGAAAGGAAATATCCCAACTCAATGGTGTCATCTTTAATAAGTTGACAGCCCACCTTTTAGTACATTTCTTCGTTCTCTCCTGCAGAAAACGAAGATAAGTTTGGTGATTTTATATGAGCGATGGCAAAAGAGCTGCGGCCAGGTGCATGCGATTAACTTCTGGCATGAAAGAGGTGTCATCGAAATAGGGCTCTTCCCTCCTGCCCCAGGACGTGCCCTGCCTTCCCCCCTGCAAAGCTGCCCCAATTTTGTCTTCGCTTGTGGCAGAACCCCCTAACCCATGAAATCTCCTCCAGTGCCTGTGGGAGAAGCAAAGCCCCCGATTCCCCGCTGGCCCTCTCTCTCCAGAGCCACCAGCTGACACTTCCCAAGATGGGACCCTAAATTGTTGTTAAGATGTGAGACAGAAGATGAACAAGTAAAAGACTGTATGACAAAACGGGCACAAAATATTGGGCATAATATCTTAATGGAAGAATGGGGAAATATGTGGGGAAAGGGTTTAAAATTTACACAATGTGCAAATCTTAAAGAGAATTTGTATAAGATGATGTACAGATCGTATATGTCACCTGTAAAATTAGCTAAAATGTTTAAAGGGGCTTCAAGTAAATGTTGGAAATGTAAAAAAGAAGAAGGAACCTTTTATCGTCTTTGGTGGACTTGTAAAAAAGCCAAGACCTTTTGGACTCAAATCCCTCCTTAATCCAAAAAACATTAAAGAAATGAAACCAGAAGCTTTCTTACTTGCAGTAATGGACAAACAAATAAAAGAGAAGGGGGGAATGTTGTTTTCGTATAGGGTGACGGCAGTAAGATTGCTATTCGCACAGAACTGGAAAAATGAAATAACACCAAAAATGAATGCATTGATGTTGAAGATGTTGGAACTTGCAGAGATGGAAAAACTTACAGCGATGTGGGGAAAGGGAGGAAAGAAGCATAACTCTGTGAATCCAATGTAGGAGATTTTAATAAATTATAAGATCATAAGAAAAATTGAATTGGATATATAAAGGGTGATGAAGAAATTAATCAGCATTTTTGGCATGAAGAGGGCAAAAGAAAAATATACTTTAACCTCACCCTTAAGTGTTTTTAGTGTAATTGTAGTGGTTATATGTATACCCTTGTTTGTATGTACCATGTGGGATGTTTGCTTAGCTGCTGTTGGGAAAAAAATAAAAAATTTAAACCACCAAGATGGAACCCTTCTTACCTTGCGCCACGTTGGGTTGATGATGCTCATCGTGAGCAGCGGTGGGTGGAAGACGGTGTGGGGAGGGGGAAGGGGGTCGGCTCTCTGGGATGGGGGGAAGGGAGGGGAGGGAAGGGAAGGCTAAACTATTAAGCAATTAAGTTCGCAACTAATAACCTATCCAAATATTAAACTTTAACTTTAAAATTACAAAGAAAAATGAACAATAAATGCTGATAGCACTAGAAACACTATAAACAGCCACACTCCCACACTAATCCTCCACACTCCCACACTAATCCTCCACACTCTCTCAAGACACCAACGGTCTCTCGGGGTTAGAATCCTGCGTCACCACGGCTGCTAGAACTCCGGCATTGTGGAGAATCCGGCTCTGGACTGGATGGGATTTTGATATAGGCAGTGACCACCATGGGCAACCACAGGGGGGTGAAGGGGGCCTTCTACCCCACCCCACCCTCACCCCCCACTGACCCATGAGCCATAATCCTAGCCATGGATCCTTTGAGTTGCAATAGAAAGGAAGGTTTAAAGCACTTGTTGTGAGAGATCAATGGGTTTTCTGCCTAAATGTATTGTTTTGATTATTCCTCGTCTCTATTATACGATATATCTGACATGATTAATTGGAATGTTTGGTCTAATGGCTTAATACTGCAATTTTCATCCTTCTATAAGAATTTCAGGGAACTCTACGTTGAAGGAAATGTAACCAAAAGAATTGACCTTGGTGCGATAGATGATAGATGAATATAAGGGAGAGGGGGAAAAGTCTAAATCAATAGGTGCCCTAGAAGGAAACTAGGGGGCTGTCTAGATGTCTTCTTTGCCCCTTGGTGGCTGTGCAGTGGTGCTGCATTGATTATTCAACGCAGTCCCCAACATCACAAGCACAGCAACCCTTTGCGACAGTAATTGGTGATCATTTCTTCAGCACTGCTAAGGTGATGGTGTTAATATCTGCAGGAGTCCCTATGCAGACCTGAATGAATGGAATTCAGCTGCCTGATGAGCGAGTCCAGGAACTGCTATCTGAGGGTGACACTTCATTCAGCGGATGAAGTGCATCTGGAAGCCCACGTTTCTTATGCTATACAACACTTGTTTCTCTTTCAGGGGGCCCAAGACTCCTTGCAACAGGAATCTGGTTGAATGTCAACCTGTATCTTCCTTTTCATACAATTCTACTACTTTTTACTTATTTACATATTTATCATTAAACACCTGTCATTTGCATTTCATCATAAGACCTCTTATATTGTCTTAAGACAGATGGATTAGTCTTGTCAGAATCAGCTGTTTCCAACAAATCCATTGAATAGGATAAAGAATAGAATAAATCCAGGAGACGAGGTCTATAGCCAGTTGGATTTTCTCGTCTCCCCCCTTTTTATCTATGGGGACCAATATTGCCCCCTCCACTCTGCTGGGACTTTTCAGGAACACTTCAGTGCAAATAAAGCGTGATGCCAGTACTGGTGCCCACCATTCAACAACGACCTTTAATTAATGGGGTGGGGGGATACGCTGGGCTGCGTTGCTTTTCACTGGCACAATGAGTGACTTAATTCCATCCGCTATCACAGACGGCCATTGGCCAGCAATGGAGGGAGCAAGTCAGTCCGTTCAAAATCCTTGGACTGTTGCTCCCCAAAGTCCTCCCACGTTGTTCGTGTAACACGGCAGTCCAGTTCTTGTGAGGAATGACCCTCCCTATCGGTCACCGCCTTCCAGAGGGTTGTGAGTTCACGAGCAATGCTCCTGCTGACTCCTTCCAGCCTTCCTTTATAAAAGCCTCCTCCTCCTTTTTTATCATTTTATAAATCATTATTACTTATGTCTAAAAGAGGGCAGGGATATTTACTTGATTGGCATTCTGAACCAGCTTAAACCACTTCCGAAGGCATTGAGGCAGTGTGGTGTAGCGGCTAGAGTGTTGGGCTGGGACTCAGGAGATCTGGTTTCCTCACTCAGGCATGAAACTCACAGGCTAAGTTTGGGCCAGTCCCTGACTCTCAACCTGACCTACCTCACAGGGTTGTTGTGAGGATAAAATGGAGAGGAGGAGGAGGACTATGTGAGCTGCCTTGGGTTCTTTGCAAGAGGAAGAAAGGTGGAATAATAATAATAATAATAATAAATAATAATTTTTTTGCCCGGTTTGAATGGATTCAATCCTATGCCTTTTTTTAAGCAGTTCAAAGTCATGTTAAGACACCATCCTATCCGTTCCAGCCTCGATGGTCGGAAGCCTCTGAATGTGGAAGCTCACAAGTATCCCATGGAGAGCCAGAGACATGGCGGGAGTAATTTCCGCCTCCCTCTCCTCCCTCTCTGCCCTTTCATGAGATCGGCTTGTTTGCCCGTCTAGCTGGGACGCTTTGGAGGGGGTGGGAAGGAGGCTGGAAAAGCCTCAGGATAACCTCCATCCTGACCTCCCCAATCCCCTCCCCTCTGCCCCGCCCACTGGGGGAGTTCCTGACCTCGGAGAGGCATCAATCATGGTTCTTTCTGTGTTGGCTGCAAGGAGGAGGGAGGGGGGGCAGAGGATTGATTCCAGATCTGAGGTCAGAGCGCTGCCTTCCATGATCCTGGAATCCTCAGTCTCCTGTGGCCCCCCAGACACTGTCTAGGGAGCATAGAATTGTTCCCTTACACTACTGCTTTGTAACCATTTAAAATGGTATTGACAACTGATGGGGCCCAGGACATGCTCCATATACCATTTTCAAACCGCCTTCAAAGTGTCATTCCCTGCTCGGTGTAGATCTGGCCTGAGGCTGAAATGGTGATTTACAACAACCCTGCAATGCAGTCCAGGGTTCTAAAGAGTATTCAGAGTCATTAATGGCCAGCAGGCAGTACAGCTGCCACTAATAGCACATGCAGTAGGAGCCTGCACAAGTTCAGGAGAGGCCCGAGGCCCAGTGATGGCATCCCAGAATCAGGCCTACATTCCTATGTTAGCCCTCCTCCAGTCGTACCATGATGGGCATAACTCAGGGGAATTGCACACCCACCGCCCCTCTTTTGTGGGGGTTGTAGCTGCATGCTGGTCGCAAAATGATGAGACATCTGACTTTCCCACAAGGCAAAGCCGCAGTTCTAGATGCCATCACAAACTGCCTGAATGTGACTCAACTGGTGTAGCCTGAACAATTCAGGGGATGAACCCATGTGCTTCAAATTTGGTATACCTAAATCCCTACTTAGGACCTACCATGGTGCTAATTTTTATGTTTGTTTAAGTAATTTCCTTCCCTTTTGGGAAAACTTCTCAAGCCTCTAGTCCTCAACGAGGTAAGAGAATTTTAAAAAAACCTCCTAAAAATCTGGGGATGAACCCATATGCTTCAAACATGGCATACCTACAGCCCTGCTTAGGACCTACAATGGTGCTAATTATTATGCCTGTACCTGTAATTTCATTTCTTTTTTGGTAAATTTTCAAGCTTCTAGTTCTCAACGAGGGTTGAGAATTTTAAAGAACTCCTAAAAATCAAGCAATGAACCCATCTGCTTCAAACGTAGCATACCTAAATCTCTACTTAGGACCTACCATAGTGCCAAGTTACATGTCTGTACCTTTAAAAATGGCAGTGTATTTTTAAAAAAATAATTTTAAAAACTCAAACTTTTAAAAATTCCTAAAAATCAGAGGATGAACAAATAGGCTTCAAACCTGGCATGCCTAAACCCCTACTGAAGCTCTACCATGGTGCTAATTTGTTTGTTTGTTTCTGTAATTTCATTTCTTTTTTAGGAAACTTCCTTCTCAAGCTTCTAGTCCTCAACGAGGTTTGAGAATTTTAAAGAACTCCTAAAAATCTGGGGATAAACCGATATGCTTCAAACTTGGCATACCTAAATCCCTACTAAAGACCTACAATGTTGCCAAGTTACATGTCTTTACCTCTAAAAATAACAGCGTATTTAAACATTTTTTTTAAAAAAACTCAATTTTTAAAAAAATCCTGAAAATCAGGGGATGACTCCATATGCTTCAAACTTGGCATGCCTAACGCCCTACATAGGACCTACCATGGTGCTAATTTTTATGTTTGTTTCAGTAATTTCCTTCCCTTTGGGGGGAAACTTCTTAAGCCTCTAGTCCTCAATGAGGTTTGAGATTTTTAAAAAACTCCAAAAAATCAGGGGATGAAGCCATATGCTTCTAACTTGGCATGCCTAAAGCCCTACTAAGGGCCTACCATGGTGCAAAGCTACATGTCTTTACCTTTTAAAATGACAGCATATTTTCATTTTTTTAAAAAAACCTCAAACTTTTTTAAAAACTCCCAAAAATCAGGCGATGAACCCATATGCTTCAAACTTGGCATTATGGAACATGGTTAGCAGCACTAACCATGGCTAAAAGTGTCATCTGACACATGTCTGTGGTTAACATGCTGAAATAATAGAGCCTCAAGTATAGAGTGGCCAAAATTGCCATGGCTGCTCTATACTGCGGGCAATTTCACTGCTCCAGACGGCTGCTTTGCCTAAGCGTCTGCAGAGGCCACCATTTTGCATAGTCGGCAAAGATTTTGATGCAGTTACGTCTGATTGAACAGGCGCGTGTTAAACTCACATTTACTTCCTCATTGCCCGGCACTTCTTCCCTTTGTTGTGTCATGATATCGATGTCGCTTGTTGATGATGCGTCCCGTTCGCTTGCTTTGGCCCGCTCATTCCCATGGCCGACACACTCAAAATGGCCGCTGGAGCTGTACTATAAAGAGGAGTCACCAACATGGCGGATGGCATTAGCCGGCACAGCAGACACACTCAAAATGGCCGCGAGCATGACAGGCCATGAGCCACTAGAGGAACGGAGGATTTCCCCGTAAAAACGTACATTTACGTGCTAGTCCACGCAAAAATGGCTGGCGCTACTGCATGGGCTCCTAATGCACAGACTTCCGGGATATGGGGCGGAGCAGTTGGAGGACTCAGGTGCTCCACGCACCTAGTGTGACCGTATGGAAAGGAGGACAGGGCTCCTGTATCTTTAACAGTTGCCTAGAAAAGGGAATGTCAGCAGGTGTCATTTGTATATATGGAGAACCTGGTGAAATTCCCTCTTCATCACCACAGTTAAACATGCAGGAGCTATACTAGACTGAGCAGATTTAAAAGAGGGCAGGGCTCCTGCAGCTTTAACTGTTGTGATCAAGAGGTTCTCCATATATACGAATGACACCTGCTGACATTCCCTTTTCTAGGCAACTGTTAAAGATACAGGAGCCCTGTCCTCCTTTTCATAGGGTCACCCTATCCAATGGACACTTACCCAGTACTGGAAATCCCAGTAGGGGATTATATAGAATCATAGAATAGCAGAGTTGCAAGGGGCCCACAAGGCCATTGAGTCCAACCCCCTGCTCAATGCAGGAATCCACCCTAAAGCATCCCTGGCAGGTGGTTGTCCTTTACTCAAAAGTAAATCCCATTGATTTCAACTGCTAATTTGAACTGCTGCCCCTTGGTCTGTGCTTGGAGGGGAGAGAAACAGAGGGAAGGGGGCTGGAAAGATTTCCCCTTTTTCTGCGCCCTTTTCCTAAGCATAGTTCAAGGGGCAGCGTGTAGCAATTGAAATCAATGGGATTTGCAGCAGCAACCCTCACCCACCTATATGCAAATTAAGTACACTGGACCTCCAGGGAAGAATGGAAGGTGAGGGGGGAGAGACTCTTTAGATCTGTGTGTGTGTTTAACTGCAAAGGAACACGTTCCTCCGTAGGTCCCGAACAGCCTCTTCAAAGGCTGGTCAGTTTCAGGCGCGGATTGAGAGACTAGCTCTGGTGCCAATAAAAGTGATTAAAATCTTTATAAATTCTCATCTGTGTCCAGAATGTTCGATGTTTCGGATTAATAATACTCCTTCCTCAGGAGCTGACACTGGAAACCTTATTCTTATATGTTAAATATTTTCTGGAGCCTTTTTCCTTTTTGAGCGTTCGCCTGAACTGCCTCTAATCAAAGAATTCCGGCTCGTAGCACTTTTATCTGCACCAGAGCTAGTCTCTCAATCTGCCCCTGGTCAGTTTCACCCAAAATGTCTTGTCAGTTTCAAGCGAAGTCCTTTGGCTGCTTCTGAATCAGTGTCCCTGTTGTGTAGAGATAAAAGATTTCCTCACCTCTCAGTCCATAGGAGTGGATTATGCCATTGCCTGCCCTTGTTCAAAACTCTACCTAGGGAAAACAACAAGGCAATTGAAGACAGAATAGGGGAATATCTTTATAATTTGAGACATAACAAAATTGAAGCCCCGCTAGTATAGGGTGACCATATGGAAAGGAGGACAGGGCTCCTGTATTTTTAACAGTTGCATTGAAAAGGGAATTTCAGCAGGTGTCATTTGTATATATGGGGAACCTGGTGAAATTTCTTCTTCATCACAACAGTTAAAGTTGCAGGTGCCCTGCCTGCTTTTAAATCTGGTCACTCTAGCATAGCTCCTGCACCTTTAATTGCTGTGATGAAAAGGAAATTTCACCAGGTTCTCCATATACACAAATGATACCTGCTGAAATTCCCTTTTCTATGCAACTGTTAAAGATACAGGAGCCCTGTCCTCCTTTTCATATGGTCACCCTACACTAGTAACATTCACCAGAATCTATCCTGTTGTGGGCCATTGAAAAAACTAGAGGAAGTGAAGCCACTCTTAGCAGGAGAGAACTCTATTGGATTCTATCTCTGAAGTCCCTCACTGCAGGAGGGCTCAATGATACTTTAGAATTAATTGCACACAATTAATCACTGTTAACTTACCGTTGACCCTTTGATCACCATTCAGGGTTAAATCACACCATCACGACTCAGCTGAACACTATAAAATCAACCCGCACCTTCCCTAATGCATCAGGGCTTGTTCACACACACACACATACGCACCCAAAAAATTTCGTTCTGATAGCAGGACTCACAACAAACGCTGAGGCTTTTTAATCAAGCGAATTGTGTTTGCAGTATTGCAGCTTGCCCGTCTGTTTTCTTATAACAGGTCGCTCAAAATATGTATATGTAATGGGTATTGTTAATCTTGTTGCTAGATTTTGCTGCATAACTAATTAGATTCTTTGAGTTGACTGTATGTTATGGTCTTAACAGCTATCGATGCAGTTTGAAAAAAGGACTAGAATGTATTCCATGTTTGAAAAAGAGCATTTTATGACTTTTAATTTGTTGTGTATTACCTTTTAAAAAATGCACTACATGTATAGTATGGAAGCGTTCTCCGTGGGGGTGGGGATCCTGCATCTCACCACCTTTTTCTTTTCTTTTTTAACAATGGGGGGTCCAGTTTTTATTGGGAGCCCCCACATGGGAAAGGAGGGCTTAATCCTCTCAGTAACTGTAATTTGCCTCTGAATTCCTCTGCCGTTGGAGGTCCTGGTGCTGCATTTGAAGTCTCCTCCTCCCTACACTGGGAGGTGAGATGGTCACTTGCTACCTCGCTTTGCTCCCCCACCCCAGACACCCACCCCGTTTTCCCCCCCTTTTTAAAATTGCAAAAATTAAGACTGAAATCCTCAGCATAGAATGGTGCACCCTTGAAAGATCAGGACAGCAGCTTGGGGATACTCCTGGACCATACCTGCTCAGGTGATGGTTGGCCAGGTGTGCTTTTCCTCAGCATGGAGTACTGCACCCATAGAACGGTGCACTCAGCATAGAATGGTGCACCCTTGAAAGATCAGGACAGCAGCTTGGGGATACTCCTGGACCATACCTGCTCAGTTGATGGTTGGCCAGGTGTGCTTTTCCTCAGCATGGAGTACTGCACCCATAGAACGGTGCACTCAGCATAGAATGGTGCACCCTTGAAAGATCAGGACAGCAGCTTGGGGATACTCCTGGACCATACCTGGTCAGGTAATAGTTGTGGCCAGGTGTGCTTTTCCCTGGAATGGAATGGTGCACCCATCCCTGGTTCAGTTGGACCTCACCGTAATGCTTCGTGCATGGTGAACATCATGACTGGACTACTCTAACATGTCTGTAATCACTGGCGTTGTAAGAGACTTTACGAAATGGTGCTCTCCGGAAGGGGATATAGGACCCTGGGAATGGCACCTTCTCCAGAGACTATCCCCCCAATGGATGGGGAAATCAAACCAAAATCACACTGTTTTCTTTACAGCAAGGGAGGAGGTGGGAAAGGAGGGAGTAGCTGAGCCATCTCAGTTCCTGAATTCTATCTTCGATTGGTCTTTGGACCTTAAAGGAAACTGTAATATATGTTATGTGTTGGCACCTAGGGGCAACGTAGCAACAGTGTTTGTCTTAGAGTAGTTGGAACTGAGCTTGCTCCAGGCCTGATTTCCTATCTACATGCTGATAGGAGAAACTAAAGGGAGAGGAGTGTACTTTGGTTCAGTTTAATTTCTGCCTTGACAAATGTGAGCCGGTCTTGAGGCAAAACCTCCAAATTTTAATAAGAGACATTATTGTAGTTACAACTAGGTCTGTGCAAGCCTTGGGCCTCAGAATTTGAAATCCAAATTACGATGGTCATTTCGTAAGGGATCTGTTATTTTATCACGGAACCACCATTTCAATGCATAGTCCTAGGCCTCCTTAAAGAAGAAACCGCCTACGACTTTTGTATATCGCCCAGAGAGCTTCGGCTATGGGGCAGGATATAAATGTAATAAAGGAAATAAATAAATAAATAAATAAATAAATAAACAAACAAATAAATGAAAAACTCCCAGCATACATTGCCTGGGAGGGCTGAGCCTACCAGAGCCCAGGGTCAGTGGGCACTGACGTCCTCCCTGCTGCCGCTGCAATCGCCCACTCACAAGCGTGATCGCCCACTCCCTGACGTGGTCCAGGACACTCCAGTTCCTGGAGGAGTTCTCGTGTGTTCTGCAGGCACCCCACAGCAGACTGCTTCTCCCAAAAGCCGAAGCAGGCGTCTGCGTGGTGCCCGTGGAACACATGAGGTCCCCTCCAGGAACTGGAGTATCCTGGGGCGGATCCACACGTCGTTCCGAAATCGCTTGCTTGTGTCTGGAGTGCGCCCCGAAGCTCATCGGTGCACACAGGCGTACTTTCAAAGCGCCTTTTCCCGGCTTTTGGGCGCTGTTATTTAGTCTGTCTTAGGTCAGTTTAAGGCGTCCCTTCTTCCAAGGTGTGAATCAATTAGTCGCTCTTTCCTCCCCGCCCCGCCCCGCCCCGCCCCACCCACCAGACTTACTTTGTTGCCTTTTGACTTCCTCTCCTCTTCCGATAATATTTCTTGTCCGAACAACACCATCCCTCTTTAATCTGTAATCATCAACTTTTCCGCGTGCGAGGACAGGTGAGGTCGGTTCCATTTACCTCAGTCGTTTCCGCTTTTGGCTTTCTCATTTCTATTTTTTTTTTAATTTGTTCTGATCTATGCGCATCAATGCATATTCGTTTAAAAGGCTCTTTACAGAGCGCTGGTTAGTATAGGCAAAGCCCCAAATCCGGCGCGAAAAGCAGCCTCCATTTTTCCTCTGCACCTTTCGCGCGAGGGAGGGGGCAGGTATCCATTCTCCTAAGCCTTCCCTCTTTCGCCATTCCCAGTTTTAATTTTTTTCTAGGGTTCTGAGTTATGCGCATAAGTGCATATACGTTTAATATTCTCCATACAGAGCGCAGCGGACTCTGTGTATCATGTATAGGCGCACAGCACACGCAAGTGTGCTTTAAACTCTATGGGCAAGGGTCAATTCTGGCGCGAAAAGCAGCCATTTTTCCTATTCACCTTTCGCGCGAGGGAGGCGGCGGCGGCGGCAGGTATCCATTACCCTCAGTCGCCATTCCCAGTTGTAATTCTTTTTTAATTTATTTATATTCCCCCTTTTCCCCCTTTACAGAGCGCCGGCTAGTATAGGCAAGCCCCAAATCTGGCGCGAGAAGCAGCCTCCATTTTTCCTCTTCGCATTTTTCCAGCGAGGGAGGGGGGAGGGTGCAGGTATACATTATCCTCAGTCGTTCACTCTTTTGGCTTTCTCATTTGTAATGTTACTAGTTTCTTTAGAAGAAAATGATGCTGTTTAAATGTCTAGATGTTGAAATGTAATTAATATTAAGTTTCTCCCCTCCACACACAAACCCACCCCGCCCCTACATAGATTATTGCAAGCTTTTGCATGCCTTTTTCGTAAAATAACAGTGTTCCTTTTCTGCTGCTGAAGTTTACATGTATCTCTTAGAAGTGATATTTCAGTTCAGGAACTTTACCTACTTTTGTATAGTTCTTCATATTTCAGGTAATGGTTTTATGAGGAGAGTTATTCCAAGTGCAATACTTTTAAAAGTTGCTTTATGTTTGGTCACATATTAAAAACCTACATTCTGTTAGCAATTCTGCTAAGTGATCATTGACCTAACATTAAAACCAAATCAAGGAGTTAACGAGTTTAAGCAAGAGTTATCTTTCTTAATTCATAATATTATAAATATTTTTATTCTTCATAATCCTTAGATCTGAGAATGGCAAGTGGCCGTAAGGGCCGAGGCACCTCATGGCGTCACCCAGAAATTCTCGATTTGCTTGTCGTATGGGGGGAAGAAAAACTTCAGGAGCAACTGAGGGCAACCCATCGGAACATTGATTCATTTGAAGTCATAGCACAGGAACTACAAAAGAGGGGGCACAACCGAACAGCTGTAGAGTGCAGGAGGAAAAGCAAAGCTATGAGACTTGAGTACCGCAGAGTCATCAGGCACAATGCAAAGTCAGGGAACAATGCAACCACATGTCCCTACTTCTCCCAGCTACACAGCATTCTCAGGGGTGAGGCTACAATGAGACCTAAGCGTGTAGTATCAAGTTTAGAAATTAGAAGGACCATGCCGTCATCAGGCAGCAGCAGCAGCTCATCCGGAAGTTCATCGAACATCAGTTATGGGTCCTCACAGGAAGAAGAAAATGTGCCTCTGGAAACGGTGAATACTGAAGACCTTTACAATGGTGAGTATTTTTTTCGTTAATATTATATTTCTCCCTTACCTACAGGAGAAGTGTGTATTAAGTATTGCTTTTTTAAACTTCTCACAGATGAACAGGTCAGCATGGATTCGGATCCAAATATGAGCTGCACAGTGACAGATCAAGAGCAAGCGCCGATTACTGTGGAGCAAGGTTTGGATCTGTTAAAGATGGGCTGACAATGTTTTGGGGTTTGAACCTGTTTTCCCCGGGGTAGCATTGGCTACGAGTAATCACATGTTTTCCAATGCGATAATCACATTTAATAATGCTGTTACTTTTTATTCCTGTGTTTTTAAAAAGCATTCTAATGTAGAATATTAACATTGTAACTATTGATATTCCTCAATTTTATACCAAGAACCAGTGTGAACATGTCAACGATGGAAAGAGAAACTGAGTTCATCTTTTTCAACTGATATTCACAGAAACAGCCTCAGCCAGCAGCACTGCAGCTGATGCACAACAGCAAGCATCCCAGCACCCTGGAACTGGTAAATCTTACATGAGACCATCCATCATATTTTATGGTCTAGAAATTAATATTCTAAGTCATGATAATGCCAACAACCACTACCTCTAACTTCAATTCCTTTTTTTTCTTATCAGACACAGGGATTCCAAATACACAGGCCACTTTGTCGCCTGCCACAAGGCTTGCGATGATTAGAAATCGAAAAACCCGACGTACAGCAAATGATATTGCTGACCGGTTAATGCAGCACTCTTCGTCAGAAAGTGCTAAAACAAGAGCAATGATGCAGGAAGATTCAATTTTTTTTAATGATTTCTTACGCAAGTCCTTGGAATCAGATGAGGAATACAAACGCGACAGGAAGATCCTGATAAACTCTATTGCACATCACTCATCTATTTTGGAACGCCTGGTTGATAAAATTCCAGATGCCAACAGCATGGTGCGACACAGGAATATCCAGGCTGCAGAAATAGCAGAGATTCAAAGTGCCGCTCAGCAAGTAAATGCTGAGATTCTTGAAAATGAGGAAATTATGTCTAATAATTCCTCATCTGCTACATCTACTCCCAAAAGAGGTGTAGAAAATCCTGAGCGTCCAAGACGGCTGATTAAACGTCCCTTAGTGTTTTCTCCATAACTGTCAAAGTAGTGTGGAAGTAACCTAAAACTTGTTAAATGTTAATGTATCTGGTTTATGATGTTGTTAAAGGGTTGCTGTACTTGTAATGTTTTTTTTTTTTTGTATTTAGCACGTTTACCTTTAGTAGTTTAATGGTACTTTAGCAGATGCTGTAAGTCCCAGAGGGCTTATAAAACCTCCTATTGTGTTTTCACCATCACTATAATATTACTCATGTAACCACTTTTAACGTGTTAAATGTTTTTGGAGTTGGTAAATGCTTCGTTTAAACTGTGGTTCTACTGTAATAGTTCTAATTTTGTTTTAAAAAAATATGTTAGGGCTTTAAGGTGTACAAGACAAAAGTGTTAGTGTTACTCTTTAAAACTTCGGCTTTACTGCATTGTAAGTATTATAACTACAATAAAGGAGATAAGACTTTTATGTTTTCTTTGCAACAACTTTTTTTGTAAGTGCATGGTAATATACTTTTTTATAATGTACAGTTCTTTCATTTCTTTAATACAACATAATAAAGTTATGTTTTAAAATAAAAAAATATATTTACAAAATAGTTTTTGATCACTGATCATTTTGGAGGGGCTTGTGCTGGTGGACCCTCTTGGAGCACCTGGACGGTGCGTTTCAGCTGCCGATTGTCCTCCTCTAATAAGGAGACTCTCCTTTGCAAGCGACGCACTATGAATAGAGTAAGTATAACTGTTAATATTCCATGCAGGACTGCTCAGCTGCAGGAGGATCGAGGGTGGATGTCCCTGAAAGGGGAAGCATGTACTTTTAGTTATGAAAAAAAGGGATCATCACTCATTACCTTCATGTCTTAAATTATTCTACCGTTTCTTGGAATCAGGGATAGACCTGGGTCCTCAGCAACTGCTGGTGATGCTGCCTCAGCAACTGCTGGTGACAGTGGTGGATCTTCACCTTGCTGCTGGCTGTGAGCTGGCTGCATGTCTGAAAAGTAGACAAAGAAGTAGTACGTAAGAGTATTTAACAATTGCTAATGTTTAAGTTTGGCAATAGAAAGTCATAGCTATTTTATTCGATTAAAATATTATTTTAAATAAAGTTAAAGATAATGATATACTCTCAAATTTCCCAAAACTTAAGTACCATAAATACAGAGAGCACTACAGACTCTAAGAGTCCCTAACAAGTCTCCCTGGAAAGAACTCTCAATCCCCTCAGTCCTTCCCTTATATATCACTCCTCCCCCTCCCAAGACATTCTAACTCTGCCCACTCAGGCCAACATTCTACAAACCACAGACTTACAAACAGCAGACATACCTTTGGGAATTGACTTGTGGGGTGTAACGCCACAGTAACCTCCCTTGTGGACCGTGGGAACGCTGTGGACGTCATATATCTTGACTTCAGCAAAGCTTTTGACAAAGTACCACATGACATTCTGATTAACAAACTAGCTAAAAGTGGGCTAGATGGAACAACTATTAGGTGGATTCACAGTTGGCTACAGAATCGGACTCAAAGAGTACTTATCAATGGAACCTTCTCAAACTGGGGAGAGGCAACAAGTGGGGTACCGCAGGGCTCAGTCCTGGGCCCAGTGCTTTTCAACATTTTTATTAATGATTTGGATGAGGAGGTGCAGGGAACGCTGTTCAAATTTGCAGATGACACAAAATTGGGTGGTATAGCTAATACCCTGGAAGACAGAAACAAACTTCAAAGTGATCTTGATAGGCTGGAGTGCTGGGCTGAAAACAATAGGATGAAATTTAATAGGGATAAATGCCAAGTTCTACATTTAGGAAATAGAAACCAAAGGCACAGTTACAAGATGGGGGATACTTGGCTCAGCAATACTCCAAAGAGAAGGATCTTGGAATTGTTGTAGATTGCAAGCTGAATATGAGCCAACAGTGCGATATGGCTGCAAGAAAGGCAAATGCTATTTTGGGCTGCCAAGTCACGTGAGGTACTGGTTCCTCTCTATTCGGCCCTGGTTAGGCCTCATCTAGAGTATTGTGTCCAGTTCTGGGCTCCACAATTCAAGAAGGACGCAGACAAGCTGGAGCATGTTCAGAGGAGGGCAACCAGGATGATCAGAGGTCTGGATACAAAGCCCTATGAAGAGAAACTGAAAGAACTGGGCATGTTTAGCCTGGAGAAGAGAAGATGGAGGGGAGACATGATAGCACTCTTCAAATACTTAAAAGGTTGTCACACAGAGGAGGGCCAGGATCTCTTCTCGATCCTCCCAGAGTGCAGGACACGGAATAACGGGCTGAAGTTAAAGGAAGCCAGTTTCCAGCTGGACACCAGGAAAAACTTCCTTACTGTTAGAGCAGTGCGACAATGGAATCAGTTACCTAGGGAAGTTGTGGGCTCTCCCACACTAGAGGCCTTCAAGAGGCAGCTGAACAAGCATCTGTCGGGGATGCTTTAGGGTGGATTCCTGCATTGAGCAGGGGGTTGGACTCGATGGCCTTGTAGGCCCCTTCCAACTCTGCTATTCTATGATTCTATGATTCATCGCCCATGATATGGAACTCTGAGAAAAAGGCCTCTGGCCCATTCTGTTTTGCCCTCTGGGCTTCTTTGACTGACCTCTCCTTTCCTACATTTTGATCTGTGGTTGCCTCACCTCTGCTGAGCTCCAGGTGCCCGACTGCCCACCAAACCTGCAACAGGAAAGCTGCCCTCCTAACCCAGCACTTCTTAGCTAAAAACTGGAGATCCCTTTGATGCCAAGGGCTGAACATGCTCAAGGTGAAAGACCCCAAAGAGGAGGCTTGATAACCTGAGTTTGAAGGGTATGGCTCCAGTGCTTTTGGGAAATAATAATTTTAAAACCTCAATATTAAAAAAAATCCTAAAAATCAACAGATGCTTTGAACTTGGCATGGCTAAAGCCCTACTTAAGAGCTATTGTGGTACAAAGTTAATGTCCAGCCATGACACACTGTGTTTGCTTCTTTTAAAATCTGTTTTAAGTGTTTTATTCTGTTTTTATTTTCATTTTATCTTGTACACCGCTCCAAAATTTTCAATAGGGAGCGGTAAATAAATATTGTAAATAAATAATAATAAATAAATAATGGTGATAGCTCTTAAGTGGGGATTTAGACATGTCAAGTTTGCAGTAGATCCATTCATGTCTTGATTTTTTAGGATTTTTTGTTTCCCCCCCCCCAACAAAACATTATTCCCCTTACACACAAATACACACACACATTAATCCAGCCCTGCAAATTATGGAGGGAACTTCTATCCTTTACTTTGCTGACGCAGAGTTCCACTGCTGCTGGTGCAAGTTTCTACTCCAGCCTTCTCCAACTTGGTGCCCTCCAGATCTATTGGACGGAGGCCCCCTCCTCTGCATTGGAAGCCCATCCAGGCAACAGGAATAATAGTTTAATTGAAACAGAGAGCCAGCCTGTGCCTGACTCAGGTGTAGGAGCATTCTAACTCTCGATGCCAGCCAGCCCAACAGCACTTTTACACTGTGGAATGTGGATGATTGACTTCTATTAGCCTGAGCAGAAGCGCCCTCCCTCTCCCTCACCCCATTGGTAGAATCAGCAGCCAGTTAGTGTTTCCCACTCCCCCAAACACTGCAATTGGAGGAGGAGACGGTCACAGACAGCGCTGTGGCAATTCCTAATTGGTTAGCTGCAGATGTCAATATCAAAGCTAGCCCTCACCCCACACATCACCTTCCAAATATGGAGTTATTCAATTCACACACACACACACACACACACACACACACACACACACAGAGCATTGACACCTGAAAAACAGTCGGAGAATTTCAGAGACATTAAAAAAGTGTGCCAGAATCCACACTCCCATGCAACCTATGACCTTTGCCTCCTGTTTTCGCAACAAGCTTGTCCCCGACAGGTTTTAATGATCCTTCTGCAGGCAAAGGTTCTTTTTTGTGGGTCACTGTTGGTCATGAGTGTTTTCATCTAAGGATGACCCTTCATCGCCCATGATGTGGAACTCTGAGAAAAAGGCCTCTGGCCCATTCTGTTTTGCCTGACCTCTGGGCTGCTTTGACTGACCTCTCCTTTCCTACATTTTGATCTGTGGTTGCCTCACCTCTGCTGAGCTCCAGGTGCCCGACTGCCCACCAAACCTGCAACAGGAAAGCTGCCCTCCTAACCCAGCACTTCTTAGCTAAAAACTGGAGATCCCCTTGATGCCAAGGGCTGAACATGCTCAAGGTGAAAGACCCCAAAGAGGAGGCTTGATAACCTGAGTTTGAAGGGTATAGCTCCCGTGGCTTTTAGAAATAATAATTTTAAAACCTCAATATTAAAAAAATTCCTAAGAATCAACAGATGTACAGATCTGTTTTGAACTTGGCATGGCTAAAGCCCTACTTAAGAGCTATTGTGGTACAAAGTTTCATTTCTTTACCTTTAAAAATGATGGTGTGGTGTTGTTTTTTAAAAATTAAAGCCTCAAAATTTGAAAATTCCTAAAAATCAACAAATGAATGGATATGCTTCAAATTTGGCATGGATAAAGCTCTACCTAGGAGCTACCACTGTGCCAAGTTTCAACTCTTTATCCTTAAAAATGGCAGTGCTGTAAGCATTTCTGTTAATTCTAATTAAAGTAGAGCGACCCTTGGGGTGGGGAGGATGGGGAAAAATGGATTTTTCTTCAAATTTCATAATCCCCCTTTCCAGATTTGTTCCTAAAATCCTAACAAACCCCAACACCTGGAAGAAGTCCAGGATAATAGTAATACCAAAACCTGGGAAAGACAACGCAAAGGTGGGATCCTATCACCCAATCACATTACTCAATCAGGATCAAAAAATTTTTTCATAACTTTTAGTTCAACGATTAAATAGGTGGTAGGTCTTCAGGTAGACCAGACTGGACTTATTCCCCAAAGACATATATCTGGACCGATACAACCAGTCTTAAATATTATCTATGATGCAAGCAGAACAGGTCACTCATTGTCACTAATTTCACTCGACATAGTCAAGGCCTTTGACTGTCTTGAATGGCAATACTTGTGAAGAGTCCTAAACTATTATCAGCCAGGAACCTCATTTGTGACCGCAATTTCCAAATTATACGCTGCTAGTACTGCAATGGTGCGTACTAACAATATAGATTCTCCGCCTATCAGCTTGGCACGGGGAATGAAACAAGGCCTCTGCTCTTCACCCTAACATTATACACCAACCCCCAGGTATTCTCGGACACAGAGGAGGGTGTGAAGAACATGTGATGAACCTGTATGCGGATGACATGATAATTCTGCTGGGGGACCCACATCAATCAGTTTCTAACCTAAAGGAAGAACTTGAAAATTTCAGACAAGTGGCAGGTTGAGAAGTTAATTATGAAAAATCTACTATCATGTCATACAACATTCACCCCAACCATCAATACCTTATTAGCCATACCATGGGAACACTAATTTGTAGAACTTCCTTTAGATAAATTAACAAATTGTTTAAAATAAATGAAATTATTAAAACTGTGATTACAGACTTGAAGAAATGGAATAAATGGAACCTTGGCAAATTGCTACAATACAAATGATTCCCCTAACCCTAACCCTAACCCTAAAATTGTATTAACCAAGTTTTCTGTAACAGCTGATTAAACCCCAATTCTTAGGGGACTGTTTTATTCTCTGTTATATAAAGAAAGAAAAGAGAAAAACAACAATAACAATGCAGGAAGTGCATAGACGTCTCTCAACGGGAATGCTCAAGGAGGGGATGGCCGAGGGCCAGCCCACATCACAGGCAGGCCCAGCGTTGAATGAGGCGGCCTGGGGCACATTGCAGATCGAGCACCTGAAACCTCCTCAGCTGGCCGAAAGGACTGTTTTTGAGCATCCTGGCCACGACGTCATGTGCCGCAAAGGATCTCATAACACCTCCAGCCAGCAGGAACTCCCCTGTGAAGTCAGCCCACTGGATGTCTGTGTATACATTGTAATGGATGTCAGGGTCTACCTGATGTCCCTGCCAGGTAGGCTCCTGGACCAAACGTCCCAAGCTCCCAGGCAACCCATCTCCCTAGCCCTGTCCACAACCGGGAAGAGCCAGATGTTCCAAGAAGAAAGCACAAGCACACATTAGGGACCAAAGGAGGTTTATTAACACCACTAAGACTAACATGTAAGGCCTTGGTCGGTAAAAGCTAAGCGGAGGGGACAAGGGAAGGTTGGGAGAAGGGGGTGAGGGAGAAAGGAGTGAGAAAGGAAATTGAGGGAGAAAAGGCTAGCCATTACCCCAATAAAACCATCAGTCATTCCACCACCCAGCCGCAGCGGCAGCGGCTGACCTTGTCCACAATACCCCAACACATTAAAACCTAAGAAAAGCCTAACTAACTCCGAGCAGCCCCCTTTGACTGCCCGGACCTGATCTTCTGTTCGACACACGTGTCGTCCAGTCAGGAAGATGACGACTCCTTGACACTGGACTTTTTATCCCTTCTTCGACCACCTGGCCCCATGACCGACGCCAACCAACCGATGCCCTTCCCGGGCTTCCGGCGACCCCTCCCAACAGGAGCGAGACCCACATCTTAGCAACATTCTTTCCCACAGCTGAAATGGGTTAACATCTAGGCAGCCCCTGAGAACTCCCAGGTGCTAGAGCGGGAGTCGGAAGCGCCAGGCCAAGACGACCTTGGCAGGCGCTCCCAGCTCTCTCCCTCCCACCCGAGCCTGGGACAGCGAAACTTGAAACACCACGAAATGCACTTTGCTCGTTCTTGGTAGACACAAAAAGCAACATTAGATCAAAGCAGAACCATTTCAGACCCATTGTCCTTCACATATGCATTATGCAAACCATGTGGGGCACGGAAGATTCGGCTGTGAATAGCATGACAATAACCAGCCAACGGTGGTTGAACTTTGGTGTGAAGTTTTGCGGAAAGGCTCAGTGGTGGAACACATGCTTTGCATGCAGAAGACCCCACACTCGATGGGTGGCCTCTCCAGGTCGAAGGGAAAGGCTCCTGCCTGAAGCCCCAGCGAGTGGCTGCCAGTCAACGCCAACTAGACTAAGGAGCATGGACTGACTCGGTACGAAGCCGCATCCATGTTCTCAGGGTGAAACACCAGGGGTGCTGCTTCAGCGGAATCCTTGTAGCACAGAGGCCCCTTTAAAGGGAGGGTGGAATTCAGCTGCTCTTGGGAGTTCTGTGGCAGTTGGTGGTGGACTAGGGATTGTTGAGATTTGAAGAAAGAGAGAGTTGCCTTGCGCCTTTCTTCTGCCACGAGCAGCAGAGAGGTTGGGGAACTTTCCTGCGCCTGGACTAGGAGAAGGAGCAGTGGGAGGCACTGTCCAAGGCTGGGAGGGCTTCCTTCCAGGGCATTCACAGGAGCAGACAGAGGGAGCCAAGCGCCAGGATGCCGTATACTGGCAGGGAGTGGATACGTTCACATGCCCCGTATGCCATGGTAAGCAAAGCCTGGCTCTTTGTTTCTCTTGGTACCCGATCCTTCTCCCAAAAGGCAAGTAGCCGTGCTTCATGGAGTCTTGAGCAAGGTGCTCCCAGGAGTCTTGCTGCTCCACCCATATGATGACTGACTGCTGATGGGATGTCTGGCACCAGGGAAGCGGAAATCAAGCCTACGGGAGCCGAGATGGCCGATAACATTTCTCCTGCAGGCACCGACACAATGGCCAAGTCTGCAGTCTGCACCAACCCCAACAAAGTGCGCCATGCAGCATGTTAAGTGATCCCGGCTGTGTTCTTCCGTAGTGCATGAATGAGCCCAAACTGCACAGTTCCCACCCTAAGCCCTGTGGGTAGACATCACACTGAGTGAGGCCCCCTGGCCACCGGTACTTTGGGCTCCAGGGAGAAAGTCCCTTGGTGACCTTTGCATTGGGCAAAGACTAACCCAGGAGTGTTTCTGGCTGCCTTCTCCCATTGGTGGGGTATGTGGCTGGCAGTTGGCAGCTGTTCCTTCTCCCGGCAGGGGCCTTAATCTCCAAGAAGGTCTGTTCCTCCCTGTGACCCTAGATGGTGAAGAAGACCGTCTGTCGCAGCAGTTCTCTCCCTCAACAAGGGAAGACGCCTGGCTAGGACAAGACCATCGTAACCCCCCACCATGGTCTGTCCTGTCCTGGCACTCGTGTATCCAGGAGATGCTGGGGGGTGAGTGGGAAGCACAAGACTCTTCCCTCCCCACGCCCATAGCTCAGTATTATGCCCGACACGGCCAGGGATCAGGAAGCCATCATTTGGAAAGCAGGTGGAGGGCTAACGTGCTTTATACGGGTGGCAGCAAGGCATCCGTCTCCCCAGACCTTTGTTGGCAGCTAACTGAAAATATGCACCAATGGTTGGTTGTGACGTGTGGATGTGCGCGTGCGGGTATTTAAGTGTGTGATTCTGTGGATTTTAAGGGTTTTCTTTTCAGCCCCGATTTAGGAAGAGACCTGCGGCCACCAGCGCATCCTCATCTGGCACAACTACAAGGGGACTTTCGGGTAACGATTTAGGCAAATCTTTTTTTCCTTTCTTTTCAAATTTTCAAATTTATTTTAATGTAACCAACAAATGATCAGTCCCCTAACAACTGATGCGTAAACAGCTGTTATATAGAATTAATTACGTAATACAATTTTTTTGGGGGGGGGAGAATAATACAAAGAAGGAAAGAAAAGCAAAAAAATGGAAGGGAAAAGGAATAACAAAATAAACAAATAAATGAATTAATAAGTGTGCTGTATGGTCTTCATTTGTTGTTATAATGTCCACAAAATGAAGACCACACTAACAATTTAGTCAAATGCTTCCCTTTGGCTTATTTATTAGTTTAAAGATATTTAAATCTGTAGGCTGTTGTATTCAATAGGGATGGGTGAATCTGTCATGCTCAATTTCACTCTGGTTCCCATTTTTCACTCAGGTTTCCTCAATATATATATATATATATATATATATATATGCTTTTTCTCCTAATTCTGCATTGGATTGCAATATGTTTTTGAGTCTGCATATGCACGCTTTCAATTTTTTTAAGCATTCCCCCAAATGAACACATTTTTGTGCACAATTTTGCCAATGTACACATTCCCCCACCCACATTGAATAAAGTCTTTTTTGTACATTTTTGCAAATATGTTAATGTTTGTCTGCATTTTTGAAAGGTGTACATTTTTGTATACCATCATTTTCATTTTGGTGGCTGAGATGGCCTGGACAGAATCAGATGTTTTCTTAATGCAGGATTTTAAAGCATAGATTACTAACTGCACTATCGCATACAATCACATGAGAATAAATAATCCCATAAGTACATATTTCAGCACGGCCCTCACCCATCCTGTGAGACTGGGCAAGCATCCACTCAGCCAGTCCATAGAGCTGCCTCTGGGAACATCTGCTATTTGGCTAGCTTTATTAGCACGGACAATAGCATCATTCATATGGGCTTCAACCCCTTGAAAAGGGCTATTTACATATACGCAGCATTCCCATGAAAGAACTGCACAGGCTCTGCCTTCCTCTTTGAGTCTGAAATCTATGGCCATCCGATTCGGTATTCCCATTTGTCTGATCTGTTCTGCCTTGCCCAACTCTCCAACAGACTGCTTGAATTCATCTGCCATGATTTCGAACAACCGCTTGAGGTCTTATGACATATTGTCTCAGGCAGGCTGTTCCCACCACTGGGAGAATCCCTACTGTGGAGCACCCAACCAACTTCCCTTGAGTGAGGGGATTCTTATAACCGTTCTCTAACATTGCCTTGGAATCCTCAGCGGTGCATCTATTGCAATGTCTCCCATATGCCGTACCAATTGCCACGCAAGATCTTGTAAGCCTTAATACCACGTACAAAATAATGACCTTCGAGTGCAATGGCGTTTCTATCAGAGCCAAGTGTGAAGTATGCATAGTGGCCTCCAAATGGTATAACACTGCCTCTATCTTTGGCAGTGGGGGCACTTACTTTGGTACCATTTAGGTAGCATTCTCCCTTTGAGGCCCAGACACATTCCCAGACAGTAGCATTAGAGAACTCTGTACACCGCGCACCCTCTGCCACATTCGTTAGATCACGTACTGTGTAGAATGTTTTAAAAGTTTGGCAAGTTTGGCCTATTTTAACCCGCAGACTTCCTTGGCTTGTTTCACTGGAATGACTTCATGCACACCCAATCTCCTGCTTTCAACTTATGGCCCCTTTTGTGCTGGTTGGGAGCAGGTAAAGCAACTTTGACCTGTGGAAAGCGTCCTTGCATAGAGTTGGTTAGCTGGACCAATGGTCTCTAATCCGCTCATCGACCCGCTGCAGTTCACTGCATGGTGGTGGTGAAGCTGGTACACGCATTGGCCTGCCCATCACAATCTCATGTGGTGACCGACCAAGGGGACCTGGAGTGACCCTCATTGCATACAAGGCTAGAGGCAACGCCTCTGGCCATTTGAGTCCCATCCCTTCACAGATTTTGGCAATTTTGTTCTTTGGAATCCCATTATGCCTCTCCACGAGCCCTGTGGCGTGCGGGTGAGAAGGACCACGACGGCGTCGGTCTACGCCCAAAGCCTTTTCTAGGACTGAGATCACCTTGCTGGTAAAACGAGTCCCCCAGTCACTCTGTAGAGTAGCTGGCAATCCAACTCTCAGGATGAGTTCCCAGAGCAGTTTCTTGGCATGGCATCCGCCCTCAAGGTCAGATAGGCCTCAATCCGTTGGGAGAACATGTCGATTCTTACTAACTCATATTGAAATCTTTGACATTTGGCCATTTGGATGAAATCAATCTGCAATTTCACCTGCGGGACCTTGGTTGCGTTCCCCACATTATGCTTTTGACATGACATACGTTGTTTGGTTTGGTTTGTTACCATGGTTTGGTTTGTTATTGGCTTGTGGGTGGGGGGTTCACGTACGATCCCATCAGGATCCGGCTTGCAGCCCCATTTGAGCCATTCTTGTTGCTCACCAAGGCCGGCTGCACGTTGTGTTGCTGCCAAATGTCCAAGGGCACTGGGCAAAGTGTGGGTGGCATCCTGGACTATCCCTACGAAGGCTCTTGTGGCCTTTCCTGCGGCCTGATCTGCCCAGTCGTTTCCCCATTTTATTGGATCTGCTCCTGTCTGGTGTCCTGCCCGTTTAACCACTGCACCTGCAAGGGGTTTCTGCAAGGCATTCAGTTGTCCCTCTACACTCTTTGCGTTCTTTATCGGTGTCCCTGTTGCTGTTGGGAACCCTCTATTTCCCCACAGAATTCTGAACTTGTGGACTGTCCCAAATGCATATCTAGCATCTGTATGTACTGTGACCTTCCGGCCTTCATGCATCAAACAAGTTCGAGGGAGCGCAAACCATTCCGCTCCCTGAGCTGACAAACTCCCTGGCAGGGCTGCAGCTTCGAATTCCACTCCTGCGCTTCCTGCCACAGCATATCCTGCCAATGGCCATCCTTCTGCCCCCCTTTTGGCAGAGACACCCACAAAAACAACTTTGTCCCAAGTACACTACTTTCCGCTGCACCCACTGCACAGTCAATCTTACACAACAAGTCTATACCTAGTACATTGACTGGAGTGCTCCAAAATCTCATGTTCCAAAATCTCTTGCCTCCCTGGCACTTCCACTGACACGTCCTCTGACATTGGCCGGGTTTCAGACACCCACTGAATCCAATCGCGTTCACATTCTTTTGCCCTAGAGGCAAGGCGCACTTTTGTGGGTTAAGAGTGGAATCTGTAGCCCCTGTATCCACCAAAAGTTCTACTTCGCACCCAGGTACTTTCAAAGAGACTTGAGTACCCACTCCCGGGTGGGGAGTGACTTGAACACAGGCAAAATGCATAGCATCTTCCAAATCCCAATCATAGTCTGCTCCAATCCAGACCCAATTTCTATCACTTCCAGACCACAACCTTTCTCTACACATTTGTGTAAACCCATCATTTTCTGAGTCTGAGTCACTTCCCCCCTTCTTCCGCATGCCTCTGTAGCTGCGCTTTCCTATGGCACTTTCTTTTCAACGTAAGGACATTCTCTTTTCCAGTGCCCTGTCTGACCACAATGAAAACACTCTCCTGAGCCTGGGCTGAAAGGCAGCACCTCAGCTCTCAGTCCTCCAACTGGGGTTCCCTGCAGCTGTCCCCCTTGCCGTCCTTGACCTCTTCCTCACTTTCCTCTGCCACTAAAACCTCCCCGACCCCCTCTTCCGCTATTCCCTCCACCCCTGCCTGCCTGTGTTTTCAAGGGAGTCGCCTGCATAACCATGATGGAACCATTTAGGTCTTCTCTCTTCCTTTCTTGAGCACCCAGACATTGTTATACTGCATTCACTGGCTCCTTCACAGTCTTCTCCCCCACCCTAAAATTACATGTGTATATTTCTGCTGCACAGGTCCTGGCAGCCCCTTTACAGAGAGATCCACCATTGCTGAAGTTGCAGTCTCTTTGGCATTTGCAATTTCCACTTAACCAAATAAATCTTTGACCAGTCTGCCTTAGCCGGAAAATCCTTGTCCAAACCTTCCATCAATTTGTCTCTTTTGTCCACCAAGTCATCATATTCAGGTGCATTCATTGGCCATTGTGAGCTTTCTTTGAGAGCCTGTACAGCTAACGTTCAGCTAACGGGGAAGGGGCCCAGCGCTTGGGCAAGGGAAGCTGTTGCCCCCTGGGCTTACCTGCAGGACAACAGACCCCAGTTCTTCTTTCAGCAGCTTCTTGAATCGTTCTGTGCAGGGGTGGACACCGTGTAGACCTCCAGAAACTTGGGCCAACAACTCCCATCAGCCCAAGCCAGCATAGCCGATGGTGAGGATCATGGGAGTTGGAGGCCAAAATATCTGGAGGGCCACAAGTTGGCCTCCTCTGGATTTTCTTGTGGGATATCGGACTGACTTTTGTCCTTCATTTCCATCCAGATGCTTCAGGATACCAGCAAGTAGTTCATCAGCTGCTCCACGACTCGCCCCTTGGGGATCATCCGCTCTTCAGAAACCCATTGCCTGACCAAAAGAAGCGTGAGGTAGGTGGGGTCACCCAATGAAGTGGATTGCCAAGAGGTCCGGAACAGAGGCGGGGAAGTGTTTCTTCACACAAGGCATAACTCACGGATGGAGTTGGGTGCCAAAGAATGGGGTGAGAAGCACAAGCCTAGATGGCTTCAACAGGAGATTAGACCCATGATAGGATGGAGGGGGTCTATCAGTGGTTCTTAATCCTGGAAGCTGAATATGGAACCTCCACATTCAGAGGCAGTATACTGCTAAATTCCAGCTGCTGGGTAGCAAGACTAGGGGGAGGGTATTGCTCTTGCCACCAGGCCCTGCTTGTAGGCATCATTGAAGCATCTGGTGCGATCATAGCAGAAGGTAGGATGCTGGGTGGATGGACCTTTACTCTGATCCAGCGGAGCTGCTCTTAAGCTCTTATCACAAAACACGGTAACGTAAAACAGTGCAAAATGATTGCTTGTCACAAGCAAAATATTGTTAATGACAATATTTTAGGGCCCCACCCACACGACTGATTTAGTGCAGAGGGGCAGCACACCAGGTTTGTTTGTGACTGATGACACTGTCGCCAATCCACAGTGACCCCGCAGTTTTGGAAAGTCCTTTTAGTGCATCTTTTCCCCCTTAAAGGCTGCTACCCTGCAGTTCCACTACAGTGTGCCCCAGCCACCGGCATTAAATCCTGGGCATGCCTATTTCTCTGACCTGGCTGTGAACTGGTCAAGCGGTGGGGCCACCCCTTCCTCCCCCATTTCCCTCTTTATCCCCAATTGAAATAGGACTGCTTTTCCATTCACAATACCTAGCCTCATTTTTCCATTCACAGTATCACAGTGGTGCCGTTTCAAGCATTCACAGTAGTGCAGTAGTGCTGTTTCAGGCATTCACAATAGCATTGTACCTCTTTTCCTGTCTTTCAGGCATTCCCAATAGTGTAATAGCTCCTTTCCCCATTTACTAGCATTTACTGTTTCAAGCATTCACAATAGCGCAGTAGCTCCTTTCCCCTTTCACAGGCTGTAGCCTGTTTTTTCCATTCGTGAAGTAAAGATGACATGGCAGCCCTGCATGTCTGTCATTTAGAAAGACAAACCTATTTGCCATGGAGCAGCGCGAAGGCTGGGGTGAGAATAATCCATGAGAACTGGATAGTAGCCTCGTCTGTTCCCGGACAGCAACCAGTTAGCACACTTTGTTCGCTCACATGGCCCAGATGGCTTCCTGCGCTATAAGATTACCAGCTAAAAGGGATCACCTTGAAAGCGCTCAGCCGGCACTGAACACGCTTATCTCAAACATGGGGCGAGAATTAATGGCTAGTCCTGAATCTGCCAGGGCAGTCGCCTCAAGTTTGCATCGCATGTGTCTTTTTTCAGAGAGGGAATTTATTGCACCTGCTGGTATTGTTGCCGCCCACTCCCCACAAGCTTACTCTTCGCCGTGCAAGCAGGCTTCGTCCGACAGCTTTGCAGAGAATGCGCCCTTCTAAATCCCACGTCAAAGACGACCCAGAGGACGAAGAGCTGCGCCAGCCGAAATATGATTTTGTGCTCAAGTTAGTGCTTTATCTCTTTCTTGTGTGTGTGATGAGTATTGGGAGAATATGCAAACCTGGTGAGAGTCCTGGTGGTCTTAAACTGTGTCCCGTTCTGGTTTTAATCTAGAGCATTCGCTTAAAACCAGATGAAAACTCTTATTGGATGTGATTAGTGCTCACTACTCCATTCAAGATCATGTTTGGTGCCCGCATACTTGAGTCAGCTTTGTGACTCCTTGTTCTAAAGGGTTCCCTCAAACTTCGTAAAGACTGTTTCCTTCTTCATGTATCTAACCAAAGATAATGATGTAGTGTACAGATGTTGAACAGTACCATAGACTGGAGCTCCAGTTCTGCAGCGCATCATACCTGAGACATGCCTTTGAACTCCCTCTTCTCACAGAACTACAATTCCTGGGGTTCCTTGCGGAGAATCAGTTCAAACCTGTGTTCTAGAAAAAGCCCTTTCACAATCTTTCTTCTTTTATCCTTCTCTCGAAATACTTAAATAAAGAGGGGGAGAAACATTTTCTTTGATGTTTTCATTTCCTGCCAAGCAAGGCTCCCTTCGATAGGAAAGCAGCTTTAAAATACGAATGAATGAATTAACGAATAAATAAATAAATTTATTATTAATTCGTTAATTCATTCCTTCATATTTCAACTCTGCTTTTCTGCCAAAGAGGGCCTTTTTGGCAGAAAATGAAAACCTCAAAGTAAATGTTCTCTTTTTTATGTTTTCATTTCGGCAGCAAAGTCGATACTACCCCAGAAAATCACCCCACTTTTCTAAATTTAGAAATTCAAGCGCAGAAAGAGACAGAACCTGCCAGAATGCAAGAACATTGGAAAATATCTCCTAAGAGAAAAGTGTTTTCTTTTCAACACCGAGGAGAAAGCCTTGTTACGTTCTTTTTGTGCTTTGCCAGTAGAGGCACAGAATGCAATTGCAATGAGATTTGAGTGCCTGAAAGAAAAGATGAGAAATCTCCAGACAGGAAATGGGAGATGCACAGACTCTGAAGAAGGGGCATACTGGCTAATGGAGGGCTATTGTTCAGCCCAGCCAGACCATAGTCATAAAGGAAGGGATGGAGATGAACAGGAACCTCTTAGGCCTGGGAAGGGCGCATCACCTTGCCTCAAGGCAGTAGAGATTAACCCACTAAGTAAGATAGAACAGAGATGCCATACGAGGGAAGTAGTATGCCCACTGTAAAATTTACGGACTTAAGAAGACCTTCTGCCTGGGCAGGTATGAGATACCTGGAAGATGAGGCATTTGGCTCCCCGCAGAGACTAGCCAAACAAAAGGCAACATCCAATATCCCTTATCCAAGAAAAGACATGTGTCCAGCACTTTCAAACGTTAGTTGGTTGAGTCCCATAATGTTGCCCACTGACACATACCCTTTTCTTCTCATCCATGTGGGAACAAATGGTATTGCCAAGCGGAGCTACAAAGAAATCCCATCAGATTTTGAAGCTCTGGGAAGGAAACTCAAGCACTTTGGGGCCCAGATAGTTTTCCCATCCATCCTCCCGGTTCTTGGAAGAGGATAAGAAAGGGAAAGAAGAATACTCTGGGTGAATGACTGGCTACGAAGGTGTGTTGTACAAGTTCTTTGCCCTTAGGGACGAGATCCAATCAGCCCCTAAGCACGACTCCACACTTCCAGCGACAGAGGGTTCAAAAGCACTTTATTGTTTAGTAATCAAGGTCTGGTCTCTGAAGGCGAGCAGTCAGACAACCGAAACAGGGGATTCAGCACAGCTTTTGAAGCTTGAAAGGGGCAGTGCCCAGTAGCGGCATTAACCAATCAGAACGTAACACTGGAGCATAGCTAATCTTTGCTAAACAATCCCTTTGCTCACAGTAAGTTACAGTAAGCTAACTTTTGCCTGGAGCCGAGGCTACTGTTTTCATTAGATAAGACAGATACAAGGAGACACCCTTGGAGACGTGGCGTTTTGCTTACTACATAATGGCTGCTTCACAGTTTCCTTAAGAAAATGGAGGCACCTATGCTAACAGGTGGTGCCGACGTGAGAGATCTGTATTCTGGGACCACGGGCTACGCTACTTGGAAGATGGACTGCTGGCAAGGGATGGGTTGCACCTCCTAAGGGCTGGGAAGAATGTGTTTGGTCACAGCATGAAGAACTTGATCAGGAGGGCTTTAAACTAAATCCTACTACAAGCGAGAAGGATCTTGGAATTGTTATAGAACACAAGCTGAATATGAACCAACGGTGTGATGTGGCTGTAAAAAAAGCAAATGCTATTTTGGGCTGCATTAATAGAAGTATAGCTTCCAAATCGCGTGAGGTACTGGTTCCTGCCTATTCGGCCCTGGTTAGGCCTCATCTAGAGTATTGCATCCAGTTCTAGGCTCCACAATTCAAGAAGGATGTAGACAAGCTGCAGCGTGTTCAGAGGAGGGCAACCAGGATGATCAGGGGTCTGGAAACAAAGCCCTATGAAGAGAGACTGAAAGAACTGGGTATGTTTAGCCTGGAGAAGAGAAGATTGAGGGGGGACATGATAGCACTCTTCAAATACTTGAAAGGTTGTCACACAGAGGAGGGCCAGGATCTCTTCTCAATCCTCCCAGAGTGCAGGACACGGAATAACGGGCTCAAGTTAAAGGAAGCCAGATTCCAGCTGGACATCAGGAAAAATGTCCTGACTGTTAGAGCAGTAGGACAATGGAACCAATGACCTAGGGAGGTCGTGGGCTCTCCCACACTAGGCATTCAAGCAGCAGCTGGACAACCGTCTGTCAGGGATGCTTTAAGGTGGATTCCTGCATTGAGCAGGGGGTTGGACTTGATGGCCTTATAGGCCCCATCCAACTCTACTATTCTATGTTTCTATGGAATCAAGGAGGAGGAAGAGCTATCTGAGGTGCAGATGACAAACCTGGGCTATATAAATTGACAACGCAAACAGCAGGATCATAATCTGAAAGACCCCCAGCCCAGAAACATCAGCAGGAGGAAATCAAAGGAGGGTTCGCTTGAGGCCAAAAAAGGATGTCTTCTGCTCTTATGTCATGGAATACAGCTGGGGGGGGGGGGGGAGAGAGGAAGGCCAGAGCTCAGGATTGTGAGTTGATGACATATTTATCTATAGACACACTGATATCACTGCAAGAAACATGGCTCACTGCAACAGATGAGTTACTGATTCCACATTTTACAGTGTAGTTAAACCGACAAAAGAAATCACAGGGCCAGACCTGTAAGGGGTTTAGCCATCCTGGTTAAAGAAGAGCACTTGGAGCGAGTACTGACGGAGCTGAATATGGAGTTCCCAAAGGCTTTGCTTATCCTATGAGATGATGTTAATGACAGACTGGACTCATCACTACCATTAGTTGCAGAACACGGTGGTATATCGCAAGATGTCCCTGTAGAACTAAATTACTGGAAATTCAGAGTTGTGAAGATAAATTGTGCTGCTTTAAATTTATTTAGGCTAACATAGATGTTTGGATTGCATGTTGTAGGCGGCAATGGTCCCAGCACTACATATCCTTTTACTCATTTCTTGGCTTATTCCAGCACTGTTCTCGATTACATTTGTGTTTCCAAAGAAAAAGCACATCTATTCTCCAGTGTAACGGTTCCCCCTAGGGAAGACAGGGATCCCCAACTCGTAGTGGTAATGCTGGTTGCTGAATCCGACTTAAGACTTGAAACTTTTTCAGACCACTGGTTTTCCTAGAACCAGGAAATTTATCAGGAAAAGAGATGAAAATAGCAAAAAAATAAATACGATCAAGCTGGAAGCATTTCAGAATTTGAATATGGCTAGATCTTTGCTCAATATCACTGTGTCTTGTGATTCTGATCCTGACTGAGTTCTACATGCGCATCAGGCCGTGTGTGATACTCTGAAACCTTTCTTAACGACTGCTATACTGTCAGTTCAAATGATACAAAGCCTATGAAGACTTTATGGTTTGATAAAGAATGCAGAACACTGAGAAGGCATTTGAGAAGACACATATGACGAGCACAAGTGTCACATCACCCTGAGGATCACTGACATCAGTTGCCCATGCGCAATCCCTAATCCGTTTGCTGAGTCTCAGATACCCTGGGTCAATGCATGCGATTTTGGATATTTTTAAAGCAAAGGTGATCCCAATGCTAACATTCAGTGCAGAAACGTGGGGATATGCAAATCTCACCAAAAGTGAACAAGTTCAAAATGGCCCCAGGGGTTTCAAAACTGAAATGGGGATGAGAATGATTACAGGTCTAGAGAAACAGAGAATAAGCAATCTAGGTACTTCATGGCTGCAGAAATTCTCAAATTACTAAATTTTGGTTGCTCCTTGCAGGCTTTAAACCCATGGGGAAATGTTACTAGAAATTGCTTTAAACAATAAGTCTTGGATGTTGACACCCAGTCTGATATAGCTTTCCTTACATCCTCTAGAATAGCTAGGTGGTGGCAGGTACCAGACATCAGCATCAACGCAAAGGTACCTCTTAATCTCCATGACGGTGGAATACTGAAGGGCTTTCAATGGATTGCGCTTCGAACAAATGGACTGTATGATGAATTCCACTAGGTTTCATGGTGTATCTGTCCAAGAGAGATTGTGTGTTTGTGAGGAAGCGGCGTTGGAGGATTTGGCAGGTTATACTCTCAAATGTCAATTATACATTGACAGGAAAGCCCATTAGTTAGATTGCCCCCCCTTTTTTTTAATGAAATTTGGGGTGTAAAGAGGAAACTGGGATTTTTGCTACAAGGAACTAAGCAATATCTGGTTTGGAGGGTTGCACCTTTTGCAGTAAAGGCTGCTCAATACAGGGAGAAGTATGTAGTTTCCATTGCTATGAATTGCCTGGGAGATGCTGAATAATGAGAAATGCGTTCTGATGCGGGTTTATAGTGTCATGTATTGTATAAGTAAAGCTAGTTATTTTAGGAATACTTTTTAACCTTAACAATTTTACTGACAAATTTTAATTGGTCACTTGTGTAACCTTTGGACTAATGCAATAATAATAATAATAATAATAATAATAATAATAATAATAATAATAATATGCAAATGCCATAAAATACATATAATTAAAACATTTAAAACTAATACATTATTAAAAGCAGCACATTATTAAAAGGCATCTTAAAATTCAACTGGGTAGGCCTGCCGGAAGAGATCAGTCTTTATAGCTTTTTTAAAATCTGCAGACCGAGGGAGAAAAGTGTTTTGCAGGAGGAGCCGCCGCCGGTGGGACACGCCAGAAGAGCCGCCGGGTGGGAGGGGGGATTATTCGAATGGAAGAACATGCGAGGGGGAAGCGGCCAGAGCAGCATCTTTGAATGGGGCAGAGATTCTTCCGCAGGCGGCGCTGCCTAGCTCACAGTACACACAGGAAAGAAAGAGGCGCTTCTTTTAGGCACGTCTTTAAAAAAGGCGCACGGAAGCCCCTTCGCAACGACGTGTAGATCTGGCCCTGGAAGACTGTTAAGTTGACGAGTCCCTCCTGGCAGGTCATTCCATAATCTGGGAGCGACAGAGGAAAAAGTCCTCTGGGTAGTAGTTGTCAGCCTTGTTTTTGTTGACTGGAGTAAATTCTTCCCAGAGGACCTGAGTGTGTGGGGCAGATTGTACGGGAGAAAGAGATCCCGCAGGTCACCTGGACCCAAACCATGTAGGGCTTTGAAGGTGATAACCAACACTTTATACTTTCTACTTTGCCCGGAAAATAATTGGCAGCCGGTGCAGAGATTTTAAAACTGTTTATTCACTTTTTATAAAAATAAATAAATAGCAGTGGTGTCATTGGTGTGATTCCCCCCTGCTCTGAGTTAGGCCACAACCCAGTTGTGGGTCACAGCCGCCAAGGCAAGATGACTGGTCCACCCTGGTCCACTCCACAGCCGAGGGATCGTGGTGTGACTTTTCAACTGATCTTTGTCACCTTGGTCTCTCTCTCTCTCTCTTTTAGGGAGAGCTTCAAGAAGCTGGTGTCCCTCAGAAGGAAAAGCCTATGCTCTCGTGCTACTTGTACAGTTGGGGATGTCGCCTCTACCTCTGGGGATCCAAACAATAGAAAACGACGTTTACGGAGGTATGAAAGAAGCTTGATCTCTGCTCTGCTGGCTTCTGAAGTAAACCAACGACATTTAAAGATGCAGCTCCCACTGTAGTGGTTCAGCTTGAAGCATCTGCAAATCTCCTCTGTTGTAGCCGTGATGCTAGCAATGCTGTGCCAAGTTCCATGTTGTGTGTGTGGAGCTTGCGCTGCAGGAAGAAATACGAGAGCCACATGTGTCGTAATGGTAACACTTACGCTGGAAAGCCGTCTGTCTCGCCTTCATGTCACTGATACCATCCTGAGGGCTGCTGCTTGGGAGCCTCCTCAAAGCGTTGCAGAGTAAGATGTGAAGGGCAAGGCCTGTTGGGTGCCTTGGAGTGTTCCAGCTCCTTAGCAGCACGTTGATCCGAGGCTGTGCTTTCGTGGGAGCCCAGTGAATATGTACATCCATATGTACACTCATTCCCTAGAACCTCCCCGAAAATTCCCCATCGTCAGTGGGCTGAATCCTCTCAGTAAATGAAAGCTGTTACCAAGCACAATTACAGGGTTTTCCATACTTAACGGGAAAACAGTCCAAAAAACAGCTGTCGTTACCTGAGTTCTGCAACCTTTCTAGACTGGATGGGGAAAGAAGATGCTGCGCTATTTGAAATGCCTGAAATAGCAGTACTGTACTTGAATTCCGCAAGCCTTCTTGTTATGGAGAGGGGCAAAGAACCCACTATCACTGAAAATCCTGCACAGGCCCTGCTCTGGCTTCTGAGATCTTGCCAGGCACAGCCCAGAGACTTCCAAGTCTACCCTTAGCCAGCTTAAGGACTAGAAACTTTTTCTTTTGAAAATGAGGTTCTCAGAATGCTGAGCGCTGTACTTCTGGAGTGTGTAGAGGTGGGGACAAATAGGGTTGGGTGTGCTCAAATTTCTCCCAACTCTCCGATACAAAATGAGGACGAGGAAGTAAAAACTACCTGCTTACCTTCATGGTAGAGTCAGCACTGTCCTGTTATTTAAAATGGTCTGCGAGAAACTCTCCAATTTCCCTGGTGCTCCCAGGGAAATAGACTACTTGCTAAACCATTCTAAAAGCTTTTATTTTCATGAGTTTTGTCTTAGAAGAATGGAAATGGAACATCCCCTTGGAGGACAGACGGGCCCCCACAAAATTTCATTTTTGTATTGGAGCTGTCGTGTTTTTAGGGAATGCAGTTCACCTTAGGTCCTTCAGTTGGCCTCCCCACAGTGTGCATGTTTAAATTCAGCAGTGACTTGAGGCTTCTACACATGACCTGACCCACGGGTCAGTGCTAAGAAGACAGCATTAGAATGCTGGAATGGATTTGGCCTGGATCTCTTTCCTAAACAGGTAAAGGCCAAATGTTTTCAGGCTCTGACCCTTCTGCCTACTCCAGGCTCCGATTCTGCCTCAACTTTCTAACATCTGATTTGGTTGTTTGCTTTGTTTTCCTATTCAATGTAGTTGACCAATGCCTAATCCGTACAGCAACCCATGTGTATAAATTCATTAAAGGCTCGGGTAAACAGTAGTAGAATTACCCTTGGCTCTCTTCTCTGTAGGCTCTCTGTTGTAGCTGTGTTGTTCCTTGTGTCGTTTCTGAACATTTTTGACTGGGCTTCTTGCAGGCATTGCCATGCATCCCGGAAGGATGGCTTCTTGAGTGCCTCTTCTTGGCCATGCCACTGTAAATAGCTTGTTCCAAAATTCCCCATATCGGCCTTGCCCAACTTGGTGCCCTCCAGATGTTTTGGACCACACCCTCAGCATTCCTGACCATTGGCTATGTGGGCTACAGCTGATGGCAGCTGAAGTCCAAAACATCTGGAGGGCACCAAGTTGGGCAAGGCCTTTCTGTTTCACAGAGGTACTTAGAGGTATGAGAGCCAGTGTGGTGTAGTGGCTAAGGTGGTGGACTGGGAGTCGGGAGATCCGAGTTCTAGTCCCCACTCGGCCATGGAAACCCACTGGGTGACTTTGGGCCAGTCACAGACTCTCAGCCCAATCTACCTCACAGGGTTGTTGTTGTGAGGATAGAAATGGAGAGGAGGAGGATTATGTATGCCACCTTGGGTTTCTTGGAGGAAAAAAGGTGGGAAATAAAATAAATAAATAAATAAATAAATAAATAAATAATAATGATAATGATGATCCAGAAGCCACAGGCTATGGAAATCCATTGTCCTGGTTCAGGTGACTGCTCTTCCATGAATGGCACCACGCAAATAGTGTGTCTTCCTTTGTCAGCGTCAACTTGCACGCCATGGCCCTTGGCAAGCGCCCCAGGCAGGATGGAGAGAAGGAGGAGGAAGAGAGCCCCCTTTGCAAAGTGTTACAGCTCTGCGCCGACCGCATTGCCAACCGCCCTCCCCAGACGCAATGGAACACGAACAGCAACAACCACAACATTGTGGAAAGCACCATTATGGGGGAGCGTGATGAGACGACAGAGGACAAACATCATGGACATGCAGCAGGTGGTGTTCCTATTCCCGGTGGTCCAGCTCTTTTCTCTCGGGTCCAGCCGGGAAAAGCTAGCCATGGTGGAGAGCAGGGGAGGGCTGTTTTCCATGCATGCTGCCCTTTACACTGACAGTCCTGATTCCAGTGGCCTTTCCCTAAAGAGAGCAGCCTCATGAGGGTTCCAGTGAATTTTCCAACTCGGAGATGGTATTTTTAAGACTCAACCAGGTTGTATTGACTCATGAGCCAAGCTGCACAGGTCTCGGCACATTCACAGGTCTCTTTCAAAAGGCCAAGTGGGCTCTGCAAGAGGTCACATTGGACTGGCGGCCATCACGGAACGTGCTTTAGGCCACCTGTGACTGGCATGTGCTCCGTGGCTTGTGAACCACCTGGCAATCGGGCAAACGGCCCCTCTGTCACGTTGACTCTGCAGCTACTTCAAATACTTTGGGTTGCTGACACTGTTGGTGTGCCGCTGGAGTGTGTGTGCCTCGTCTTGTGGAGCAATTCAGAGAGCTCAGTTGGAATGGCACGGGCTTGGGAAGCCTATCTGAGTGGGAGAGCCACCCACACAGATTTGCCCACCGGGCCCCACGGAAGCAGCCTGGAAGCACCTTCCAGCCCCTGCACAGCTAACGGGGAAGGGGCACAGCACTTGGGCAAGGGAAGCTGTTGCCCCCTGGGCTTACCTGCAGGACAACAGACCCCAGTTCTTCTTTCAGCAGCTTCTTGAATCATTCTGTGCAGGGCTGGATACCGCGTAGCCCTCCAGAAACTTGGGCCAACAACTCCCATCAGCCCAAGCCAGCATAGCCGATGGTGAGGGATCATGGGAGTTGTAGGCCAAAATATCTGGAGGGCCACAAGTTGGCCGCCTCTGGATTTCCCTGTGGGTTATTGGACTGACTTTTGTCCTTCATTTCCGTCCAAATGCTTCAGGAGACCCGCAAGCAGTTCTTCAGCAGCTCCACAACACCTCGATTGACTCGCCCCTTGGGGATCGTCCCCTCTTCAGAAGCCCAAAGCCTGACCCAAAGGAGCAGGAGGTAGGTGGGGATCACCCAATGAAGTGGATTGCCAAGAGATCCGGAACAGAGACGGGGAAGTGTTTCTTCACACAAGGCATAACTCACGGATGGAGTTGGGTGCCAAAGAATGGGGTGAGAAGCACAAGCCTAGATGGCTTCAACAGGAGATTAGACCCATGAATGGAGGAAGGGGTCTATCAGTGGTTCTTAATCCTGGAAGCTGAATATGGAACCTCCACATTCAGAGGCAGTATACTGCTAAATACCAGCTGCTGGGTAGCAAGACTAGGGGGAGGGTATTGCTCTTGCCACCAGGCCCTGCTTGTAGGCATCATTGAAGCATCTGGTGTGATCACAGCGGAAGGTAGGATGCTGGGTGGGTGGACCGTTGCTCTGATCCAGCGGAGCTGCTCTTAAGCTCTTATCACAAAACACTGTAACGTAAAACAGTGCAAAATGATTGCTTGTCACAAGCAAAATATCGTTAGTGACAATATTTTAGGGCCCCACCCACACAACTGATTTAGTGCAGAGGGGCAGCACACCAGGTTTGTTTGTGACTGATGACACTGTTGCCAATCCGCAGTGACCCTGCAGTTTTGGAAAGTCCTTTTAGTGCATCTTTTTCCCCTTAAAGGCTGCTACCCTGCAGTTCCACTACAGTGTGCCCCAGCCCCCGGGCATTACATCTTGGGCATGCCTATTTCTCTGACCTGGCTGGGACCTGGTCAAGGGGTGGGGCTACTCCCTTCCTTCCCCCTTTTCCTTTCCCCCCCCTGTTGCGATAAGACTGCTTTTCCATTCACAATACCTAGCCTCATTTTTCCATCCACAGTATCACAGTGGTGCCGTTTCAAGCATTCACATTAGTGCAGTAGTGCTGTTTCAGGCATTCACAATAGCATTGTACCTCTTTTCCTATATTTCAGGCATTCACAATAGTGTAATAGCTCCTTTCCCCATTTACTAGCATTTACTGTTTCAAGCATTCACAATAGCGCAGTAGCTCCTTTCCCCTTTCACAGGCTGTAGCCTGTTTTTACCATTCGTGAAGTAAAGGCGATACGGCCGCTCTGCATGTCTGTCATTTAGAAAGACAAACCTATTTGCCATGGAGCAGCGCAAAGGCTGGGAAGAGAATAATCCGTGAGAACTGGATGGTAGCCTCATCTGTTCCCGGACAGCAACCAGTTAGCACACTTTGTTCACTCACATGGCCAAGATGGCTTCCTGCGCTATAAGAGTACCAGCTAAAAGGAATCCCCTTGAAAGCGCTCAGCGGGCAACGAATACACTTATCTCGGACATGGGGCAAGCATTAATGGCTAGTCCTGAATCTGCCAGGGCAGTCGCCTCAAGTTTGCAACGCATGTGTCTTTTTTCAGAGATCGAATTCAGCCGCCGTGAAGGCATTGAGTAAGGCATTGACTATGGCTAGTAACAACAAGATGACCCTTGGTACTGCAATTAAGCTTCGTCCGAAACCTTTGCAGAGAAGGCATCCTTCTAAATCCTACGGCAAAGATGACCTACAGGATGATGTGCAAGCCCGGTCAAACCAGGATTTCGTGCCCACGTAAGTGCTATGTCTCTATTTTTTCTGTGTCATGGGTATTGGGAGAATATGCAAACCTGGTGAGATTCATGGTGGTCTTAAACCATCTCCCGTTCTGGGTTTAATCTAGAACAGCGTGGCTCTTCTTTGATTCCGTTAGTGCTCACTACTCCATTCAAGATCACGTTTGGTGCCCGCATACTTGAGTCAGCTCTGCGACTCCTTCATGTTTCTAACTGAAGATAATAATGTTGTCTGTACTACTATGTTTAACACACTAAAATAAAACCACTTTCAGAGCAATTAGCTAAACCTATCCCCAAATTCACAGGTAAGTTCCTTTTTCAGTGTAATCTCAAACACTTTGCTTATTTCAGGTTTATGGAGATTTGCATCACCTGGTTCTCTGCCATTAATCTAACAGGAAAGGAAAGGAACCTCTCGTGCAAGCACTGAGTCATTACTGACTCTTGGAGGGACGCCCGCTTTCGCTGACGTTTTCTTGGCAGGCCTTATAGCGGGGTGGTTTGCCGTTGCCTTCCCTGGCCGTTATTACCTTTCCCCCAGCTAGCTGGGTACTCATTTTACCGACCTCGGGAGGATGGAAGGCTGATTCGACCCGAGCCGGCTGCCTGAAACCAGCTTCCGCTGGGATCGAACTCAGGCCACGGGGAGAGTTTCAGCTGCAGAAACTGCTGCTTTACCACTCTGTGCCACGCGAGGCTCTATCTAACAGAAGAACCGCTATATTGAAGAGGCTTCTGGCTCAGCTGGCATCCCAGCTCACTAACCACAAGACTGCCACAACACAGTGCAGCGTGAGGATAGGGATTGGAAGCATGTTCCCCCCCCCCCCCCAGAAGCAGCTTCGATTCAAGACTCGAGGGCATTTATATGACATCTGTATCACGTGCGAGTGAGATGACCCAAAGTCATTCCCTTGCCTGAAAACCTCTGTAGGAACACTGAGTAGCTGTAAAAGAGGCAGGGGCAGAGGCTGTGCATCAAAACGTCCCCCGTCGCCCCACGACAACTTAGATTTCCTGAGGGAATGTGTTTTGATTGGGAAATTGTTTTGGAAATAGCTCCTTGTTGTTGTTGTTTTGTTTTTTCAAAAAAATCCTTTGTATTAAAGTTTTACAACTTTTGAAAGATGACCACAAAGAGGGAGAGAGAGGGAGAATATATCCGTCTATGACCAAAGGTGGAGAAAGGGGTAACATTTTCTTTTGGGGGAAAGAACATCTGTGGGTGAGGCTCAAAGGAGAGCCCAGGAACTCATCAGCCCAGCCCCAGGGCTGACTCGCCACAAGGCCCCTGAGCAGGTCTGCAGCTCTATTAGAGGGGAAAGAAGGAAAGAAGGAAAGAACGCGGTGGTTTTGTGTTCCACAGGAGGTGGGATTTGGGGGTTTGCTTTTTTATGGTCGTTAAAACGAAATTCTAGTCACAAGAGGCCTGAAGCCAAGGATTTGGTGGTTCACTTACTCTGAATCAGCGTGCAGGATTCATCCCTTGAGACCGACCCCACACAGGCCAGGCCGCCTCCTCTTCCTGAGCGGGCGCTGCGTGAGGTGTCCGTTCGCTCTGTCCCTGACGTGCAGACACAAGTGCCCTCCTCCCCGTGAACCTCTCCTGCCCCTGGGCTGTGTGAAGTCGCCCCTCATCTCCTTCCTGCCACCCCCTGGCCCTTTGGGTATCTGGACCTCAGCGCCCTCGCAAGAACCCTGTATCCCCAAGCACACGCCTCTTCTGTTCTTCTGAGGCCCCTGTGAGGTCATTCCGTTGGATAAAGGTTCTTCACCCAGGGACGAAGATGCTTCATCTCCCCTTTGTGCAGACTCTCTATCCCCTCAGCTATTCAGCCCCCCAAGCTCCACCAGTGCACATAACTTTGGAATCCTCAACTGCTTTCCTAGCTCCCTAGAAAGAGAATTCACCACTTCCAAAGCAAACCTTTAAAAGAAAGAAAGAAAGAAAATCAGCCCAAACCCCACAGACAGAGTTCTTTTAAATGAAAAAAGAATAATAATAATAATAATAATAATAATAATAATAATAATAATAATGAGGTTTAACTAGAACTTAAAATCCCTCCCACTAGCCCGTAGAGATGCAAGAACCTCACTTCGGCTCCAACCTCCAAATGACAAAATTAAGTAGCCTACAAAACATGAAGTCAAGAGACGCCGCTCTTCTCTCCCTGCTAGTCTGCCCAAAGGTGGCAGAACCATGGCTTGCTAAAGGAGAACCACGTTACTAAACATACCGCAAGGGAGGATTTTTTCTACTAAACTGAAGAGCGCCACCCGCACTCGCTGCCAACGCCGACTTGCCTCGCTAGTCGCCAGGACCGCTGCCATCTCGCCCTGTGCTGCTGCTCCTACTGCTGCCGCCACCGCTGCAGACTCATCCGTGCTGATGCGGTTGCCGCCGCCACCTTGCCCCACGTTGCTTCTGCAGCAGCTGTGGCCACCGCCACAGCTGCGGCTGCAACTCCCACTGCCACTGCCTTAGCCCACAAGGCTGCTGCTACTGCTGCCATGGCCGCCCACCTGGCCGGCCGGCCAGTGAACCGGTGTTCTCTTGGCACGCGTACACGCGCCCCACCTCCTCCAAAAGTCTGGACTCAGCTAGCTCATCCCGGAAGTCTCCCAAGACTTGAGACTTCTGGGAGAGCGGCAGGGAAGATGACTGCTCCCCCCACCCGTGCCAATCGGGACATATGAAATGGCCTCTTAAGAGGCCCTTTCAGAGGTCCCGATTGGCACAGGTGGGGTGGGGTGGGAGGGTCTTCTTGGCCTCCAGAAAGGGTGTCTAGTCAGACTCACCACTAGTATAGGTGGGAGGCAATCTGGGGGTGCACTGGAAATTGGCTAGCCCTGGCGATGGTTTATGAGTTAAGAGCAGATACTGACAAGGACAGGCTTTGCCACACCTTTATTGTCTTAGCTAACTATACAAAACAAATTGCTTGGACAATGCTGCTATTTCAATGGCTGACAAGGACTTGTTCTGAATTATTTTCATTTCTTTTCTTTCTACCTGTCTCTGTCTTTTAGGTCCCTGTGTAGGATTTGGCAAATTGCTCAGAATAGCAAGTATCAGCGATGGACGTGGCCGGCCTGGTTCTGGTAAGTTATGACCCCCCTCCTGTTTTTATTATTATTTATGAGAAGCCTTTAAAACCTTTTTGCTTTAAACTTATTTAGGCTTAAATAATTCCCTCCCTCTACTCCAGGGACATTTTTAGTATTACTCCATCTTTTAAGTTTCATCCAACACAAAGTGGCACAAGCAATATTCTCCGTCATTCCAATCCTGATCCCACAAAAAAGGACCTTTGCGTGCAGAAGGATCATTAAAAACTGTCAGGGACAAACTTGTTGTGAAAACAGGAGGCAAAGGACACTTAAGCGCCATTTTGTTGACAGCCTCCATCTTTGTCTCTGACCTACTTTGAAACTCTGGCATCGATTGGTCTATATCATTCTCCAGGTTATCTTTTCCTTGGAAAATGTCATTTCTTTCCCCTCTGGAAAGCCTCTTCTTTTTGGCCATTCTTTATTTACGACAAAAAGAGTATTGGTTCTTTATCTGTGCATCCAACAGCTCTTCTTCATCTTTCTGTTTTGTAACCGTTGGATATTTATAAAGAATAACCCTGTCTTTATTACAACGTTCTACCAGTCAGTCCATTCTTTATATGGCAGCTGGAACAAGTTGGGGCATGTCGCAAGACAGTTAGATCTGATACAGAAACTCCTAGTAAATCTTATTTCATCAGGCCTTATTTATACTCAAAACCTTCAAGCATAGAGCCCCTGATACACTGGAGCCTTGTTTGATTTGTATCCTTAGTTACCCCGTTATTCAGCATCGCAAACAAATCAAGCCCTTTTACAGTTGCCACAGTTAGGGCATGACCCAGTTGTGGGTCACAGCCGCCAAGGCAAGATGACTGGTCCACCCTGGTCCGCTCCACGGCCGTGGGATCGTGGTGTGACTTTTCAACTGATCTTTGTCACCTTGGTCTCTCTCTCTCTCTCTCTCTTAGGGAGACATTTAAAAAGCTGGTGTCAAAGAACTTGAACAGCAACAATCCGTGCTCTACTTCATGCTCTAATCCGTGCACAGTTGGTGACGTGGCCTCTACATCTGGGGATCCAAACAATGGAGAAACCCATTTACAGAGGTATGGAAGAAGCATGGTCTCTGCTCTGCTGGCTTCTGAAGTAAACAAGCGACTTTTAAAGATGCAGCTCCAGCTGTAGTGGTTCAGCTTGAAGCATCTGCAAATCTCCTCTGTTGTAGCCGTGGTGCTAGCAATGCTGTGCCAAGTTCCATGTTGTGTGTGTGGAGCTTGCACAGCAGAAAGAAATACGAGAGCCACGTGTGTCGTAATGGTAACGCTTCCACTGGAAAGCCGTCTGTCTTGCCTTCTGTCACTGATACCATCCTGAGGGCTGCTGCTTGGGAGCCTCCTCAAAGCGTTGCAGAGTAAGATGTGAAGGGCAAGGCCTGTTGGGTGCCTTGGAGTGTTCCAGCTCCTTAGCAGCACATTGATCCGAGGCTGTGCTTTCGTGGGAGCCCAGTGAATATGTACAACCACAAGTACACCCATTCCCTAGAATCTCCCCCCAAATTCCCCATTGTGAGTGGGCTGAATCCTCTCAGGGAATGATAGCTGTTACCAAGCATAATTACAGGGTTTTGCATAAGTCATGGGAAAGCAGTCCAAAAGTCAGCTGTGGTTACTTGAATTCTGCAACCTTTCTAGAGTGCAGATGGGGAAAGAAGATACGGCGCTATTTGGAATGCCTGAAATAGCAGTACTGTACTTGAATTCCGCAAGCCTTCTCGTTACGCAGAGGGGCAAAGAATCCACTATCACTAGAAATCCTGCACAGGCCCTGCTCTGGCTTCTGAGATCTTGCCGGGCACGGCCCAGAGACTATCAAGTCTACCCTTAGCCAGCTTAAGGACTAGAAACTTTTTCTTTTGAAAGCAGAGATTCTCCGAGTGCTGAGCGCTGTGCTTCGGAAGCTTGTAGAGTTGGGGGCAGTGAGGAGGCCTTCTGTGATGAGGAGTCCCTACAGCATGACAGTGAGGAGGATGGAGAAGATGTATATCATGTGCATCCAGCAGGTGAAGTTGCGTTCCTATTGCTGGTGATCCAGCTCTTTTCTCGCGTGTCCAGACTGGAAAACCTGGCCATGGTGGAGAGCCGGAGAGGGCTGTTTTCTCTGCCTGCTGCCTTTTACACGGAGAGTCCTGATTCAAGTGGCCTTTCCCTAAATAGATAAACCTCATGAGGGTTTCACTGAATTTTACAGCCTTTACCTGCTTTTCTTAATACTCAATTGTGGCGACTCATGATCCAAACAGTGTAGATCTCAGCGCTTCGCAGGTCTTTTTCAAAAGGCCCAGAGGGCTCTGGAAAAGGGCCCCTTGGATTGACGGCCATCATGGAACGTGCTTGTCTGAATCATCCCATCCTGCTTGCCAGTAGAGTATAGTGGGGACCTGCTTTTTGCTGCATCAGGCTTTCTCGGTCTTTGTTGTTCTTGGCAGATTTCTTCTCTCGCAGATTAACGGGGAGAGGGGGAAGGAAGGGCAGAGGGAAATGCATGTAATGGGCCAATCAATCCAGCAAAGAATCCGGAAGCAGAAGGCCCAGTAGAAATCGCAGGATGAAAAGCCTCTGTGTGGAGAAGCCCTAAGGTGCCCCCACTTGCTTCATAAGCTCTTCCTCAAGCCATGTTCACGCTCTTTAGTGTGAAAATGTTGAAGTTCTCTGTGGTTGACTGTTTTGTTAATTTGCGCTATCACTGAATCACTGCATGTGTTTTTGAAGTTCCTGAAAAGAGTGGCCTTCAACCAGGTTTTGGGTCTTTCAGGAATCATTTTAACACGAATTGGATACTATACCATTCCATCCATGGAAGAGCTGGCCCAAATGACAAGCGACCAAGGAGAGTGCATTGTGACCAATTTCACCATTGGCCGGAAAGGTGAGGATGGACCCTGGGTCTGATCCAGCCTGGCAATTCTTATGTTCTTATGTTCTCGTGTATGCTTTAAAGTGGGCTCCTGCATTGAGTAGGGGGTTGGACTCCATGGCTTTATAGGACCCTTCCACTCTACTATTCTATGATTCTAGTTTTGCCTAGTGGTTGCAAAAGATTTACCCCACAGCACCTTAATTTACCTTCACCTTCATTAATTTAAAATTAATGTCTAAAATTACCTAGCTGCACCAGTGCTTATTGAGGTGTAAAAGGCCCTCTGCATGTTCTCAGAAGCACTCTCCTCTTTCATCACTTTGCTTGCTCCAAGGCTGACCTCTGGCACATGCTTACACTACATTTCTAAGACACATGTAGCTGTGTGCGCAGGATGATTTTGGTGTATCGTCGCAGCCATCCAGTTTGGGCTGACCCCGTGCTAATCATCGTCTTCTCTCTAGGCTATGGCTCAATTTACTTCGAAGGCGAAGTCAACCTGACCAACTTGAACCTAGATGAGATTGTGGGCATCTGCAGGAAATACGTTGTCATCTACCCAGATGCCAGATTGGCTCCACCCTTCGGGCAAGGTTTAAATCGGTAATGCAGAGCTCCTGTTGCCGGAAAGTTGGCTTGCGTTCTCCATGACTAAATGTGCGGCCTTCGTGAAGTTTAATTGCAGGTGTATTTGCGTTCCAGGTCTCCAACCCTCTGTTTTTTTAACAGGCGAGCCGAAATTACATTGGATGAATATTGGCCCACTGACAAAACCTCAGGTGGCTTGATAAAGAGCCCAAACCAGCTTGCAAAAATGAAATATGAAAATACCTTAGAGGCCGACTGTCGGAAATGTGGTGTCCAGTTCCTGGAGTACCGGCCCGAAACTGGTTCGTTGGTATTCAAGGTAACCCCCGTTGCTTGTGAATAGATCAAAGGAGCTCCCATGCTGAAGCCCTAGCATCTACTCCTTTTCCTTATGGCCTATAAGATTTTAAAGCAGACTCCAAAAGTGCGGAGGGAGGATCGCTTCCACAGGCTGGTTGCCGTTTTAGTGGATTTGGGCTGATGTCCACAGTAATTCTGGGCTTACAAGCAGTGCCCCTAGCGTCGTGACACCCCACCCCCCGGCTTTGCCTCTTTGGGTGTGCTTCAGCTGGTGAGTTCTCTGCTTCCGTATCCCCACTGTGTGAAGTGCTGGCAGACTGCAGGGCCAGTTTTGAAAACCAGGTTTGCCATTGCCCTGTAGTACCCAGACGGAAGCAGGAGAATGAACAGACGCTCCTGAATGTTTGTGAAGTAAAAATGACACGGCAGCTCTGCATATCTGTCATTTAGAAAGACAACTGTATTGGCCATAGAGCAGCGTGAAGGCTGGGAAGAGAATAATCCCTGAGAAGTTAATAGTAGCCTCATCTGTTCCCTGACAGCAACCAGTTAGCACACTTTGTTCACTCACATGGCCAAGATGGCTTCCTACACTATAAGATTACCAGCTAAAAGGAATCCCCTTGAAAGCGCTCAGCCGGCACCGAACACGCTTATCTCGGACATGGGGCAAGCATTAATGGCTAGTCCTGAATCTGCCAGGGCAGTCGCCTCAAGTTTGCATCGCATGTGTCTTTTTTCAGAGAACGAATTCAGCTGCCGTGAAGGCATTGACTACGGCCACTCACCACAAGATGACCCTTTGCCCTGCAGTCAGACTTCGTCCAAAACCTTTGCAAAGAATGCACCCTTCTAAATCCCGCGACAAAGATGGCCTACAGGAAGTTGTGCAAGCCCGGTCAAACCAGGATTTTGTGCCCAAGTAAGTGCTATGTCTCTATTTTTTCTGTGTGATGGATATTGGGAGAATATGCAAACCTGGTGAGATTCATGGTGGTTTTAAACCATCTCCCGTTCTGGGTTTAATCTAGAACAGCGTGGCTCTTCTTTGATTCCGTTAGTGCTCACTACTCCATTCAAGATCACGTTTGGTGCCCGCATACTTGAGTCAGCTCTGCGACTCCTTGTTCTAAAGGCTTCCCTCAAACTTTGTGAAGGCTGTTTCCATTTTCATCTTTCTAACTGGAGATAATTATGTTGTGTGCAGATGTTGAACAGTTCCATATGGAGCTCTAGTTCTCAACCTCGTACTACCTGAGGCACGCCTTTTGACACCATCTCAAAATGTAAAACACATTGTGTGTGGTTTTTTTTTTTTTACAGATTTTAAAATACCGTCTCTCTCTTTCACTCCTAGAAAAGATCTGATTCCTAGTTGGCTGAACTCTAGGTCCTGCAGTATTGCATTCTGCACTTCTGGCTATTACAGAAATAGGTCAGATCACCAGTCCAGTTGCTAGTCCTCACATGAGCAGACTCAGTGAAGCAATGGAACGAAGATAAGTATGGACTTGCCAAGTTCCCATTGATTCACTGTGTCGACTCCAGTTGGGAGTAGCAATTGGATTTAGGTCATTATCTCCCTTTCAAAAGAGAAACCAATAACAGAATAAGGATGTTTCTCTAATGTACCAGAGTTTGCTACATCCCATACACTAATGTACCCAGGGCCAGGGCCAATCTATTTTGCGCCCTAGGCAGGCACGCCGTTCTGAAGCCGCCCCCCAACCCCAGCGTCCTGGATTCGAAGATGACTGCTCCCCCCACCCGTGCCAATCGGGACATATGAAATGGCCTCTTAAGAGGCCCTTTCAGAGGTCCCGATTGGCACAGGTGGGGTGGGGTGGGAGGGTCTTCTTGGCCTCCATAAAGGGTGTCTATTCAGACTCACCACTAGTATAGGTGGGAGGCAATCTGGGGGTGCACTGGAAATTGGCTAGCCCTGGCGATGGTTTATGAGTTAAGAGCAGATACTGACAAGGACAGGCTTTGCCACACCTTTATTGTCTTAGCTAACTTGAAAAACAAACAGAACTTTTAAGGTTCACAATGGAGGATAAAGGCAACGGCTGGGGGAAGAGCCCTCCCAGTCTGCTTTTAGCACAATGGACGTATTCCTTCAGTTGTCAGGATGTCTTTAGGATGTCTTTAAGCACCACTGTTCTCTCTCCTATCAATTACAGCTGGACTAGATAGGATGGAAGTGGTGAGTCTACTGCATGGGGACATCCAGAGTATTGCATAGTGATATTGGACGCAGTGGTTTCCAATCTTAAGCCTGAGTGGTGGCACCAAACATAAAAGTTTCATTATGCGAATCATCGTATTAGGTGATTTGTGAGAGACTTTCCACCTCCCCACTAAAGGTGAAGATTCAGGAACTCCAGTAACAACTTAGTGTGGAATTCAGGGCTTCTTTAGGGCTTCTCGACATGACCATTTCTTCCCAGAACTGTTCTGCTGTTTCTGCTCCCTCTTTCAGGGAGGGGCCTCTACACTGGCTGGTTTTATCCTGGGTCTTTCCATTTCTTTTCTTTACATGGAGAGGCAGGGCCGGTGCCAGACTATTTTGCGCCCTAGGCAAGGTGAGCTACTTTCACACACACACACAAACACACACACACACACACACACACAATGCCAACTTTGATTTTTAAGAATATATGTTTCCTGGAAAAAATAAGAAGCACAAAACTTGAAACTGCTACATTGATTTTAAAGTGCAAGAAATACGTCATGCCAATTATAGCAAACAAATTGGAAAGGAACGTCTATGGGTCTAAAATGCATTATTTAATAGGAATATCATCTCCAAATCATCCCCCCCAACTCACACGCACACGCACACACGCACTCAGCATCACTCACTCCAAACAAACACACGCATGAACACACACATTCACTCAAAGACCCCATGCACCCCATTCACCCATACATTCTCTCTCTCTCTCTCTCTCTCTTCCGGGCGAGTTCTGGAAGTCTGAACGTGGAGCCACTCCACCTCCACCTCCACCTCCACCCCAGTGTCCCTGGCTTTGCTTCAGCTGGGAGGGCGCAGGGCGCCATCTCGCCCGCCCAGGCCCAACTGAATCCTCAGGCAGGCCGGCTCACAGCCAACACGCGTGAGTGCTGCGCTGGGCCCGGCGCCCCTCTTAGCTTGGCGCTCTAGGTGGCCACCTGAGTGGCCTCTATGGTAGCACCGGCCCTGTGGAGAGGCAGCACCTCTCCTGAGCAGAAATGGTCCTGTGGAGGAGCCAGTCAAAATCAGCCTCTATCAAGTACTGTGATGGTTTCAGGTTGTATCTAGGACTCTCTCGATGGTTGCTAGGATAAAGAAACAAATGCTTGATACACCATTTTTAAAAAAATATTAAATTCAGCTGATACTCAGAACTAAATGCAGACAGATTGCATAGCTTGAACACCAGCTGCACCCCTGCACCCCCATTTCTAAAGCAAAGTGTTCTCCCGTATGTACCTACTCAGACCCTTCAGTCCTCTTCGGAGGCATTTCTAAAAATGCCCCTGACAAAGGAGGCGGGACGGGAGGCTACAAGTGAGGCAGAGGCCTTCCGATTTGGGGAATGGGTTCGCCTGGGACCTACATTGTTATCTTTTTGGCACCAGGCAAAGACATTTCTTTTCTCACAGCCATTTTAGAGTTTAGTTTTTAGATTTTATGGCTAGATTTTAGTTTTATATATTTTAAAAAGATTGATTCCTACACCCTTTGTTTTCTGCATTATATTTTATTCTGTTTGTAATCTGCCCAAAGAACACCTGTTATTGGTCAAATTAAAAATAGAATACATAGGGAGGGCTGGGGGGGGGCGGTGGCTCTGGGGGCCCTCCACTGAGGCCCAACACTGCCACGCCCTAGTTCATTCCCCAGGCTGCATCATAGAACTGGAAGGGGCTTTCTAGGCCAGGGCGTTCGACCCACTCCTCAGCGCCAGTGCAGGAATCCCTCTTAGAGCATCGCTGCCAGATGGTGGTCCAGTCTCTGGTTGACTACTCCAGTGATAGGGAGCCCACTGCCTCCCAAGACAGTTGGTTCCCTTCTCTGACTGCTCTAACCAGTAGAGAAATTTCCCTGTTATTCAGCCAGAATCCTTTTTATACTGTATTTCGTAATTGTGTTTTAACCTGTTGGGTGTTTTACTGTGGTTTTAATTTTTGTGAACCGCCCAGAGAGCTTCGGCTATTGGGCGGTATAAAAATATAATAAATAAAATAAATAATAAATAGAATCCGCACTTGGATGACAGAGAACATGTTTTGGCCTCCTTTGTGTGACAATGCTTTAGGTACTTGAAAAGTGCTATCTAACCCTCCTCATCTTTCTCTTCTCAAGGCCAACATACCCAGTTCTTTGAATATTGCCATTCCAATTATGAGCCATCTCACTGGAGGCAGCCCTCACGGGATGACACATGCACAGGTCCCAGCACCAACTGAAGAGGTGGACTCATTCCGTGGCCCACCCCACTCCACCCCCCGAAGCAAGCAGACAGCTCAGAAACGTCTCCAAAGACTTCATTCCCAGCCCTTGGCGACTCACGACATGACTGGAACTCCACCATTGTGGGCCAATCCCTGGAAGTGCCGCTCTCCACGCTCTTGCTGGTTGTGGTGCTAGTAGTGGTAGGAGGCTTCCGGCTCCCAACAGATTCTGGCTCAAACTCAGAGGACAGGATGGGGGTGGGATCATGTGCAGAGTAAATATCACATCCGCACCAGAGGCAAGCCTGCCTTGGAGAGGCATTTTTGGCAGGTCCTAGAGTGATCTGCTGTGAAAGCCTTGCATGAAACAGCTGAACTATGCAGGGGAGGAAGATGGAGCTCAGAGGCGATGTAGCGATGCCAGGGGCAGCTGGGCTCCCACTTACGCACATTTTCTGTGGATTGTAGCTGTGCTGAGATAAGCCAACCACAGATATGTAAAAGCAGAACGAGAACAGCAACAAGAAAGGCCACACCTCTGACTTTGTTATAGCAATTTAATTTAACACGCTTGAGAGCTACAGCCGTTAAATAAAACAAAATTACATGATATCTTTCTGTTGTATCTCCTTGGAAAAAGTGTTATTTCAATTCCCTTGTATCTGAGATGAATTGCTGGGGGAATTTCACGGTTGGCAAATAAGGGCTGAAGGGTGCGCATGTGTAAATGTTGCATGCGCACTGGACTTCAATACTGCGCTGGCCAGAGACAACCTTAATCTGGCGTTGACATTTGGCCAGTGTGTTACTTGCTCTTGGCTTAACAGTAGTTTTAACCACCATACAGTAAAAGGAATTTAAAATGATTTGGGAGAAATGTAACTTTGAGACAGAGGAGTCACGAAGCAATACGATCAGTAAAATTTAACGGAGTTCTACAACAGGATTGTAGTCTCTGTCTTTTAAGACTCCGCTGTTCCGTTCATAACCCGAATAATAAATTTAGTAATAAAGTTTAATGACACAAAAGTTAGACCTAAAAGCAGTGCAAAGTCCTAAGATCACCTTTGCACCTTTGAGACATTCCTCCACTATCAATGTAGGTCAGAAAGCAAAGAACCATTTTATTATTTCACGTGTGTTCTTGCCAATGTGGAAATCCTTCAGAAGCATGTTCACTACGTCGTAGAACTGGTTGTCATAAGCTAGTTTGTAATACACATCGATATCATCACAATAGGTCAACAGCTTCTTCAGGTTTTTTAGAGCCGGTTCATTGCCTGCACGCTGCTTGAACCTGAAAGAGATGGTCATACTGTTAACAGATGTCCTCACCCCCTCTGCTTTCATCCTACGGCCAGCCTCTCCATTAGTTCAACCTAGTGCCGAAAGAATGAGATCTACCCCCTTTCAGTACGTACTCTGAAGGACTTGAAGACATGAAGCCAGTATCCCAATGATACAGAAAACCTGATTTGGGAGAAGTCTCCCCACTGGAGAATTGGGCTTCAAATGGTTCACTTGGTTGCAGAGGACTTACTCCTGGGCAATTTCCTCAAAGGTGCTCGCCTTGAGCAGGCCACGCTGCTTGCACTCCTCCAGGTAGCTGAAGTCCTCCTTTACAATCACTTGCTGATACAGGACTTCAGCCCAGTCCGGAACGAAGTCATAGGCCTCAGCCACGACTGCCGCCTAGCGAGATATTGGGAGTGGAGAGGGAAGAGATCCCAGTTGGAGCAGGAGCAGGAGCATGCTAGGAGCTGCACGCTGCCCCCTGCCAACAAAAGGACTCTGCCCCCTAAGGCTCTCTGTCCATCGTACTGAGATCCTGACTGCATGTCACATTCACAGCATGAAAAGTAGCCAGGCTCTCAGAAAGAACAAGGGAAGTGTCTGGGCCCACAACAGGACCGAGCTCCAATCAAGCTCTTGCAAGGAAAAATACTCAAGATCCAACAATAGCTGTAAGCTGTTCCCGATGGTGAAAGCTCTCCTGTCCTCTTCGTCACCGGGTAGAACCTGGGCAGGGACATGGCACATTCCAGCAGGCTCTTCTGGCTCAGGTTGATCAGCTTGGTTTTGGGGTTGGTGTTCAGGAAGTGGAGCTGCAGCGTAATGAGCTTTGTCAGCCTCTTGCAGCGCAAGGACTGACGCACACAGAAGTCCTCAAAGAGGAAGGATGAAGAGAAGGAGTCAGGTAAGCAAGGAGGAAGCAGCTGCAGTCACTGCACCTAGCTGCAACAGGACAGCCTTGGTTTGGGTCCAGGCTACCTGCGGGGTCACCTTCACCTGTACAATCCACCTCGCACACTCAGGTTCTCTGGGAAGAATTTCCATCAGCGAGCCAAAATTAGGCTGACATGTATTACCCAGAGGACCTCTTCTGCTTCTCCCAGACTGTGGCATGGCCTGCCGGAGGAGATTCGTCAACTTAACAGTCTTTTAGCATTTAAGAAAGCTATAAAGACGGATCTCAGGCATATCCAGTGGAGTCTTAGGATGTTTTTAGGATGTTTTAACAGTGTATACTATGTTTTTAATCAGTATTTTATACTTACTGTCGTTCCCCACCTTGATCCAAACGGAGAGGCAGGTAAGAGATAAAATTATCATTATTCCCAACCTGTTGCGCTCCAGATCTTTGGACTAACTGTCACCAGCCCCAGCCAGCATGGGCAATGGTCAGAAATGGTCAGTGGGAGCTGTAGTCCAAACCATCTGGACAGCACCAGGTTGGGAAGGCTGCAACAGGGCAACTGGATACATACCGGACACCAGGTTTGGATTTGCATGGGCAGAGCAGACTGTGATTTGGAGCTGCAAATAGGAGGGTTTTTCCCCACCACCAAAGGTGCAGCATGCGAAGCTGAAAGTAACAACGAGGGCCTGAGCTAGTTCTCCCCTTCAGACACAATGGGAGTTCTTCTGCAAATCCTGGATGGAGGGTCACTGACCTTCACTAATGCTAATGCTTTACCGATAGGAATAGTTCTCTGGCGTAGTGGTTTACCATTGCTTGGCTCCGACGGGCCAATTCTACTGTTACTTTCTACTGTTAGTTTTACCCTACCCTGTACCTGTTTGCATTCTCTTCTCCTCCTTATTGTTTTACTATGATTTTATTAGATTGTAAGCCTATGCGGCAGGGTCTTGCTATTTACTGTTTTACTCTGTACAGCACCATGTACATTGATGGTGCTATATAAATAAATAAATAAATAAATAAATAATAATAATAATAATAATGGGTGAGCCCAGGGTGGCTGTGTGCAAAAGGACTAGGCAGAGCGTAAAGCATGAGCGTATGCCCAGAGGTTCTCGCACCTCTTCGCATCCTGTGTGGGTAGAAAGGCAGCCACAAGAGTCAGTGTTTATGCTCCAGGTCTCCACGCCTTTGCTTGATGCACCTACTCAGGCACACTGGATTTTCTAGAGTCTAAGTGCTAAGCATATACTTAAAGTGGCAGCAAGGCGGAGCTCCTTCGTAACAGAACGTGCCACACCTGAAGAAGCTCTTGATGAAAGCCCTAACCCTCTTTATCGACGCTGCTGAGAGCTATTCCAAGGTAAAATGGAACACTGAATGGGGCTGGATGAAGGTTTAAAATAGTGATGGGAGCCTGTAGCCCTCAGCTCCCATCAGCCCCAGCCAGCATGGGAATAGATGCTGGGAGTGGTAGTCCAACAGGTTTCAATTTAAAGGGGAGCTGTGAAGTGTTTGCTCCATGTGTTCTGTGATGTGATAGTTCTTGCATCAGATAGGTGAAAAGGGCTGTGTTCTGAAGGCACTCCTCTGGAAAGGAGAGAGCAGGGTGATTGTATGACCACGGTGGGCAGCGATGCCGCCTGCTCTGTGTCAGGGGACCTACTCTGTGTCAGGGGACACACGCTCCCCCACCCCCACCCCCACCCCCACCCCCACCCCCTCAAACCCACCCCCACGGCACCTCCTCCTCCTCCACCTGAGATCGAACACCTCAGACATCCCACCGTTTCCAGGTCCGGGTGGCTCCCGCCCGGGGCTCCCCGGGACGAGCGGCAATTTACCCCAAGGCTGGGATTCAATGAGCTTCAGCTGGACATTGGCTGCCGCCTCGTGGTTCTCCGCAATCTCCCGGCACATGCTGAAGCAGAGGGCGATCATGTTGTGCTTCTCGCTGTCTCCTGGGCGGCAGCGCTTGATGTAGTCCAGCAGCGCTGTCTTGAGGGTCCCGCTCTGCCAAAGAGGGAGGGGCGGAGAGTGAAGGCAGCGCGTGGCTTGGGACCTGGCCAGCGCCAATCCTCAGGGCAAGTGAGCTCTGGCGCTGAGCAGAGCCCTCCAACAGCAACGCCAGGCCTCACAGTCGCTTGTGAAGGAGCGTAAAGGTGGCAAGAAAAACCTGCCCTTAAGACGGGGGTGGGGCAACTTGTGGTCCTCCAGCAGATATCCAGGTCTCCAAGTCCTGCCGTCCCTCATCACTGGCTCTGCTGGCTAAGGCGGAGGGAGGGGAACTGTAGGCCAAATACACCTGGAGGGCCAGAGGTTGCCCACCCCTGCCTTCAAGGGTGAGGGCATGGGCAAGTGATGGAGAGTTCGGTAGCACGGGGCAACATGTCGTGGGAATGCAGGGACTGGGGCGGTTATTTTGGAAGAGGGAAACAAGCAGAACAAAGGCACTGGAGGTTCTACAATTTGGAACTCTTGGACTGGGAAGGGTGGATTCTGTTGTTTGTACCCACCGGGTCCAACTTCTTTCTCATTAGCACCTCAAAGTGGTGCTTCTCATGCAGCAAGTCAAAGATGTAGGCCATCTCGTTGTACCTGCCGATGCCAGTGAGAAGTCGAACCTTTGGGGAGAGAAAAGAGCTTGAGCTTCAGAACCCACAAAACGTCACCCCACACGTTGCCGTTGGAGCAGTGCTGTGTCATGACAGCCCCACTCTTCCACTTGGGACAGAGTCCCTGCCTGTGGAATGCCACTGACCAGCCACTTCCCCCATTTCAGTGGGGTTCCAGACACTATGGACACCTCCCAGCTGCAGGCAAGAACTCCCCAGCTGAGAGACTGAGCAACGGAAGAAACGAACGCAAGGCCAGGAGGAAGCAATGGCTGCTCTCTCACCAGACCAGTGGAGAGCCACTCGCTTCCACACACAAGGCCCGACTCCTGGCACTGCTTCTCACGAGAGACACTGCAGGACGCTTGCTGGCGTAAGTCAACGTGCAGCACAACAGAACAAGACCTGTGTCGGAGCACAGGCCACCCTGCACAGGCGTGGGCAGGCGAGCGTCTGCCTTGCCACGGCCTTCCCTGCTCAGTGAGGGAGACAGCGGAGCTCCGGGAATCAGTGGGAGCCACAACAGCCTGCCGCTCTAAAACCCCAAAGACCAGGGGGAGGAAGGGGCACCGCAGCCGCTCAACATCCTCCACGGGGTGCTTTTGGGGCTGCCGCCACCGCCGCCGTCTCTACCTCCCACAAGGCCGTATTCTTCGCTGGGTGCTAAGTGTTCGTCCGTGAGCGTTCGGGCAGCTTGGAGAACGCGAATAATCCCTTCCATATGACACGTGAGGCTGAAGCAATTATGGGCGAGGATCAGGAGCTCTGTAGCTAAGGGAGGGAGGAATGGGGGCTCCCATCAGTAAGCATTTTGCTTAAAACAGAGTTCTTGTGGCCCAAAAGCCAAAGAGCGGGATTTAAGTCCCTGCCTTGTTACTGTCTGCTGAATGGGACCCCCAGCAGCCAACCTCTCAGCTGTGGGAGACCCAGAGACCCAGTTCCCAGGCTTGAGTCATGAAGGTCAGAGATGGAGACCACCGCTTTCCCCTTCTGGGAATGTTCGCACATTCTCAAAGGGCTCAAGCGGTAAACCTGCACTGCTCCCTAGACACACGTGCAGCCTGGGGAACTGCAGCAGCATGTGAACCGAGGCCTCCACGAATGCAGCTCCTGGCATCGCATTTCCCAGATGTCCACCATGCCAAGAGAGCAAAAGGACAGGACACGAGGTCGCCCCTACAGCACAGTCGTATCTATGTGTACTCGGACATGACGTCCCAGGGACTGCGACGAGATCTGTGGCCAAGTGCGCATGTTTGGGGTAGCCGTCTTAGTCACAAGACCCAAGTCCTCGTAAGCGTGACATTACTGGACGTCCAGAGATAAACACTTACTGCAGGCAAGCTCCCCGTGAGGGACAGATGAAATTTTATCCAATAGCTTCACGCCAACCAGGGTGGGGTCCTGGCACAGTTTGGCCAACTGCAGGAACGCCTCGCTCTCCTCTGCTGGATTTAAGACTTGCTTTTCCCCTGTACAGACAGCAGGCCCAGAATGACATAGCGGCCACAGCACATTCCTCCGCTGAGCACCTGGGCCACGAAGGCAGCCTCTCCTCTCGCAAGTTTCGGAGTTCTTCCCCCATAAGTTGCACGAGCTCTGCCCTTGGCCCAAGAAAGCCATTTAAATGCCACGGCCATGGCAGAAGCAGTGACTTATTATTTTAATTTTTAAAAGTATTTTCATTCTTGTTGTAAGATGCTTTGGGTCTGAGAAAGATGTCCAGTAATAAATAATTGGATGATGGTGGTGGTGATGATGATGTAAAGAGGGTGGGATGGGGTGCAGGCAGTCACAGATCCCTCCTCCTCCTCCCTCCCAATCCCCTTTCCTTTTGTGTCATGTCTTTTAGATTGTAAGCCTGTGGGCAGGGACTGTCAGGAAATACTTTTGTAAGCCGCCATGAGAGCCTTTTTTGGCTGAATGGCGGCATAAAAATGCTTAAATAAATAAATAAATAAATAAACGTGAGCTGACAACGTAACGCAGCATCGAGAAAGGGCCACTACAATGTTTTGGTTGGTATCAAGAGGCACAATGTCAGCCAAACTCCCAGAGTTTGGAGATCAACTGTGTGGAACGGAGCAAACAGACCAACAGCAGTGAGAACCCTCTGCCAGAGATGCTTTAAGGTGGGCTCCTGCATTGAGCAGGGGGTTGGACTTGATGACCTTACAGGCCCCTTCCAACTCGACTATTCTATGGGCCTATGAACTGGAGCCCCCACTCGCCCGTACACACCTTTTCCTTGCAAAGGCGCCAGCACTTCTCGGGTGACTTCCTCAGCCACGAGCTCCGCCACCATCTCTGGCTCCAGCCCCTGGGTGGTGAGGAAGGCCTGGGCCTTCTTGCCCCTGTCTGGCTGCTGGGAGGACAGGATCACCCGAAGCAGCTTCTCAGAATCATGGGCGGAGAGCTCACCGAAGGAACAGCCCAGCTCCTGCAGAGCACCACGGAGAAGGACGGGGGGAGGCCAATCCTGAAGCACCTGCCGCCTGGGAGAACCCCCACCCCACCCTGACCCCATGCCAAACGGACAGGCAAGATGCTCGGGGAAATTCCTATGCTTTCTGGAGCGCCCGCCCCAGGCGGCTCCAAACATGTGTCCAGACATTCCTTGGACCCACACGGACTACAGCACACCTCTTGGATAACAACGTTGTCCACAGGCAACTCTGCAAGTTCTGCCACTCCCCGTGCCACGGAAAAAGCGCGTCTCTCCTGCAGCTGTTCCAGAATTCTTCTGCGCTCATTCTGGAAATTCTCAACAGTGTAACTGCTTAAAATGGCACGATCAATTAAGACAGAAGAATCCTTCAAGGCAGAGCTGAGGGCACTTAGCTTCTTCAAATCTGGCCCAATGTACAAAAGGAGCACAAAAAACAGTAACGAAAAAAGACAGGGCCGCTGCTGAAGACGTGGCGCCATCAGCCCTTCAGAGGCGAGAGCCTTGGGGAAGGAGCAAACGGGGACTCAGAGGTCAGCCGCATCGACCTGCCACCCAGGCCCCTCCTCCTCCTCCTCCTCCTGCTCCTCCTCTGAGCGCCACCCTGGCCAGAAGCACATTGGGCAGCGAGGACAGAGACGGCCACTTCAGTGGCTGTGCCCAAGCAGTGTGGCAATGAGGGACAGGGCCTTTTCGGTGGTGGCCCCCAGACTGTGGAATGATCTCCCTGACGAGGCTCGCCTGGCACCAACGCTGCTCTCTTTCCAGCGCCAGGTTAAGACTTTCCTCTTTGCCCAGGCATATGGCGGCACATCCTAATGACCCACATGTTTAGTTTTAATCGGTTTTTAATGCTTTATGCGTGTATGTACTGTGCTTTAGAGTTTTAAATTTTGTATACTTGTTTTTACCTCAATTTTAGAATTTCTATAAACCGCCCAGAGTGCCCTGGCTATGGGAGCGGTATATAAGTGTAATAAATAAATAAATAAATAAATAAATAAATAAATAAATAAAATGTACCACTGGCATCCATGCTGCTTTCCTTTCAGATGCCAGGTGTAAACCTCTTCACGTACCCAAGAGCTAACTTGCCCAAGTGTGCTCCTTTTCATGTGCCAGTTTATTTAAGCACTTCACTGTTTTAATGCATTCCTAATTTCTAAAAATTTGTAAACCATCTTGTTTTTTTTTTTTTTTTTTTTTTTTTTTTTTTTTTTTCTTTTTTTTTTATTATTAAAACAACAAACACAAATCAAAATCACTTAATACAAGATATTATCATACCTTACTATCATATATTCAATATTAACCTATTAAACATAATATAATAAACATAACAGTGCTCCCCCCACCTCGGGATCTCATTCTTGTTTCCAAAAACTCATAGTTTCATCTGTTGGTGGAACCCCCCTTCCTTTAGAAAATACAAACTCCAGGAACTTTTTCCATATACTCTCAAAATCATTCGTTTTTACTATGCCTCTTTGCATTTTTATATTACATGTCAATTTATCGTTTATAGCAATGTCCCACACTTCTTTATACCATTCTTCAATACAATAATCTCCTGTAATTTTCCAATTCCTAGTTACTATCAACCTCGCAGCTGTCAGTAGGTTCGTTATCAATTCTTTCATTTCTTTATTACATTTAGGATCATCATGCAGTGAGAGTAATGCAATCCTTGGTGTAACTTCTACTTTAAATCCCACAATCTGTTCAATCTCATAAAACACCATCTTCCATAACTTTTGCACATGTATACAATCCCACCACATATGTAAATACGTTCCCTTTTCTCCACAACCCCTCCAACAATCTGCTGAAAGCTGTTTATTAATCTTATTTAATCTAACCGGAGTTAAGTACCACCTCCATACAAGTTTATAATAATTCTCCTTTATTCTTACTGACATATTTCTCAACACTCTCTGTCTCCATAGTCCATCCCACCTCTGTTGTCCTATTTGTATCTTCAGATCAGTCTCCCAAACCATTTTCCCAGCACTATCCAGCCCTCCTTTCTCAACTAATATATTATATATTTGACTCACTAACCCCTTTATCCCTATGTTTTGTCCCTTATCTATTTCTTTTTGTTCAATTAATTCCTCAAATTTCGTCCTCTCTTTACATTCTCCATTTTCTCTTATCCAATTTTTAGTCCATTGTTCTAATTGAAAATAATTTAACCACGTTAATTCCAAATCTCTCAAAACTTCTTCCAACCTCTCTCTTGTATTCATCCCCCTTAACCACTCTCCTAATTTCATTTTATTTCTTTCTTTTAAAACTTTGCTTAACCTCATCTTTAAATTTTCAGGAAATTTCTTTAACATTATCACCGGTGTTAAGGGGGAATTACTTGAAAACAATTCCTTTTTATAATTATCCCAAAGTTCCCAATGGAACTTCAGAAATTGGTTATCTAAATCATTAAGCCATTTACCCTTCCCTTTTTGCTTAAAAAACACATTTTGCAATTTCAACTCAATATTCCCTAGCGTATTTTCCTCCATCCATTTCAAATCCCCTACCCCTATAATTGCTTCAACAACATGTCTTAACCTATTAGCTAGATAGTAGTACTCAAGGTTTGGGAGACCCAGTCCGCCTCTCTTTTGGCTTAAATACCATTTACTTTTATTAATCCTTGATCTCTTCCCTTCATTGCAGTAATTATTTATAAGATTCTGCCATCTTTTTAATTCTATCACTGAAATTCTTATCGGTAACATTCTAAAGAAAAAATTAATCTTAGGTAAAATTTTCATCTTTATTAAAGCTATTCTTCCAAACCAGGAAAGATTCAGTTTCTTATACCTCTTTAACTCTTCCTCCAATTCTTTTTTCAATCCATTTAAATTCTCACTTCCCAAATCTTCTAAATTTTTTGTAATCTTAACACCCAAATATTTAATTTTCTCTTTGCTTTTCAAAACTGAAGCCTTCCCTTCCCACTCCCTTTCTTCCTTTTTAGTATAGTTGAATAACATCAAATCCGATTTTGCCCAGTTTATCCTTAACCCCGTAACTTCCTCAAAATCATTCAACTGCTGTTTAATTCTTTCCATTTTACCTAAAGGATCTCTGATAGTCATCAATGTATCATCTGCAAACATGTTCAGTTTAATTTTATTACTATTACCTATCCCCTCTATCTCTTCATCCTCTCTTATTGCATTTGCCAACAATTCCATCACCAATACAAACAGGACTGGCGAGAGTGGGCATCCTTGTCTTGTCCCTCTAGCTAGTCGTATCTTGTCCGTTATTCCATCATTTACTACCACTACAGCTGTGCTTTTAGAGTATAACTGTTCTATTATTGTTCTAAATTTAGTACCAAATCCCATTTTATTTATAACCAACTTTAAAGTTTGCCAGCTCACACAATCAAAAGCCTTAAATATATCTAACGCTAAAATACCCGCCTTAATCCTTGATTTTTTTATCCCCTGTATTACACTCAAAACTCTACCTATTAATGTGTGCATCTGTCTACCTGCTATAAAACCACATTGATCTTCCCCTACATATTTAGCTATACATTTATTTAACCTTTTAGCCAAAATGCCTGAAAAAATTTTTGCATCTTGGTTTATTAGTGAAATTGGTCTATATGAATCGGGGAGAGTTAGATCCTTATCTGGTTTCGGAATTAAAATTATTATAGAATGCTCCCATGACTCTGGGATCCTCTCCCCCTCCATTTTCATGTGCCAGTTTATTTAAGCACTTCACTGTTTTAATGCATTCCTAATATCTAAAAATTTGTAAACCATCTTGGAATCAGTCTAGAGCAAATGTTTTAAACAAATAAACCACGTCAGGCTGATCAGCAACTGGTGGCCCCAGTCCCTTCCCTTCCCCAAGTGATGAACACAGAGGACAGGGACTGCAGAGGTAGAAGGCTTGGCCTTATATCGAAAGGCACGGGCCTTTCAATGCACTTGCAAACTACTTACTGCTCTGCCAAATTTCTGTTGGTTTCCTATCCCATTTCTGTGCCACAGTCTGTTATGATGATGATGGTGATGATGATGTTCTATTACACTTAAAAGGAGCCCAAATTTGGCAGCTAAAGACTTCTTTAACCCTAGCTTGCCTTTAAGGGCCGCCTGAGGCCAGGCACTGAAAACGACACCCTGGCTGAAGTTAAGCTCCAGTTAAAATCCACAAATGTCAATCCAGCGACTAGGCTACGTGGGCAACACCCACCCACAGGAAACACACACACAAAATGGTCCTTGCCGTGAGGAAGAGCAATGTTGGGAGCTGCAAAAAGCTGAAGGCGTTTTCCTAACTCCTCCTGGGTCCTGCATTGCGGCAGCATCACTTCCAGGAGACATGAAGCCTGTGACTCCACCCAGGGCCTGGGGAGGATGGGAGGCGGCACATCACGTGTGGCTGGAAGCTGTGGAAAGACCACCTGGAGTAAGCGAGGCGGGCTGCAGAACACGCCTGCCCACCACCCGGACTTCAGGCCAGGGACATATTGAGGCAACTTGCGCGAACAGCCACCCTCCGCAACAGAGGTTTAGGAAATGAGGAGTTGTACACACCAGGAACTGTTCTTCATCTGGTGAAATTAAACTCACGATCAAAAGAACACAACTAAGGAAACAGGCTCAGTAGACTTCGGGCCTGTTCAGAGGACATGCGAAGCCACGGTTAGGCCGTCGACCCTCTTGCAGCAAGTGGTGAGTGTGTGTTTAAACCGTGGTTCCATAGCCACCATGGTTAGGAATGGTTCACACAACATGCTAAGCCATGATGTTTACCTCAAAATGCTTAACCACCGTGGTTTAGCATGCCGGCGAAACAGGGTCAATGCCTCTCCCTTTAGGAATCCCTCCGCTGGATCCCAAAGAATAGGATCGTGGCCCATGTTTTACCCCATGTAATGTATGCAGGACCTCCTCCTGGTGGATGTATCTGTCAGGAACAAAGATTGCGCCAATGCACGCCTCTTGTCCTGCCTGCATCATTCCTCTCCCTAAGCGCAGGACAAACATGCGACTCAGCAGCAGCAGCAGCAGCTTCACCTAACTGGTTGATTCCCCCCCCCCCCCCCATCCCAGACAGGGCTGGAATTGGAGTAACGAAAGGCCTAAGAGGCTAAGAAGAGGAACGGGCCTGTTGCAAAAAATAAATATGATAAAATCAAACCAATTATCTAACATTAACAAATGTATCTGAATCAAACACAAAAATCTTCACCATAAATCATTTACTACACATTTCTTCAAACAAACTTCTATATATGCTTTCTTCTTTCTCCCACTTCCTCATCTTAAACCTTAATAAACCTTTTATAAATTGGACTCATAGTTTGATCACTCAAGGAATATTCTGCCATGTGCCAGATCGCTTGGTTTCTCCTACAGGCTTTCATTCATTGAAGAAGAAAGGGGAAACGGGTGAGGTTCACTCTGGGGTGTCTCTTCTCCCACTGAGAGGCAGCATAGTGTAGTGGTTACAGTGTTAGACTGGGACTAGGGAGAATCAGGTTCAAGTCCGCATTTGGCCATGAAGCTTACAGGGTGGCGCTGGGCCTGGCACGGACTCTCAGCCTAACCTGCCTCATGGGTGGGATCGGGAGGGGCACCGACAGCGGGGTATCAATGCGACCAATAATTATTTAAAAAGCAACCATCTGTAGTTTCGAGGATCCTCTCACCACAGAAGCCAAATTGTCTTAGAGCGCTGGTAGAATTTAAGAGAGAAGCAGCATGGCACTCAGCCCATCGAACACCTGCAGCTTTCACAACAATATACAAAGCAGAGGCACCAGAATCTGCCTCAGCTGTTAAAGACTTGGGTATTTTTAAAAGCTTCATCAAGTGAATTAAGCTTCTGCTTACTTCTGAAATGCTGGCTTAGAATGCAAGGAGCATGGCTTGGGCTTCGTGGTAGATTTTGTAGTCCATGCACAATTTGTACACCTCCAGCAGCAGCAGCAGAGGGGAATCCTTCATACAGTAAACATACATACCTTCAAGGAAGTTGCTGGTCTGGAGGTCAATTATGACAAATCTGATTTGCTCTGTGTTTAATATCCCTTTGGCTGAACAGAAAAATATTCATAACTTTATTGCTTGTTAGCCAATCAGGCCATTCGCAATATTCAACGAATTTCCAAAGTCACTTTAAGATTTGGCAGTTTAAAATACTTAGGCATTCAGATCACTAAGGAAATCAAACAACTGCGTATGCGCAATTTTGATCCTTTATGGAATGCTCTAAGAAAAGATATGACACTGTGGAAGAAACTTAAATTATCTTGGGTAGGGAGGAATTCAGCCCTGAAAATGACTTTGTTGCCTAAACTGTCTTTTTGATTTCATACCCTGCCAGTAGAGATTCCTGGAAATGAATTCAAACGTTGGCAACAAGCTCTATCCACAGTCAGTGGAGGGGGCAAACGCATCCGGGTCAATCAAGCGACACTATTCCGACCAACTAAACTAGGGGGGGTTGGTGTCCCAAATCTTAGGCTGTACCATGATGCTTTTCAATTGAGGCAACTACTCAAAATAATTAGAAATGAGACAGAAATCCCGTGGGTGTCAATTGAAAGCGCCCCCTGCATCCCTACGATCAGGGCGATCCCATTCCTTCCAACATTGAAAAAACATATTCAAATAATTAATAACCCATTTTTGAAAGCAAATTTAAAGGTATGGGCAAAGTGGGCAAAATGGTTTGCACCATCCCCTTCTCCCCTAACCCCGATTTTAGACCACCCCCGATTCAGAGATCAATTTAAGTACAGACAATTTGCAGGTTGGGAAGAAAAAGGTTTTTTCCATATTCGTGATCTCTTTATACAAGGAAAAATCATATCAATGCAACAATTAGAGGCAAACCTGAGCCCACTCCCTTGTCCCTGGCTCCAAAAACTACAAATAGTCTCTTTTGCAAATGCTCTATATCAATTCCATAACATTCCACGCTCGCTTACTATATTTGAGAAAGCTTGCCTGACTTATTCTAGAAAGGTTAAAGGGGGAGCTTCTGATATATATCACATGATATTGAATTGTTAATTCCCAGATAAGGGAGGGTTAAAAATGATTTGGGAACATGACCTGTGCACCAGTTTCACTGAAGGTGAATGGAAAAGCTTGTGGCAATCAGCACCCTATAAAACAATATCAGCAAAAGTTAAAGAGCTCACTCTGAAAATCACTCACAGGTGGTATATCACCCCTGTTAGACTGCACCATATTAGTGGTAATATATCCCCGCTCTGTTGGCGTGGTTGCTCCGTTCCTGGCACTTATATTCATCTTTGGTGGGAATGTCAACAGGTCAAAACTTTTTGGTCAAGGGTTTTCCAAACCATTACAAACATTATTCATGTTGAAGTAGAAACTGACCCAGCACTGGCTCTACTTTCTATTTTTAGGAATGCCAATAGAAAAAGTATTCCCAAAGCCTTGGTCACCCATTTGCTGGTTGCAGCCAGGTGGGAAATTGCCCAATTCTGGAAAAGCGACAGACCTTTTGACCATCAACGCTGGTTTGATAAGATTTGGAAACTAGCTTTAAATGATAAATTGACACAACATAGCAGGTTAGCAAGAGGAGAAATAACAGCAGACACATTTGTGGAAAACTGGCTGGACTTTTTCACATTTATTAATATGAATCCTGGCGAACCTAGACCCCCAATGACTCAGGAATCCTTTTGGTCAGAGGTTCTAACTTAACCTGCATCTTTTTCTGTACCAAGTGCTTATTGAAGGAATGAACACCCGTGCTTTTTTATAGTGGTGCTGTGGGAACATTTATATTGTTGTTGAGTGTTTTCTTTTATTATTTATTTATTTATTTATTACATTTCTATACCGCCCAATAGCCGGAGCTCTCTGGGCGGTTCACAAAAATTAAAAACATTCAAAGTATAAAACAACAGTATAAAACCATAATATAAAATACAATATAAAAACTCAACCAGATAAAAACAGCAGCAATGCAAAATTACAAATTTAAAACCATGTTATTTAAAATTTATAGATTGTTAAAATGTTGGGAGAATAAAAAGGTCTTCACCTGGCGTCTAAAACCATAAAATGTAGGTGCCAAGCGAACCTCCTTAGGGAGCTCATTCCACAGCCGGGGTGCCACAGCAGAGAAGGCCCTCCTCCTGGTAGCCACCTGCCTCACTTCCTTTGGCAGAGGCTCACGGAGAAGGACCCCTGAGGATGACCTTAGGGTCCGGGCAAGTACATATGGGAGGAGGCATTCCTTCAGATAACCTGGCCCCAAGCCGTTTAGGGCTTTAAATGTTAATACCAGCACTTTGAATCGGGCCCGGACCTGGACTGGCAGCCAATGAAGCTGGAAAAGGACTGGCGTAATATGATCTCGTCGGCCAGTCCCTGTTAGTAAGCGTGCTGCCCTGTTTTGCACCAGTTGAAGTTTCCGGACCGTTTTCAAAGGCAGCCCCACGTATAACGCATTGCAGTAATCCAAACGAGAGGTTATCAGAGCATGGATAACCGTAGCTAAGCTATCTCTGTCCAGATAAGGGCGCAGCTATATCAGCCTAAGCTGGTAAAAGGTGCTCTTTGCCACTGAGTTCACCTGTGCCTCAAGTGACAGTTCTGGATCCAAGAGCACCCCCAAACTACGGACCCGATCCTTTAGGGGGAGTGCAACCCCGTCCAGGACAGGGCAAACATCACCTCGCTGGACAGAAGAACCACCCGCTAACAGTACCTCCGTCTTGTCTGGATTGAGTTTCAGTTTATTAGCCCTCATCCAGTCCATTACCATGCCCAGGCACTGGTTCAGAACAGCCACTGCCTCACCTGGGTTTGATGAAAAGGAAATGTAGAGCTGGGTATCATCCGCATATTGATGACACCTCAGTCCACATCTCCGGATAACCTCCCCCAGCGGCTTCATGTATATGTTAAACAGCATAGGGGATAAGATAGAGCCCTGTGGAACCCCGTGGCTTAGGTGCCACGGCACAGAGCAATAATCCCCCAGCACCACCTTCTGGAATCGGCCATCCAAGTAGCAGTGGAACCACTGCAACGCAGTACCTCCAACTCCCAGCTCAGACAACCTATGTGTGTTTATTGTATTTGTCCTTACTTGAAAATCAATAAAAATAGTATTAAAAAAAAGGGAATATAAAATCAATACAATATTAAAATAACCATCGCTGCATCTTAAAATACTCAGCCAGCCACCATTTTCAGTTAACCAGTTATCCAGGCCCCTCCTAGATATGATAAAGCCAGTGACACATGTAGAAAAATGTTCCATGTCCTCTCTTTTCAGGGGAATATCTTGTGTTTGTAGACTCTCGGTCAGCATTTTTACAGGGGAAAAAAATAGAAAAGATTCTGCCAAAATTTATAATCCCATCGGAAAATTCTTCATTCATAACCATTGTAAAAGTTTGGATAGCCTCAGTCAAAGAACGGATTTGTAATGCGTTGATTAGTGGTGTAATTTTATTTTTCATAGGTTCTTGAATTTTAGAGGTTGCTTTCTGTGTAATCGCGAGGGTCTGAACCAATCAGATGCACCTTTGGGTATGACTCAGCCAATTAGGGCCCAGGGATGATATAACAAACACTCTGTACCCTCATTGGCCAAGTCTGCCCTAAAGGCAGTGTCTGATTGGTTCAGATCAGTGCTATTCAAAATGTCTTACAATCCTTTGAAATGTGGTACCGTGGGGCCTGCAGGTTGAGCCACATGGGACTCCCTAGGGCTGCCCAGGTGGGTGCAGAGGAGGAGAAGGAAGATGGCAGCAGCTGCGACAGCAGGCTTAGGGTCAAGGACTGGCCCCTCTGAGCCTCTGGGCACTCAGCAGCAGCTGCCTGCCTAGACCAGGCCTGCTTAAGGCATATAGTAAAATGATTTTAAGTTTTCTACCCAATAATAATAATGATAATTTCAGACACACACACACACAAACACACACACACACACACACACACACACACACACACACACACACCTATTTAATAAACATTAGCATAGCCGGGAGAATCTGTGCCATCTCAGGAAGCAGGGGAACTGCATTTTCCCACGCCTGTCCTTCCTCTCTCGCCCATTGGGGCTGAAAGGGCCTCTTCTTAACCTCAGGCTTTGCCCTCAAACTCCTTATTGGGGCTGTCCTCACAGGGTTTTATCTGCAGCTTGGCTAATAAATATGAACTCACTTAAATCGAAGGTTGTGTCTGCTGCCCGGAGGGCTTTGGCCACAAGTTCCAGGCCGAGCTGCACGGCTCCCAACACGTCAGTCCCGGTTCACACCTCAACTTCCTCCTTGGGACCAGATATGCCCCCTATGTGCCCAGGGATGCACTGGTCTGACGGGTCATGTCATTTCAATGGGCAGAGGGCACTGAGATCAATTTGAGAGAGGAAGGAGCCGTAGTGTGTGGGTTGAGAGCGGGACTAATAAAGAGGGAGTGAGAGCAGCAAGAAGAGCAGAGGAGTGGCATTAAAGAGGGGCTGTGGCTCAGTGGTGGAGCACCTGCTTCCCGTGCAGAAGGATCCAGGTTGAATTCCTGTCATTTCCAGGAAGGGCAGGAGAAATCCATGCCTTAAACCCTGGAGAGATGCTGCCAGCCAGTGTCAACCATGCTGGGCCAGATGGTCGGATCCAGTATAAGGCAAGTTCTTATGAAAAACAGGGGGAGGCTCTGGAGACAAGATGAGGGAAGGGAAGCCTTCCGACCAGTGGCTCACCCCTATTTGCCCTCTTGTTGCTGTACCCCTCTGGTTACTTGAAGGAGAAGCACTTTTCACATGCTCTGATGGCCTATCTATCCACCCATCCCTCCCTCCCTCCCTCCCAATAGAAGGGAGAGCAGCATGCCAGGGAATCCTGGCTGTTATCTCTGATCTCAGACTGGAGATAACAGGGGAACCCTCCAGGGGGCTCAATGGGCCAGGGGTTCTGCACTCCTGTGGCTGGAGTGACACCGTGTGTCAAATCTTTTTGAATGTGGAATGAAAAGCAGGAAATAACACTATGAAAGCGGTCTATGGAATGTGGATTTTGCCCCAACAGTTATCAGTCCACTTCAATACTCCTATAAAGCAGTAGTGTAGATCTAGGGTTTTAGAGCCATTACTTATTACTGCTTCTCAGTTACTGTTTGTTCCATTATATAAACCAACACCTGTTCATTCTTTTAAACACCAATGTTCTGGTCCAGCTGGATTAGAAGGTTGGCAACTCTGGCCTGCTTCTAAAATGCAAATGTTGAATCATGGCAATTTCAAATTTGGGGAGGCTGAAAGAGGCATCACTGTGTACTGGATTGCTACCAGTCTGTAAGCCTCCATGGTTCCTATCTTTTAAAACTGTAAGCTGAAAAACTAATGTTGCTAAATATGTTTTTACGGAGGTTTCACATCAAGAAATATTTGCATATGTATAAATTCTCTATGTATAAATATGTATAAATTCCAGGCAGGCGGCTACTAGGAAGAGGGCTTTCTCTGCTGTGGCCCCCCGGTTGTGGAATGAACTCCCCAGAGAGGTTCGCTTGGCACCTACATTGTTTTCCTTCCGTCGCCAACTGAAGACCTTTTTATTTTCTCAGCATTTTAACACCTAATTTAACTTAAATTTAAACTTTGCTGTTTTAATCTGATATTTTAACCTATATTAATTTTGCTGTGTGGTTTTATTCTGGTTGTGCTTTTTATACTGTATTTTGTATTTGTGTTTTAAATTTGTTGATTGTTTTTATGCTCTTCATGGTTTTAATTTTTGTGAACCTCCCAGAGAGCTTAGGCTTTTGGGCGGTATAAAAATGAAATAAATCAATAAATCAATAAATCAATAAATCCTAAACTCCAAACAGAGAGGTGCCAAGGCTCAAGGTTATCTGAAAGTCATTATTATTTCTTCTGCAAGCCCTAATGACTCTTTCCAGACGTTTAGAGTTGCTTGATGGTTGTGGAAATGCAGACGCTTAAAGGAATTCTTCACATGCTCCATTGCATGGGCCTGGAAGCTGAGCCATGACTCAGATGTGTTCTATCCCATCAGGAGCTTTGTGTAAAATATTTAACTTCAGGCTACCACCTCCATATTGCACAGCTGGCGGTTATGTTCACGAATGCTTTCAGAGCACCCAAGAGATATGGTCCTACAGAACATGGATGGAATAGCTAAGTCCTACTGAAGTCAATGGAACCAACTGACAACTAAAATTGCACAGGTTTGCATGTTTATGGAGAAAGATCATACAGCTTGAGATATTCATAATTTAACCCAATGCTGAGTGTGTACCTGGTGTGCTGCCCCTCTGCACTAAATCAGTCGTGTGGGTGGAGCCCTAAAATATTGTCATTAACGATATTTTGCTTGTGACAAGCAATCATTTTGCACTGTTTTACGTTACCGTGTTTTGTGATAAGAGCTTAAGAGCAGCTCCGCTGGATCAGAGTAAAGGTCCATCCACCCAGCATCCTACCTTCTGCTATGATCGCACCAGATGCTTCAATGATGCCTACAAGCAGGGCCTGGTGGCAAGAGCAATACCCTCCCCCTAGTCTTGCTACCCAGCAGCTGGTATTTAGCAGTATACTGCCTCTGAATGTGGAGGTTCCATATTCAGCTTCCAGGATTAAGAACCACTGATAGACCCCCTCCATCCTATCATGGGTCTAATCTCCTGTTGAAGCCATCTAGGCTTGTGCTTCTCACCCCATTCTTTGGCACCCAACTCCATCCGTGAGTTATGCCTTGTGTGAAGAAACACTTCCCCGCCTCTGTTCCAGACCTCTTGGCAATCCTCCAACGGCAAGAAGAGTCTACCTCAAACCTGAATTAAATTTAAAAATTAACCTAGTTTTCTCTCTAATCTATTAAGAGAGGCATTCAAGAGGCAGCTGGACAACCATCTGTCAGGGATGCTTTAGGTTGGATTCCTGCATTGAGCAGGGGGTTGGACTAGATGGCCTTGTAGGCCCCTTCCAACTCTGCTATTCTATGATTCTAAATAGTCTCAAAGTGCAGCCACCAGAGAGTAGACAAAAATTACACACATTGGGTAGTCCCTTGTAAGGCACAAGGAGAGCCCCTTCAAGACACCAAGGCCTTGTAAAACAATTCTAGCAATTCTAATTTTTGCAGTTCTAAAAAGCAGTTTCTAAAATCACAGTTCTAGCAAACATTTAGGCTAAGCAAAACATTTTGCATGCAATATTACTTCAAACACATTGGTGTTACCCAGCACTGGAAACAGAAAACAAGAAAGCATTCATACAGTGAACCGCTATGCTGTACATTGATGGTGCTATATAAATAAATAAATAAATAAATAATGTGTGTATGAACAGACACGTGTCTGCCCACATTCTACACCAGATCAGTTACGTGATGTGCTCTCATTAGACCCGTGTACAAACTCGCACACATTCTAATGAGACTTACACCCACTTCTAAGGAATCTTTTGACATTGTTATTATTATTATTATTATTATTATTATTATTTATATAGCACCATCAATGTACATGGTGCTGTACAGAGTAAAACAATAAATAGCAAGACCATGCCGCATAGGCTTACATTCTAATAAAATCATAATAAAACAATAAGGAGAGGAAGAGAATGCACCAAACAGGCAGTATAAAAGTCAGAACAAGATCAAGTTTTAAAAGCTTTAGGAAAAAGAAAAGTTTTTAGCTGAGCTTTAAAAGCTGCCATTGTACTTGTAGTTCTCAAATGCTCTGGAAGAGCGTTCCAGGCATAAGGGGCAGCAGAAGAAAATGGACGAAGCCGAGCAAGGGAAGTAGAGACCCTTGGGCAGGTGAGAAACATGGCATCAGAGGAGCGAAGAGCAAGAGCGGGGCAATAGTGCGAAATGAGAGAGAAGAGATAGGAAGGAGCTAGACAGTGAAAAGCTTTGTAGGTCAACAGGAGAAGTTTATATTGGATTCTGAAATGAATTGGAAGCCAATGAAGAGATTTCAGAAGTGGAGTAACATGGTCAGAGCAGCGAGCCAAGAAGATGGCAGCAGAGTGGTGAACAGAAACCAATGGACTGATGTGAGAAGAAGGAAGGCCAGTGAGAAGAAGGTTGCAGTAGTCCAACCGAGAAATAACCAATGCATGAACAAGAGTCTTGGCAGAAGAGACAGACAAAAATGATCTAATCCTGGCAATATTATACAGGAAAAATCGACAGGATTTAGCTACTGCCTCAATAAGAGGAATAAAGGAGAGCGAGGAATCAAATATAAAGCCAAGACTACGAGCTTCCTTGACTGGAGTAAGTGTAACATCATTGACAGTAAGAGAGAATGAGAGATGAGAAGGTTTAGGAGGAAAAACAAGCAATTCAGTCTTTGCCATATTAAGTTTCAAACGATGATGAAGCAACCAAGCTGAGATATCTGAAAGACATGCCGAGACATTGGCCATAGAGCGTCTGTGGCGAAGTAAGGCAATTCTAACTCAAGAAACTTACAGCACTGAAGGGGATAACGCCACAGTGGCACATTTATTGAGGTTGAAACAAATACAAAGGCACAAGCTAGTTTTGGGGAAATTAGCTGAGCATGTAAAGGCTTAGAAGCAGTTTCAAGATTGAAAAATAGACCTTTTGAGACTTAAGAGCATACACAGAGACAGCAGGGGAAAGAGTAGAGGGAATCTAATAATAATACCTCTCCTTGGGCTGCAGCCCTTTCTTGTAGAGCAGAACTGTGGAGCATTGCAACTCTCGGTCTTAGGTGAAGAGGAAAGGAAAGCAGCGAGGCAAAGCATGGCAGCGCTCAAAAAGAAGCAGCTAGCCTCTCCTTCCCCTCCCCCTTTAGGGTGTCTTGGTATGATCTTGTTTAAAGGTCTACTTGCTATGGGAACAAAAGAGGGTGATTTGCGGATGATGGCTGTACTTGATGCAGCTTGGAGTTCAGCAACAGGGCAACATTAGCATGTGTATGACCAGGTAAAATTCTTGCCATCCAGCAGTCATATTCTGCTTGGTTTTACCCCTACCTTTGTCTCTGGGGAAGGCATTTGAAGACGTCTATCAGGAAATGGTTACTCGAGCTAGGCCTTCTGTGAATGCTCGCAGTCTATAGGTGGGGTTATGGGTGACTTCAAAATGGAGTCAGTACTGCTCACAGAAGCTACCTTGTAACAAGGCTAATAGTTTATGCTCTGGTTGTTGTATAATTGTCAACTGCTTCATTTGTTCAGTGGTAGCAGTATGCAGTAAGGTGATGGGGAAACAGTGTTAAATGTTAGGAAAGGTTAGACTATGGTCATCCAGTGAAGGATTTGCAGTCAGAAAAGATATTTGAGGGAAGGGGAGACTGTATCACACATAGGGCTCATCTACACCAAGCAGGATATTCCGCTCTGAAAAAGCGGTATAGAAAATCCAGGCGCCACACTACTGCTTTATAGCAGTATTGAAGTGTACTGACAACTGTTGGGGCCCATGACACATACCATATACCGCTTTCATAACACTTTCATAGTGTTATATCCTGCTTGGTGTAGATGTGTCATGGGCCCCAACAGTTGTCAGTGCTCTTCAGTACCACTATAAAGCAGTAGTGTAGCTCGTGCAGTGCAGTTGAATACCTCTATAAAGTAATAGTGTGGCTCCTGACTTTTATATACCGCTTTCATAGTGGAATACCCTTCTTGGTGTAGCTGAGCACACAGTATAGCAAAAGCTTCAACGTACAGCAAAAGCTACAGAAGTAGGAATGAGTGAACTTAATTTCAGATACATTGAATGTTTCACTTATACTTTATTCCAGTGATTTATTCCAGGCACAGTTACAAAATGGGGGATACTTGGCTCAGCAATACTACAAATGAGAAGGATCTTGAAATTGTTGTAGATCGCAAGCTGAATATGAGCCAACAGTGCGATATGGCTGCAAGAAAGGCAAATACTATTTTGGGCTGCATTAATAGAAGTATAGCTTCCAAATCACGTGAGGTACTGGTTCCTCTCCATTCAGCCCTGGTTAGGCCTCATCTAGAGTATTGTGTCCAGTTCTGGGCTCCACAATTCAAGAAGGATGCAGACAAGCTGGAGCGTGTTCAGAGGAGGGCAACTAGGATGATCAGAGGTCTGGAAACAAAGCCCTATGAAGAGAGACTGAAAGAACCGGGCATGTTTAACCTGGAGAAGAGAAGATTGAGGGGAGACATGATAGCACTCTTCAAATACTTAAAAGGTTGTGACACAGAGGAAGGCCAGGATCTCTTCTCGATCCTCCCAGAGTGCAGGACACAGAATAACGGGCTCAAGTTAAAGGAAGCTAGATTCCATCTGGACATCAGGAGAAACTTCCTGACTGTTAGAGCAGTACGACAATGGAATCAGTTGCCTGGTGAGGTTGTGGGCTCTCTCACACTAGAGGCCTTCAAGAGGCAGCTGCACAACCATCTGTCAGGGATGCTTTAGGGTGGATTCCTGCACTTAGCAGGGGGTTGGATTCGATGGCCTTGTAGGCCCCTTCCAACTCTGCTATTCTATGATTTTAACATTAAGATGTAATGTAGAACAGGTCTGTCTTAATTGTGTGCTGTGAAATTAGACCTGTGACCAAGGCCATATTTGGGTGGGCACGCCCCCTTGGGGGCTGGGCATGCTGGTGAGCACACCCCCTTGGGGGCTGGACATGTTGGTGGGCACGCCCCCTTGGGGGCTGGACATGTTGGTGGGCGCACCCCCATGGGGCGGCCATGTTGTCCTCCTTTTTGGTTTCCAAAATATGGTCACCCTACTTAAGCCAAAAGGGGGCAATACGTGATCTATTGTTTCTCCATGTTGCTGACCTCCGGGTGTGTCCTCCCCCGCTCTCGATGGCCAAAAGGGAAGGGAAAAAGTCCCCCTTTACAGCTCCCAAATGGGACAGCCACTGACTGGTGCAGATTCAACTCCCACCTTTACTTCCCAGTGATCCAAGTTCTTTATCCCTTACTACAGGGTAGGAGTGTGCTAGCATCAGTGGTCTTGCAGTCCTTGCAGGAAGAACGAAAGAAAGTAAATCATCTCCACATGGCAGAGGGCCTTCTCTGGGGTGGCCCCAAACCTCTGGAACAAACTTGCATCAGGGGTCCACCATGCACCATCCTTGCAGGCTTTCAAGGAGGCCTGAAAACATTTTATTTCACCACAGCCTTCCCATGATGAATACTGTTATTGTTGGTTTTGTTGTTCCTGCTGGTTGTATTGTTGGTTTTGTTGGGTTTTGTTTTTGCTATTTTATTATGATCATATTCTTCTTGATTTTAATATTGTATGTATTTTGTTGTTGTAAGCCACCTTGTGAAGGCCTTTGCCCTGAAAGGCAGCCAAGAAATGTTTTAAATAAAGAAAATCAAGAATTGATTCGCTGAGATCTTTTCTTCTGAAGAGTGGTATAAAAGTGCTGCGAATGAAAAAATGACGCATATTTCAAAGTTCTCAATATGGATCTGACTTTTTCTAAAAAAGAAAATGGAAGATTGAGATTCCCTCTAGAACCAAAAATGCTTAGAACCAGAGTCAAACTCCTTTTAAGTTCCTGGGATGAACACGGTCAGAAGCTGTGCTTCTACGGGACAAGGTTCAAAGTACTGAAAAGTAGGAAGTGTCTCAGCTGATCTCCAGAGGCAGGCAGGACCACCTGGGGGGAAACAGCGTTTCAAGTACCTCCAGCCATTGAATTGCCTCCTTGCCACTGCAGTTGGTATAAAAACCTGGTCCCATGATGTGAACCCCATCAAAATGTTCGGCACCAGCTGATTTATTTATTTATTTATTACATTTTTATACCGCCCAATAGCCGAAGCTCTCTGGGCGGTTCACAAAAATTAAAACCATAATAAAACAACCAACAGGTTAAAAGCACAAATACAAAATACAGTCTAAGCACAACCGGGATAAAACCACGCTGCAAAATTGATATAAGATTAAAATACAGAGTTAGAACAGAAAAAATTAAATTTAAGTTAAAATTAAGTGTTAAAATACTGAGAGAATAAAAAGGCCTTCAGCTGGCGACGAAAAGAGTACAGTGTAGGTGCCAGGCGGACCTCTCTGGGGAGCTCATTCCACAACCGGAGTGCCACAGCGGAGAAAGCCCTCTTCCATGAAATCCTGAGCCAAGTGCTTTCCAAGGCCCACATAGAACATGTTAGAGTAGTCCAGTCATGATGTTCACCATGCACGAAGCATTACGGTGAGGTCCAACTGAACCAGGGATGGGTGCACCATTCCATTCCAGGGAAAAGCACACCTGGCCACAACTATTACCTGACCAGGTATGGTCCAGGAGTATCCCCAAGCTGCTGTCCTGATCTTTCAAGGGTGCACCATTCTATGCTGAGTGCACCGTTCTATGGGTGCAGTACTCCATGCTGAGGAAAAGCACACCTGGCCAACCATCACCTGAGCAGGTATGGTCCAGGAGTATCCACAAGCTGCTGTCCTGATCTTTCAAGGGTGCACCATTCTATGCTGAGTGCACCGTTCTATGGGTGCAGTACTCCATGCTGAGGAAAAGCACACCTGGCCAACCATCACCTGAGCAGGTATGGTCCAGGAGTATCCCCAAGCTGCTGTCCTGATCTTTCAAGGGTGCACCATTCTATGCTGAGTGCACCGTTCTATGGGTGCAGTACTCCATGCTGAGGAAAAGCACACCTGGCCAACCATCACTTGAGCAGGTATGGTCCAGGAGTATCCACAAACTGCTGTCCTGATCTTTCAAGGGGAGGGGAACCTCATCCAGAAGGGGATGACATCCAATCCCTGAACAAATACCAAGTATTTCTTGTCCTTAATTTCCTCTCATTTACCTTCATCCAACCAGGTTGTGATCTGTCAGTGATGCAGTAGTACCCTTAATCTCCTCCACCCACTTGCCCTGAAGTCCAATATGGGCCCCACCTGCTGTGTGAGAACCAACATCTACTGGCCCATGATTGCCATGACGTCCATGAAATCCTGAGCCACACCTAACCCCAGGGCATCGGACTGAACCACCGGAGCCTATAATATTTCCTCAGGCTCTTACTTCTCTCTCTCAGCCGCCCCACCCCATTTGGGTCTCTCTTTCGGGGATGGGTGCTGATCGCCACTGCTGCAAGGTGCTCAGAGAAGTGGACTTCGGAGTTCTGTGTCTCTCAGGGACCCTTTGAGCTGATCTAGAAGTTGATGTGCTCCGGGAGGCAACAAATCCCAGCCATTCCCAGAGCCATGCTACGCCAGGAAACTGCCGAAATGCTTGTCTGTGCAGAGTTTGTAGCTCCGAGGGAGGAAGGGAGCACTTCTGAGGGCACTTCTCAGATCTTATTTTGAATGGCCGTGACTACAGCAAAAGGTCATGAATAGGCAAAGAGGAGGTCCCATTCCCAGCCCCTGTCAGACTCTGGTTGGGTGGGCCCTACTCTGGCAATCTTATAGAACAGCTGAGTACAGGAGCTGCATCACCTCTGGAGAGAACCCCTGTTCTGAGGCTGAAAGCCTCATCCCACGTACACTTTTGTTCTGGTTTACCCTCGAATTAGCTCATTTTGCTTACATAGCATATGAAAACTTGTAAACTTACACCTCTGCTGTAGCGCATTTGGGGAGATCCTTGAGGTTCACTCACACGTGTTCTTATCCCCACCCCACCCCAGATCTTCTTTGTACCTCCTCCTCCCGTTTATTGGTTGTTTGAAGTGTGGACAACTCCTCCTCGGACAACAGGGATTGGGATTTGCTTCTCTTGTTACTGAACACCAAAGCAGAACATTACATAAGACTGAAGTCAACTCTTTTGCATGCTTACTCAGTAAATCAACCCCATTGAGTTCAATGGAATGCATTTGAGCCCCTCGGATTTCAGTCTTAATTTTTGCAATTTTAAAAAGGGGGGGAAAAAACCGGGGTGGGTGTCTGGGGTGGGGGAGCAAAGTGAGGTAGCACGTGATCATCTCAACTCCCAGTGTAGGGAGGAGGAGACTTCAAATGCAGCACCAGGACCTCCAATGGCAGAGGAATTGAGAGGCAAATCACAGTTACTGAGAGGATTAAACCCTCCTTTCCCATGTGGGGGCTCCCAAAAAAACTGGACCCCCCATTGTTAAAAAAGAAAAGAAAAAGGTGGGGAGATGCAGGATCCCCACCCCCACGGAGAACGCTTCCATACTATACATGTAGTGTATTTTTTAAAAGGTAATACACAACAAATTAAAAGTCATAAAATGCTCTTTTTCAAACATGGAATACATTCTAGTCCTTTTTTCAAACTGCATCGATAGCTGTTAAGACCATAACATACAGTCAACTCAAAGAATCTAATTAGTTATGCAGCAAAATCTAGCAACAAGATTAACAATACCCATTACATATACATATTTTGAGCGACCTGTTATAAGAAAACAGACGGGCAAGCTGCAATACTGCAAACACAATTCGCTTGATTAAAAAGCCTCAGCGTTTGTTGTGAGTCCTGCTATCAGAACGAAATTTTTTGGGTGCATATGTGTGTGTGTTTGAACAAGCCCTGATGCATTAGGGAAGGTGCGGGTTGATTTTATAGTGTTCAGCTGAGTCGTGATGGTGTGATTTAACCCTGAATGGTGATCAAAGGGTCAACGGTAAGTTAACAGTGATTAATTGTGTGCAATTAATTCTAAAGTATCATTGAGCCCTCCTGGAGTGAGGGACTTCAGAGATAGAATCCAATAGAGTTCTCTCCTGCTAAGAGTGGCTTCACTTCCTCTAGTTTTTTCAATGGCCCACAACAGGATAGATTCTGGTGAATGTTACTAGCGTAGGGTGACCATATGAAAAGGAGGACAGGGCTCCTGTATCTTTAACAGTTGCATAGAAAAGGGAATTTCAGCAGATATCATTTGTGTATATGGAGAACCTGGTGAAATTTCCTTTTCATCACAGCAATTAAAGGTGCAGGAGTTATGCTAGAGTGACCAGATTTAAAAGCAGGCAGGGCACCTGCAACTTTAACTGTTGTGATGAAGAAGAAATTTCACCAGGTTCCCCATATATACAAATGACACCTGCTGAAATTCCCTTTTCAATGCAACTGTTAAAAATACAGGAGCCCTGTCCTCCTTTCCATATGGTCACCCTATACTAGCGGGGCTTCAATTTTGTTATGTCTCAAATTATAAAGATATTCCTCTATTCTAGTCTTCAATTGCCTTGTTGTTTTCCCTAGGTAGAGTTTTGAACAAGGGCAGGCAATGGCATAATCCACTCCTATGGACTGAGAGGTGAGGAAATCTTTTATCTCTACACAACAGGGACACTGATTCAGAAGCAGCCAAAGGACTTCGCTTGAAACTGACAAGACATTTTGGGTGAAACTGACCAGGGGCGGATTGAAAGACTAGCTCTGGTGCAGAAAAAAGTGCTACGAGCCGGAATTCTTTGATTAGAGGCAGTTCAGGCGAACGCTCAAAAAGGAAAAAGGCTCCAGAAAATATTTAACATATAAGAATAAGGTTTCCAGTGTCAGCTCCTGAGGAAGGAGTATTATTAATCCGAAACATCAAACATTCTGGACACAGATGAGAATTTATAAAGATTTAATCACTTTTATTGGCACCAGAGCTAGTCTCTCAATCCGCGCCTGAAACTGACCAGCCTTTGAAGAGACTGTTCCGGACCTACGGAGGAACGTGTTCCTTTGCAGTTAAACACACACACAGATCTAAAGAGTCTCCCCCCCCTCACCTTCCATTCTTCCCTGGAGGTCCAGTGTACTTAATTTGTATATATGTGGGTGAGGGTTGCTGCTGCAAATCCCATTGATTTCAATTGCTACACGCTGCCCCTTGAACTATGCTTAGGAAAAGGGCGCAGAAAAAGGGGAAATCATTCCAGCCCCCTTCCCTCTGTTTCTCTCCCCTCCAAGCACAGACCAAGGGGCAGCAGTTCAAATTAGCAGTTGAAATCAATGGGATTTACTTTTGAGTAAAGGACAACCACCTGCCAGGGATGCTTTAGGGTGGATTCCTGCATTGAGCAGGGGGTTGGACTCGATGGCCTTGTAGGCCCCTTGCAACTCTGCTATTCTATGATTCTATATAATCCCCTACTGGGATTTCCAGTACTGGGTAAGTGTCCATTGGATAGGGTGACCCTATGAAAAGGAGGACAGGGCTCCTGTATCTTTAACAGTTGCCTAGAAAAGGGAATGTCAGCAGGTGTCATTCGTATATATGGAGAACCTCTTGATCACAACAGTTAAAGCTGCAGGAGCCCTGCCCTCTTTTAAATCTGCTCAGTCTAGTATAGCTCCTGCATGTTTAACTGTGGTGATGAAGAGGGAATTTCACCAGGTTCTCCATATATACAAATGACACCTGCTGACATTCCCTTTTCTAGGCAACTGTTAAAGATACAGGAGCCCTGTCCTCCTTTCCATACGGTCACACTAGGTGCGTGGAGCACCTGAGTCCTCCAACTGCTCCGCCCCATATCCCGGAAGTCTGTGCATTAGGAGCCCATGCAGTAGCGCCAGCCATTTTTGCGTGGACTAGCACGTAAATGTACGTTTTTACAGGGAAATCCTCCGTTCCTCTAGTGGCTCATGGCCTGTCATGCTCGCGGCCATTTTGAGTGTGTCTGCTGTGCCGGCTAATGCCATCCGCCATGTTGGTGACTCCTCTTTATAGTACAGCTCCAGCGGCCATTTTGAGTGTGTCGGCCATGGGAATGAGCGGGCCAAAGCAAGCGAACGGGACGCATCATCAACAAGCGACATCGATATCATGACACAACAAAGGGAAGAAGTGCCGGGCAATGAGGAAGTAAATGTGAGTTTAACACGCGCCTGTTCAATCAGACGTAACTGCATCAAAATCTTTGCCGACTATGCAAAATGGTGGCCTCTGCAGACGCTTAGGCAAAGCAGCCGTCTGGAGCAGTGAAATTGCCCGCAGTATAGAGCAGCCATGGCAATTTTGGCCACTCTATACTTGAGGCTCTATTATTTCAGCATGTTAACCACAGACATGTGTCAGATGACACTTTTAGCCATGGTTAGTGCTGCTAACCATGTTCCATAATGCCAAGTTAGAAGCATATGGCTTCATCGCCTGATTTTTGGGAGTTTTTAAAAAAGTTTGAGGTTTTTTTAAAAAAATGAAAATATGCTGTCATTTTAAAAGGTAAAGACATGTAGCTTTGCACCATGGTAGGCCCTTAGTAGGGCTTTAGGCATGCCAAGTTAGAAGCATATGGCTTCATCGCCTGATTTTTGGGAGTTTTTTAAAAATCTCAAACCTCGTTGAGGACTAGAAGCTTGAGAAGGAAGTTTCCTAAAAAAGAAATGGAATTACAGACACAGACACAAAAATTAGCACCATGGTAGACCTTCAGTAGGGTTTAGGCATGCCGGGTTTGAAGCCTATGGGTTCAGCCTCTGATTTTTAGGAATTTTTTTTGAGTGAAAGTTTTGGTTTTTATAAAAAAATTAAATACTCTGTCATTTTTAAAGGTGAAGACATGTAACTTGGCAACATGCTAGATCCTTAGCAGGGCTTTAGGTATGCCAGGTTAGAAGCATATGGGTTCATCCCCAGTTTTTTAGGAGTTTTTTTAAATTCTCCAACCTCATTGAGGACTAGAGGCTTAAGAAGTTTCCCCCCAAAGGAAAGGAAATTACTGAAACAAACATAAAAATTAGCACCATGGTAGGTCCTATGTAGGGCGTTAGGCATGCCAAGTTTGAAGCATATGGAGTCATCCCCTGATTTTCAGGATTTTTTAAAAAAATTGAGTTTTTTTAAAAAAATGTTTAAATACGCTGTTATTTTTAGAGGTAAAGACATGTAACTTGGCAACATTGTAGGTCTTTAGTAGGGATTTAGGTATGCCAAGTTTGAAGCATATCGGTTTATCCCCAGATTTTTAGGAGTTCTTTAAAATTCTCAAACCTCATTGAGGACTAGAAGCTTGAGAAGGAAGTTTCCTAAAAAAGAAATGAAATTACAGATACAAACACAAAAATTAGCACCATGGTAGAGCTTCAGTAGGGGTTTAGGCATGCCAGGTTTGAAGCCTATTTGTTCATCCTCTGATTTTTAGGAATTTTTAAAAGTTTGAGTTTTTTAAATTATTTTTTAAAAAATACACTGCCATTTTTAAAGGTACAGACATGTAACTTGGCACTATGGTAGGTCCTAAGTAGAGATTTAGGTATGCTACGTTTGAAGCAGATGGGTTCATCGCCTGATTTTTAGGAGTTCTTTAAAATTCTCAACCCTCATTGAGAACTAGAAGCTTGAAAATTTACCAAAAAAGAAATGAAATTACAGGTACAGGCATAATAATTAGCACCAACGTGGGAGGACTTTGGGGGGCAACAGTCCAAGGATTTGGAACGGACTGACTTGCTCCCTCCATTGCTGGCCAATGGCCGTCTGTGATAGCGGATGGAATTAAGTCACTCATTGTGCCAGTGAAAAGCAACGCAGCCCAGCGTATCCCCCCACCCCATTAATTAAAGGTCGTTGTTGAATGGTGGGCACCAGTACTGGCATCACGCTTTATTTGCACTGAAGTGTTCCTGAAAAGTCCCAACAGAGTGGAAGGGGCAATATTGGTCCCCATAGATAAAATGGGGGGAGACGAGAAAATCCAACTGGCTATAGACTTCGTCTCCTGGATTTATTCTATTCTTTATCCTATTCAATGGATTTGTTGGAAACAGCTGATTCTGACAAGACTAATCCATCTGTCTTAAGACAATATAAGAGGTCTTATGATGAAATGCAAATGACAGGTGTTTAATGATAAATATGTAAATAAGTAAAAAGTAGTAGAATTGTATGAAAAGGAAGATACAGGTTGACATTCAACCAGATTCCTGTTGCAAGGAGTCTTGGGCCCCCTGAAAGAGAAACAAGTGTTGTATAGCATAAGAAACGTGGGCTTCCAGATGCACTTCATCCGCTGAATGAAGTGTCACCCTCAGATAGCAGTTCCTGGACTCGCTCATCAGGCAGCTGAATTCCATTCATTCAGGTCTGCATAGGGACTCCTGCAGATATTAACACCATCACCTTAGCAGTGCTGAAGAAATGATCACCAATTACTGTCGCAAAGGGTTGCTGTGCTTGTGATGTTGGGGACTGCATTGAATAATCAATGCAGCACCACTGCACAGCCACCAAGGGGCAAAGAAGACATCTAGACAGCCCCCTAGTTTCCTTCTAGGGCACCTATTGATTTAGACTTTTCCCCCTCTCCCTTATATTCATCTATCATCTATCGCACCAAGGTCAGTTCTTTTGGTTACATTTCCTTCAACGTAGAGTTCCCTGAAATTCTTATAGAAGTGTTGGAATGTGAATTACAGAAAAATTAGCCAATTATTTTGGCAACATCAGGGCTTCTAACAGAAGGATGAAAATTGCAGTATTAAGCCATTAGACCAAACATTCCAAATAATCATGTCAGATATATCGTATAATAGAGACGAGGAATAATCAAAACAATACATTTAGGCAGAAAACCCATTGATCTCTCACAACAAGTGCTTTAAACCTTCCTTTCTATTGCAACTCAAAGGATCCATGGCTAGGATTATGGCTCATGGGTCAGTGGGGGGTGAGGGTGGGGTGGGGTAGAAGGCCCCCTTCACCCCCCTGTGGTTGCCCTTGGTGGTCACTGCCTATATCAAAATCCCATCCAGTCCAGAGCCGGATTCTCCACAATGCCGGAGTTCTAGCAGCCGTGGTGACGCAGGATTCCAACCCCGGGAGACCGTTGGTGTCTTGAGAGAGTGTGGAGGATTAGTGTGGGAGTGTGGCGGATTGGTGTGGGAGTGTGGCTGTTTATAGTGTTTCTAGTGCTACCAGCATTTATTGTTCATTTTTCTTTGTAATTTTAAAGTTAAAGTTTAATATTTTGATAGGTTATTAGTTGCGAACTTAATTGTTTAATAGTTTAGCCTTCCCTTCCCTCCCCTCCCTTCCCCCCATCCCAGAGAGCCGACCCCCTTCCCCCTCCCCACACCGTCTTCCACCCACCGCTGCTCACGATGAGCATCATCAACCCAACGTGGCGCAAGGTAAGAAGGGTTCCATCTTGGTGGTTTAAATTTTTTATTTTTTCCCAACAGCATCTAAGCAAACATCCCACATGGTACATACAAACAAGGGTATACATATAACCACTACAATTACACTCAAAACACTTAAGGGTGAGGTTAAAGTATATTTTTCTTTTGCCCTCTTCATGCCAAAAATGCTGATTAATTTCTTCATCACCCTTTATATATCCAATTCAATTTTTCTTATGATCTTATAATTTATTAAAATCTCCTACATTGGATTCACAGAGTTATGCTTCTTTCCTCCCTTTCCCCACATCGCTGTAAGTTTTTCCATCTCTGCAAGTTCCAACATCTTCAACATCAATGCATTCATTTTTGGTGTTATTTCATTTTTCCAGTTCTGTGCGAATAGCAATCTTGCTGCCGTCACCCAATACGAAAACAACATTTCCCCCTTCTCTTTTATTTGTTTGTCCATTACTGCAATTAAGAAAGCTTCTGGTTTCATTTCTTTAATGTTTTTTGGATTAAGGAGGGATTTGAGTCCAAAAGGTCTTGGCTTTTTTACAAGTCCACCAAAGACGATAAAAGGTTCCTTCTTCTTTTTTACATTTCCAACATTTACTTGAAGCCCCTTTAAACATTTTAGCTATTTTTACAGGTGACATATACGATCTGTACATCATCTTATACAAATTCTCTTGAAGATTTGCACATTGTGTAAATTTTAAACCCTTTCCCCACATATTTTCCCATTCTTCCATTAAGATATTATGCCCAATATTTTGTGCCCGTTTTGTCATACAATCTTTTACTTGTTCATCTTCTGTCTCACATCTTAACAACAATTTAGGGTCCCATCTTGGGAAGTGTCAGCTGGTGGCTCTGGAGAGAGAGGGCCAGCGGGGAATCGGGGGCTTTGCTTCTCCCACAGGCACTGGAGGAGATTTCATGGGTTAGGGGGTTCTGACACAAGCGAAGACAAAATTGGGGCAGCTTTGCAGGGGGGAAGGCAGGGCACGTCCTGGGGCAGGAGGGAAGAGCCCTATTTCGATGACACCTCTTTCATGCCAGAAGTTAATCGCATGCACCTGGCCGCAGCTCTTTTGCCATCGCTCATATAAAATCACCAAACTTATCTTCATTTTCTGCAGGAGAGAACGAAGAAATGTACTAAAAGTGTGCATAATTCTGGACTGCCTTTTTCAAACCACTTTTTCTTTTTGTGGGGATTTGCACCAAATCACACTTGCACAAATAGGCATCACTAATGCACTTTATTAGATCTATGCTAACGGGCATTAGTGTAAATGGGATGAAATTCTTGGACTTCCTTAAAAAAAGTATTGATTTTTTCAATGAGTGGATGATGGAACGAAAGACACCTGACAACATGCAAAACACAGGCAGAAAGACTGAACGAAATGCGTACACCCTGGGCCCAGCAAGTGCAGCCTGAATTACAGGAGTCAGAAGCGCTGCCAAGCCCTCTGTGGTCCACTGGGAACAGGCCAGTCTCCCCCAGGTAGACCACGCTCTGCCGCCCCCCCGTCTTTTCTCAATGCCACAAGTGGGCTGACTTGTGTGATCCACGCTCTTTTCTTTTTTAAAAATGGAATTCCACTTTCACAGAAGTGTGTTTTACACAGATAAAGCTGAAGGCATCTGCCTGATCTCTGAAGCGCTACCCTAATCTGTTAGGCGATGCTGAGTGTGTTGTCTCCCTTCTGCCCGCCCTGGATCTCCCCTAAAACGTCGACACGTTCTCAGTCATCCTGGATTGGATCCACCAGTTGTTGACCTGTTGTCCATCTTTCTCTTGCAGGGCCTGGGTGTGACCAGCTACCCAGCAAGGCGGCTGCTGTGGGACTTCATGGTGGCGCAAGAACATCAGTTGCGTGTAAGTCTCCCAAAGCTCTGAACTTTCTTGTAGAGGTGGGAGGAAAAGTCAGGTAGGAAGTCCCAATTCCCAGACCTAGGAAGATGCCCTTACTTTACATGCAACAGGCCATAAAAACAACTAGTCGGTAGGTACATATTCAAAATGAATCTCAGCGGCCCCCCTCAGGAATGGGACCTTCGATGCCTGGAGGAGCCAGGGGAGCAGCTCCAGCCCATTAACTGAACCCATGTCCATAGGTGAGATTCCCTTTTCAGTGCATTTACAAACTTATCCCACGACTGAAAATTCCAAATGTGGACAGGTATAATCTAATGTTTCTGTATCTTTAATAGGTGCATCCCATAGTTGTGGGATAAGTTTGTAAATGCGCCGAGAAGGGAATTTCACCAATGTATGGTAGCAAACATGTATTACCCCCAGCGCAACAGATGAAGGATAAATGAGGGATGAGGAGGAAAGCCTAACACAGAATTTAGGAAAGGCCTACGTTTCCCCACCCCCAACATCTGCAAAGAGCAACTGAGTATTCATTGACAAAAAACATCAGTTTCAAAGTTCAACAGCTTGGGAGACAGAGTGTGCGCCTCCTTAAGCACTACACACACACACACACACACACACAAAAGCACACACTTTTGAGAAAACACAGGCAAAAGCTGCAGCAGGAGAATTGTCGTTTTGTTTAGTTACAAAGTATCTTTGCGGGGGTTGATCCAGGCATGGTGAACACAGCTAGGGTGACCATATGGAAAGGAGGACAGGGCTCCTGCATCTTTAATAGTTGTATTGAAAAGGAAATTTCAGCACATGTCGTTTGTATGCATGCAGCCACTGGTGGAATTCCCTCTTCATCACAACAGTTACAGCTGCAGGAGCGCTGTCCTCCTTTGTGTCTGGTCACTCTAGTATAGCGCCTGCAGCTTTAACTGTTGTGATGAAGAGGGAATTCCACCAGTGGCTGCATGCATACACATGGCATGTGCTGAAATTCCCTTTTCTATGGAACTGTTAAAGGTACAGGAGCCCTGTCCTCCTTTCCATATGGTCACCCTAACACAGCATTCAGAGTGGGAATTTGACTTGCCTTCTTGTGCGATTGCAAATCACACAACGTCTATCGGCGTTTTGTCCACTCACACCCCCTTTTTTGCTTGTCTTTGTGTTTCAGTGTTTGCAAATTGTAAGTGCTAATTGTTTTAGCATCTTAGTTCTCCAAAATCATGTTCCCAGTTTCCTTTTCTTTGCATTTGGACGTATACTTTGCCTAGCCATGGTGAAGAAGTACTATTTGGTTAACTTTAAGATGACACCTTGGTTTGTTGCTTTTTATTAAATTGTATAAAGAAACAGTTTTCTAAGTGTCCACCCCCCACCTCTGCTTCTCGGGCGTGAAAAACGTCCGTAAGAAACTGTTAAAGGTACAGGAGCCCTGTCCTCCTTTTATATAGTCACCCTAGCCATATGGAACGGAGGACAGCGCTCCTGTATCTTTAACAGTTGCATAGAAAAGGGAATTTCAGCAGGTGTCATTTGTTTATATGTAGAACCTGGTGAAATTCCCTCTTCATCACAACAGTTAAAGCTGCAGGAGCTATACTACAGTGACCACATTTAAAAGAGGGCAGGGCTCTGGTCATCCTTTACAAAAAGTCATGAAATTCAAAAAACAAAAACCTACGGTTTATGAAACAACGTTAAGTACGTACACTTTTCCATCAAGCACCAAAACGCGGGGAAATTGGGAGTTAAGGCTCACCAACCTTAACGCCACATCCTCCATAAGGAGGCAGAAAGTCCCAGTGAAATTCTCCTTCTGCCAAAGCAGATAAACCATGAGGACAGGATGGAGATTAGGATATGCAGAGGTGACTGTGGCGTTGTGGAAAACTGATGACGAACAGCTTAGAGCCGCCTACTTCTTTTTTTGTTTAGAGCAGCTCTTCCCCAACCCGGTGCCCTCCAAAGGTGTTGGACTGCAAGGACGGAGCAGGTAAGAACCCCCCTCCCGCCTGGGCCCTCACCTGGACCCGCTGCCGCTGCTGTGCGAACTGCGGCGCTAGCTCTCGGCAAGCCCCCACCCCAGCCCACCCCACTTACCTGCTCCGTCGTCGCCTGGCCCAGGCTTGAAGAGAGCCCCTGGGTCCACCCAGAAGCAAGGCTGCAGGTGTGGCCTTGCTTCCGGGTGCACCAGGGCGCTCGGTTCAAGCCCGGGCCCAGCGACAACAGAGCAGGTAAGTGGGGTGGGGGGGGGGCTTGCCTGGAGCTGCCACCCCAACAGTTCGTGCAGTGGCGGCTCCAGGTAAGGGGCCAGGCAGGAGGGGGAGTTGCCTGGAGCTGCCACACTTTGTGCAGTGGTGGCGGCAGGTCCAGGTAAGGGGCCAGGTGGGGAAGGGGGGTTCTTATCTGCTCCGTCGTCGCCTGGCCCAGGCTTGAAGAGAGCCCCTGGGTCCACCCAGAAGCAAGGCTGCAGGTGTGGCCTTGCTTCCGGGTGCACCAGGGCGCTCGGTTCAAGCCCGGGCCCAGCGACAACAGAGCAGGTAAGTGGGGTGGGGTAGGGGGGGGGCTTGCCTGGAGCCGCCGCCCTACGTTCCCCATCCTGCTGTCCCAGCATTCCTGACCATAGGACATACTGACTTGCAATGATGGATCGTCGTAGTCCAACACCTTTGGAGGGCACCAGGTTGGGGAAGGGCTGCTCTAAACAAAAAAAAAAGAAGTAGGTGGCTCTAAGTTGTTCGTCATCAGTTTTCCACAACCCCACAGTCACAACCCTACTGACCTGTCACTTTTTGTTTGATTGGAGGTACCCCTCCTATTACTACTTGTGTGCTATCTATTGATGTGTTTGTATGTAAATGATTTTCTTTATATTACTCTGTGTATAATATTGTGTTTTAAGGGTTTTTGGTCTTTGGTCTTTGTAAACCACCCACAGAGCCTAGGCTATTGGGGCAGTACAGAAATGGAATGAGAGAATGGGTGAATCAGTGAATATCAAGGGAGGGCCAAGTTAACCTCCTCACTCAGGGGAGAACCGAACTGGGCGACCACAGGCCAGGCTAAGCTAGCTGACTTGGTTAGGCTCTCTCAGCATGACCTACATCACACAGTTGTAAGATATTCACACTTTTAAGGATGAATTGTGGCGGGGAACAGAACCATGGAAGCCCTATTGATCCTCTTCAAGAAAATGTGGGATATCGGTAAATAAATGTCTGCGGTTTTGTCATTCTTTCTGAAGCAGTATGCAGGTTAAATTCATTGTGGATTTCTTTGCCAGGTACTCTTCTCCCTTTCCCTCAGACACTGACATGGTTTGTGTGTTTTTCCTTCACAGAATCCCCATCAGAATCGCCTCACCACAGCAGCAGGCAAGGTTAGTGCCTCTTCCGTCTTCCGTGTTTTGCTGCCAAAGGCTGTTAATGGGAGGACGGCATGGGTTGCGGTTTAAACTTCCTTGGGGACCAGTAAGAATGGAAAGAGAGAACTCCAGGGCTCTTCTTCCAAAACCTTTTGTGGGGGTGATCAGGTTTCTTTGTGGGATTGAGAGCATTGCAACATGAGGCTTTTCTTGTGCGCTCTCGATTGGTTACTCAGTTGGTGGTCAAGCCCTTTGGGGACTGGACATGTTGGTGGTCACACCCTCTTGGGCCGGCCATTTGTCCTCCTCTTTGGTTTCCAAAATATGGCCCCCCTATTATTAAGTGACCCCAAAGTTCAACTCCTCACTCAGGGGAGAATGTAACTGGGGGATCATGGGCGAGACGAAACTACTTCACATGTTTAGGCTCAATGAGCAGACCCTACCCCACAGTTGTAACTTACTCACACATTTTAAAGGTAAAATGGGCTGAGGAGAGGGAAGAAAACTGTGGAAGCTCTATTAAACTCCTTCAAGAAAACTTTGCCTATAATAAATAAATACCACCTGACACATTTGTCACAGTTATCATCAGACCTTGCCAGTGTTTGTTTATTTTTGCTTCACAGAACGCATGCCTGGCCAAAGGCCAGCCAACCCCTGTGGTAGTCAAAGTAAGTGTGGCGTCTCCCTGTTCCATGTCTTGCTGCCCTGTGGGGATAGTGGGAAGGCAGCCTGATGCACCCAGTTTATACATTTATATAGTTACGGCTTTACAAATTCTAAATTTAACAGAAGGGTATGGTTCAACGAGCTCTGTCGTTGAATGTGGCCTCTGTTGTGCCAAGAGCATCCAAGAGATGCTTCCTTTTCCTCAGGGGCATTTCCCAACATGTGCAGCTGAATGCAAAGTGAATTCAGCGTAGATTTCATAAAAGTTTGATCTTCTGCCTCCCCTTCAGACACCCTTTTATGGCTCTTTTTGTTTCACAGAAACATGTGGTTTCGAGGTGGCAAAGTCTGCTCGTGGCTGTGGGAAGTGAGGTCAGTGGCCGTTCTGTGTTGTCTGTTTTGCTGCCCGGTGGTGTTATTGGGAGGAGATGGTGAGCTGGGATTTAGATGTCCCTGGGCCCCTGAAAGGATATTGTTGGAAATTCGCAGCGTGTTACGCCTTGCGCTCTTCTTTCATTTTTGTGGCGTATTGGTGAGATTAATACGGTAAGTGGCTGGATGAGGGTGAACAAGCTGAGGTTGAACCCAGGGGAGATGGAGGTGCTGTTGACTGTTGTCTCATCCTTCCCATTGATCTGTTGACTGAGTGATCTGTTGACTGAATTTTTCCAGGAAACATCTGTACCGAGCAGTGCCTGGGAAGAGGCAGTCGCAGAGGCGTTGAAAGCCCTGGACGTAAGTCTCCTACAGATCTGACATTGCTGGTGGACGGCGGAGGGAGGGAGTCAGCGAAGGAGCAAGACCATGGTTGGGGACATTCTAGTGTAGGTTGTTACGGGTGCCTGACTGGGTCCAGGAGTCCAGAGGACTCTCCACTGCCTCTCCACCCACTGGGCCCAGCGTCTTTGGGTGCAACCAGGTCATTAAGAAGCTCACGCAGTGGCATGAGCAGGGGCGGGATTGGTGGTGGCGTGGCAGCTGACTAAGGCAGAGGCGGGCAAGTCTCTCCAGTCATATTCTAGCGCCAGCAGCATCCAAGAGATCCTCCCCCCCCCCCCCACGAGGGACTTTTCCTGAAGATCTACATCAAAATGGGTGGTGAATTCACGGTGGATGTCCTAAATCCCTTTGGATCTAATTATTTCTCTTTTTTGCTTCACAGACTCGCTGGGCTTCCTTAGGAGAGGCTTGGGCCACGGAGGTGACTAGGGAGGTCAGTGGCTCTTCTCTTCTGTCTGTTTTGCTAAAGACAGGAGACAATATATTAATTTCTTATTCATTATGCAGAGTTTTATACTGCTTTCTAATAAAACGATCAAAGTACTTAACATAATAATAGATTTAGAGTAAACTATAATAAAATATTTATTTATTTATTGCATTTTATACTGCCCAATATTTGAAGCTCTCTGGATGGTTTAGAAAAATTAAAACCAAAAAAAGCATTCAAAGTATAAAACAAACAATATAAAAGTATAGTATAAAATAAAATATAAAAACACAACCAGAGAAAACTGAGCAGCAATGCAGAAATTAATACAGATCTAAAATATAAATTCATAACAGCAAAGTTAAAATTAAGTTAATAGGCTGTTAAATGCTGAGAGAATAAAAAGGTCTTCACCTGGTGTCTAAAAGAGTACAGTGTAGGTGCCAGGCGAACCTCTTTAGGGAGCTCCTTCCTCAGCCGGGGTGCCACAGCACAGAAGGCCCTGCTCCTCCTGGTAGCCACCTGCCTCACTTCCTTTGGCAGGGGCTCACGGAGAAGGACCCCTGAGGATGATCTTAGTGTTGTGGCAGGTACATATGGGAGGAGGTGTTCCTTCAGACAGCTTGGACCCAAGCTGTTAAGGGCTATGAACGTTAATACCAGCACTTTGAACTGGGCCCGGACCTAGCAGCTGGAAAAGGACTGGCGTGATGTGGTCTCGTTGGCCAGTCCCTGTTAGCAAAGCTGCTGCCCCGTTTTAAACCAGCTGAAGTTTCTGGACACTTTTCCAAGGCAGCCCCATGTATAACACAGATCAGAGGTTATCAGAGCATGGATAACTGCAGCAAGACTATCTCTGTCAAGATGAGGACGCAGTTGGTATATCAGCCTAGGCTGATAAAAGATGCTCCTTGCCACTGAGTTCACCTGTGCCTCAAGTGATAGTTTTGGATCCAAGAGCACCCCCAAACTAGGAACCCAATCCATTAGGGGGGAGTGCAACCCCCTCCAGAACAGAGTGAACACCACCTAGCCGAACAGGTGAACCACCTGCTAACAGTACGTCTGTCTTGTCTGGATTGAGTCTCAGTTTCTTGGCCCTCCTCCAGTCCATTACTGTTGTCAGGCACTGATTCAGAACAGCCACTTCCACCACCTTCTGGAATTGGCCCTCCAAGTAGGAGCAGAGCCACTGCAACACAGTGCCTCCAACTCCCAGCCCAGGCAACCTATCCAGAAGGATACCAAGGTCGATGGTATCAAAGGCCCCTGAAAGGTCCAAGAGAATCAACAGGGTCGCACTCCCCCTGTCCCTCTCCCGGCAAAGGTCATCCCACAGGGCGACCAAGGCAGTTTCCGTTCCAAAATCATAACTGAACAATCAACCTCTAACTGCCTGTGGTTATTTATTTATTTATTTATTTATTTATTTATTTATTTAAAACAATTATACCCCGCCCTATATCATTAATATCTCAGAGCAGCGTACAGCTAAAAACATACAGTATAAAAACAATAAATATGCACAGTTAAAAACAAATTAAACCATGGTTTAGACTTTGACTGCATTCTGACGTCACAATAACCCACCATGGGTTATTTAAGAGAGTGGATTGATTAACCCTTCGTGGGTTATCGTGTCATCTGTCAGGAGCTTTTTTAGCCCACGATGGCTTATTTGGCCCAAATAATACAACATCAGTTATCGTGTCATGGGGTGGTCACAGTGGGCTACCTTGGGTCGCACTCCGGGTTGTCTGGGAAGAGCGGCCAAAACCGCTCCCACCACTCTCCTCCAGCCGGCAGATCTCTGTTTCCAGGACCCTGTCCCCTCCCCCGACGTTGGCCCTGTGCAACCCCCCCAGGTGTCAAACACCATCTTGGTGGGGAGGCAGCAGCTGCCTGGGGCTGCGATTCGCCCGGTGTGCATCCCTGCCAGTGGATGCTGCGCCTGAAGTTTTGTCCCGCTCCTGCAAGCGTCCCTGGAGTTATAGCCGCCCCCCTTTTTGTGATTTCACTTGCGTGGCTTTGTCAGCATGCAGGATGTTCAATGGGCCTGCTGGGCATCTCTCCTCGGGGAGACGGACTAGGAAGCTGGATTCCCATCCTGCAACCTTCCAAGGGTTTCTTTCAGTGCTCCTCTTCACAATCTTCCTCCGCCCTTCTCTGCCCGCTCCTCCACGTTCTCCGCTATTTTGGAGGCCAAGGCTGCCCCTCCTGCTCATCTCATGCTCTCCACCTTTCCCAGTCCAGCCCTGCTTGATTTCAACCAGCTAGCCTGGGCAGGGAGCCAGGCAGCCTCTCTCCCCCTCTCTCAGGCAAGGTGAACCCAGCAAGGTGACAGAGTTGGCCCTCTCCTGGACATCAGGGAAGCATCATGTGATGCAGCCTTCGCCAGGCGGCTGGGGCATGGATTCGGACATCACCAGAACCCAACATGGGTTATTTAAGAGAGGGGGTTAAATAATAATAATAATCATATTAATAATAATTTAATAATATTTCTTACCCACCCCTCCATTTTGATCGAGGTAGGGAACAACAATAAACGATAAAATACATAATACTCCATTAAAACATAATTTACATTCTTAAAAACATCCTAAAAAACATCGTGCAAACGTTTTAGAAATATCTTAAAATTCCATTCGATAATAATAATAATTCACTGAATTGTTCCAGGAAACATCTGTACCGTGGAATGCCTGGGCCCAGGCAGTGAATGCAGCCCTCCTAACTTTGGAAGTAAGTCTTCTCCAGAGCGAACATGGCTGGTGGATGGTGGAGGGCGGGAGTCAGCGAAGGAGCAAGGCCATGAATGGGGCATGGTAGCATAGGATGTTCTACTTCTGGGGGTGCAACCAGGATCACTGTCTGACAATGTGGGATGAGGGGAATATGTACTCCGGCGTAAGCTGCCTGATATCTGGGTGTTTCCTCCCCTCTCCCTGGTCAAAATGGTTCAGAAAGAAGCTGAGGTAATCCTGGGGTAAATAATAGATTCATAAAAATAGCTTGATGAATGTGTTGGCCAATCAGAATTCCCTGACTTTCCCAAGGGCAGCCCCTCAGGGCAGCCCTCAAGCCAAAGGAACGTAAACGTAGTGGAGCTTGAGTGGTGAAAGGGGGAAGTTATCAATTACGCTATAGCCCAAAATAGAGTTTATGTACTGGTATTTTCACAGGAGTCAGAAACATCATCCGCAACTTCACCTTCTCCTCCACCTCCTGCAACAGCATCTGCTACACCTCCTACAACAACAACAGGGCAACCATCTACACAGGTAAGATCACCTTCTCCGCCCTCTCCTTTTCCTCCTCCATCATCCACAGCATCTTGAAATGAGAGGCAACAGTGGTTCTGCAGTCAACCCATTGACTCCATTTTGACTGGGAAGCAGGGCCATTCCACCAGCCCTGCTGAAAGACCGGTCCTTCCCTGCACAGTAGAAAGGGAGGTACAAAGATGGGAAATAGCATGTAGGGATAGTCCAAGGGAATGCAGACCACCCGCCTGATGGCATTCTTTCCTTCTATTTAGGCCGAAGGGAACCTCCCCCCAAGCAGAAAGCGGGCATGGAGGAAGAGGAATGCAGCTCCATTGGAGCCGTCAGAGGAAGAGGTAAGGCAATGCATTACACTGCACTCTCTGCTCACAGAGCTATTTGGCTCTTTAAAAACTCACCACATGAGTTGGTGGAAGCCCCTGAGGATGACCCTGGGACCCCAGTGGAATTCGATGCCATTTCAGGGGATGGGGGAGGGAAACTCACAGTGTGGTGTCCTTCTGCGAGAGCTTGTGTTGGTCACTGCCTGTAGAGCCACTGCGACAAAGTGCGTCAAGGGGTTTTGAAGGGACAAGATGCAATGCTGCTGCCCTTTTCAGCAGCCACCCAGCTTCTCCCACAAAATTGAAAAACACATGGAGGCTGAAATTGTGTTGTCCCTTGGGAAGGGGGATTGTTGGCCCCTCAGCCTCCTCTCCCACGGGGGTCCCTAAGAGTCAGAAAACCACGGAGGCCCTCATCAGCCATTACAAACGTCTCTCTCTCTCTCTCACTCACTTTCAGATTAGGAAGCCAAAAAATGAAGGGCCCGAAAGGAAAAGGTTTGGAATTTTCTTTTGCTTCGATGTTTCAGAAATGCTGGTGGGAAATGTGACATTGGGGATGGGGTTTTGTGGTGTGGCACCATGCCCTGGTCATGCATAGAGATGAGTAGGAACTAGGGCTGTGCTCCACTCCAATTCGGATCGTGAATCCGGGGCATAGCGACCCGATCCGTCTTCACCAAAGGCGGATTCGAATCGGGTCAGGGGGAGCTGTGGATGGAGGTGAAACGGTTCACCTCCATCTGGAGCTCCAAACGCAGGTAAGTAAGGGGGAGGGGGGCTCACCTGGCGGCGGCACCGCTGCCACACCCCATAGAAACCACTTGGACTCATTCCTCTAATGTCTCTGTTTTTGCAGGATGAGAATGGAAAGATACTGGTTCTGGTAGTGCTCCTGCCCCCTTTTCCTTCCTTCCTCCCTTTTCCCCCCCCCCCCTCTCTCTCTCTCTCTCTCTCTCTCTCTCTCTCTCTCTCATTTTTCTTTCCTTCTTTTTCATCTCTCTCTTTCTCATTCCCTTTTTCCTTTTTTTCCCTTTTTTAATGAAAAACATTTACAACCTATACAGCATGCATCGCCTGGGAGGGCTGAACCTACCAGAGCCCGGGGTCAGTGGGCACTCGTGTCCTCCCTGCTGCCGCTGCGATCACCCACGCGCAAGCGTGATCGTCCACTCCCTGATGTGGTCCAGGATACTCTGGTCCCTGGAGGGGTCCTCATGTGTTCCACGGGCACCACGCAGATGCCTGCTTCGGCTTTTGGGAGATGCAGTCGGCTGTGGGGCGCCTGCAGAACACACGAGAACTCCTCCAGGAACTGGAGTGTTCTGGACCACGTCAGGGAGTGGGCGATCACGCTTGTGAGTGGGCGGTTGCAGTGGCAGCAGGGAGGACGTGAGTGCCCACTGATCCTGGGCTCTGATAGGCTCAGCTCTCCCAGGCAATGCATGCTGGGAGTTTTATTTATTTATTTTATTTATTTATTTCATTTATTACATTTATATCCTGCCCCATAGCCGAAGCTCTCTGGGCGATATATTTTTATTTATTTATTTATTTATTTATTTATTTATTTATTTATTTATATAGCACCATCAATGTACATGGTGCTGTACAGAGTACAAAATATCTGTACAGATATACAAAAGTCGTAGGCTGTTTCTTCTTTACAGCCTAGAGCTGTGCATTAAAAAGGTGGTTTTCCATCATAAAATGGCAGATCCCTTACGAAATGACCATCGTAATTTGGATTTCAAATTCTGAGGCCCGAGGCTTGCACAGACCTAGTTGTAACTAGGACAGTGTCTCTTTTAAAATTCGGAGGTTTTGCCTCACATTTGTCAAGGCAGAAATTAAACTGAACCAAAGTACACTCCTCTCCCTTTAGTTTCTACTATCAGCATATAGACAAACAGAAAATGAAGATACAGAAAATCAATTGATATCTTGAGTATACTGAACTAGTTTCCAGATACATTGGTCTTAACCCACAAGGTCCTTTGTATTGACAAGTTCAGCCTCTCCCTGGCCTTGGGATGTCACCTTCAATGGCGCAGAGTAACTGCCCGTTCTCCCGGCTCACCCAATGGGTGTCACTGGATGTTCTAGCTCTGAAGTTACTTCATCAGGAGAGACGCCGAAAGCAGTGGCATGATCTGAAGCAGGGATTGTGGTCCTTTCAGTCTCTCCGGAATAACTGGCATTATTCATGTTTGCCCAGTTAAGGTTCAGCAGCCTTATCCAGTCCTGGCCCATTAGACTAGGTCCTTTCCCTTTCCCTGCAACTAAGGGCAATTGTAAGGTCTCATTCGCATATATCACCTCTATTTATTGATTTATTTATTACATTTGTATACTGCCCCACACCCGAAGCTGTCTGGGCGGTTCACAAAAGTTATAAACAGTAAACACTTAAAAAGGATACAAAATTTGAAAATCTTCAGAAACATAAAAACAGCAGTATAAAAACAACAGTATCTATTCAACATGGATACTGCCTCTCACTGGGGCATATTCACCAGTACATGTGTGTATCAACATTTTCTCTAGCCATGTCATACGTGGTGTACACCACATCTGTGCTCTCAGCATTCTCTCCTGCACCTGTAATGTGGTGTATCTGCTTGCTGTTGTGAGCTTCCTGGTCCTTTTTCTGTGTCCTTCTTGTACGAAACATTTTAGCGAAATGGCCTCGATTTAGGCACAACCAGCACTCACTATTCCTGTGGGGGCATGGGTGACCATCAGGTTTCCCTCCACATCGAAAACAGGGACTTCGGCTACCTTTGTGGATTCTGTCTTCCCCGGAGAGCCCTTTTCAGCCAACTTAGGCACAGTAGCAGAGACTATCTGAGCATCTCTGGGGTTGTAGAGACCCTCTGCAAATCGAAAGCCTTCTGAGTTGCCACCTCCACCTTGCACAATCTCCAGGGCTTTCTTGAAGTCTAAATTGGATTCTGCCAATAAAGGCCTCTGCATCCTGTCCTCATTGATGCCACAGACAGGGCATTCAAGGTATCTCCAAACTCATAATGCTCTGACAGGCGACACAGGTCTGCCACATAGTCTGCCACAGACATCCCAGGGGAGCGTGAGGGACTGTTAAACTGAAATCGCTGCACAATCTCTCTTTTTGTAATCATTTTTTATTATTATTTCATAAACACATGTAGCCTAAAAGTATTACATAAAGATATAAAAAAGGGAGAAGAAAAGGGGGAGAGAGAAAGGAAAGGAAAACACACATCAAGGTTAAGGTATGTTTTCGGCTCTCTACACATCAAAAATGAGAATTATATGCTCTCCTTGTTCAATACATTTAACATAATAATCAAATTCTTTTCTTTCTTCTAAGTTAACTAAATCTCATACATTGAATCCACAGACAAATACGTTGTTTTTCTATGTCTCTTGCAGAAATCCTATCAGTGGTTTCCATTCCATTCCATTTGTGAAGCGCCCAGAGAGCTTCGGCTATTGGGCGGTATAAAAATAAATAAATAAATTCTGATATAAATGTGGCGGTTGATTGATCCTTCATTATCGCTGTTAGTTTTGCCGTTTCTGCCAACTCGAACATCCTCAATATGCGTTCTTGCATTGTTGGCGTTGTTTCGTCTTCCCACTTCTGTGCATATAATAATCTCCCTGCCGTTGTCATATACAAAAGCAAAGTTCCCCCCTTCTCTTTCAGATGATTGTCCATTAGCCCCAATAGAAAGGCTTCTGGTTTCATTTGTATATTAGTCTTTAATATTTTCTGAATTAAAAGGTGTATTTGCATCCAGAATGCCTTAGCTTTTTTGCAGGTCCACCAAAGGTGATGGAAGGTTCCTTCTTCCTCACATTTCCAACATTTACCCTTATACATTTTGGCCAACTTCTTAGGTAACGTACTGTATGCCATCAATACAGCTTCTTATAAAGATTCTCTTTAACTCTTGAACGTAATGTAAATTTCAAACCCTTTCCCCACATATTCTCCCACTGTTCCACTGAAATGTTATATCCAAAATGTTAAGCCCATTTTATCATACCATCTTTTACCTGCTCATCCTCTGTTTCATACCTTAATCAAAGATTATATACATCTTTGAAATCACATGCTCATCTTTTGTACACAGTGCCATTTCAAACTCAGATTTCGATTGCTCAAACCCACAATTCTTTTTATCTCTTTTAAACCTTTCCATAATTTGTACATACAAAAACCATTGACATATATGACCTTCTTTCAACAACTCCTCCCTTGATTTGAATTTACATTCATCTTTTAACATTTCTAATACATCATTGTATGTTAACTATGTATGCATAGATGACCATTCCCTCCTATGAATAGCCTCCTGGGCAGATACCCAAAGTGGTATTTTCTGGCCGAACCTAGGTTTATATTTATTCCATCCTCTTAGGATAGCACGTCTCACATAATGATTATTAAATTCTATGTTAACTTTAGCTTTGTCATACCACAAATAGCCATGCCATCCATATCTCAATTCATGTCCTTCCAGTTCCAACAGGCTCCTATTTTTCAACCACATCCAATCTTCCATCCACACTAAGCAGCAGGCAGAGAAATATGCCTGGAGGTCTGGTAAACCTAGTCCTCCGCTTTCTTTGGCATCCTGCAATATTTTAATTTTAACTCTTGGTTTTTTGCTTGCCAGATAAATTTAGATACATATCTCTGCCACGGCTTAAATGATACGTCCGAGGTTACAATGGGTATTGTTTGAAACAAAAATAACATTCTCGGCAAATTCATTTAAATTGTTGCAATTCTCCCCAGAATAGACAGTTGGAGCTTTTTCCATCTTTTAAACTTCATTCCACACCTTAACATAGTTATGATGAAATAACATACGATTCATATTTGTTAGTACAATTCCCAAATATTTTACCTTCTTTTCAATTTGGAAGCCTATCTTTTCTATCAATTCTGATTGTTCTTGGGAGCTCATATTCTTTGTTAACAACTTTGCCTTTTGCTTGTTAACTTTGAAACCTGCTACTGCCCCAAACGCTTTCAATTTTCTCACCAAGATTTCAATGCCCTTTCAAGGACCTTCCAAGGCAAAAACCAAATCATCCGCAAATGCCCTCAGCTTGTATGACTCTTTTTTTCTCTTTATTCCTCTGATTCGCTCATCTTGTCTTATATCGTGGTTCAGCAGTTCTAACTCCAAAATAAACAATAACGGGGACAGGGGACAACCCTGTCCCGTCCCCCTTTGTATTTCACAGGATTTGGTCACATTTCCATTGATAATTCCTTGCGCTTTCTGAGAGGTATCAATAGATTTCACCCATTTTATGAAGTTTACTCCAAAATCCAGGTCCTCTAGAGTTCTAAATAAAAAGGGCCAATTAAGATTATTAAGCGCTTTCTCTGCATCGAGAAAAATCAAAGCAGCCTGTTTCTCTGGGTGTTTTTCCAAATATTCCACAGCATCTATGACCGTTCTTACATTGTCTCTCAACTGTCTCTTAGGTAAGAAGCCACTTTGATCCTCATGTATGAATTCTTGTAGGACTTCCTTAACTCTTTCTGCCAAAATTGCCATAAATAGCTTATAATCATTATTTAGTAATGATATCGGCCTATAATTCTTGGTCAAGGTCAAGTCCTGTCCTTCTTTCTGTATAAGTGTTCTACAAGCCATCTTCCAAGTACCAGGTATCTCCCCACTATTCAAAATAGAGTTCATTGTAGACTGTAGTGGTTGTAGGAGATCATCCTCAAGGATCTTGTAGTATCAACCTGACAGTCCATCCGGTCCTAGGGATTTCCCCAACTAATCATTCTTTTCGCTGCCACCATCTCAGCTGTTGTTATGGGACCATTCATCATTAATAGTTCTTCCTTTTAAATTTTGGGTAATTTTTGTTTTTCAATGTATTTATCCATTAAATCTGTTGATATATCCTGTCTCTTATATAAATTTGAATAATATTGATGAAAGACGCTTTGTATGGCCGACCGTATCATCTCCATTTTCCTTTATTTTAAATATTGTTCTCTGTTCTCTTTCTTTCTTCAATTTATAAGCCAGGCATTTTCCTGGCTTGTTTGCGGATTCAAAACTTCCTTGTTTCATATAACTTAACTTTTTTCCCATATCCCATATTGTTAACACTGATAATTGTTGTGGAAGCATTTTAATTTGTTGAAGTGCCCTTGTCTTCCCAGACGTTTTCCTTAATTCTTCTTCTCTTTTTTTGATCTCATTCAGAATATTTTGTCTTTTCTCTTCCCTTTTTTCCTTAAGTTGACTATTTTGTTGATCAAAATGTCCTCTCGTAAAGGCCTTACTTGCGTCCCAGACCATTTGGAGATCTGTTCCTTTGTTCAGATTCATTTCAAAACACTCTTTCAATTTTCTTTTACTGATGTCCACCATATCTTTATCTTGCAGCAAAGTTTCATTTAATCTCCATCTAAATGTTTTACCTTTTCTCCTCTAGACCATAGATATAAGATTGTGATCTGAGAAAGATTTAGGTAAGATTTCTATTTTGCCCACTTTTGTGAAAAATTCCTTAGTTTTCAAGGTCATATCTATTCTTGAGAAGGACTTGTGCCTTTCTGAAAAATAGGTCTACTCCTTTGAGTTGCCATTTCTGCATCTCCACAATCTCTGATGGCCTGGGGTTGCGATGATTTGAGACAATCCCAATCAATTCCTCAAATGATTTGTCACTGGGCTGATCAGGAGCTACTAAACTTCTTTTGAGTCCATATGTCTTTGCTCCACAAAGAGTCAGTCAAAAGGCACGCTTCTGGCTATCATCATCAAGGCCATGAGCAATGAAATACTGGGAATGTCTCTCTGCATAGTGTACCCAGGCCTCCTGGTCAGGATCAAACTCCTTCATAAATCCATAAACAGCCATCTTCAGCCACACTGCTCCTCACAATGTGTGAAGAATCAAAGGAGTGATGTATCCTGTTTATCCTTGTCACCAGTGTAATAGAGGTAGCTTACACCGGTAAAAAGAAAGAATAACTGGCTTACTTCTTCGTACATTGCCATTTGGAGTCCATCTCGAAACCACGTCCAGGAAATCAGGCTTGGAGGAAGCTCAGTTCCAACTACTCTAAGACAAACACTTTTGCTACATTGCCCCTAGGTGCCAACACATAACATATATTACAGTTTCCTTTAAGGTGCAAAGATCAATCTTTGGATAGAATTCAGGAACTGAGATGGCTCAGCTACTCCCTCCTTTCCCACATTCTTTCTTGCTGCAAAGAAAATAGTGTGATTTTGCTTTGATTTGCCCATCCATTGGGGGGGGGGGGATAGTCTCTGGAGAAGGTGTAATTCCCAGGGTCCTATATCCCCTTCCGGAGAGCACCATTTCGTAAAGTCTCTTCCAACGCCAGCGATTACAGATGAACGACACTTCTAGTCAGTACTCATGTCCTTGCAAGTTTATTCCCAAGTCCCCATAGATTAATTGGGGTTGTACCTTCTTAGTTGTGACTTCTAGGCTACAAACAGCAACCACATTTTCTTTTCTTTTCTTTCCGCTCCCAGTCTCTTCTGTTGCTTTATTGATGACACTGTTTAATTGAAGAGTGTCATTTCCAAAGGACAGCGGAGTGTTGATCCGAATCCCACCAAGTCCCTTTCCAAGGGCCAGCAGAAGGAGAGCGCAGGTTAATGTGAGGGCCAGAAGGGAAGTTGCAGCTTCTCCTTCATCCGCTCCACATCTCAGGCAGCAGCGTCATTCACAGCAGCTGAGGCCTCAGCCTTGTTCTTGCTCTCCCTGTCTCTCTCCCTGTCCTGCCCTGTCCTTTCCATTACTACTTTTCCGAACAGCACAATAGCTGAAGCTGTTGAGCCATCGAAAACAACAAAGTCCTCTATGGTGAGGAGAGAGGATTTCAGCCATCAAAGGGATGAACCGAGAATACAAACGGAGCCAACCAAATGCTCCCAACCTTTCTTGCATGGTAAACATCGGTCTCACGCCTCTGACGGAGCAAAAACCGAGGCTGCTGCTATGGCGAAAAGAGGTGCAAAGCATGTAAATTCTACTGACTTGACTAACAACCCATTGCACTGAACAAGCTGCAGAGCAAGTTGAACCAAGGAGGACTCTTGCAAACTATTTTGAATCCGTGCACTGATCCTTTGGGCAGAAACCTTGGGATGGTGGAAGACCATGTGACATCCTCCCCTGCTTTGACTGTTCCCAATTGAAAGAGAACGTTTTCCAGGTGCTGAGAAACTCTTGAGGGCTGTGCTATCACAACACCGAGGTGCAAGTCTCTCAGAGATCAGAGGGAGAATAACCCGGAGTCATCCCAGACGTTGCACAAGCTAAGAACTAAAGGAAGTATATCATTAATGGAAGAGGTACACTTTGCATCCTTCTGAAAACCTGGAAGTGATTTCCCGAAATGAGAAAGGATTAGGCTCATTGAACTAAGCAAGTCAGAATAGGATCACTGCTGCCCTGAGAAAACCCCAAACCTTTCTATTCCTCCCAAGACACACACGAGAGGCCCCCAGTGTGTCACATAAGAAGCAGACAATGGATGTGCCCCCCCTCTACCGTGTAGCAGCATCTGGCTCCAAGAAAACAAGAGGGGTTTCTCTCATTCTGGGCAAGAGGGGCCCCTTCCCCCCTCTCCAAAGCCCACAGGTCCTCAAAAGGCACATTTCTCTGCTCACTGGGGCACGTGGGAAGGATATAGTTCTTCTTTGCTCTCTCTCCAGCCCAGACAAGGGCCAGTAGGACTTCCTGAGCAACACCCTGAACAAGCGGGATAAACCTAGGCAGGGTGCAGGGCTCCTTGGAGGGGATTTAAACAGAGTTCTGGTCGAGAAGGAAGACAGAGGGTCAGAGACTCTTCATTCTTCTCACCAAGTTAGAAGCTTCTCCATATATGGTGGAACTGCACCCAGAACTGGTTCCAGAATAGCCACATTCCTCTTCTTCTGGGCAACAGAGTCTAGCATCACCATCAGGTTTTTCTCCATCTCCCTCCTAAGCCCTTTCGTTGCTTCTCATGGCTTGTTAGAGTGTATGCCTGAGGGCAGGGCCTGCCTTAATTTTAAGATCAGGAAGAGAGGTCCTTCTCATTTGCCCACCCGTGAGAGCAATGAGGTGGGTGTCTGGACTTCCACTCGAAAGACTAAGTCCCCAGCTGCCTTGGTTGAGGAGATGAACTGGATGGTCCTGCACTAGGAAGAGCAAATATATGTGGGTGTGTGGGTGCGTTAGGCCATTATGTGTTTGATTTGTAGTTTCACTGCTGATGTTTTGAAGTATTTTAGTGTTATCAGCTAGCCTAGGATGAATGTCCTTCAAGTTGTATTCAGCTCCTTAATTAGGAGTGTTCTAATTGTTTTAAGAATTTAATGGGAGCCTTAAGCAGTTATAAGTTGTGCCAGGAGCTGGAAAGTTTCTGTTCGGGCAGCATCCTGAGTTATTTTACTATTATTTGACATTTGTATGTGAGTGTGTCATTTCATATATCTACATTCTTAGCATATTTTACTTTTTACAATTGGTACATTACCTGTTTTATCTATAGATCTGTTTATTTATTCCCTTCTGGGACCACTGCAGTCCTTTGCCAAACGGAAAACAATCCTCCTTGGTGGAGCCGTTTATATACGTTTTATAAAATGTATCGTTCTGTAGGCTTCATGTATTACAGGAAGGATTGGCAAGAGCCTTGAATTGGGAAGTTGAAATTTATTTTATTTTAGAAAAACCTATTTTTGGATACCTTTTACTTGGATTTTAAGTAGGAATTTTTAATAAATAATATTTTTAAATAGAATACTGCCTTTGTATTTACAGGTCTTAACGCTGCAGTAGGGCCTAGTGATACTTGTGTTGTCTGTATGGTTGATATATGTTTGTATAATTGTGAATGTTCATTTTACCACTGAAGAAGACCATAGGTCAAAACGCGTTTGGTATTAGTAAAGTGTTTGTAGGTAAAGCGAGGTTTTCAATACTACAATATTGTGTTTTTATTGGCCTGATATATACCTTGTATTTGTTTCCATGGACTTGCGACTGGATCGGCTCTGTTAACTTGGAACCCCCCAACCTAGAACCTTTTCCAAACCAGTGCCAAAGTTTTGTGCCGTTTTGTGCTCCAAACCCCGAGTTTTGTGCCACCACCAACAGCTCTGTTTCGATACTTCAAGCGGGGGTTCGTAGTTAGCACACCAAAAAATGAACTTTCTCATAGAACCTATTATTTATTTCATTTCTACACAGCTCAATAGCCAAAGTTCTCTGGGTGGTTCACAAAAATTGCAAGCCACAAGTAAAGCATAAATAAAAATATACTACACAATCATTAATGGCTCTAAGAGAGCTAGAAAACAGTTACAATAAGATACCAGACCCAATAAAACAACTGACAAATGCTCCATCACATGTTATCAGTTGCCTGTGGGTTTTTTCCTAATTCGATTAAGCTTCGATTCCCTAGTAATTATATCGATCAACCTTTTTTTCCTTTTTCCTTTTTTTTTTGTTATATTATACATATCCATATAATTGTTGGTTTGATATTTAGTGTTAGGGGATTGTTTGTATTCATTTTCTTTTCTGTAACACTTTAAATAAAATAAAATATATTTTTTAAAAAATCTGGTGTGTGGAGGCTATCTAGAAAGAAAGGGGGGCAGGGTTACCATGTCTGGAGGCTATCTAGAAAGAAAGGGGGGCAGGGTTACCATGTCTGGAGGCTATCTAGAAAGAAAGGGGGGCAAGGTTCCCATGTCTGGAGGCTATCTAGAAAGAAAGGGGGCAGGGTTACCATGTCTGGAGGCTATCTAGAAAGAAAGGGGGCAGGGTTACCATGTCTGGAGGCTATCTAGAAAGAAAGGGGGCAGGGTTCCCATGTCTGGAGGCTATCTAGAAAGAAAGGGGGCAGGGTTCCCATGTCTGGAGGCTATCTAGAAGGAAAGGGGGGCAGGGTTCCCATGTCTGGAGGCTATCTAGAAGGAAAGGGGGGCAGGGTTCCCATGCCTTTCCTTGCTGTGTAGAATTTTACACTCCCAATTGCCCTTCACCATCACTGGGATAGAGACATCCAAGAGACTGAAACTGACTCATGTGCTCAGCGCATTGGCAATGTTATGCTCCTCTGCATGGAATCCGATCACAAGGAAACCTTTTTGTGTGTGTGTGGGGGGGAGACCTCCCCTTCTGGGCACTAATGTACAAAACATCCCTTTACTGTTGGCTAGTATAATCTAGTTAGTACAACACTTCCCTGGATGTGCTCCGGAACTCACTAAGCCCTTCACTACCGCTTTTGGGGTGGGGTTTTAATTCCTATTTTATTTTACAAGGTATTTTGTTAAGGTCTGTGGTTTTTTGGCTTTGGGAAAGAAAAGCCAAAGTGCCTTCCTTGTTACTTTTCCCAAGGTCAGAGCTGAAGGAAGGGGCCCTTGGCAACAGGGCTCAGAAACTCCCCTAGCAGCTGGACAGACTATGGTGGGTCAGGAGGTTCATCCTGACTGGTGGCAGTCTATCAGAAATTCTTTTCTGCTGGGGAACTTAGGTAAAGAAGGGGTCCACCGGGGGGGGGATCATCCCTCTCCCATCCAAACATACAAAGACCATCAGAGCTCAAGTAGACCGAGTAAAGCTCCACCAAGACCAAAGCCCTCTTATACTCCTTCCTGCCAAGGAGGAGCCAATAGCAAACCTAAGAAGGCTCGGTCAATCCAGAGCCAGAAGGTTCTTCACCACCAGGATGCTGCAGTTATGTGGTTCACCACAAGCAAAAAAATGGTCAGTACAGTTCCTGGAAACCCTCTGAGCATATTCTCTGTTTTGGCATCTGCAAAAGAACCTCTCTGTGGCTGTCACAGAACCCCTGAATGTTGTAGAGATTTCAGGGACATATTCTAGGTGACATTGTCCACATAGGTCAGCACCCTCTCTGAACTGAGAGATGTCAAAGAGCAATACCTAAATTCTCCGTAGCTGTGCATTGTCAAGGACGTTTACTAGAGTCATCAAGCCACCTTTGAGGGTTCCAGAGTAAATAGTTTGGCTTTGGCAAGTCTCCAGAGTCGTCTCCAGTTTCACTGTTGTGCAACATCTATGACTGTGGGGCATGCATCAGTTTGGGTTTAGGAAACCGTAGAAGCAAGATTGTGGCAAGAAACCAGAATGATGCATGTATGAATTTCTCAATCCAGGCTAGAAAACCAGAGGGGCTGGGGAGATCTTGCTCTTCACAGTTGTAGCCTTCCTAAACCCTACTTGTAACTTCAGCTGAACTCCAGATAATTCAGGAACGTAGCACCAGATAAGACCAAAATATTCAGCATTGGGTTAAATTATGAATATCTCAAGCTGTATGATCTTTCTCCATAAACATGCAAACCTGTGCAAGTTTAGTTGTCAGTTGGTTCCATTGACTTCAGTAGGACTTAGCTATTCCATCCATGTTCTGTAGGACCATATCTCTTGGGTGCTCTGAAAGCATTCGTGAACATAACCGCCAGCTGTGCAATATGGAGGTGGTAGCCTGAAGTTAAATATTTTACACAAAGCTCCTGATGGGATAGAACACATCTGAGTCGTGGCTCAGCTTCCAGGCCCATGCAATGGAGCATGTGAAGAATTCCTTTAAGCCTCTGCATTTCCACCACCATCAAGCAACTCTAAACGTCTGGAAAGAGTCATTAGGGCTTGCAGAAGAAATAATAATGACTTTCAGATAACCTTGAGCCTTGGCACCTCTCTGTTTGGAGTTTAGGATTTATTGATTTATTGATTTATTGATTTATTTCATTTTTATACCGCCCAAAAGCCTAAGCTCTCTGGGAGGTTCACAAAAATTAAAACCATGAAGAGCATAAAAACAATCAACAAATTTAAAACACAAATACAAAATACAGTATAAAAAGCACAACCAGAATAAAACCACACAGCAAAATTAATATAGGTTAAAATATCAGATTAAAACAGCAAAGTTTAAATTTAAGTTAAATTAGGTGTTAAAATGCTGAGAAAATAAAAAGGTCTTCAGTTGGCGACGGAAGGAAAACAATGTAGGTGCCAAGCGAACCTCTCTGGGGAGTTCATTCCACAACCGGGGGGCCACAGCAGAGAAAGCCCTCTTCCTAGTAGCCGCCTGCCTGGAATTTATACATATTTATACATAGAGAATTTATACATATGCAAATATTTCTTGATGTGAAACCTCCGTAAAGACATATTTAGCAACATTAGTTTTTCAGCTTACAGTTTTAAAAGATAGGAACCATGGAGGCTTACAGACTGGTAGCAATCCAGTACACAGTGATGCCTCTTTCAGCCTCCCCAAATTTGAAATTGCCATGATTCCACATTTGCATTTTAGAAGCAGGCCAGAGTTGCCAACCTTCTAATCCAGCTGGACCAGAACATTGGTGTTTAAAAGAATGAACAGGTGTTGGTTTATATAATGGAACAAACAGTAACTGAGAAGCAGTAATAAGTAATGGCTCTAAAACCCTAGATCTACACTACTGCTTTATAGGAGTATTGAAGTGGACTGATAACTGTTGGGGCAAAATCCACATTCCATAGACCGCTTTCATAGTGTTATTTCCTGCTTTTCATTCCACATTCAAAAAGATTTGACACACGGTGTCACTCCAGCCACAGGAGTGCAGAACCCCTGGCCCATTGAGCCCCCTGGAGGGTTCCCCTGTTATCTCCAGTCTGAGATCAGAGATAACAGCCAGGATTCCCTGGCATGCTGCTCTCCCTTCTATTGGGAGGGAGGGAGGGAGGGAGGGATGGATGGGTGGATAGATAGGCCATCAGAGCATGTGAAAAGTGCTTCTCCTTCAAGTAACCAGAGGGGTACAGCAACAAGAGGGCAAATAGGGGTGAGCCACTGGTCGGAAGGCTTCCCTTCCCTCATCTTGTCTCCAGAGCCTCCCCCTGTTTTTCATAAGAACATAGGAACTTGCCTTATACTGAATCCGACCATCTGGCCCAGCATTGTTGACACTGGCTGGCAGCATCTCTCCAGGGTTTAAGGCATGGATTTCTCCTGCCCTTCCTGGAAATGACAGGAATTCAACCTGGCTCCTTCTGCACGGGAAGCAGGTGCTCCACCACTGAGCCACAGCCCCTCTTTAATGCCACTCCTCTGCTCTTCTTGCTGCTCTCACTCCCTCTTTATTAGTCCCGCTCTCAACCCACACACTACGGCTCCTTCCTCTCTCAAATTGATCTCAGTGCCCTCTGCCCATTGAAATGACATGACCCGTCAGACCAGTGCAGCCCTGGGCACATAGGGGGCATATCTGGTCCCAAGGAGGAAGTTGAGGTGTGAACCGGGACTGACGTGTTGGGAGCCGTGCAGCTCGGCCTGGAACTTGTGGCCAAAGCCCTCCGGGCAGCAGACACAACCTTCGATTTAAGTGAGTTCATATTTATTAGCCAAGCTGCAGATAAAACCCTGTGAAGACAGCCCCAATAAGGAGTTTGAGGGCAAAGCCTGAGGTTAAGAAGAGGCCCTTTCAGCCCCAATGGGCGAGAGAGGAAGGAGAGGCGTGGGAAAATGCAGTTCCCCTGCTTCCTGAGATGGCACAGATTCCCCCGGCTATGCTAATGTTTACTAGGGTGTGTGTGTGTGTGTGTGTGTGTGTGTGTGTGTGTGTGTGTGTCTGAAATTATCATTATTATTATTGGGTAGAAAACTTAAAATCATTTTACTATATGCCTTAAGCAGGCCTGGTCTAGGCAGGCAGCTGCTGCTGAGTGTCCAGAGGCTCAGAGGGGCCAGTCCTTGACCCTAAGCCTGCTGTCGCAGCTGCTGCCATCTTCCTTCTCCTCCTCTGCACCCACCTGGGCAGCCCTAGGGAGTCCCATGTGGCTCAACCTGCAGGCCCCACGGTACCACATTTCAAAGGATTGTAAGACATTTTGAATAGCACTGATCTGAACCAATCAGACACTGCCTTTAGGGCAGACTTGGCCAATGAGGGTACAGAGTGTTTGTTATATCATCCCTGGGCCCTAATTGGCTGAGTCATACCCAAAGGTGCATCTGATTGGTTCAGACCCTCGCGATTACACAGAAAGCAACCTCTAAAATTCAAGAACCTATGAAAAATAAAATTACACCACTAATCAACGCATTACAAATCCGTTCTTTGACTGAGGCTATCCAAACTTTTACAATGGTTATGAATGAGGAATTTTCCGATGGGATTATAAATTTTGGCAGAATCTTTTCTATTTTTTTTTTTTTTTTGCAAAAATGCTGACCGAGAGTCTACAAACACAAGATATTCCCCTGAAAAGAGAGGACATGGAACATTTTTCTACATGTGTCACTGGCTTTATTATTATTATTATTATTTATTTATATAGCACCATCAATGTACATGGTGCTGTACAGAGTAAAACAGTAAATAGCAAGACTCTGCCGCATAGGCTTACGTTCTAATATCTAAGAGGGGCCTGGATAATTGGTTAACTGAAAATGGTGGCTGAGTGAGTATTTTAAGATGAAGTGATGGTTATTTTAATATTGTATTGATTTTATATTCCCTTTTAAGCAGTTTTTATGTATTATATTGCAGGAAAAAGGATTTGAAGACAGAAAACCTTGGTTATCCCTCTACACTTTGAAGACAAAGATCTGAAATGCCTGCAATTATTATTTTTTGGTAAAATGGTTGCTGCTGCCTGTTTGAAAATAAATATTTTAAAATATTTCTGTTCCCTTTTCTCTTTTTACTATACTTAAGTCTGTTTTCCCACAGTTAATGTAACCTAATGGAAGTTACTAAAATTATATATATATAAAAATAGTTGTATACCGCTGTATTAGATATGGTCAAGGTCTTGATTTAAAGGAGAAATTATAACCATAGAAAATTAGTAAAGGGAAAAAAAAACCTTTACATTATGGAGGGAAAAGATGCCCTTTTTTGGGGGGGCGGTATTGGATCCATCACTAGGGCATTGAAAATGGTTCAATTACAGAATGTGGCTTTACTCAACAATTAAATATTCTAAGGCACTGCAAAGGCAACAGCCACCCCCCAAAATCAAGTACAGTGTATTTTAAATCATATGAATTACCTTAGTTTTCTAATAAAGCCTCATCTTTTTCATGCTATTTTTGCCATTAAATAACCAGTGTATGTGCCTATTTAAACATTTCAAAATAAAATAAAGACGAAGAAATATAAAGAGCATTACTCCCCAATTGTAAATAGTTTTTAATTTACAGCACAAACCTAGCCATCTCCACTTAGAAGTAATACTCACTGAGTTTAACAGGTCTAATTTTCAGGGGGAAATGGGTATAGAATTGCAGACCGATCCGTTTTAGGACAGGAAATAAAGAAAGAACAGAAGATCTGTTTTATATCACCCACACTCAAAGCATTTAACATTAAATGAAATACCTGACCCACACCTGCCCAATAAGACTCCATTGCCTGGGTTGTATCAATCCAAATTGGAAATATCAATCTAGGGGGGATTTCTGCACCCCCGAAAGGGTCAGGGCTCTAAAAACCCTTCCTATTGGTCGAGGGTGGCCTGACACCTCCCTAGAGAGGTCACATGACCCCACTGGGTCATGTGATCCCTGTCAAGTGACCACACTTTCCGGAGGCGGGACTTCCGCATAGGGTGGGACTTCCAGTCCAAAAGGGGGAGGGGCACCTTTCAGTGGGCGTGGTTTAAGAGTTTGATGGATGGTCATACTTCTCCTACTGCCAGAGGCCTATTAATATACCTTATAGTTTTGTTACTTTGTATGGAGCCTTAAACAGTTGTGGTTGCCTTGGTTATGGTGGCTTATGAATGGGAGCTTTAGGCTGTTCAAAATGTTGAGGGTGAGAAGTTACCTTTGTTTTGATTGGTCAGGTGGGTCAACAAAGATCATTGGCAGTTGGGAGTTCTGTGAGGTCAAGGAGAGTCAGTTCAGAAACAGTGGTGAGCGGGACAACAGAGTGGGTTGAGGTTGCAGGTGAAGGGACCAGTGCTTGGAGCTGGGAGAGAGGAAAGCCAGGCTGAGGGAGCTGCTCTGGAGGAAGCCGTGGAATCAGGAGCAGGTGGCTGGGAAGTGGCGATCTTTCAGGTTGGCAGCAGAGCCCAGCATCAGGCGTCAAAGGCCTGCCCAGAAGGAGTTTCAGCCAGTGATCCCTGATTCTGTATCATCATCCCAAAAGCCAGAGAGAACAGGAAGGACTGAAGGCAGAGGAGGGCTGCAGTGCTGTATCCATTCCTAGTTATGAGACATTGGCTAGGGTGGAATTTAGGGGAAACTGGATTGTGGAGGGGGGAGAGAGCTTAAGAGCAGGGAAGACTCTCTTATTTAGTATTGTAGCCAATGATATTTAGTTTAAGTAAGTTTAAGCATTCCCATCCTATAATTTGAATAACACACTCTTCCCATACTTACAAAATATGCCTTAATAAGTCTAAACTGACCTTAGTGTCGGTTTTCATCTCATGGCAAGGCCTCTTTTACCAAGTTGCCAGGAGGTTTTAAAGGATTCGAAGTGAATTGGTGGCAGCAGAAAAGGGTCAACTTGTGGACCTCTTAAGTTATAGTGGCAGGGAGTTCCTTAGGCCCTGAAATATAAACATCATCATCATCATCATCATCATCATCATCATCATCATCAGAAGAAGAAGAAGAAGAAGAAGAACCATAGGTGGGATTGTTTTCCCACAGGGATACCCAAGTTAAGTGAAGGGTGAGCCTCCTCCCACAGATGGTGGTAGAGTGGGGATTAAATTCTCCATACAAGGTGGTAGAGTTGGGAGCAAATTCCCCGCAGCAATGAATAATTGAAAACAAAGATTCTATAGATTTGTAAAGAAACATAAAACTTGAGAAACATGCAAGAAGTCCTTGTGTTTTCTTGTGTAACTAAGCATTCAGATATGGCTAAATCCAGTCCAACAAGAAACGAAAGCTACAGCCTTCAATAACTAATTAAAGACTGAAACATTCTAAGTCTCCTGTAGATGCCAAAAAAAAAAAAAAAATGCTCCAAGAAGGAAGTCCCAATAGGAGGCCTGTCTGGTAATTTGTTTCAGATGCCCCTATTAATGGGAAAAACTAATTTCTATCCAAAATAGCTGAAAATGAAAACCTAACACCAAGGTGACAAGACATATCCTCATTTACCACTAAGAAGACACAATAAAAAGGGATCCACAGTTCAGAATATTAGTGGTGTTTTGAAAGAGCACTTAAGAAATTTGTACCATATCATGAAAGATGGCTTGCAAAGGTACAGAACAGCAAGTTGGAAAACTGGATTTTAAAAAGGCATGAATATTTACTGTGGTCTCTGCACTATGCAAAATTAAATCTTTACAACCCCTCTAAATCACAACAGAATGAACACTTAAAAAGTACTAACAGCCTCAAGGATGATGAATATATCATCAAATATAGGAGTGTGTGTGTGTGTGTGAGAGAGAGAGAGAGAGAGAGAGAGAGAGCTTCAATTTTGAATTAGTTAACTGAATGCTGTAGCCTTTTTCCTTCCTGGACTGCATTCTGTCATAACTGAATATATTTATGCATCAATAAAAATTAAGGTAAACATCTTTGCAGCCCTGTAGTATGAGAAGATACATATCCCATCCATTAACTTGAGTTTCTTATCCTGCAAACTATATGTCTTTTACATTTAACAACAACAACAAAAAGCCTTCCCCAAAGACTCAATGTATTTTGTTGAAATAATGTGATACATTAAATCCATCTGTCATTTAAGTAGGAAAAGTAACTAGTTGACATGTTTCTTCCAGTTGCTGTAGTGCAAGCTTCTCCAACCTGGTGCCCTCTAGATGTTTTAGACTGCAACTTCCATCAGCCCAACTTCCATCACCAAAGGTAAGGAATTATGGGAGTCCAAAAACATATTTATTTATTTATTGCATTTCTATACCGCCCAATAGCCGAAGCTCTCTGACAATCAGACGGCCTTCCTAGACGAGGGTTTAGCCCGGTACGAGGCCCGGGCTCCCTGCTGTGCATGCAGATGATGCATGGGGATCCCAGGGTCCGCGGCTTTTCCCGGCTGCTCGACGGGGGCGAGGAAGAATCGGATCAAGAGAAAAAGTGGAAGGCTTCGAAGAGCGCAGTATTCTAGACAGTTCATCAGCTGAGACCGAAGGGAAGGCAGAGAAATTTGCAGGAGGAACTGACAAATGAGCGACAGGAACTGGAAGAGGAACAGAGCTGGCAAGATCAGAGCGAATCGTTTGGATTTTAGCATTGAAAAAAGAGGCAAAGTCGTTAGCAGACAGAGAGGCGGGGAGAGATGGTGGATTAGGGTTCAGAAGAGAATTGAAGGATGCAACGAGCCGCTGAGGATGCGTGGCATTTGACTGGATCAACAGTGAGTAATACTGCTGTTTATCCAAGGAAATAGCAGAAGAGAAAAATGAGAGAACAAATGTGTAATGGACAAAGTCCGCCTAGTCCCTGGTCCTACGCCAAAGGCGTTCAGCTGCCCGGGTACAAGAACGAAGGTAGCAGAGGAAAGAAGTGAGCCACGGTTGGGGTTGAGAAGGACGAACTATCAGAGTCGCAGATGGAGCAAGATTATCAAGAGTTGAGGATAAGGAGGAATTAAAGAAAGAGACAGCTGAGTCCAAGGAGACGGCAGAAAAGACAGAAGGAAGAGAGGAGGCTAGAGATTGAGAAAAAGCCTCATAATTGATAGACTGCAAATCACGACAAGAGCGAGAAACAGGATGTGAAGGAGGAGGATTATGAGTAATCATGAAAGAAACTAGATGATGATCTGACAAAGGAAAGTCAGTTGCTCCCTCTTTCTCCACGATGACATCAGGATGCATCGAGACGTAGCCCCACGTCTCCATAGTCAATAGACGACTACGACTCAGACTCAACATCCATCTCCCTCAATTTCATCACTCGACAAGACAGTGGGATGTCAGGAGGGCGCATCACCTTTGGAGGACACTTATCGTTTCACAGATCAAGTTCTCAGGATGGCACAATTGTTGGGAGTCGACACGATGCTGGTGTGATGAAGCTATTCAATCGCTTTCAGAAGAACCATTTGAACCTATGGCGACAGCTGATGTCCGTTTAGTCTTGTGGAAAGCAGCACTTCTCTTCGCTCACACCACTGCCCGATGGGCAGGGGAGCTCTGTGCTCTCAGGAGAGACACTCCATATATCACTTTCCATAAGGACAAAGGACTACTAAGACCAGATATAACATTTCTACCCAAAAGAATGTCAAATTTTCACCTTAACCAGGACATGATACTTCCAACTTTCTTCCCACAACCAGTGACCCCACTCGAGCCATCCTTACATGCACTTGATGTGCGAAGGGCCTTGGCTTTCTATAAATCTAGAACCGAGGCCCTTAGAAAGTTGCGGCGCGTGTTTATTGGAACCCCCGTTTTGCCACAATGGTTTTCCTCCAGGGTCGTACAGACTATATCCCTGGCCTACCAGCTGGCAGGCCTGGAACTCTCCCAACCAATTCATGCCCACTCCACTAGAGCAGTCTCGACATCAACAGCTTTTGGAAGAGGCGTAATGGTGGCAGACATTTGCAAGGCTGCAACATGGCCCAGGCTGTCCATGTTCATGGCGCATTACAGGCTGGACACCAGAGCTAGAACAGATTGCTCCTTTGGAAGAGTGGTCCTTCCTGTGATATTGGCCTAGGACATCTCACCTACCCTAAGAGCTAAGGGAGCTAACTACTCGCCCATAATGTGTGATGCACAGAGACCACAAAGAAGAAATGCAGTTGACTAACCTGTAACTGTAGTTTTCGAGTGGTCAACTGTGCATTCCCACAACCCTCCCAACATCCCCACTTTCAGTATCCATGTCCATTGTATGGGGATACCGAGGGTGTCACCTCTCTGCCTTGAGGACATCTAGTCGGTCTCAGGGAACTGAGGGGAAGGTGGGAACTAAGTTATGCCTGCACAATGGATGGTGGGGGAAGGATTCCTGACCAAAACAATACTCAGCTTTGGAAAATTCTGAGAGCAGCTCTGCGCAGGCGCAGAGCCCATAATGTGTGAATGCACAGATGGCCACACAAAGAACTAAAATTACAAGTAAGTAACCCACATTTCTAGCCCCAGGTGAAAAAGGGGGGAGCTGGGAGTGGTAGAGCATGGAGCTAGCATGAGGTGGGCCAGAAAGCTGTGATGCCCCCATTTCTAAAGTTCTCCCCTCTCGTAACACTAACCTGGACGTCTGCTGACCAGTTGCTCCACTTTTCTGCAGCTACAGAGGTCCATGATGCCACAGGCAGAGAGTTGGAGTTAGATTTCAGTGGAAAATGGTGATGCTGAAGACAGGTTTCCTGAGGCTGCCCCCACCTGTTTGACTTTAGCCGGACGTCTGGTGAGCACCTACTTGCCCCAGGTAAGGAAAAGTGGGGCTCTGAGTGGCAGGGTTCGGAGCTGTCATGAGGTGGAGAAGAAAGCGGTGATGCCTCCATTTCTGAAGTTCTCCCCTTGAGTAATGCAATCCTTGACGTCTACTGACCAGTTGTTCCACCTCTCTGCAGCTGCAGAAGGCCACGATGCCACAGCCAAACAGTTGGAGTGAGATTCCAGTGGGGAGTGGTGATGCCGAGGACAGGTTTCTTGAGGCTGTCTGACCTTAGCCGGACGTCTGGTGAGCTCCCACTCCAACTTGCCCCAGGTAAGAGAAAGTGGGGCTCTGAGTGGCAGGGCTTGGAGCTAGCATGAGGTGGAGCAGAAAGCTGTGATGCCTCCATTTCTGAAGTTCTTCCCTCGTGTAACACAAACCTGGACGTCTGCTAACCAGTTGCTCCACTTTTCTGCAGCTACAGAGGGCCACGATGCCATAGCCAAAGAGTTGGAGTGAGATTCCAGTAGGGAGTGGTGATGCCGAGGACAGGTTTCTTGAGTCTGTTTGACTTTAGCCGGACGTCCGGTGAGCTTCCTCTCCTACTTGCCCCAGGTAAGGAAAAGTGGGGCTCTGAATGGCAGGGCTTTAGGTTAGCATGAGGTAGAGCGGAAAGCTGAGATGCCTCCATTTCTGAAGTTCTCCCCTCGTGTGACATAAACATGGACATCTGCTGTCCAGTTACTTCACTTTCCTGCATCTACAGAGGGGCACGATGCCCCAGGCAGAGATTTGGAGTGACATTTCAGTGGGGAGTGGTGATGCCGAGGACAGGTTTCCTGAGGCTGTTTTACATTAGCTGGATGTGTGGTGAGCTCCCACTCCTACTTACTGCAGGTAAGGAAAGTGGGGCTCCTAGTGCAAGGGCTTGGGGCTAGCATGAGATGGAGGAGGAAGCTGTGATGGCTCCATTTCTGAAGTTCTCCCCTCTTGTAACACAAATGTGGACGGCTGCTGACCAGTTGCTCCACTTTTCTGCAGCTACAGAGGGCCCCGATGCCACAGGCAGAGAGTTGGAGTGACTTTTCAGTGGGGAGTGCTGATGCCGTGTATAGATTTCCTGAGGCTGCCCCCACCTGTTTGACTTTAGCCGGATGTCTGGTGAGCTCCCACTCCTACTTGCCCCAGGTAATGAAAGTGGGGCTATGAGTGGCAGGGCTTGGGGCTCACATGAGATGGAGCAGAAAGCTGTGATGGCCATTATGACCCCTTGCTGATGCTCTCTGCCTGAGGGAGGGGGCTGGCCACTGTGACCCCTTGCTGATGCTCTCTGCCTGAGAGAGTGAGGCTGGCCACTGTGACACCTTGCTGATATTCTCTGTCTGAGGGAGAGCGGCTGGCCACTGTGACCCCTTGCTGATGCTCTCTGCCTGAGGGAGTGAGGCTGGCCATTGTGACCTCTTGCTGATGCTCTCTGACTGAGGGAGTGAGACTGGCCACTATGACCCCTTGCTGATGCTCTCTGCCAGAGGGAGAGAGGCTGCCATTTTGACCCCTTGCTGATGCTCTCTGCCTGAGGGAGAGAGGCTGGCCATTGAGACCCATTGCTGATGCTCTCTGCCTGAAGGATAGAGGCTGGACATTGTGACCCCTTGCTGATGCTCTCTGCCCGAAGGAGTGAGTTTGGCCATTTTGACTCCTTGCTGATGCTCTCTGCCTTAGGGAAAGGGGCTGGCCATTGAGACCCCTTGCTGATGCTCTCTGCCCGAAGGAGTGAGTTTGGCCATTTTGACCCCTTGCTGATGATCTCTGCCTGAGGGAGAGAGGCTGGCCATTGTGTCCCCTTGCCGATGCTCTATGCCTGAGGGGGAGGGCTGGCTACTGTGACCCCTTGCTGATGCTCCATGCCTGAGGGAGTGAGACTGGCCATTGTGACCCATTGCAATTGCTCTCTGCCTGAGGGAGAGCGGCTGGCCACTGTGACCCCTTCCTCATGCTCTCTGACTGAGGGAGAGCGGCTGGACACTGTGACCCCATGCTGATGCTCCATGCCTGAGGGAGAGAGGCTGGCCACTGTGACCCCTTGCTGATGCTCACGGCCTGAGGGAGAGGGGCTGGCCACTGTGACCCCTTGCTGATGTTTTCTGCCTGAGGGACAGAGGCTGGCCATTGTGACCTTTTGCTGATGCTCTATGCCTGAGAGAGAGAGGCTGGCCATTGTGACCCCTTGCTGATGCTTTCTGCCTGACAAAGTGAGGCTGGCCACTGTGACCCCTTGCTGATGCTCTCTACCTGAGGGAGTGACGCTGGCCATTGTGACCCCATGGTGATGCTCTCTGCCTAAGGGAGAGGGGCTGGCCATTGTGACCCCTTGCTGATGCTCTCTGCCTGAGGGAGAGAGGCTGGCCATTGTGACCCCTTGCTGATGCTCTCTGCCTGAGGGAGTAAGGCTAGCCATTGTGACCCCTTGCTGATGCTCTCTGCCTGAGGGAGTGAGGCTGGACATTGTGACCCCCTGCTGATGCTCTGTGCCTGTGGTAGAGGGGCTGGCCACTGTGACCCCTTGCTGATGCTCTCTGCCTGAGGGAAATGGGCTGGTCATTGCGATCACTTGCTGATGCTCTCTGTCTGAGGGAAAGGGGCTGGCCACAGTGACCCCTTGTTGATGTTCTCTGCCTGAGGGACAGAGGCTGGCCACAGTGACACCTTGCTGATGCTCTCTGTCTGAGGGAAAGGGGCTGGCCACAGTGATCCCTTGCTGATGCTCTCTGCCTGAGGGACAGAGGCTGGCTTCAGTGACCCCTTGCTGATGCTCTCTGTCTGAGGGAAAGGGGCTGGCCACAGTGACCCCTTGCTGAAACTCTCTGCCTGAGGGAAATGGGCTGGCCATTTTGACCCCTTGCTGATGCTCTCTGCCTCAGGGACAGAGGCTGGCCATTGTGACCCCTTGCTGATGCTCTCCGCCTGAGGGACAGAGGCTGGCCACTATGACCCCTTGCTGATGCTCTCTGCCTGAGGGAGGGGTGCTGGCCATTGTGACCCCTTGCTGATGCTCTCTTTTTGAGGGAAAGGAGCTGGCCACAGTGACCCCTTGCTGATACTCTCTGCCTGAGGGAAATGGGCTGGCCATTGTGACCCCTTGCTGATGCTCATTGCCTTAGGGAGTGAGACTGGCCATTGTGACCCCTTGCTGATGCTCTCTGCCTGACAGAGAGAGGCTGGCCATTGTGAACTCTTCCTGATGCTCTCTGCCTGAGGGAAAGGGGCTGGCCTTTGTGACCCTTTGCTGATGCTCTCTGCCTGAGGTAGTGAGGCTGGCCATTGTGACCCCTTGCTGATGATCTCTGTCTTAGGGAAAGGGGCTGGCCACAGTTACCCCTTGCTGATGCTCTCTGCCTGAGGGAAAGGGGTGGGCCATTGTGACCCCTTGCTGATGCTCTCTTTCTTAGTAAAAGGGGCTGGCCATTGTGACCCCTTTCTGACGCTCATTGCCTGAGGGAGTGAGACTGGCCATTGTGACCACTTGTTGATGCTCTCTGCCTGAGGTAGTGAGGCTGGCCATTGTGACCCCTTGCTGATCTCTGTCTTAGGGAAAGGGGCTGGCCACAGTTACCCCTTGCTGATGCTCTCTGCCTGAGGGAAAGGGGTGGGCCATTGTGACCCCTTGCTGATGCTCTCTTTCTTAGTAAAAGGGGCTGGCCATTGTGACCCCTTTCTGACGCTCATTGCCTGAGGGAGTGAGACTGGCCATTGTGACCACTTGTTGATGCTCTCTGCCTGAGGGAGAGAGGCTGGCCATTGTGACCCCTTGCTGATGATCTCTGCCTGAGGGAGAGAGGCAGGCCATTGAGACCCCTTGCTGATGCTCTCTGCTGAGGGAGTGATGCTGGCCAATGTGACCCCCTGCTGTTGCTTTGTGCCTGAGGGAGAGAGGCTGGCCATTGAGACCCCTTGCTGATGCTCTCTGCCTGAGGGAGAGAGGCTGGCCATTGTGACCCCTTGCTAATGCTCTCTGCCTGAGGGAGAGAGGCTGGCCATTGAGACCCCTTGCTGATGCTCTCTGCTTGGGGTAGTGAGGCTGGCCACTGTGACCCCTTGCTGATGCTCTCTGCCTGAGGGAGTGAGGCTGGCCATTGTGACCCCAAGCTGATGCTCTCTGCCTGAGGGAGAGAGGCTGGCCACTGTGACCCCTTGCTGATGCTCACTGCCTGAGGGAGTGAGGCTGGCCACGGTTACCCCTTGCTGATGCTCTCTGCCTGAGGAAGTGAGGCTGGCCACTGTGACCCCTTGCTGATGCTCTCTGCCTGAGGGAAATGGGCTAGCCATTATGACCCCTTGCTGATGCTCTCTGCCTAAGGGAGAGGGGCGGGCCTCTGTGACCCCTTGCTGATGCTCTATGCCTGAGGGAGTGAGGCTGGCCACTGTGACCCCTTGCTGATGCTCTCTGCCTGAGGGAGAGGTGCTGGCCATTGTGACCCCTTGCTGATGCTCTCTTTTTGACGGAAAGGAGCTGGCCACAGTGACTCCTTGCTGATGCTCTCTGCCTGAGGGAGTGACGCTGGCCATTGTGACCCCTTGCTGATGCTCTCTGCCTGAGGGAGTGACGCTGGCCATTGTGACCCCATGGTGATGCTCTCTGCCTAAGGGAGAGGGGCTGGCCACAGTGACCCCTTGCTGATGCTCTCTGCCTGAGGGAAAGGGGCTGGCCATTGTGACCCCTTGCTGATGCTCTCTTTCTTAGTAAAAGGGGCTGGCCACAGTGACCCCTTGCTGATGTTCTCTTTTTGTGGGAAAGGAGCTGGCCGCAGTGACCCCTTGCTGATGCTCTCTGCCTGAGGGAAATGGGCTAGCCATTGTGACCCCTTTCTGACGCTCATTGCCTGAGGGAAAGGGGCTGGCCAAAGGGACCCCTTGCTGATGCTCTCTTTTTTAGGGAAAGGAGCTGGCCACAGTGACCCTATGCTGATGCTCTCTGCCTGAGGGACAGAGGCTGGGCATTGTGACCCCTTGCTGATGCTTTCTGCCTGAAGTAGTGAGGCTGGCCACTGTGACCCCTTGCTGATGCTCTCTGCCTGAGGGAGAGGTGCTGGCCATTGTGACCCCTTGCTGATGCTCTCTTTTTGACGGAAAGGAGCTGGCCACAGTGACCCCTTGCTGATACTCTCTGCCTGAGGGAAATGGGCTGGCCATTGTGACCCCTTGCTGATGCTCATTGCCTTAGGGAGTGAGACTGGCCATTGTGTCCACTTGCTGATGCTCTCTGCCTGATGGAGAGAGGCTGGCCATTTTGACCTCTTCCTGATGCTCTCTGCCTGAGGGAAAGGGGCTGGCCATTGTGACCCCTTGCTGATACTCTCTGCCTGAGGGAGATAGGCTGGCCATTGTGACCCCTTGCTGAAGCTCTCTGCCTAAGGGAGAGGGGCTGGCCACTGTGACCCCTTGCTGATGCTCTCTGCCTGAGGGAAAGGGGCTGGCCATTGTGACCCCTTGCTGATGCTCTCTGCCTTAGGGAAAGGGGCTGGCCACAGTGACCCCTTACTGATGCTCTCTTTTTGTGGGAAAGGAGCTGGCCACAGTGACCCCTTGCTGATGCTCTATGCCTGAGAGAGAGAGGCTGGCCATTGTGACCCCTTGCTGATGCTTTCTGCCTGACAAAGTGAGGCTGGCCACTGTGACCCCTTGCTGATGCTCTCTGCCAGAGGGAGTGAGTCTGGCCATTTAGACCCCTTCCTGATGCTCTCTGCCTGAGGGAGAGAGGCTGGCCATTGTGACCCCTTGCTGATGCTCTCTACCTGAGGGAGTGAGGCTAGCAATTGTGACCCCTTGCTGATGCTCTCTGCCTGAGGGAGTGAGGCTGGACATTGTGACCCCCTGCTGATGCTCTGTGCCTGTGGTAGAGGGGCTGGCCACTGTGACCCCTTGCTGATGCTCTCTGCCTGAGGGAAAGGGGCAGGCCATTGTGACCCCTTGCTGATGCTCTCTGTCTTAGGGAAAGGGGCTGGCCACAGTGACCCCTAGCTGATGCTCTCTGTCTTAGGGAAAGGGGCTGGCCACAGTGACCCCTTACAGATGCTCTCTTTTTGATGGAAAGGAGCAGGCCACAGTGACCCCTTGCTGATACTCTCTTCCTGAGGGAAATGGGCTGGCCATTGTGACCCCTTGCTGATGCTCATTGCCTTACGGAGTGAGACTGGCCATTGTGTCCACTTGCTGATGCTCTCTGCCTGATGGAGAGAGGCTGGCCATTTTGACCTCTTCCTGATGCTCTCTGCCTGAGGGAAAGGGGCTGGCCATTGTGACCCCTTGCTGATACTCTCTGCCTGAGGGAGATAGGCTGGCCATTGTGACCCCTTGCTGAAGCTCTCTGCCTAAGGGAGAGGGGCTGGCCACTGTGACCCCTTGCTGATGCTCTCTGCCTGAGGGAAAGGGGCTGGCCATTGTGACCCCTTGCTGATGCTCACTGTCTTAGGGAAAGGGGCTGGCCACAGTGACCCCTTACTGATGCTCTCTTTTTGTGGGAAAGGAGCTGGCCACAGTGACCCCTTGCTGATGCTCTCTGCCTGAGGGAGTGAGGCCGGCCATTGTGACCCCATGCTGATGCTCTCTGCCTGAGGGAGAGAGGCTGGCCACTGTGACCCCTTGCTGATGCTCACTGCCTGAGGGAGTGAGGCTGGCCACGGTTACCCCTTGCTGATGCTCTCTGCCTGAGGAAGTGAGGCTGGCCACTGTGACCCCTTGCTGATGCTCTCTGCCTGAGGGAAATGGGCTAGCCATTATGACCCCATGCTGATGCTCTCTGCCTAAGGGAGAGGGGCGGGCCTCTGTGACCCCTTGTTGATGCTCTATGCCTGAGGGAGTGAGTCTGGCCATTTTGACTCCTTGCTGATGCTCTCTGCCTGAGGGAGTGACGCTGGCCATTGTGACCCCTTGCTGATGCTCTCTGCCTGAGGGAGTGACGCTGGCCATTGTGACCCCATGGTGATGTTCTCTGCCTAAGGGAGAGGGGCTGGCCACAATGACCCCTTGCTGATGCTCTCTGCCTGAGGGAAAGGGGCTGGCCATTGTGAACCCTTGCTGATGCTCTCTTTCTTAGTAAAAGGGGCTGGCCACAGTGACCCCTTGCTGATGCTCTCTTTTTGTGGGAAAGGAGCTGGCCGCAGTGACCCCTTGCTGATGCTCTCTGCCTGAGGGAAATGGGCTAGCCATTGTGACCACTTTCTGACGCTCATTGCCTGAGGGAAAGGGGCTGGCCAAAGTGACCCCTTGCTGATGCTCTCTTTTTTAGGGAAAGGAGCTGGCCACAGTGACCCTATGCTGATGCTCTCTGCCTGAGGGACAGAGGCTGGGCATTGTGACCCCTTGCTGATGCTTTCTGCCTGAGGTAGTGAGGCTGGCCACTGTGACCCCTTGCTGATGCTCTCTGCCTGAGGGAGAGGTGCTGGCCATTGTGACCCCTTGCTGATGCTCTCTTTTTCACGGAAAGGAGCTGGCCACAGTGACCCCTTGCTGATACTCTCTGCCTGAGGGAAATGGGCTGGCCATTGTGACCCCTTGCTGATGTTCATTGCCTTAGGGAGTGAGACTGGCCATTGTGTCCACTTGCTGATGCTCTCTGCCTGATGGAGAGAGGCTGGCCATTTTGACCTCTTCCTGATGCTCTCTGCCTGAGGGAAAGGGGCTGGCCATTGTGACCCCTTGCTGATACTCTCTGCCTGAGGGAGATAGGCTGGCCATTGTGACCCCTTGCTGAAGCTCTCTGCCTAAGGGAGAGGGGCTGGCCACAGTGACCCCTTGCTGATGCTCTCTGCCTGAGAGAGAGAGGCTGGCCACTGTGACCCCTTGCTGATGCTCTCTGCCTGAGGGAGTGACGCTGGCCATTGTGACCCCATGGTGATGCTCTTTGCCTAAGGGAGAGGGGCTGGCCACTGTGACCCCTTGCTGATGCTCTCTGCCAGAGTTAGTGAGTCTGGCCATTTAGACCCCTTCCTGATGCTCTCTGCCTGAGGGAGAGAGGCTGGCCATTGTGACCCCTTGCTGATGCTCTCTACCTGAGGGAGTGAGGCTAGCAATTGTGACCCCTTGCTGATGCTCTCTGCCTGAGGGAGTGAGGCTGGACATTGTGACCCCCTGCTGATGCTCTGTGCCTGAGGTAGAGGGGCTGGCCACTGTGACCCCTTGCTGATGCTCTCTGCCTGAGGGAAAGGGGCTGGCCATTTTGACCCCTTGCTGATGCTCTCTGTCTTAGGGAAAGGGGCTGGCCACAGTGACCCCTTACTGATGCTCTCTTTTTGTGGGAAAGGAGCTGGCCACAGTGACCCCTTGCTGATGCTCTCTGCCTGAGGGAGTGAGGCTGGCCATTGTGACCCCATGCTGATGCTCTCTGCCTGAGGGAGAGAGGCTGGCCACTGTGACCCCTTGCTGATGCTCACTGCCTGAGGGAGTGAGGCTGGCCACGGTTACCCCTTGCTGATGCTCTCTGCCTGAGGAAGTGAGGCTGGCCACTGTGACCCCTTGCTGATGCTCTCTGCCTGAGGGAAATGGGCTAGCCATTATGACCCCTTGCTGATGCTCTCTGCTTAAGGGAGAGGGGCGGGCCTCTGTGACCCCTTGCTGATGCTCTATGCCTGAGGGAGTGAGTCTGGCCATTTTGACTCCTTGCTGATGCTCTCTGCCTGAGGGAGTGACGCTGGCCATTGTGACCCCTTGCTGATGCTCTCTGCCTGAGGGAGTGACGCTGGCCATTGTGACCCCATGGTGATGCTCTCTGCCTAAGGGAGAGGGGCTGGCCACAGTGACCCCTTGCTGATGCTCTCTGCCTGAGGGAAAGGGGCTGGCCATTGTGACCCCTTGCTGATGCTCTCTTTCTTAGTAAAAGGGGCTGGCCACAGTGACCCCTTGCTGATGCTCTCTTTTTGTGGGAAAGGAGCTGGCCGCAGTGACCCCTTGCTGATGCTCTCTGCCTGAGGGAAATGGGCTAGCCATTGTGACCCCTTTCTGACGCTCATTGCCTGAGGGAAAGGGGCTTGCCAAAGTGACCCCTTGCTGATGCTCTCTTTTTTAGGGAAAGGAGCTGGCCACAGTGACCCTATGCTGATGCTCTCTGCCTGAGGGACAGAGGCAGGGCATTGTGACCCCTTGCTGATGCTTTCTGCCTGAGGTAGTGAGGCTGGCCACTGTGACCCCTTGCTGATGCTCTCTGCCTGAGGGAGAGGTGCTGGCCATTGTGACCCCTTGCTGATGCTCTCTTTTTCACGGAAAGGAGCTGGCCACAGTGACCCCTTGCTGATACTCTCTGCCTGAGGGAAATGGGCTGGCCATTGTGACCCCTTGCTGATGCTCATTGCCTTTGGGAGTGAGACTGGCCATTGTGTCCACTTGCTGATGCTCTCTGCCTGATGGAGAGAGGCTGGCCATTTTGACCTCTTCCTGATGCTCTCTGCCTGAGGGAAAGGGGCTGGCAATTGTGACCCCTTGCTGATACTCTCTGCCTGAGGGAGATAGGCTGGCCATTGTGACCCCTTGCTGAAGCTCTCTGCCTAAGGGAGAGGGGCTGGCCACTGTGACGCCTTGCTGATGCTCTCTGCCTGAGGGAAAGGGGCTGGCCATTGTGACCCCTTGCTGATGCTCTCTGCCTTAGGGAAAAGGGCTGGCCACAGTGACCCCTTACTGATGCTCTCTTTTTGTGGGAAAGGAGCTGGCCACAGTGACCCCTTGCTGATGCTCTATGCCTGGGAGAGAGAGGCTGGCCATTGTGACCCCTTGCTGATGCTTTCTGCCTGACAAAGTGAGGCTGGCCACTGTGACCCCTTGCTGATGCTCTCTGCCTGAGGGAGTGACGCTGGCCATTGTGACCCCATGGTGATGCTCTCTGCCTAAGGGAGAGGGGCTGGCCACTGTGACCCCTTCCTGATGCTCTCTGCCTGAGGGAGAGAGGCTGGCCATTGTGACCCCTTGCTGATTCTCTCTACCTGAGGGAGTGAGGCTAGCAATTGTGACCCCTTGCTGATGCTCTCTGCCTGAGGGAGTGAGGCTGGTCATTGTGACCCCCTGCTGATGCTCTGTGTCTGTGGTAGAGGGGCTGGCCACTGTGACCCCTTGCTGATGCTCTCTGCCTGAGGGAAATGGGCTCGTCATTATGATAACTTGCTGATGCTCTCTGTCTGAGGGAAAGGGGCTGGCCAAAGAGACCCCATGCTGATGCTCTCTTTTTGAGGGAAAGGAGCTGGCCACAGTGACCCCATGCTGATGATCTCTGCCTGAGGGACTGAGGCTGGCCACAGTAACCCCTTGCTGATGCTCTCTGCCTGAGGGAAAGGGGCTGGCCACAGTGACCCCTTGCTGATGCTCTCTGCCTGAGGGACAGAGGCTGGCCACAGTAACCCCTTGCTGATGCTCTCTGCCTGAGGGAAAGGGGCTGGCCACAGTGATCCCTTGCTGATGCTCTCTGCCTGAGGGACAGAGGCTGGCTTCAGTGACCCCTTGCTGATGCTCTCTGTCTGAGGGAAAGGGGCTGGCCACAGTGACCCCTTGCTGAAACTCTCTGCCTGAGGGAAATGGGCTGGCCATTTTGACCCCTTGCTGATGCTCTCCGCAGAGGGACAGAGGCTGGCCATTGTGACCCCTTGCTGATGCTCTCCGCCTGAGGGACAGAGGCTGGCCACTGTGACCCCTTGCTGATGCTCTCTTCCTGAGGGAGAGGTGCTGGCCATTGTGACCCCTTGCTGATGCTCTCTTTTTGAGGGAAAGGAGCTGGCCACATTGACCCCTTGCTGATACTCTCTGCCTGAGGGAAATGGGCTGGCCATTGTGACCCCTTGCTGATGCTCTCTGCCTTAGGGAGTGACGCTGGCCATTGTGATTCCTTACTGATGCTCTCTGCCTAAGGAAGAGGGGCTGGCCACTGTCACCCCTTGCTGATGCTTTCTGCCTGACAGAGTGAGGCTGGCCACTGTGACCCCTTGCTGATGCTCTCTGACTGAGGGAGTGACGCTGGCCATTGTGACCCCATGGTGATGCTCTCTGCCTAATGGAGAGGGGCTGGCCACAGTGACCCCTTGCTGATGCTCTCTGCCTGAGGGAAAGGGGCTGGCCATTGTGACCCCTTGCTGATGCTCTCTTTCTTAGTAAAAGGGGCTGGCCACAGTGACCCCTTGCTGATGCTCTCTGCCTGAGGGAGGGGTGCTGGCCATTGTGACCCCTTGTTGATGCTCTCTTTTTGACGGAAAGGAGCTGGCCACAGTGACCCCTTGCTGATACTCTCTGCCTAAGGGAGAGGGGCTGGCCACTGTGACCCCTTGCTGATGCTCTCTGCCTGAGGGAAAGTGGCTGGCCATTGTGACCCCTTGCTGATGCTCTCTGTCTTAGGGAAAGGGGCTGGCCACAGTGACCCCTTGCTGATGCTCTCTTTTTGTGGGAAAGGAGCTGGCCACAATGACCCCTTGCTGATGCTCTCTGCCTGAGGGAAATGGGCTGGCCATTGTGACCCCTTTCTGACGCTCATTGCCTGAGGGAGTGAGACTGGCCATTGTGACCCCTTGCTGATGCTCTCTGCCTGAGGGAGTGCGGCTGGCCAATGTGACCCCCTGCTGTTTCTTTGTGCCTGAGGGAAATGGGCTGGCCATTGTGACCCCTTTCTGACGCTCATTGCCTGAGGGAGTGAGACTGGCCATTGTGACCACTTGCTGATGCTCTCTGCCTGAGGGAGAGAGGCTGGCCATTGTGACCCCTTGCTGATGCTCTCTGCCTGAGGGAGTGAGGCTGGCCAATGTGACCCCTGCTGTTGCTTTGTGCCTGAGGGAGTGAGGCTGGCCATTATGACCCCCTGCTGATGCTCTTTGCCTGAGGTAGAGGGGCTGGCCACTGTGACCCCTTTGCTGATGCTCTCTGCCTGAGGGAAATGGGCTGGCCATTGTGACCCCTTGCTGATGCCCTCTGCTTGAGAGAGTGACGCTGTCCATTGTGACCCCTTGCTGATGCTGTCTGCCTGAGGGAAATGGGCTGGTCATTATGATAACTTGCTGATGCTCTCTGTCTGAGGGAAAGGGGCTGGCCAAAGTGACCCCATGCTGATGCTCTCTTTTTGAGGTAAAGGAGCTTGCCACAGTGACCCCATGCTGATGATCTCTGCCTGAGGGACTGAGGCTGGCCACAGTAACCCCTTGCTGATGCTCTCTGCCTGAGGGAAAGGGGCTGGCCACAGTGACCCCTTGCTGATGCTCTCTGCCTGAGGGACAGAGGCTGGCCACAGTAACCCCTTGCTGATGCTCTCTGCCTGAGGGAAAGGGGCTGGCCACAGTGATCCCTTGCTGATGCCCTCTGCCTGAGGGACAGAGGCTGGCTTCAGTGACCCCTTGCTGATGCTCTCTGTCTGAGGGAAAGGGGCTGGCCACAGTGACCCCTTGCTGAAACTCTCTGCCTGAGGGAAATGGGCTGGCCATTTTGACCCCTTGCTGATGCTCTCCGCCTGAGGGACAGAGGCTGGCCATTGTGACCCCTTGCTGATGCTCTCCGCCTGAGGGACAGAGGCTGGCCATTGTGACCCCTTGCTGATGCTCTCTTTTTGAGGGAAAGGAGCTGGCCACATTGACCCCTTGCTGATACTCTCTGCCTGAGGGAAATGGGCTGGCCATTGTGACCCCTTGCTGATGCTCTCTGCCTTAGGGAGTGACGCTGGCCATTGTGATTCCTTACTGACGCTCTCTGCCTAAGGAATGGGGGCTGGCCACTGTCACCCCTTGCTGATGCTTTCTGCCTGACAGAGTGAGGCTGGCCACTGTGACCCCTTGCTGATGCTCTCTGACTGAGGGAGTGACGCTGGCCATTGTGACCCCATGGTGATGCTCTCTGCCTAAGGGAGAGGGGCTGGCCACAGTGACCCCTTGCTGATGCTCTCTGCCTGAGGGAAAGGGACTGGCCATTGTGACCCCTTGCTGATGCTCTCTTTCTTAGTAAAAGGGGCTGGCCACAGTGACCCCTTGCTGATGCTCTCTGCCTGAGGGAAATGGGCAAGCTATTGTGACCCCTTTCTGACGCTCATTGCCTGAGGGAAAGGGGCTGGCCAAAGTGACCCCTTGCTGATGCTCTCTTTTTGAGGGAAAGGAGCTGGCCACAGTGACCCTATGCTGATGCTCTCTGCCTGAGGGACAGAGGCTGGGCATTGTGACCCCTTGCTGATGCTTTCTGCCTGAGGTAGTGAGGCTGGCCATTGTGACCCCTTGCTGATGCTCTCTGCCTGAGGGAGGGGTGCTGGCCATTGTGACCCCTTGCTGATGCTCTCTTTTTGACGGAAAGGAGCTGGCCACAGTGACCCCTTGCTGATACTCTCTGCCTGAGGGAAATGGGCTGGCCATTGTGACCCCTTGCTGATGCTCATTGCCTTAGGGAGTGAGACTGGCCATTGTGTCCACTTGCTGATGCTCTCTGCCTGATGGAGAGAGGCTGGCCATTTTGACCTCTTCCTGATGCTCTCTGCCTGAGGGAAAGGGGCTGGCCATTGTGACCCCTTGCTGAAGCTCTCAGCCGAAGGGAGACGGGCTGGCCACTGTGACCCCTTGCTGATGCTCTCTGCCTGAGGGAGAGGTGCTGGCCATTGTGACCCCTTGCTGATGCTCTCTGCCTGAGGGAGATAGGCTGGCCATTGTGACCCCTTGATGAAGCTCTCTGCCTAAGGGAGAGGGGCTGGCCACTGTGACCCCTTGCTGATGCTCTCTGCCTGAGGGAAAGGGGCTGGCCATTGTGACCCCTTGCTGATGCTCTCTGTCTTAGGGAAAGGGGCTGGCCACAGTGACCCCTTGCTGATGCTCTCTTTTTGTGGGAAAGGAGCTGGCCACAATGACCCCCTGCTGATGCTCTCTGCCTGAGGGAAATGGGCTGGCCATTGTGACCCCTTTCTGACGGTCATTGCCTGAGGGAGTGAGACTGGCCATTGTGACCCCTTGCTGATGCTCTCTGCCTGAGGGAGTGCGGCTGGCCAATGTGACCCCCTGCTGTTGCTTTGTGCCTGAGGGAAATGGGCTGGCCATTGTGACCCCTTTCTGACGCTCATTGCTTGAGGGAGTGAGACTGGCCATTGTGACCACTTGCTGATGCTCTCTGCCTGAGGGAGAGAGGCTGGCCATTGTGACCCCTTGCTGATGCTCTCTGCCTGAGGGCGTGAGGCTGGCCAATGTGACCCCTGCTGTTGCTTTGTGCCTGAGGGAAATGGGCTGGCCATTGTGACCCCTTTCTGACGCTCATTGCCTTAGGGAGTGAGACTGGCCATTGTGTCCACTTGCTGATGCTCTCTGCCTGATGGAGAGAGGCTGGCCATTGTTACCCCTTGCTGATGCTCTCTGCCTGAGGGAGTGAGGCTGGCCAATGTGACCCCTGCTGTTGCTTTGTGCCTGAGGGAAATGGGCTGGCCATTGTGACCCCTTTCTGACGCTCATTGCCTTAGGGAGTGAGACTGGCCATTGTGTCCACTTGCTGATGCTCTCTGCCTGATGGAGAGAGGCTGGCCATTGTTACCCCTTGCTGATTCTCTCTGCATGAGGGAGAGGGGCTGGCTACTGTGACCCCTTGCTGATGCTCTCTGCCTGTTGGAAAGCGGCTGGCCATTGTTACCCCCAGCTGATGCTCTCTGCCTGTGGGAGAGGGGCTGGCCATTGTGACCCCTTGCAGATGCTCTCTGCCTGAGGGAGTGAGGCTGGCCATTGTGACCCCCTGCTTATGCTCTTTGCCTGAGGTAGAGGGGCTGGCCACTGTGACCCCTTTGCTGATGCTCTCTGCCTGAGGGAAATGGGCTGGCCATTGTGACCCCTTGCTGATGCCCTCTGCTTGAGAGAGTGACGCTGTCCATTGTGACCCCTTGCTGATGCTCTCTGCTTAAGGTAGTGAGGCTGGCCACTGTGACCCCTTGCTGATGCTCTCTGCCTGAGGGAGAGGGGCTGGCCGTTGTGACCCCCTGCTGATGCTCTCTGCCTGAGGGAGAGAGGCTGGCCATTGAGACCCCTTGCTGATGCTCTCTGCTTAAGGTAGTGAGGCTGGCCACTGTGACCCCTTGCTGATGCTCTCTACCTGAGGGAGTGAGGCTGGCCAATGTGACCCCCTGCTGTTGCTTTGTGCCTGAGGTAGAGGGGCTGGCCACTTTGACCCCTTGCTGTTGCTCTCTGCCTGAGGGAAATTGCTGGCCATTGTGACCCCTTGCTGATGCTCTCTGCCTGAGGGAGACGGGCCGGCCATTGTAACCCCTTGCTGATGCTCTCTGCCTGAGGGAGACGGGCTGGCCACTGTGACCCCTTGCTGATGCTCTCTGCCTGAGGGAAAGGGGCTGGCCATTGTGACCCCTTGCTGATGCTCTCTGCCTGAGGGAGAGGGGCTGGCCACAGTGACCACTTGCTGATGCTCTCCTTTTGTGGGAAAGGAGCTGGCCACTGTGACCCCCTTGCTGATTCTCTCTTCCTGAGGGAGACGGGCTGGCCATTGTAACCCCTTGCTGATGCTCTGTGCCTGAGGGAGAAGGGGCGGGCAACTGTGACCCCTTGCTGATGCTCTCTGCCTGAGGGAGAGGGGCTGGCCATTGTGACCCCTTGCTGATGCTCTCTGCGTGAGGGAAAGGGGCTGGCCATTGTGACCCCTTGCTGATGCTCTCTGTCTTAGGGAAAGGGCTGACCATAGTAACCCCTTGCTGATGCTCTCTTTTTGTGGGAAAGGAGCTGGCCACAGTGACCCCTTGCTGATGCTCTCTGCCTGTAGGAAATGGGTTGGCCATTGTGACCCCTTGCTGATGCTCTCTGCCTGAGGGAGAGAGGCTGGCCACTGTGTCCCCTTGCTGATGCTCCATGCCTGAGGGAGAGGGGCTGGTCATTGTGAGCCCTTGCCTGATGCTCTCTGCCTGAGGGAGTGAGGCTTGCCATTGTGACCCCTTGCTGATGCTCTCTGCCTGAGGGAGTGAGGTTGGCTATTGTGACCCCTTGCGGTTGCTCTCTGCCTGAGGGAAAGTGGCTAGCCATTGTGACCCCTTGCTCATTCTCCATGACTGAGGGAGAGAGGCTGGCCATTGTGACCCCTTGCTGATGCTCTCTGCCTGAGGGAGTTTGGCTGGCCACTGTGACCCCTTGCTCATTCTCCATGACTGAGGGAGAGAGGCTGGCCATTGTGACCCCTTGCTGATGCTCTCTGACTGAGGGAGTGACGCTGGCCATTGTGACCCCATGGTGATGCTCTCTGCCTAAGGGAGAGGGGCTGGCCACAGTGACCCCTTGCTGATGCTCTCCGCCTGAGGGAAAGGGGCTGGCCATTGTGACCCCTTGCTGATGCTCTCTTTCTTATTAAAAGGGGCTGGCCACAGTGACCCCTTGCTGATGCTCTCTGCCTGAGGGAAATGGGCAAGCTATTGTGACCCATTTCTGACGCTCATTGCCTGAGGGAAAGGGGCTGGCCATTGTGACCCCTTGCTGATGCTCTCTGACTGAGGGAGTGACGCTGGCCATTGTGACCCCATGGTGATGCTCTCTGCCTAAGGGAGAGGGGCTGGCCACAGTGACCCCTTGCTGATGCTCTCTGCCTGAGGGAAAGGGGCTGGCCATTGTGACCCCTTGCTGATGCTCTCTTTCTTAGTAAAAGGGGCTGGCCACATTGACCCCTTGCTGATGCTCTCTGCCTGAGGGAAATGGGCAAGCTATTGTGACCCCTTTCTGACGCTCATTGCCTGAGGGAAAGGGGCTGGCCAAAGTGACCCCTTGCTGATGCTCTCTTTTTGAGGGAAAGGAGCTGGCCACAGTGACCCTATGCTGATGCTCTCTGCCTGAGGGACAGAGGCTGGGCATTGTGACCCCTTGCTGATGCTTTCTGCCTGAGGTAGTGAGGCTGGCCACTGTGACCCCTTGCTGATGCTCTCTGCCTGAGGGAGGGGTGCTGGCCATTGTGACCCCTTGCTGATGCTCTCTTTTTGACGGAAAGGAGCTGGCCACAGTGACCCCTTGCTGATGCTCTCTGCCTGAGGGAAATGGGCTGGCCATTGTGACCCCTTGCTGATGCTCATTGCCTTAGGGAGTGAGACTGGCCATTGTGTCCACTTGCTGATGCTCTCTGTCTGATGGAGAGAGGCTGGCCATTTTGACCTCTTCCTGATGCTCTCTGCCTGAGGGAAAGGGGCTGGCCATTGTGACCCCTTGCTGATGCTCTCTGCCTGAGGGAGATAAGCTGGCCATTGTGACCCCTTGCTGAAGCTCTCTGCCTAAGGGAGAGGGGCTGGCCACTGTGACCCCTTGCTGATGCTCTCTGCCTGAGGGAAAGGGGCTGGCCATTGTGACCCCTTGCTGATGCTCTCTGTCTTAGGGAAAGGGGCTGGCCACAGTGACCCCTTGCTGATGCTCTCTTTTTGTGGGAAAGGAGCTGGCCACAATGACCCCTTGCTGATGCTCTCTGTCTGAGGGAAATGGGCTGGCCATTGTGACCCCTTTCTGACGCTCATTGCCTGAGGGAGTGAGACTGGCCATTGTGACCCCTTGCTGATGCTCTCTGCCTGAGGGAGTGAGGCTGGCCAATGTGACCCCCTGCTGTTGCTTTGTGCCTGAGGGAAATGGGCTTGCCATTGTGACCCCTTTCTGACGCTCATTGCCTTAGGGAGTGAGACTGGCCATTGTGTCCACTTGCTGATGCTCTCTGCCTGATGGAGAGAGGCTGGCCATTGTTACCCCTTGCTGATTCTCTCTGCATGAGGGAGAGGGGCTGGCCACTGTGACCCCTTGCTGATGCTCTCTGCCTGTTGGAAAGCGGCTGGCCATTGTTACCCCCAGCTGATGCTCTCTGCCTGTGGGATAGGGGCTGGCCATTGTGACCCCTTGCAGATGCTCTCTGCATGAGGGAGTGAGGCTGGCCATTGTGACCCCCTGCTGATGCTCTTTGCCTGAGGTAGAGGGGCTGGCCACTGTGACCCCTTTGCTGATGCTCTCTGCCTGAGGGAAATGGGCTGGCCATTGTGACCCCTTGCTGATGCCCTCTGCTTGAGAGAGTGACGCTGTCCATTGTGACCCCTTGCTGATGCTCTCTGCCTGAGGCAGAGAGGCAGGCCAATGTGACCCCTTGCTGATGCTCTCTGCTTAAGGTAGTGAGGGTTGCCACTGTGACCCCTTGCTGATGCTCTCTGCCTGAGGGAGAGGGGCTGGCCGTTGTGACCCCCTGCTGATGCTCTCTGCCTGAGGGAGAGAGGCTGGCCATTGAGACCCCTTGCTGATACTCTCTGCTTAAGGTAGTGAGGCTGGCCACTGTGACCCCTTGCTGATGCTCTCTACCTGAGGGAGTGAGGCTGGCCAATGTGACCCCCTGCTGTTGCTTTGTGCCTGAGGTAGAGGGGCTGGCCACTTTGACCCCTTGCTGTTGCTCTCTGCCTGAGGGAAATTGCTGGCCATTGTGACCCCTTGCTGATGCTCTCTGCCTGAGGGAGACGGGCTGGCCATTGTGACCCCTTGCTGATGCTCTCTGCCTGAGGGAGGGAGGCTGGCCACTGTGACCCCTTGCTGATGCTCTCTGCCTGAGGGAGACGGGCCGGCCATTGTAACCCCTTGCTAATGCTCTCTGCCTGAGGGAGACGGGCTGGCCACTGTGACCCCTTGCTGATGCTCTCTGCCTGAGGGAAAGGGGCTGGCCATTGTGACCCCTTGCTGATGCTCTCTGCCTGAGGGAGAGGGGCTGGCCACAGTGACCACTTGCTGATGCTCTCCTTTTGTGGGAAAGGAGCTGGCCACTGTGACCCTCTTGCTGATTCTCTCTTCCTGAGGGAGACGGGCTGGCCATTGTAACCCCTTGCTGATGCTCTGTGCCTGAGGGAGAAGGGGCGGGCAACTGTGACCCCTTGCTGATGCTCTCTGCCTGAGGGAGAGGGGCTGGCCATTGTGACCCCTTGCTGATGCTCTCTGCGTGAGGGAAAGGGGCTGGCCATTGTGACCCCTTGCTGATGCTCTCTGTCTTATGGAAAGGGCTGACCATAGTAACCCCTTGCTGATGCTCTCTTTTTGTGGGAAAGGAGCTGGCCACAGTGACCCCTTGCTGATGCTCTCTGCCTGTAGGAAATGGGTTGGCCATTGTGACCCCTTGCTGATGCTCTCTGCCTGAGGGAGGGGTGCTGGCCATTGTGACCCCTTGCTGATGCTCTCTTTTTGACGGAAAGGAGCTGGCCACAGTGACCCCTTGCTGATACTCTCTGCCTGAGGGAAATGGGCTGGCCATTGTGACCCCTTGCTGATGCTCATTGCCTTAGGGAGTGAGACTGGCCATTGTGTCCACTTGCTGATGCTCTCTGCCTGATGGAGAGAGGCTGGCCATTTTGACCTCTTCCTGATGCTCTCTGCCTGAGGGAAAGGGGCTGGCCATTGTGACCCCTTGCTGAAGCTCTCAGCCTAAGGGAGACGGGCTGGCCACTGTGACCCCTTGCTGATGCTCTCTGCCTGAGGGAGAGGTGCTGGCCATTGTGACCCCTTCCTGATGCTCTCTTTTTGACGGAAAGGAGCTGGCCACAGTGACCCCTTGCTGATGCTCTCTGCCTGAGGGAAATGGGCTGGCCATTGTGACCCCTTGCTGATGCTCATTGCCTTAGGGAGTGAGACTGGCCATTGTGTCCACTTGCTGATGCTCTCTGTCTGATGGAGAGAGGCTGGCCATTTTGACCTCTTCCTGATGCTCTCTGTCTGTGGGAAAGGGGCTGGCCACAATGACCCCTTGCTGATGCTCTCTGTCTGAGGGAAATGGGCTGGCCATTGTGACCCCTTTCTGACGCTCATTGCCTGAGGGAGTGAGACTGGCCATTGTGACCCCTTGCTGATGCTCTCTGCCTGAGGGAGTGCGGCTGGCCAATGTGACCCCCTGCTGTTGCTTTGTGCCTGAGGGAAATGGGCTGGCCATTGTGACCCCTTTCTGATGCTCATTGCCTGAGGGAGTGAGACTGGCCATTGTGACCCCTTGCTGATGCTCTCTGCCTGAGGGAGTGCGGCTGGCCAATGTGACCCCCTGCTGTTGCTTTGTGCCTGAGGGAAATGGGCTGGCCATTGTGACCCCTTTCTGACGCTCATTGCCTGAGGGAGTGAGACTGGCCATTGTGACCACTTGCTGATGCTCTCTGCCTGAGGGAGAGAGGCTGGCCATTGTGACCCCTTGCTGATGCTCTCTGCCTGAGGGAGTGAGGCTGGCCAATGTGACCCCCTGCTGTTGCTTTGTGCCTGAGGGAAATGGGCTTGCCATTGTGACCCCTTTCTGACGCTCATTGCCTTAGGGAGTGAGACTGGCCATTGTGTCCACTTGCTGATTCTCTCTGCATGAGGGAGAGGGGCTGGCCACTGTGACCCCTTGCTGATGCTCTCTGCCTGTTGGAAAGCGGCTGGCCATTGTTACCCCCAGCTGATGCTCTCTGCCTGTGGGATAGGGGCTGGCCATTGTGACCCCTTGCAGATGCTCTCTGCATGAGGGAGTGAGGCTGGCCATTGTGACCCCCTGCTGATGCTCTTTGCCTGAGGTAGAGGGGCTGGCCACTGTGACCCCTTTGCTGATGCTCTCTGCCTGAGGGAAATGGGCTGGCCATTGTGACCCCTTGCTGATGCCCTCTGCTTGAGAGAGTGACGCTGTCCATTGTGACCCCTTGCTGATGCTCTCTGCCTGAGGCAGAGAGGCAGGCCAATGTGACCCCTTGCTGATGCTCTCTGCTTAAGGTAGTGAGGCTGGCCACTGTGACCCCTTGCTGATGCTCTCTGCCTGAGGGAGATTGGCTGGCCGTTGTGACCCCCTGCTGATGCTCTCTGCCTGAGGGAGAGAGGCTGGCCATTGAGACCCCTTGCTGATACTCTCTGCTTAAGGTAGTGAGGCTGGCCACTGTGACCCCTTGCTGATGCTCTCTACCTGAGGGAGTGAGGCTGGCCAATGTGACCCCCTGCTGTTGCTTTGTGCCTGAGGTAGAGGGGCTGGCCACTTTGACCCCTTGCTGTTGCTCTCTGCCTGAGGGAAATTGCTGGCCATTGTGACCCCTTGCTGATGCTCTCTGCCTGAGGGAGACGGGCTGGCCATTGTGACCCCTTGCTGATGCTCTCTGCCTGAGGGAGGGAGGCTGGCCACTGTGACCCCTTGCTGATGCTCTCTGCCTGAGGGAGACGGGCCGGCCATTGTAACCCCTTGCTGATGCTCTCTGCCTGAGGGAGACGGGCTGGCCACTGTGACCCCTTGCTGATGCTCTCTGCCTGAGGGAAAGGGGCTGGCCATTGTGACCCCTTGCTGATGCTCTCTGCCTGAGGGAGAGGGGCTGGCCACAGTGACCACTTGCTGATGCTCTCCTTTTGTGGGAAAGGAGCTGGCCACTGTGACCCTCTTGCTGATTCTCTCTTCCTGAGGGAGACGGGCTGGCCATTGTAACCCCTTGCTGATGCTCTGTGCCTGAGGGAGAAGGGGCGGGCAACTGTGACCCCTTGCTGATGCTCTCTGCCTGAGGGAGAGGGGCTGGCCATTGTGACCCCTTGCTGATGCTCTCTGCGTGAGGGAAAGGGGCTGGCCATTGTGACCCCTTGCTGATGCTCTCTGTCTTATGGAAAGGGCTGACCATAGTAACCCCTTGCTGATGCTCTCTTTTTGTGGGAAAGGAGCTGGCCACAGTGACCCCTTGCTGATGCTCTCTGCCTGTAGGAAATGGGTTGGCCATTGTGACCCCTTGCTGATGCTCTCTGCCTGAGGGAGAGAGGCTGGCCATCAGTTCAGTTCATTTACTTCCCCAATCGCGGGTGGTACTCCAACAATCCACCGATCTTCCGGAGCACAGCCACTTAGTGCATAGGGACAGTTTAAGTTTCCTGAGAAGTGAGCTCTCACTTCGACTCATGAGAGTCATTGACTTCACCACAGCCACTCCTGTGGATGCTCTGGTTTGCCAGGATGTGGGTGAGGATTAGTAGCAGCAGCTGGTCGAACTTCTCTCCCCCCGCCAGTCTCGTCCCACCCATCTTCTGCTGTAACCCCCTCTTTGAGAAGCAACCTCTCACTTCAAGTCCAAGTCCAAGTCCTAGCTGTTCCTCATGTTGTCCTTTCCCTGATGTTTTCTGAGAAGTGAGCTCTCACTTCGACTCATGAGAGTCATTGAGCAGGCAGGCAGGCGGGCAGGCAGACAGGCAGGTGAGCAGGCAGGCAGGCTTGGGCCGGTGGGCACAAAGGAGCTGGTACCTTGCACAGGTATGCCATAGATCTCTGGGGGAGTGAGTCCCAGCAGATCCAGCTACCTCACAAGGACGGCTCCAGGGCAGGCGGGCATGGGCAGGCAGCCAGGCAGGCAGGCGGGCAGGCAGGCAGGCAGGCGGGCAGGCAGACAGGCAGGCATGGGCCGGTGGGCACAAAGGAGCTGGTACCTTGCACAGGTATGCCATAGATCTCTGGGGGAGTGAGTCCCAGCAGATCCAGCTACCTCACAAGGATGGCTCCAGGGCAGGCGGGCATGAGCAGGCAGGCAGGCAGGCAGGCGGGCGGGCAGGCAGGCAGGCAGGCGGGCAGGCAGACAGGCAGGCATGGGCCGGTGGGCACAAAGGAGCTGGTACCTTGCACAAGTATGCCATAGATCTCGGGGGGGGGGGTGAGTCCCAGCAGATCCAGCTACCTCACAAGGATGGCTCCAGGGCAGGCAGGCATGGGCAGGCAGGCGGGCAAAAAGGAGCTACTAGTTATTGAAGCAGTTACTTTGAGTATGGAAGATTTATGTGCATGCTTGGAGGATTAACGTTGTTGCTGAGCCCTCCAAAGGGCGACCCGTGGACTGCTGGAGTTTACCTCCCTCAATTGGGGAAGTGAATGAGTTTAAGTGAAAGCTTGCTTCTCAAAGAGGGGTTACAGCAGAAGGGGAAGAGGAAGAGGGGTTGGATGAGACTGAGGAGAGAGAGAGAAGAAGAGAGAGAGAAGAGAGCATCCACTGTAGTGGCTTTGCTAGTGGCTGTGCTACGGGCGATCGGTGGACTGCTGGAGTACCTCCCTCAATTGGGGAAGTGAATGAGTTGAAATGAAAAGTTGCCTCTCAAAATCACCAGACTGGATCATGAATAGTGCATCTGATCCCTGAGCGACCCGTGGACTGCTGGAGTTTAACCTCCCTCACCCTCAATTGGGGAAGTGAATGAGTTTAAGTGAAAGGTTGCTTCTCAAAATCAGCACACTGATCAAGTCACCCACATCCTGGAGGACCACAGCCTCTATGTAGTGGCTGTGCTGAAGTCAATGACTTCCATGAGTTGAAGTTAAAGGTTGCTTCTCAAAGGCGAGGACTCTCCTGTTTCATTTTCGCAGCAAGACAGGCAGCTGCAGTAACACTCACAACCACACACACAATGACAGCTTTTGCACAGAGGCTCATGAGTTGAAGTGACAGCTTGCTTCTCAAAACCATACTTCTGGATCAGGGAGTACGTCTTCCACTCCAAGGGCACTCCAAAGGGCGACCCGTGGACTGCTGGAGAGAGGCAGCCTGGCTAGTGGTGGTGGTGCCAGGCATTGCCTTGCCCCCTGCTTGCACCTCACCCAAACACGTGCAGTCAATCATGGAGTCTTTTGGAACTGGGTGGAAAACTATCCGGATGAGTTGACTAAGCTGTACCGGACGCCACAGAAATGAAATAAACTCAAGTGCGGTGCTTTGCCCTCACAGTCACACACACACACACGCACGGTGACAAACTCTGCCTACAGCTTTTGTAGAGGCTCATGATCCCCACCAGACAGGAAGTATTCTGGGGAACATTCAGCCTGGCAGTGCCTGCTACGTCGTCTACTGTGGTGAACTGAATTGTAGAAGGACTACAGCCTGCCTGCCTGTATGTAAGACGAAGAAGGCATGACCTTACTGAGAGAGACGAATCGAATGATTCAGAGTTGATGTTGTGAACTGAAACACAGCCACTAAATAATAATAATAATAATAATAATAATAATAATAATAATAATAAGAAGAAGAAGAAGAAGAAGAAGAAGCCTGCCTGCCTGCCTGAACTGTAGTGTGCCTGCCAACCGAAGGAGGGGTGGAATTAAAGGGAGGGGAGCCTGCCTGTCACTCCCACGAGGGCTTGAGGGTGGGGTATCCCAGCAGGGGCAGATTGCCCTTCAGAAAGACCAGCTGCTCCACCAAGTCTGGCTCCAAGCGAGAGCGGTGAGGGGTCACTATGTCGCCCGCCATAGAGAACACCCTCTCGCTTGGAACACTGGTGGGTGGGCAGCTGAGTCGATCCATGGCCACCCGCGACAGGTCCGGCCAAATCTGAAAGCGGGATGACCAGTAGGCCAGGGGGTCCATGGAGCAGTCCTCCATGGGCTGTGCCAGGTAACGCTGCCCGGCGGTTGCAGCGTCATCCTGGCCGGTGGCTGGGGAGGGTCTCTGCCCAACCACGGTGTGCAGAGCCTCTGCCCAATACCCCTGGCCTGTGCTGCTGCTGGGAGGGATGCAGGTGAGGCTGCTGCTGGTGCTGCTGCTGCGGGGAGGGGTGGCCTGCTCCTCTGCCTCACTCTGCCCCACCCTCTTGGCCCGTGCCGCCCGCACTTCGCCCACCAGCATTTCCACCCAGTGCTGCCTGCTATTTGGCCCACAAAGCCCATCCTTCACATGAGGGTCACACATGGCTGCCAACATGTGGACCCTGTCTATTTGGATGGGCTCCAGCCTCCGCGTCAGGCCGTCCCTCAGCCTAGTCACCGCTTCGCGTACCTCGGGCTCAAAGCGCCTGCCAGTGACGGGATCCCTGTACTCCAGAAACTCACCCATCTGTTTCTGGAGATGCCTGCATACAGGGATCACCTGGCTGAGGAGAGCAGAGCTAGTGCTCAGGGTCTCGGTGGCCTTAAGGAACGGCTTGAGGACCGCCACCAGCTGGGACATGGCGTCCCACTGCTGCTTGCCCAGGGCTGGGTGGACGCCCATGTCCCTGACCCTAAACAAGTCGTGGATGGCACGCTGTTGCTCCACCATCCGCTCCAGCATCAGGTAGGTGGAGTTCCAGCGTGTCACCACATCTTGCACTAGCCTGTGCTGCGGGAGATTCAACTCCTCCTGCTTCTCCCGCAGCAAGCGACTGCCCTTGACACTGTGGTGGAAATGGCCTGCCACCTTTCTGCAGCTCTCCAGGAGGTTACGGATCCCGGACAGGGGACCGAGGTTGGCCTTGCTGCCCATCCCAAGGCCATCCCTCACCACCAGGTTCAACACGTGCGTGATGCAGCGGATGCCCTCGAATCCGCCGCCGCGCACCACCTTCACCATGTTGGCTTCCCCGTCCGTGACCATGAAACCGCGGGTGACCTTCTGCCCAGCTAGCCACCCATCCACCATGCGGTTCATGGCCTCCGTAATCTCTGCTGCCGTGTGGGACTGGTCCATCACTTGCGTGTGGAGGAGGGCCCAGCAGTAGCCCTCCTTGCCAGTCCCTGTAGTGCTGGATGCTTCCTGCCCCACGGCTGCCCACCAGTGTGTCATCAGGGACAGGTAAGCGTGCATTCCGCCCTCGCTGGACCAAATGTCGGAGGTGAAGTGCACCATCCGTGCCTCTGCCTGGCACAGACGACCCAGCACTAACTCCCTGCAGGAACGGTACAGGGAAGGCACCACCCACCTGCTCAGGGTGGTGCAACACGGCAGCTTATAGTATGGCACCACAAGCGCCATCAGCCTCTTGAAGCCTGCATTGTCGACGAGGCTGAATGGCTGGTCGTCGAACGCCACCATCTCACCGATGCACGTGGTGATCTGGGTGGGCACTGGAAAACACCATCTTGTGGGTCCATACTTCCCCCACCCCATTTCCGGCAGGGTTGCCTGCCTAACCCTTGTGGGGATGGGAGATGAAGAGCTGAGAGTGGCAGTGCCAGCAGCAGCCTTCGGCTTTCCCCTGGAACCAGTCGCCTTGCCCGCCTCTTTCCCCAGCAAGACCAACTGGTGCTGCCTCTGAAGATGCATCTTCATGCTGCTGGTTCCATAATGCCCTGTAGATGAACCCCTGCTTAGGCTGAGTTTGCAGTGGCGACAGACAGCAAAGCGGGGATCCACTCCCACCTCAAAGTGGTCCCACACGATGCTTGTCTTTCGCTTCCATGGTGACACCACCAATTGCCCACCTGAGCTCTCTGGTGTTGCCACAGAAACAGGGGTGGCAGCGGAAGAGGTGTGGGATGAGACTGGGGAGAGAGCCTCGGCCTACTGCTGCTCCTCCTCAGCCCCCACATCCTGGAGGACCACCGCCTCCTCCCCCTCCCCCTCCACTGTGCTGAGGACCTCGTCTAGGTCCATCAGCGGGCTCGTGGGCTCAAAGGATAATGAAGGAGATACTCCTCCTCCTCCTCTAATGGCACTGCTGCCACTTGCCTCTTGAAAAGGGGCACTTTTCCCATTCCCACCCTCAAAAAGAGAACGCCGGGCACAAGTTGCAGAAGAGAGTGGCTCTGCCTACTGCTTGTCCTGCTTCTGTTGCCGAGCAGCCAGCCAAGGAATTGCCCGTTTGATTTTCACAGCAGGAGAGGCAGCCTGCTTACTGGTGCCACCCTGACCCTTGCTGCTTTCAACACGCCTGCTCCCTCTTCTCATGATGACTAATATCTACTACTACTAATATGTATAAGAAGAATAAAATATTAATACTACTAATAATATGTATAAGAATATACTAATATACTACTAAGAATATGTATAAGAATATAAGAATATGTTTAAGAATATTACTAATAAATGTAGGGAAATGGGACAAGAAGTGTGTGTATGCTTTCCCCAAAATGCTCAATCTGTGGCTGTTGCACTTCACAAAAGCAGTGCACACACAGCACACTCACAGTCCAAGTTACACAGAGAAGAAAAAGAGAATAATTTTTTTTGGCATTTTTTTGTATATAGATAGAAGGAAACACAATCAGGCTTTAAGAGAGGGGAGGGGGGAAACGAACCAACCAAACACTACTACTAATATGTATAAGAAGAATAAAATATTAATACTACTAATAATATGTATAAGAATATACTAATATACTACTAAGAATATGTAAAAGAATATAATAATATGTTTAAGAATATTACTAATAAATGTAGGGAAATGGGACAAGAAGTGTGTGTATGTTTTCAAAAAAAAGCTTTCACCTTAAGCAGAAGGAAGATCAAACACAAACAGGCTTTAAGAGAGGGGAGGGGGGGGGACAACCAACCAAACAAACACACACTCCAAAATTTAAAAATAAAGTTTATATTAAATCAAAGTAAGGGAAAAACACAGGGCAAACTAAGCAAAAAGTCAGAAAGAAGCAAACAAACACGCGCCAAGCTAAAATCCTAATCTATCTCCAAAGTACACAGCAGCAGCTAGCTAAGTAGACCCTCTCCCAACGAACGCAAAACCCACAAGACGCTGAGAGCTCTCTGACTGTGAGGGTGACTCTGGCTTAGTCCCTGCCTCAAACGCTGGGATTGGAGGATGATGCTTCATGAGGTGATCAATTCTCATCAGGATTGGGAGTTGAATGTGCCTGTCATCGCTTCAAATAAACCCCGCTGCGCCGCAGCCGGTTTACCCTACCGTTTGTATTGTAAATGTACCTGATTTTTTAAAAAAATATAGCACGCGACCCGCACGACTCAGAGAGCTGAGAGTAATCTCAAAATGACCCCCATCCAGACTCTCTGAGCACAAGAATTTTCAGAACGATAGCTTCAAAAACAACCCAGTTATCCGCGATTATTTTCCGCAATGCAATCCTATGGGCGAAATGTTTCAAGATGGCGATCGGAGCGGTCCGCCTGAAAGAGGAGCTCCAAAAAATGGGCGCTTCTCTTCGCCTTGCTTCTAGGGGTCCGCGGTCCGCTTCTACTCCGCCTCTGGGCAAGGCGGAGCAGGCCAATTCGCTACTGCTTCTACGCTTCTAATCGGAGCGGAGCACATGCCTAAAAATAACCAACCAAAGCATAAAACAGGAAGTGCAGAGCAGACCCACACGGACTACAGCGCACCTCTTGGGTAACAACGTTGTCCACAGGCAACTCTGCAAGTTCTGCCACTCCCCGTGCCACGGAAAAAGCGCGTCTCTCCTGCAGCTGTTCCAGAATTCTTCTGCGCTCATTCTGGAAATTCTCAACAGTGTAACTGCTTAAAATGGCACGATCAATTAAGACAGAAGAATCCTTCAAGGCAGAGCTGAGGGCACTTAGCTTCTTCAAATCTGGCCCAATGTACAAAAGGAGCACAAAAAACAGTAACGAAAAAAGACAGGGCCGCTGCTGAAGACGTGGCGCCATCAGCCCTTCAGAGGCGAGAGCCTTGGGGAAGGAGCAAACGGGGACTCAGAGGTCGGCCGCATCGACCTGCCACCCAGGCCCCTCCTCCTCCTGCTCCTCCTCTGAGCCCCACCCTGGCCAGAAGCACATTGGGCAGCGAGGACAGAGACAGCCACTTCAGTGGCTGTGCCCAAGCAGTGTGGCAACGAGGGACAGGGCCTTTTCGGTGGTGGCCCCCAGACTGTGGAATGATCTCCCTGATGAGGCTCGCCTGGCACCAATGCTGCTATCTTTCCAGCGCCAGGTTAAGACTTTCCTCTTTGCCCAGGCATATGGTGGCACATCCTAATGACCCACATGTTTAGTTTTAATCGGTTTTTAATGCTTTATGTGTGTATGTACTGTGCTTTAGAGTTTTAAATTTTGTATACTTGTTTTTACCTCAATTTTAGAATTTCTATAAACCGCCCAGAGTGCCCTGGCTATGGGAGCGGTATATAAGTGTAATAAATAAATAAATAAATAAATAAATAAATAAAATGTACCACTGGCATCCATGCTGCTTTCCTTTCAGATGCCAGGTGTAAACCTCTTCACGTACCCAAGAGCTAACTTGCCCAAGTGTGCTCCTTTTCATGTGCCAGTTTATTTAAGCACTTCACTGTTTTAATGCATTCCTAATATCTAAAAATTTGTAAACCATCTTGGAATCAGTCTAGAGCAAATGTTTTAAACAAATAAACCACGTCAGGCTGATCAGCAACTGGTGGCCCCAGTCCCTTCCCTTCCCCAAGTGATGAACACAGAGGACAGGGACTGCAGAGGTAGAAGGCTTGGCCTTATATCGAAAGGCACGGGCCTTTCAATGCACTTGCAAACTACTTACTGCTCTGCCAAATTTCTGTTGGTTTCCTATCCCATTTCTGTGCCACAGTCTGTTATGATGATGATGGTGATGATGATGTTCTATTACACTTAAAAGGAGCCCAAATTTGGCAGCTAAAGACTTCTTTAACCCCAGCTTGCCTTTAAGGGCCGCCTGAGGCCAGGCACTGAAAACGACACCCTGGCTGAAGTTAAGCTCCAGTTAAAATCCACAAATGTCAATCCAGCGACTAGGCTACGTGGGCAACACCCACCCACAGGAAACACACACACAAAATGGTCCTTGCCGTGAGGAAGAGCAATGTTGGGAGCTGCAAAAAGCTGAAGGCGTTTTCCTAACTCCTCCTGGGTCCTGCATTGCGGCAGCATCACTTCCAGGAGACATGAAGCCTGTGACTCCACCCAGGGCCTGGGGAGGATGGGAGGCGGCACATCATGTGTGGCTGGAAGCTGTGGAAAGACCACCTGAAGTAAGCGAGGTGGGCTGCAGAACACTCCTGCCCACCACCCGGACTTCAGGCCAGGGACATATTTAGGCAACTTGTGCGAACAGCCACCCTCAGCAACAGAGGTTTAGGAAATTAGGGGCTTTGCTAGACCTACCAGGTGTTCCGTCGTTGAGGAGCGGTGAAAGCGGATTTTCCCATTCAGCCGTGACGCCTCATGCTCCACACCTGCCTTCGATTTGTGGCGGAAGTTTGCGCCGGTTGTGCTGCTGCTGCCGCGAGCCCGGTTGCGCAGCCACACCGGCCTGATTGCCGCGGCTTTTTTTTCCGCTCGCTGCACGGTTTGCGCACGTCCGAAAGACCGCAAACTTGCGCAGCCGTCAGCGATGCCGCCACTGGCCCCGGCGGCAGCAGCGGCGGCGGCAGCGGCGGCAGTGCCAGTGCCAGCTGAAGTGCTGCTGCTGCTGTTGAGGGTCAACATTGATGCGCTCACTTCCTGATGGGGTCGTGGCGGGTGTCATATGACCCGAGGTCAATCGTCTGCATGGGCACTCTGTGCCTACATCTCCCATCATGCCTTTGAGGTGTCGGCGGCGATGACCGCCTCTGTGCCCTGTGCCCCATCCCAAGGAGCCAACCCACATCTGGCCGTAGCCATGGCAGCAGCCCACAAACAGCTCTGCCCTCTGCCAGCCTGGTACCCACACTAACAGGCAGCGTACAGCACCGCCATTATGCGGCCACGGTAGCTGCCCACCGCAAGGAGTCACCAGCCACTTTTCCGGTCCTCCGGTCCTGCGCAAACTGTCACTGGGGGAGTAAAAAAAAAAAGGCCCAGCTGGCGGACTGCGCGCAAATGGCGGAGGCGGCTTGACCGAAGCCGCTGACCACTCCCCCTTAGCACGCCTTTTCCTGCCCAGTGCGGACCGCAGTGACCTCACATCCTCCCACACGTACTCCGAATTACCGCGGGACGCCAGGAAAAGGCGCACTAGAACTCACTTTTTTAAAGTCGGGAGAAAGAGGCTTCACCGCAGGATAACGGCGGATCCTCGTGAACGTCATCTGGAAGCCTCGGCGTGACTGCGGAAGGTAACGCGCGCTACAGCCTCGTCTAGTAACGCCCTAGGAGTTGTACACACCAGGAAAGGTGTGGTGTGTGGGTGTTAACTGTTCTTCATCTGGTAAAATTAAACTCACGATCAAAAGAACACAACTAAGGAAACAGGCTCAGTAGACTTCGGGCCTGTTCAGAGGACATGCGAAGCCACGGTTAGGCCGTCGACCCTCTTGCAGCAAGTGGTGAGTGCGTGTTTAAACCGTGGTTACATAGCCACCATGGTTAGGAATGGTTCACACAACATGCTAAGCCATGATGTTTACCTCAAAATGCTTAACCACCGTGGTTTAGCATGCCGGCGAAACAGGGTCAATGCCTCTCCCTTTAGGAATCCCTCCGCTGGATCCCAAAGAATAGGATCGTGGCCCATGTTTTACCCCATGTAATGTATGCAGGACCTCCTCCTGGTGGATGTATCTGTCAGGAACAAAGATTGCGCCAATGCACGCCTCTTGTCCTGCCTGCCTCATTCCTCTCCCTAAGCGCAGGACAAACATGCGACTCAGCAGCAGCAGCAGCAGCTTCGCCTAACTGGTTGATTCTCTCCCCCCCCCCCCCCATCCCAGACAGGGCTGGAATTAGAGTAACAAAAGGCCTAAGAGGCTAAGAAGAGGAACGGGCCTGTTGCAAAAAATAAATATGATAAAATCAAACCAATTATCTAACATTAACAAATGTATCTGAATCAAACACAAAAATCTTCACCATAAATCATTTACTACACATTTCTTCAAACAAACTTTTATATATGCTTTCTTCTTTCTCCCACTTCCTCATCTTAAACCTTAATAAACCTTTTATAAATTGGACTCATAGTTTGATCACTCAAGGAATATTCTGCCATGTGCCAGATCGCTTGGTTTCTCCTACAGGCTTTCATTCATTGAAGAAGAAAGGGGAAACGGGTGAGGTTCACTCTGGGGTGTCTCTTCTCCCACTGAGAGGCAGCATAGTGTAGTGGTTACAGTGTTAGACTGGGACTAGGGAGAATCAGGTTCAAGTCCGCATTTGGCCATGAAGCTTACAGGGTGGCGCTGGGCCTGGCGCGGACTCTCAGCCTAACCTGCCTCATGGGTGGGATCGGGAGGGGCACCGACAGCGGGGTATCAATGCGACCAATAATTATTTAAAAAGCAACCATCTGTAGTTTCGAGGATCTTCTCACCACAGAAGCCAAATTGTCTTAGAGCGCTGGTAGAATTTAAGAGAGAAGCAGCATGGCACTCAGCCCATCGAACACCTGCAGCTTTCACAACAATATACAAAGCAGAGGCACCAGAATCTGCCTCCGCTGTTAAAGACTTGGGTGTTTTTGAAAGCTTCATCAAGTGAATTAAGCTTCTGCTTACTTCTGAAATGCTGGCTTGGAATGCAAGGAGCCTGGCTTGGGCTTCGTGGTAGTTTTTGAAGTCCATGCACAATTTGTACACCTCCAGCAGCAGCAGCAGAGGGGAATCCTTCATACAGTAAACATACATACTAGGGATGTGCTCCGCTTCTAATCGGACCGGAGAAGCAGGAGCGGAGCGGGGGGCTTCACCTGCCCTTAAGGCGGAGGCGAAGAGGATTGCGGGGCCGGCGGAGCGTGGCAAAGAGGATCGAGGTGAAGGCGGATCCTTTGCCTCAATCCGGAGCTCCGCCGGAAAGGTAAGTGGGGTTTACCAGGCCCTGCCACTGTAGCCCATGCGGCGACGGCGGCAGGGCCCGGTAAGCCCCCTCCCACCCTCCTCTCCCTTACCTGCCTCCGTCGGCGGTCCGTCGGCATCTTCAATTGAGCCCGCGGCCCAGACCTCCTGGTGGAACCGCGGGCTCAATTGAAGACGCCGATGGACCGCCGACGGAGGCAGGTAAGGCCCCCCTCTCCCTTGATCCCTTACCGGGCTCTGCCGCTGGGACTGCCTTGAGTCTCGGTGTGCATATGTATCCCTGGACAAGCTATCATGGTGGCGAGTTTGAGGTTTCTAAAGTGCAAATTGACAGAGCTATCAAAAGGGGTGTTAATGGGGAGCCCGGTTTTCATAAATTCCCCAAAAATCAGGGGATGATGGGACTGCCTTGAGTCTGGGCATGCATGTGTATCCCTGGACAAACTTTCATGGTGGCGAGTTTGAGGTTTCTAAAGTGCAAATTGACAGAGCTATGGAAAGGGGTGTGAATGGGGTGCCCGGTTTTCATAAATTCCCCAAAAATCAGGGGATGATGGGACTGCCTTGAGTCTGGGCATGCATGTGTATCCCTGGACAAACTTTCATGGTGGCGAGTTTGAGGTTTCTAAAGTGCAAATTGACAGAGCTATCGAAAGGGGTGTGAATGGGGTGCCCGGTTTTCATAAATTCCCCAAAAATCAGGGGATGATGGGATTGCCTTGAGTCTTGGTGTGCGTTTGTATCCCTGGACAAGCTATCATGGTGGCGAGTTTGAGATTTTTAACGTGCAAATTGACGGAGCTATGGAAAGGGGTGTGAATGGGGTGCCTGGTTTTCATAAATTCCCCAAAAATCAGGGGATGATGGGATTGCCTTGGCGTGCATGTGAGGTGTGCATGTGAGGTGTCATGGTGCCAAACTTGAGGTTTCTAACTTTAACAGAAAAAAAGTTGTATACTTTTTTATCTTAATGCAAGCCTATGGGGGGGGGGGAAAACGGAGCTCCGATCCAGATCCGGAGCTCCGAGCGGAGCGGAGCGGACATAGGCGGAGCGGGGGTGGGGTGGAGCGGCCCGTTCCGCAAATCGCGGATCTGGAAGAGAAGCGGAGCGGGGGGGTCCGTGCACACCCCTAGTTATTTTCCATCTCTAACCAAAGTAGAATTGGAAAGTGGCATAGAGACGTTACCTGCTTTATGCAGAGAGACACTTAACTTGTGTCCTCAATTTCCATGTCGTTAAGATTTCCTTTGGTTCTCGTTGTTGAGAAGGGATTGAGAAATGTTTTAACCGGTCTTTTGCAGGTGCTCCAAAATATACACCTCTTGAAACAGATTGGCCATTGGTATCAAAAGCGGACGAGGATCGAGTTCTGGAAAAAGTGTCACGAAAGCTACGTGAGAAAGGCCATCTCTCACCCAGCAGCCTCTGCTTTCTTCTTGGCTCAGGCGGACGTTTTGTCCTCTGAGTCCTTGGGCGATGAGAGAGCATCGAGGGTCCTTGAGAGGCAACTTTTGCTTACCTTGGCTGGACACTGGCTAGCTAAAAGTGACCCAATTCCACTCGATGAGCTTGAGCATATTGAAAGAGAAATTTGGCTTTGCCGCATCACACAACAGACTCTGAGCCAGGGCACGGGGCAGGTCAAGCAGAGATTCTCTCACCAGATTTCCATGAGTGGCGAACTGTCCTTTGACTCCTTAGCCAAGGAGTTCTCCTTTTCTAAGCTAGCTGCTTTAAATGTGCCCAAGTACTTGCAGCTTGAGAGTTTGCCTTCCCAAGATGCACTGCACGCCATGCTTTCTGAGGCCGAATTGGAATCGCTGAGTTTGCTAATCGGGCACCTTCTGGATGAGGGCAGTGAGCACGAGGCCAGCCGCGTTTGCCGGTATTTTAACTTCTACAGTAGAGACGTCTCCTTGGTCTTGCACTGCAGAGCGCTGGCTTCTGGAGAAACCCCTCAAAGCTGGTTTCACCCAGATATCCAAGCTGTCCTTGCAGCGCAAGAAAAAGAGGAAAGCAAGGGCAAGAGAAACGGAGCAGAGGGCTCTCAGAAGAAACGACTGCAGAGCAGTGAGCAGCTGTAGCCCAGGGATGTCGGAGTCCCACCAGGTGTCCCTCTCGGAGTTCTGCACACCCCTCATTCGCAACGTATTCCTTTCTGCCAGCCATTGTGTGGGGGAGGATCAGTGTTGTTCTATCACAGAGCAGTTGGGTGTGATGGGTTGTTGCCACCGGCCATTCTTAGAAATGTTTCCATCATAGAACTCCAGTTCAGAGTTTGTAATTCAGACTTTTCAGAATTGGTGTGATCTTTGTTTCTTCAGGAATGGCTAGAGAGAAATGGGCGGGGTGGGGGGCACTTGACAATTGAAGATCTCTGAGCATTTTAGATCCTCCCTTGCTTTGAAGCTCATTAGCATTGTCCAACCTTCAGTTGGTTCTTTCTGTAAATTGTGACCTGCAATTCCTGCAGGATTTGTCTTGATTCATCAGTCTTCTGGACGTGGTTGTTCCTTGCTTCCTGAAGTCTTGCATTTATTTTCAGCCTCCAGCCTAGAGTGGCGGTCTTTGGTGGAGGCGATGTGCCCACCCCAGGAGGTTGTAGGTAGCCTGCAGGCTCTCATTGCAGAGTGTGTACATGGGCGGAACTACTGCAGGCAGGTCCTCTGCCTGTATGACCTGTCCAAGGAATGTCTGGACACATGTTTGGAGCCGCCTGGGGCGGGCGCTCCAGAAAGCATAGGAATTTCCCCGAGCATCTTGCCTGTCCGTTTGGCATGGGGTCAGGGTGGGGTGGGGGTTCTCCCAGGCGGCAGGTGCTTCAGGATTGGCCTCCCCCGTCCTTCTCCGTGGTGCTCTGCAGGAGCTGGGCTGTTCCTTCGGTGAGATCTCCGCCCATGATTCTGAGAAGCTGCTTCGGGTGATCCTGTCCTCCCAGCAGCCAGACAGGGGCAAGAAGGCCCAGGCCTTCCTCACCACCCAGGGGCTGGAGCCAGAGATGGTGGCGGAGCTCGTGGCTGAGGAAGTCACCCGAGAAGTGCTGGTGCCTTTGCAAGGAAGAGGTGTGTATGGGCGAGTGGGGGCTCCAGTTCATAGGCCCATAGAATAGTCGAGTTGGAAGGGGCCTGTAAGGTCATCAAGTCCAACCCCCTGCTCAATGCAGGAGCCCACCTTAAAGCATCTCTGGCAGAGGGTTCTCACTGCTGTTGGTCTGTTTGCTCCGTTCCAGGCAGTTGATTGCCAAACTCTGGGAGTCTGGCTGACGTTGTGCCTCTTGATACCAACCAAAACATTGTAGTGGCCCTTTTTCGATGCTGCGTTACGTTGTCAGCTCACGTTCAGGCTGCCATCCACTGTGACTGCCTGCACCCCATCCCACCCTCTTTACATCATCATCACCACCACCATCATCCAATTATTTATTACTGGACATCTTTCTCAGACCCAAAGCATCTTACAACAAGAATGAAAATACTTTTAAAAATTAAAATAATAAGTCACTGCTTCTGCCATGGCCATGGCATTTAAATGGCTTTCTTGGGCCAAGGGCAGAGCTCGTGCAACTTATGGGGGAAGAACTCCTAAACTTGCGAGAGGAGAGGCTGCCTTCGTGGCCCAGGTGCTCAGCGGAGGAATGTGCTGTGGCCGCTATGTCATTCTGGGCCTGCTGTCTGTACAGGGGAAAAGCAAGTCTTAAATCCAGCAGAGGAGAGCGAGGCGTTCCTGCAGTTGGCCAAACTGTGCCAGGACCCCACCCTGGTTGGCGTGAAGCTATTGGATAAAATTTCATCTGTCCCTCACGGGGAGCTTGCCTGCAGTAAGTGTTTATCTCTGGACGTCCAGTAATGTCACGCTTACGAGGACTTGGGTCTTGTGACTAAGACGGCTACCCCAAACATGCGCACTTGGCCACAGATCTCGTCGCAGTCCCTGGGACGTCATGTCCGAGTACACATAGATACGACTGTGCTGTAGGAGCGACCTCGTGTCCTGTCCTTTTGCTCTCTTTGCGTGGTGGACATCTGGGAAATGCGATGCCAGGAGCTGCATTCGTGGAGGCCTCGGTTCACATGCTGCTGCAGTTCCCCAGGCTGCACGTGTGTCTAGGGAGCAGTGCAGGTTTACCGCTTGAGCCCTTTGAGAATGTGCGAACATTCCCAGAAGGGGAAAGCGGTGGTCTCCATCTCTGACCTTCATGACTCAAGCCTGGGAACTGGGTCTCTGGGTCTCCCACAGCTGAGAGGTTGGCTGCTGGGGGTCCCATTCAGCAGACAGTAACAAGGCAGGGACTTAAATCCCGCTCTTTGGCTTTTGGGCCACATGAACTCTGTTTTAAGCAAAATGCTTACTGATGGGAGCCCCCATTCCTCCCTCCCTTAGCTACAGAGCTCCTGATCCTCGCCCATAATTGCTTCAGCCTCACGTGTCATATGGAAGGGATTATTCGCGTTCTCCAAGCTACCCGAACGCTCACAGACGAACACTTAGCACCCAGTGAAGAATACGGCCTTGTGGGATGTAGAGACGGCGGCGGTGGCGGCAGCCCCAAAAGCACCCCGTGGAGGATGTTGAGCAGCTGCGGTGCCCCTTCCTCCCCCTGGTCTTTGGGGTTTTAGAGCGGCAGGCTGTTGTGGCTCCCACTGATTCCCGGAGCTCCGCTGTCTCCCTCACTGAGCAGGGAAGGCCGTGGCAAGGCAGACGCTCGCCTGCCCGCGCCTGTGAAGGGTGGCCTGTGCTCCGACACAGGTCTTGTTCTGTTGTGCTGCAGGTTGACTTACGCCAGCAAGCGTCCTGCAGTGTCTCTCGTGAGAAGCAGTGCCAGGAGTCGGGCCTTGTGTGTGGAAGCGAGTGGCTCTCCACTGGTCTGGTGAGAGAGCAGCCATTGCTTCCTCCTGGCCTTGCGTTCGTTTCTTCCGTTGCTCAGTCTCTCAGCTGGGGAGTTCTTGCCTGCAGCTGGGAGGTGTCCATAGTGTCTGGAACCCCACTGAAATGGGGGAAGTGGCTGGTCAGTGGCATTCCACAGGCAGGGACTCTGTCCCAAGTGGAAGAGTGGGGCTGTCATGACACAGCACTGCTCCAACGGCAACGTGTGGGGTGACGTTTTGTGGGTTCTGAAGCTCAAGCTCTTTTCTCTCCCCAAAGGTTCGACCTCACTGGCATCGGCAGGTACAACGAGATGACCTACATCTTTGACTTGCTGCATGAGAAGCACCACTTTGAGGTGCTAATGAGAAAGAAGTTGGACCCGGTGGGTACAAACAACAGAATCCACCCTTCCCAGTCCAAGAGTTCCAAATTGTAGAACCTCCAGTGCCTTTGTTCTGCTTGTTTCCCTCTTCCAAAATAACCGCCCCAGTCCCTGCATTCCCACGACATGTTGCCCCGTGCTACCGAACTCTCCATCACTTGCCCATGCCCTCACCCTTGAAGGCAGGGGTGGGCAACCTCTGGCCCTCCAGGTGTATTTGGCCTACAGTTCCCCTCCCTCCGCCTTAGCCAGCAGAGCCAGTGATGAGGGACGGCAGGACTTGGAGACCTGGATATCTGCTGGAGGACCACAAGTTGCCCCACCCCCGTCTTAAGGGCAGGTTTTTCTTGCCACCTTTACGCTCCTTCACAAGCGACTGTGAGGCCTGGCGTTGCTGTTGGAGGGCTCTGCTCAGCGCCAGAGCTCACTTGCCCTGAGGATTGGCGCTGGCCAGGTCCCAAGCCACGCGCTGCCTTCACTCTCCGCCCCTCCCTCTTTGGCAGAGCGGGACCCTCAAGACAGCGCTGCTGGACTACATCAAGCGCTGCCGCCCAGGAGACAGCGAGAAGCACAACATGATCGCCCTCTGCTTCAGCATGTGCCGGGAGATTGGGGAGAACCACGAGGCGGCAGCCAAGGTCCAGCTGAAGCTCATTGAATCCCAGCCTTGGGGTAAATTGCCGCTCGTCCCGGGGAGCCCCGGGCGGGAGCCACCCGGACCTGGAAACGGTGGGATGTCTGAGGTGTTCGATCTCAGGTGGAGGAGGAGGAGGTGCCGTGGGGGTGGGTTTGAGGGGGTGGGGGTGGGGGTGGGGGAGCGTGTGTCCCCTGACACAGAGTAGGTCCCCTGACACAGAGCAGGCGGCATCGCTGCCCACCGTGGTCATACAATCACCCTGCTCTCTCCTTTCCAGAGGAGTGCCTTCAGAACACAGCCCTTTTCACGTACCTGATGCAAGAACTATCACACCACAGAACACATGGAGCAAACACTTCACAGCTCCCCTTTAAATTGAAACCTGTTGGACTACCACTCCCAGCATCTATTCCCATGCTGGCTGGGGCTGATGGGAGCTGAGGGCTACAGGCTCCCATCACTATTTTAAACCTTCATCCAGCCCCATTCAGTGTTCCATTTTACCTTGGAATAGCTCTCAGCAGCGTCGATAAAGAGGGTTAGGGCTTTCATCAAGAGCTTCTTCAGGTGTGGCACGTTCTGTTACGAAGGAGCTCCGCCTTGCTGCCACTTTAAGTATATGCTTAGCACTTAGACTCTAGAAAATCCAGTGTGCCTGAGTAGGTGCATCAAGCAAAGGCGTGGAGACCTGGAGCATAAACACTGACTCTTGTGGCTGCCTTTCTACCCACACAGGATGCGAAGAGGTGCGAGAACCTCTGGGCATACGCTCATGCTTTACGCTCTGCCTAGTCCTTTTGCACACAGCCACCCTGGGCTCACCCATTATTATTATTATTATTATTATTATTATTATTATTATTATTATTATTTATTTATTTATTTATATAGCACCATCAATGTACATGGTGCTGTACAGAGTAAAACAGTAAATAGCAAGACCCTGCCGCATAGGCTTACAATCTAATAAAATCATAGTAAAACAATAAGGAGGGGAAGAGAATGCAAACAGGTACAGGGTAGGGTAAGCAGGCACAGGGTAGGGTAAAACTAACAGTAGAAAGTAACAGTAGAATTGGCCCGTCGGAGCCAAGCAATGGTAGACCACTACGCCAGAGAACTATTCCTATCGGTAAAGCATTAGCATTAGTGAAGGTCAGTGACCCTCCATCCAGGATTTGCAGAAGAACTCCCATTGTGTCTGAAGGGGAGAACTAGCTCAGGCCCTCGTTGTTACTTTCGGCTTCGCATGCTGCACCTTTGGTGGTGGGGAAAAACCCTCCTATTTGCAGCTCCAAATCACAGTCTGCTCTGCCCATGCAAATCCAAACCTGGTGTCCGGTATGTATCCAGTTGCCCTGTTGCAGCCTTCCCAACCTGGTGCTGTCCAGATGGTTTGGACTACAGCTCCCACTGACCATTTCTGACCATTGCCCATGCTGGCTGGGGCTGGTGACAGTTAGTCCAAAGATCTGGAGCGCAACAGGTTGGGAATAATGATAATTTTATTTCTTACCTGCCTCTCCGTTTGGATCAAGGTGGGGAACAACAGTAAGTATAAAATACTGATTAAAAACATAGTATACACTGTTAAAACATCCTAAAAACATCCTAAGACTCCACTGGATATGCCTGAGATCCGTCTTTATAGCTTTCTTAAATGCTAAAAGACTGTTAAGTTGACGAATCTCCTCCGGCAGGCCATGCCACAGTCTGGGAGAAGCAGAAGAGGTCCTCTGGGTAATACATGTCAGCCTAATTTTGGCTCACTGATGGAAATTCTTCCCAGAGAACCTGAGTGTGCGAGGTGGATTGTACAGGTGAAGGTGACCCCGCAGGTAGCCTGGACCCAAACCAAGGCTGTCCTGTTGCAGTTAGGTGCAGTGACTGCAGCTGCTTCCTCCTTGCTTACCTGACTCCTTTCTCTTCATCCTTCCTCTTTGAGGACTTCTGTGTGCGTCAGTCCTTGCGCTGCAAGAGGCTGACAAAGCTCATTACGCTGCAGCTCCACTTCCTGAACACCAACCCCAAAACCAAGCTGATCAACCTGAGCCAGAAGAGCCTGCTGGAATGTGCCATGTCCCTGCCCAGGTTCTACCCGGTGACGAAGAGGACAGGAGAGCTTTCACCATCGGGAACAGCTTACAGCTATTGTTGGATCTTGAGTATTTTTCCTTGCAAGAGCTTGATTGGAGCTCGGTCCTGTTGTGGGCCCAGACACTTTCCTTGTTCTTTCTGAGAGCCTGGCTACTTTTCATGCTGAATGTGACATGCAGTCAGGATCTCAGTACGATGGACAGAGAGCCTTAGGGGGCAGAGTCCTTTTGTTGGCAGGGGGCAGCGTGCAGCTCCTAGCATGCTCCTGCTCCTGCTCCAACTGGGATCTCTTCCCTCTCCACTCCCAATCTCTCGCTAGGCGGCAGTCGTGGCTGAGGCCTATGACTTCGTTCCGGACTGGGCTGAAGTCCTGTATCAGCAAGTGATTGTAAAGGAGGACTTCAGCTACCTGGAGGAGTGCAAGCAGCGTGGCCTGCTCAAGGCGAGCACCTTTGAGGAAATGGCCCAGGAGTAAGTCCTCTGCAACCAAGTGAACCATTTGAAGCCCAATTCTCCAGTGGGGAGACTTCTCCCAAATCAGGTTTTCTGTATCATTGGGATACTGGCTTCATGTCTTCAAGTCCTTCAGAGTACGTACTGAAAGGGGGTAGATCTCATTCTTTCGGCACTAGGTTGAACTAATGGAGAGGCTGGCCGTAGGATGAAAGCAGAGGGGGTGAGGACATCTGTTAACAGTATGACCATCTCTTTCAGGTTCAAGCAGCGTGCAGGCAATGAACCGGCTCTAAAAAACCTGAAGAAGCTGTTGACCTATTGTGATGATATCGATGTGTATTACAAGCTAGCTTATGACAACCAGTTCTACGACGTAGTGAACATGCTTCTGAAGGATTTCCACATTGGCAAGAACACACGTGAAATAATAAAATGGTTCTTTGCTTTCTGACCTACATTGATAGTGGAGGAATGTCTCAAAGGTGCAAAGGTGATCTTAGGACTTTGCACTGCTTTTAGGTCTAACTTTTGTGTCATTAAACTTTATTACTAAATTTATTATTCGGGTTATGAACGGAACAGCGGAGTCTTAAAAGACAGAGACTACAATCCTGTTGTAGAACTCCATTAAATTTTACTGATCGTATTGCTTCGTGACTCCTCTGTCTCAAAGATACATTTCTCCCAAATCATTTTAAATTCCTTTTACTGTATGGTGGTTAAAACTACTGTTAAGCCAAGAGCAAGTAACACACTGGCCAAATGTCAACGCCAGATTCAGGTTGTCTCTGGCCAGCGCAGTGTTGAAGTCCAGTGCGCATGCAACATTTACACATGCGCACCCTTCAGCCCTTATTTGCCAACTGTGAAATTCCCCCAGCAATTCATCTCAGATACAAGGGAATTGAAATAACACTTTTTCCAAGGAGATACAACAGAAAGAAATCATGTAATTTTGTTTTATTTAACGGCTGTAGCTCTCAAGCGTGTTAAATTAAATTGCTATAACAAAGTCAGAGGTGTGGCCTTTCTTGTTGCTGTTCTCGTTCTGCTTTTACATATCTGTGGTTGGCTTATCTCAGCACAGCTACAATCCACAGAAAATGTGCGTAAGTGGGAGCCCAGCTGCCCCTGGCATCGCTACATCGCCTCTGAGCTCCATCTTCCTCCCCTGCATAGTTCAGCTGTTTCATGCAAGGCTTTCACAGCAGATCACTCTAGGACCTGCCAAAAATGCCTCTCCAAGGCAGGCTTGCCTCTGGTGCGGATGTGATATTTACTCTGCACATGATCCCACCCCCATCCTGTCCTCTGAGTTTGAGCCAGAATCTGTTGGGAGCCGGAAGCCTCCTACCACTACTAGCACCACAACCAGCAAGAGCGTGGAAAGCGGCACTTCCAGGGATTGGCCCACAATGGTGGAGTTCCAGTCATGTCGTGAGTCGCCAAGGGCTGGGAATGAAGTCTTTGGAGACGTTTCTGAGCTGTCTGCTTGCTTCGGGGGGTGGAGTGGGGTGGGCCACGGAATGAGTCCACCTCTTCAGTTGGTGCTGGGACCTGTGCATGTGTCATCCCGTGAGGGCTGCCTCCAGTGAGATGGCTCATAATTGGAATGGCAATATTCAAAGAACTGGGTATGTTGGCCTTGAGAAGAGAAAGATGGGGAGGGTTAGATAGCACTTTTCAAGTACCTAAAGCATTGTCACACAAAGGAGGCCAAAACATGTTCTCTGTCATCCAAGTGCGGATTCTGGCTGAATAACAGGGAAATTTCTCTACTGGTTAGAGCAGTCAGAGAATGGAACCAACTGTCTTGGGAGGCAATGGGCTCCCTATCACTGGTGTAGTCAACCAGAGACTGGACCACCATCTGGCAGCGATGCTCTAAGAGGGATTCCTGCACTGGCGCTGAGGAGTGGGTCGAACGCCCTGGCCTAGAAAGCCCCTTCCAGTTCTATGATGCAGCCTGGGGAATGAACTAGGGCGTGGCAGTGTTGGGCCTCAGTGGAGGGCCCCCAGAGCCACCGCCCCCCCCCCCCCGCCCGCCCTATGTATTCTATTTTTAATTTGACCAATAACAGATGTTCTTTGGGCAGATTACAAACAGAATAAAATATAATGCAGAAAACAAAGGGTGTAGGAACCAATCTTTTTAAAATATATAAAACTAAAATCTAGCCATAAAATCTAAAAACTAAACTCTAAAATGGCTGTGAGAAAAGAAATGTCTTTGCCTGGTGCCAAAAAGATAACAATGTAGGTCCCAGGCGAACCCATTCCCCAAATCGGAAGGCCTCTGCCTCACTTGTAGCCTCCCGTCCCGCCTCCTTTGTCAGGGGCATTTTTAGAAATGCCTCCGAAGAGGACTGAAGGGTCTGAGTAGGTACATACGGGAGAACACTTTGCTTTAGAAATGGGGGTGCAGGGGTGCAGCTGGTGTTCAAGCTATGCAATCTGTCTGCATTTAGTTCTGAGTATCAGCTGAATTTAATATTTTTTAAAAATGGTGTATCAAGCATTTGTTTCTTTATCCTAGCAACCATCGAGAGAGTCCTAGATACAACCTGAAACCATCACAGTACTTGATAGAGGCTGATTTTGACTGGCTTCTCCACAGGACCATTTCTGCTCAGGAGAGGTGCTGCCTCTCCACAGGGCCGGTGCTACCATAGAGACCACTCAGGTGGCCACCTAGAGCGCCAAGCTAAGAGGGGCGCCGGGCCCAGCGCAGCACTCACGCGTGTTGGCTGTGAGCCGGCCTGGCCTGAGGATTCAGTTGGGCCTGGGCGGGCGAGATGGCGCCCTGCGCCCGCCCAGCTGAAGCAAAGCCAGGGACACTGGGGTGGAGGTGGAGGTGGAGTGGCTCCACGTTCAGACTTCCAGAACGCGCCCGGAAGAGAGAGAGAGAGAGAGAGAGAGAGAGAGAGAGAGAGAGAGAATGTATGGGTGAATGGGGTGCATGGGGTCTTTGAGTGAATGTGTGTGTTCATGCGTGTGTTTGTTTGGAGTGAGTGATGCTGAGTGCGTGTGTGCGTGTGTGTGTGAGTTGGGGGGGATGATTTGGAGGTGATATTCCTATTAAATAATGCATTTTAGACCCATAGACGTTCCTTTGCAATTTGTTTGCTATAATTGGCATGACGTATTTCTTGCACTTTAAAATCAATGTAGCAGTTTCAAGTTTTGTGCTTCTTATTTTTTCCAGGAAACATATATTCTTAAAAATCAAAGTTGGCATTTTGTGTGTGTGTGTGTGTGTGTGTGTGTGTGTGTGAAAGTAGCTCACCTTGCCTAGGGCGCAAAATAGTCTGGCACCGGCCCTGCCTCTCCATGTAAAGAAAAGAAATGGAAAGACCCAGGATAAAACCAGCCAGTGTAGAGGCCCCTCCCTGAAAGAGGGAGCAGAAACAGCAGAACAGTTCTGGGAAGAAATGGTCATGTCGAGAAGCCCTAAAGAAGCCCTGAATTCCACACTAAGTTGTTACTGGAGTTCCTGAATCTTCACCTTTAGTGGGGAGGTGGAAATTCTCTCACAAATCACCTAATACGATGATTCGCATAATGAAACTTTTATGTTTGGTGCCACCACTCAGGCTTAAGATTGAAAACCACTGCGTCCAATATCACTATGCAATACTCTGGATGTCCCCATGCAGTAGACTCACCACTTCCATCCTATCTAGTCCAGCTGTAATTGATAGGAGAGAGAACAGTGGTGCTTAAAGACATCCTAAAGACATCCTGACAACTGAAGGAATACGTCCATTGTGCTAAAAGCAGACTGGGAGGGCTCTTCCCCCAGCCGTTGCCTTCATCCTCCATTGTGAACCCTAAAAGTTCTGTTTGTTTTTCAAGTTAGCTAAGACAATAAAGGTGTGGCAAAGCCTGTCCTTGTCAGTATCTGCTCTTAACTCATAAACCATCGCCAGGGCTAGCCAATTTCCAGTGCACCCCCAGATTGCCTCCCACCTATACTAGTGGTGAGTCTGAATAGACACCCTTTATGGAGGCCAAGAAGACCCTCCCACCCCACCCCACCTGTGCCAATCGGGACCTCTGAAAGGGCCTCTTAAGAGGCCATTTCATATGTCCCGATTGGCACGGGTGGGGGGAGCAGTCATCTTCGAATCCAGGACGCTGGGGTTGGGGGGCGGCTTCAGAACGGCGTGCCTGCCTAGGGCGCAAAATAGATTGGCCCTGGCCCTGGGTACATTAGTGTATGGGATGTAGCAAACTCTGGTACATTAGAGAAACATCCTTATTCTGTTATTGGTTTCTCTTTTGAAAGGGAGATAATGACCTAAATCCAATTGCTACTCCCAACTGGAGTCGACACAGTGAATCAATGGGAACTTGGCAAGTCCATACTTATCTTCGTTCCATTGCTTCACTGAGTCTGCTCATGTGAGGACTAGCAACTGGACTGGTGATCTGACCTATTTCTGTAATAGCCAGAAGTGCAGAATGCAATACTGCAGGACCTAGAGTTCAGCCAACTAGGAATCAGATCTTTTCTAGGAGTGAAAGAGAGAGACGGTATTTTAAAAACTGTAAAAAAAAAACCACACTCAATGTGTTTTACATTTTGAGATGGTGTCAAAAGGCGTGCCTCAGGTAGTACGAGGTTGAGAACTAGAGCTCCATATGGAACTGTTCAACATCTGCACACAACATAATTATCTCCAGTTAGAAAGATGAAAATGGAAACAGCCTTCACAAAGTTTGAGGGAAGCCTTTAGAACAAGGAGTCGCAGAGCTGACTCAAGTATGCGGGCACCAAACGTGATCTTGAATGGAGTAGTGAGCACTAACGGAATCAAAGAAGAGCCACGCTGTTCTAGATTAAACCCAGAACGGGAGATGGTTTAAGACCACCATGAATCTCACCAGGTTTGCATATTCTCCCAATATCCATCACACAGAAAAAATAGAGACATAGCACTTACTTGGGCACGAAATCCTGGTTTGACCGGGCTTGCACAACTTCCTGTAGGCCATCTTTGTCGCGGGATTTAGAAGGGTGCATTCTTTGCAAAGGTTTTGGATGAAGTCTGACTGCAGGGCAAAGGGTCATCTTGTGGTGAGTGGCCGTAGTCAATGCCTTCACGGCAGCTGAATTCGTTCTCTGAAAAAAGACACATGCGATGCAAACTTGAGGCGACTGCCCTGGCAGATTCAGGACTAGCCATTAATGCTTGCCCCATGTCCGAGATAAGCGTGTTCAGTGCCGGCTGAGCGCTTTCAAGGGGATTCCTTTTAGCTGGTAATCTTATAGTGTAGGAAGCCATCTTGGCCATGTGAGTGAACAAAGTGTGCTAACTGGTTGCTGTCAGGGAACAGATGAGGCTACTATTAACTTCTCAGGGATTATTCTTTTCCCAGCCTTCACGCTGCTCTATGGCCAATACAGTTGTCTTTCTAAATGACAGACATGCAGAGCTGCCGTGTCATTTTTACTTCACAAACATTCAGTCTGTTCATTCTCCTGCTTCCGTCTGGGTACTACAGGGCAATGGCAAACCTGGTTTTCAAAACTGGCCCTGCAGTCTGCCAGCACTTCACACAGTGGGGATACGGAAGCAGAGAACTCACCAGCTGAAGCACACCCAAAGAGGCAAAGCCGGGGGGTGGGGTGTCACGACGCTAGGGGCACTGCTTGTAAGCCCAGAATTACTGTGGACATCAGCCCAAATCCACTAAAACGGCAACCAGCCTGTGGAAGCGATCCTCCCTCCGCACTTTTGGAGTCTGCTTTAAAATCTTACAGGCCATAAGGAAAAGGAGTAGATGCTAGAGCTTCAGCATGGGAGCTCCTTTGATCTATTCACAAGCAGCGGGGGTTACCTTGAATACCAACGAACCAGTTTCGGGCCGGTACTCCAGGAACTGGACACCACATTTCCGACAGTCGGCCTCTAAGGTATTTTCATATTTCAATTTTGCAAGCTGGCTTGGGCTCTTTATCAAGCCACCTGAGGTTTTGTCAGTGGGCCAATATTCATCCAACGTAATTTCGGCTCGCCTGTTAAAAAAACAGAGGGTTGGAGACCTGGAACGCAAATACACCTGCAATTAAACTTCACGAAGGCCGCACATTTAGTCATGGAGAACGCAAGCCAACTTTCCGGCAACGGGAGCTCTGCATTACCGATTTAAACCTTGCCCGAAGGGTGGAGCCAATCTGGCATCTGGGTAGATGACAACGTATTTCCTGCAGATGCCCACAATCTCATCTAGGTTCAAGTTGGTCAGGTTGACTTCGCCTTCGAAGTAAATTGAGCCATAGCCTAGAGAGAAGACGATGATTAGCAAGGGGTTAGCCCAAACTGGATGGCTGCGACGATACACCAAAATCATCCTGTGCACACAGCTACATGTGTCTTAGAAATGTAGTGTAAGCATGTGCCAGAGGTCAGCCTTGGAGCAAGCAAAGTGATGAAAGAGGAGAGTGCTTCTGAGAACATGCAGAGGGCCTTTTACACCTCAATAAGCACTGGTGCAGCTAGGTAATTTTAGACATTAATTTTAAATTAATGAAGGTGAAGGTAAATTAAGGTGCTGTGGGGTAAATCTTTTGCAACCACTAGGCAAAACTAGAATCATAGAATAGTAGAGTGGAAGGGGCCTATAAAGCCATGGAGTCCAACCCTCTACTCAATGCAGGAGCCCACTTTAAAGCATACACGAGAACATAAGAACATAAGAATTGCCAGGCTGGATCAGACCCAGGGTCCATCCTCACCTTTCCGGCCAATGGTGAAATTGGTCACAATGCACTCTCCTTGGTCGCTTGTCATTTGGGCCAGCTCTTCCATGGATGGAATGGTATAGTATCCAATTCGTGTTAAAATGATTCCTGAAAGACCCAAAACCTGGTTGAAGGCCACTCTTTTCAGGAACTTCAAAAACACATGCAGTGATTCAGTGATAGCGCAAATTAACAAAACAGTCAACCACAGAGAACTTCAACATTTTCACACTAAAGAGCGTGAACATGGCTTGAGGAAGAGCTTATGAAGCAAGTGGGGGCACCTTAGGGCTTCTCCACACAGAGGCTTTGCATCCTGCGATTTCTACTGGGCCTTCTGCTTCCGGATTCTTTGCTGGATTGATTGGCCCATTACATGCATTTCCCTCTGCCCTTCCTTCCCCCTCTCCCCGTTAATCTGCGAGAGAAGAAATCTGCCCAGAACAACAAAGACCGAGAAAGCCTGATGCAGCAAAAAGCAGGTCCCCACTATACTCTACTGGCAAGCAGGATGGGATGATTCAGACAAGCACGTTCCATGATGGCCGTCAATCCAAGGGGCCCTTTTCCAGAGCCCTCTGGGCCTTTTGAAAAAGACCTGCGAAGCGCTGAGATCTACACTGTTTGGATCATGAGTCGCCACAACCCGGTTGAGTATTAAGAAAAGCAGGTCAAGGCTGTAAAATTCAGTGAAACCCTCATGAGGTTTATCTATTTAGGGAAAGGCCACTTGAATCAGGACTCTCCGTGTAAAAGGCAGCAGGCAGAGAAAACAGCCCTCCCCGGCTCTCCACCATGGCCAGGTTTTCCAGTCTGGACACGAGAGAAAAGAGCTGGATCACCAGCAATAGGAACACAACTTCACCTGCTGGATGCACATGATATACATCTTCTCCATCCTCCTCACTGTCATGCTGAAGGGACTCCTCATCACAGAAGGCCTCCTCACTGCCCCCAACTCTACAAGCTTCAGAAGCACAGCGCTCAGCACTCGGAGAATCTCTGCTTTCAAAAGAAAAAGTTTCTAGTCCTTAAGCTGGCTAAGGGTAGACTTGATAGTCTCTGGGCCGTGCCCGGCAAGATCTCAGAAGCCAGAGCAGGGCCTGTGCAGGATTTCTAGTGATAGTGGATTCTTTGCCCCTCTGCGTAACGAGAAGGCTTGCGGAATTCAAGTACAGTACTGCTATTTCAGGCATTCCAAATAGCGCCGTATCTTCTCTCCCCATCTGCACTCTAGAAAGGTTGCAGAATTCAAGTAACCACAGCTGACTTTTGGACTGCTTTCCCATGACTTATGCAAAACCCTGTAATTATGCTTGGTAACAGCTATCATTCCCTGAGAGGATTCAGCCCACTCACAATGGGGAATTTGGGGGGAGATTCTAGGGAATGGGTGTACATATGGATGTACATATTCACTGGGCTCCCACGAAAGCACAGCCTCGGATCAATGTGCTGCTAAGGAGCTGGAACACTCCAAGGCACCCAACAGGCCTTGCCCTTCACATCTTACTCTGCAACGCTTTGAGGAGGCTCCCAAGCAGCAGCCCTCAGGATGGTATCAGTGACAGAAGGCAAGACAGACGGCTTTCCAGTGGAAGCGTTACCATTACGACACACGTGGCTCTCGTATTTCTTTCTGCTGTGCAAGCTCCACACACACAACATGGAACTTGGCACAGCATTGCTAGCACCACGGCTACAACAGAGGAGATTTGCAGATGCTTCAAACTGAACCACTACAGCTGGAGCTGCATCTTTAAATGTCGTTTGTTTACTTCAGAAGCCAGCAGAGCAGAGACCATGCTTCTTCCATACCTCTGTAAATGGGTTTCTCCATTGTTTGGATCCCCAGATGTAGAGGCCACGTCACCAACTGTGCACGGATTAGAGCATGAAGTAGAGCACGGATTGTTGCTGTTCAAGTTCTTTGACACCAGCTTTTTAAATGTCTCCCTAAGAGAGAGAGAGAGAGAGACCAAGGTGACAAAGATCAGTTGAAAAGTCACACCACGATCCCACGGCTGTGGAGCGGACCAGGGTGGACCAGTCATCTTGCCTTGGCGGCTGTGACCCACAACTGGGTCATGCCCTAACTGTGGCAACTGTAAAAGGGCTTGATTTGTTTGCGATGCTGAATAACGGGGTAACTAAGGGTACAAATCAAACAAGGCTCCAGTGTATCAGGGGCTCTATGCTTGAAGGTTTTGAGTATAAATAAGGCCTGATGAAATAAGATTTACTAGGAGTTTCTGTATCAGATCTAACTGTCTTGCGACATGCCCCAACTTGTTCCAGCTGTCTTGTTCCATATAAAGAATGGACTGACTGGTAGAACGTTGTAATAAAGACAGGGTTATTCTTTATAAATATCCAACGGTTACAAAACAGAAAGATGAAGAAGAGCTGTTGGATGCACAGATAAAGAACCAATACTCTTTTTGTCATAAATAAAGAATGGCCAAAAAGAAGAGGCTTTCCAGAGGGGAAAGAAATGACATTTTCCAAGGAAAAGATAACCTGGAGAATGATATAGACCAATCGATGCCAGAGTTTCAAAGTAGGTCAGAGACAAAGATGGAGGCTGTCAACAAAATGGCGCTTAAGTGTAAGCACTCCAAAGAAAATCTCTCTTCTTTCCCTTCTATACCAACCAGGCCTGAACTGATCACTCAGTGTTAGTCTAACCCTAACTTCCAAGCTTGAGACCTCATCCTGTCTGAGAAGAGAATGTCGATAGGGGTGTGCAAGTTGGGTCTTCTCTGCCTTGAAATTTGAGCCAGAGCTCCGTTGAAGCAATTCTCTGCCCCGATTTCGGAACGACTCCCCTTACTCCGCCCCATGGGATTACCCGTCGGAGAACCGCCCGTTTTCAGAAAACCGCTCTAATCAGTGGAAATTAATCAAATGCTTACAGCTCCTTCAGCTTTAAAGATAAAGGGATGTCCACCAGGGGAAGAGCCTTCAGAGCGGTGGCTCCCCTCCCGTGGAACTCCCTGCCTCTGGAGGTCAGGCAGGCACCAACTTTGTACTCCTTTTGGTGCCTCCTGAAAACATCATTCTTCCAGGAAGCCTTTCCTTAATGTCCAGCCATGACACACTGTGTTTGCTTCTTTTAAAATCTGTTTTAAGTGTTTTATTCTGTTTTTATTTTCATTGGCTCTGAAATTTTCAATGGGGAGCCATATATAAATATTGTAAATAAATAATAATAATTAAATAACGTTGATAGCTCTTAAGTGGGGATTTAGACATGTCAAGTTTGCAGTAGATCCATTCATGCCTTGATTTTTTAGGAATTTTTGTTCCCCCCCCCCAAAAAAAAACCATTATTCCCCTTAAACACACAAATACACACACACATTAATCCAGCCCTGCAAATTATGGAGGGAGCTTCTATCCTTTACAGCATTGACACCTGAAAAACAGTCGGAGAATTTCATAGAATCATAGAATCATAGAATAGCAGAGTTGGAAGGGGCCTACAAGGCCATCGAGTCCAACCCCCTGCTCAATGCAGGAATCCACCCTAAAGCATCCCTGACAGATGGTTGTCCAGCTGCCTCTTGAATGCCTCTAGTGTGGGAGAGCCCACAACCTCCCTAGGTAGCTGATTCCACTGTCGCACTGCTCTAACAGTCAGGAAGTTTTTCCTGATGTCCAGCCGGAATCTGGCTTCCTTTAACTTGAGCCCGTTATTCCGTGTCCTGCACTCTGGGAGAATCGAGAAGAGATCCTGGCCCTCCTCTGTGTGACAACCTTTTAAGTATTTGAAGAGTGCTCTCATGTCTCCCCTCAATCTTCTCTTCTCCAGGCTAAACATGCCCAGTTCTTTCAGTCTCTCTTCATAGGGCTTTGTTTCTAGACCTCTGATCATCCTCGTTGCCCTCTTCTGAACACGCTCCAGCTTGTCTGCGTCCTTCTTGAATTGTGGAGCCCAGAACTGGACGCAATACTCTAGATGAGGCCTAACCAGGGCCGAATAGAGAGGAACCAGTACCTCACGTGATTTGGAAGCTATACTTCTATTAATGCAGCCCAAAATAGCATTGGCCTTTCTTGCAGCCATATCGCACTGTTGGCTCATATTCAGCTTGTGATCTACAACAATTCCAAGATCTTTCTCATTTGTAGTATTGCTGAGCCAAGTGTCCCCCATCTTGTAACTGTGCATTTGGTTTCTATTCCCTAAATGTAGAACTTGGCATTTATCCCTATTAAATTTCATTCTGTTGTTTTCAGCCCAGCACTCCAGCCTATCAAGATCACTTTGAAGTTTGTTTCTGTCTTCCAGGGTATTAGCTATCCCACCCAATTTGGTGTCATCTGCAAATTTGATCAGCGTTCCCTGCACCTCCTCGTCCAAATCATTAATAAAAATGTTGAAGAGCACTGGGCCCAGGACTGAGCCCTGCGGCACCCCACTCGTTGCCTCTCCCCAGTTTGAGAAGGTTCCATTGATAAGTACTCTTTGAGTCCGATTCTGTAGCCAACTGTGGATCCACCTAATAGTTGTTCCATCTAGCCCACTTTTAGCTAGTTTGTTAATCAGAATGTCATGTGGTACTTTGTCAAAAGCTTTGTTGAAGTCAAGATATATGACATCCACAGCATTCCCACAGTCCACAAGGGAGGTTATCCTATCAAAAAATGAGATCAAATTAGTCTGACAGGATTTGTTCCTGACAAATCCATGTTGGCTTCTAGTAATCACTGCATTGATTTCAAGGTGTTTACAGATTGACTTCTTTATAATCTGCTCCAGAATTCAGAGGCGTTAAAAAGTGTGCCAGAATGTGCCAGAATCCACACTCCCATGCAACCTATGTCCTTTGCCTCCTGTTTTCGCAACAAGCTTGTCCCTGACAGTTTTTAATGATCCTTCTGCACGCAAAGGTCCTTTTTTGTGGGATCAGGATTGGAATGACGGAGAATATTGCTTGTGCCACTTTGTGTTGGATGAAACTTAAAAGATGGAGTAATACTAAAAATGTCCCTGGAGTAGAGGGAGGGAATTATTTAAGCCTAAATAAGTTTAAAGCAAAAAGGTTTTAAAGGCTTCTCATAAATAATAATAAAAACAGGAGGGGGGTCATAACTTACCAGAACCAGGCCGGCCACGTCCATCGCTGATACTTGCTATTCTGAGCAATTTGCCAAATCCTACACAGGGACCTAAAAGACAGAGACAGGTAGAAAGAAAAGAAATGAAAATAATTCAGAACAAGTCCTTGTCAGCCATTGAAATAGCAGCATTGTCCAAGCAATTTGTTTTGTATAGTTAGCTAAGACAATAAAGGTGTGGCAAAGCCTGTCCTTGTCAGTATCTGCTCTTAACTCATAAACCATCGCCAGGGCTAGCCAATTTCCAGTGCACCCCCAGATTGCCTCCCACCTATACTAGTGGTGAGTCTGACTAGACACCCTTTCTGGAGGCCAAGAAGACCCTCCCACCCCACCCCACCTGTGCCAATCGGGACCTCTGAAAGGGCCTCTTAAGAGGCCATTTCATATGTCCCGATTGGCACGGGTGGGGGGAGCAGTCATCTTCCCTGCCGCTCTCCCAGAAGTCTCAAGTCTTGGGAGACTTCCGGGATGAGCTAGCTGAGTTCAGACTTTTGGAGGAGGTGGGGCGCGTGTACGCGTGCCAAGAGAACACCGGTTCACTGGCCGGCCGGCCAGGTGGGCGGCCATGGCAGCAGTAGCAGCAGCCTTGTGGGCTAAGGCAGTGGCAGTGGGAGTTGCAGCCGCAGCTGTGGCGGTGGCCACAGCTGCTGCAGAAGCAACGTGGGGCAAGGTGGCGGCGGCAACCGCATCAGCACGGATGAGTCTGCAGCGGTGGCGGCAGCAGTAGGAGCAGCAGCACAGGGCGAGATGGCAGCGGTCCTGGCGACTAGCGAGGCAAGTCGGCGTTGGCAGCGAGTGCGGGTGGCGCTCTTCAGTTTAGTAGAAAAAATCCTCCCTTGCGGTATGTTTAGTAACGTGGTTCTCCTTTAGCAAGCCATGGTTCTGCCACCTTTGGGCAGACTAGCAGGGAGAGAAGAGCGGCGTCTCTTGACTTCATGTTTTGTAGGCTACTTAATTTTGTCATTTGGAGGTTGGAGCCGAAGTGAGGTTCTTGCATCTCTACGGGCTAGTGGGAGGGATTTTAAGTTCTAGTTAAACCTCATTATTATTATTATTATTATTATTATTATTATTATTATTATTATTATAATTCTTTTTTTCATTTAAAAGAACTCTGTCTGTGGGGTTTGGGCTGATTTTCTTTCTTTCTTTCTTTTAAAGGTTTGCTTTGGAAGTGGTGAATTCTCTTTCTAGGGAGCTAGGAAAGCAGTTGAGGATTCCAAAGTTATGTGCACTGGTGGAGCTTGGGGGGCTGAATAGCTGAGGGGATAGAGAGTCTGCACAAAGGGGAAATGAAGCATCTTCGTCCCTGGGTGAAGAACCTTTATCCAACGGAATGACCTCACAGGGGCCTCAGAAGAACAGAAGAGGCGTGTGCTTGGGGATACAGGGTTCTTGGGAGGGCGCTGAGGTCCAGATACCCAAAGGGCCAGGGGGTGGCAGGAAGGAGAGGAGGGGCGACTTCACACAGCCCAGGGGCAGGAGAGGTTCACGGGGAGCAGGGCACTTGTGTCTGCACGTCAGGGACAGAGTGAACGGACACCTCACGCAGCGCCCGCTCAGGAAGAGGAGGCGGCCTGGCCTGTGTGGGGTCGGTCTCAAGGGATGAATCCTGCACGCTGATTCAGAGTAAGTGAACCACCAAATCCTTGGCTTCAGGCCTCTTGTGACTAGAATTTCGTTTTAACGACCATAAAAAAGCAAACCCCCAAATCCCACCTCCTGTGGAACACAAAACCACCGCGTTCTTTCCTTCTTTCCTTCTTTCCCCTCTAATAGAGCTGCAGACCTGCTCAGGGGCCTTGTGGCGAGTCAGCCCTGGGGCTGGGCTGATGAGTTCCTGGGCTCTCCTTTGAGCCTCACCCACAGATGTTCTTTCCCCCAAAAGAAAATGTTACCCCTTTCTCCACCTTTGGTCATAGACGGATATATTCTCCCTCTCTCTCCCTCTTTGTGGTCATCTTTCAAAAGTTGTAAAACTTTAATACAAAGGATTTTTTTGAAAAAACAAAACAACAACAACAAGGAGCTATTTCCAAAACAATTTCCCAATCAAAACACATTCCCTCAGGAAATCTAAGTTGTCGTGGGGCGACGGGGGACGTTTTGATGCACAGCCTCTGCCCCTGCCTCTTTTACAGCTACTCAGTGTTCCTACAGAGGTTTTCAGGCAAGGGAATGACTTTGGGTCATCTCACTCGCACGTGATACAGATGTCATATAAATGCCCTCGAGTCTTGAATCGAAGCTGCTTCTGGGGGGGAAAAACATGCTTCCAATCCCTATCCTCACGCTGCACTGTGTTGTGGCAGTCTTGTGGTTAGTGAGCTGGGATGCCAGCTGAGCCAGAAGCCTCTTCAATATAGCGGTTCTTCTGTTAGATAGAGCCTCGCGTGGCACAGAGTGGTAAAGCAGCAGTTTCTGCAGCTGAAACTCTCCCCGTGGCCTGAGTTCGATCCTAGCGGAAGCTGGTTTCAGGCAGCCGGCTCGGGTCGAATCAGCCTTCCATCCTCCCGAGGTCGGTAAAATGAGTACCCAGCTAGCTGGGGGAAAGGTAATAACGGCCAGGGAAGGCAACGGCAAACCACCCCGCTATAAGGCCTGCCAAGAAAACGTCAGCGAAAGCGGGCGTCCCTCCAAGAGTCAGTAATGACTCAGTGCTTGCACGAGAGGTTCCTTTCCTTTCCTGTTAGATTAATGGCAGAGAACCAGGTGATGCAAATCTCCATAAACCTGAAATAAGCAAAGTGTTTGAGATTACACTGAAAAAGGAACTTACCTGTGAATTTGGGGATAGGTTTAGCTAATTGCTCTGAAAGTGGTTTTATTTTAGTGTGTTAAACATAGTAGTACAGACAACATTATTATCTTCAGTTAGAAACATGGAAATGGAAACAGCCTTCACAAAGTTTGAGGGAAGCCTTTAGAACAAGGAGTCGCAGAGCTGACTCAAGTATGCGGGCACCAAACGTGATCTTGAATGGAGTAGTGAGCACTAACGGAATCAAAGAAGAGCCACGCTGTTCTAGATTAAACCCAGAACGGGAGATGGTTTAAGACCACCATGAATCTCACCAGGTTTGCATATTCTCCCAAGACCCATCACACAGAAAAAATAGAGACATAGCACTTACGTGGGCATGAAATCCTGGTTTGACCGGGCTTGCACATCATCCTGTAGGTCATCTTTGCCGTAGGATTTAGAAGGATGCCTTCTCTGCAAAGGTTTCGGACGAAGCTTAATTGCAGTACCAAGGGTCATCTTGTTGTTACTAGCCATAGTCAATGCCTTACTCAATGCCTTCACGGCGGCTGAATTCGATCTCTGAAAAAAGACACATGCTGTGCAAATTTGAGGCGACTGCCCTGGCAGATTCAGGACTAGCCATTAAAGCTTGTCCCATGTCCGAGATAAGTGTATTCGTTGCCGGCTGAGCGCTTTCAAGGTGATCCCTTTTAGCTGGTACTCTTATAGTGCAGGAAGCCATCTTGGCCATGTGAGTGAACAAAGTGTGCTAACTGGTTGCTGTCAGGAAACAGATGAGGCTACTATCCAGTTCTCAAGGATTATTCTCTTCCCAGCCTTTGCGCTGCTCTATGGCCAATACAGTTGTCTTTCTAAATGACAGACATGCAGAGCGGCCGTATCGTCTTTACTTCATGAATGGAAAAAACAGGCTACAGCCTGTGAAAGGGGAAAGGAGCTACTGCGCTATTGTGAATGCTTGAAACAGTAAATGCTAGTAAATGGGGAAAGGAGCTATTACACTATTGTGAATGCCTGAAATATAGGAAAAGAGGTACAATGCTATTGTGAATGCCTGAAACAGCATTACTGCACTAATGTGAATGCTTGAAACGGCACCACTGTGATACTGTGAATGGAAAAATGAGGCTAGGTATTGTGAATGGAAAAGCAGTCTTATCGCAACAGGGGGGGAAAAGGAAAAAGGGGAAGGAAGGGAGTAGCCCCACCCCTTGACCAGGTCCCAGCCAGGTCAGAGAAATAGGCATGCCCAAGATGTAATGCCCGGGGGCTGGGGCACACTGTAATGGAACTGCAGGGTAGCAGCCTTTAAGGGGAAAAAGATGCACTAAAAGGACTTTCCAAAACTGCAGGGTCACTGTGGATTGGCGACAGTGTCATCAGTCACAAACAAACCTGGTGTGCTGCCCCGCTGCACTAAATCAGTTGTGTGGGTGGGGCCCTAAAATATTGTCACTAACGATATTTTGCTTGTGACAAGCAATCATTTTGCACTGTTTTACGTTACCATGTTTTGTGATAAGAGCTTAAGAGCAGCTCCGCTGGATCAGAGCAACGGTCCACCCACCCAGCATCCTACCTTCCGCTGTGATCACACCAGATGCTTCAATGATGCCTACAAGCAGGGCCTGGTGGCAAGAGCAATACCCTTCCCCCTAGTCTTGCTACCCAGCAGCTGGTATTTAGCAGTATACTGCCTCTGAATGTGGAGGTTCCATATTCAGCTTCCAGGATTAAGAACCACTGATAGACCCCCTCCATCCTATCATGGGTCTAATCTCCTGTTGAAGCCATCTAGGCTTGTGCTTCTCACCCCATTCTTTGGCACCCAACTCCATCCGTGAGTTATGCCTTGTGTGAAGAAACACTTCCCCGTCTCTGTTCCGGATCTCTTGGCAATCCACTTCATTGGGTGATCCCCACCTACCTCCTGCTCCTTTGGGTCAGGCTTTGGGCTTCTGAAGAGGGGACGATCCCCAAGGGGCGAGTCAATCGAGGTGTTGTGGAGCTGCTGAAGAACTGCTTGCGGGTCTCCTGAAGCATTTGGACGGAAATGAAGGACAAAAGTCAGTCCAATAACCCACAGGGAAATCCAGAGGCGGCCAACTTGTGGCCCTCCAGATATTTTGGCCTACAACTCCCATGATCCCTCACCATCGGCTATGCTGGCTTGGGCTGATGGGAGTTGTTGGCCCAAGTTTCTGGAGGGCTACGCGGTATCCACCCCTGCACAGAATGATTCAAGAAGCTGCTAACAGAAGAACTGGGGTCTGTTGTCCTGCAGGTAAGCCCAGGGGGCAACAGCTTCCCTTGCCCAAGTGCTGTGCCCCTTCCCCGTTAGCTGTGCAGGGGCTGGAAGGTGCTTCCAGGCTGCTTCCGTGGGGCCCGGTGGGCAAATCTGTGTGGGTGGCTCTCCCACTCAGATAGGCTTCCCAAGCCCGTGCCATTCCAACTGAGCTCTCTGAATCGCTCCACAAGACGAAGCACACACACTCCAGCGGCACACCAACAGTGTCAGCAACCCAAAGTATTTGAAGTAGCTGCAGAGTCAACGTGACAGAGGGGCCGTTTGCCCGATTGCCAGGTGGGTCACAAGCCATGGAGCACATGCCAGTCACAGGTGGCCTAAAGCACGTTCCGTGATGGCCGCCAGTCCAATGTGACCTCTTGCAGAGCTCTCTTGGCCTTTTGAAAGAGACCTGTGAATGCGCCGAGACCTGCGCAGCTTGGCTCATGAGTCAACACAACCTGGTTGAGTCTTAAAAAGACCATCTCCGAGTTGGAAAATTCACTGGAACCCTCATGAGGCTGCTCTCTTTAGGGAAAGGCCACTGGAATCAGGACTGTCAGTGTAAAGGGCAGCATGCATGGAAAACAGCCCTCCCCTGCTCTCCACCATGGCTAGCTTTTCCCGGCTGGACCCGAGAGAAAAGAGCTGGACCACCGGGAATAGGAACACCACCTGCTGCATGTCCATGATGTTTGTCCTCTGTCGTCTCATCACGCTCCCCCATAATGGTGCTTTCCACAATGTTGTGGTTGTTGCTGTTCGTGTTCCATTGCGTCTGGGGAGGGCGGCTGGCAATGCGGTCGGCGCAGAGCTGTAACACTTTGCAAAGGGGGCTCTCTTCCTCCTCCTTCTCTCCATCCTGCCTGGGGCGCTTGCCAAGGGCCATGGCGTGCAAGTTGACGCTGACAAAGGAAGACACACTATTTGCGTGGTGCCATTCATGGAAGAGCAGTCACCTGAACCAGGACAATGGATTTCCATAGCCTGTGGCTTCTGGATCATCATTATCATTATTATTTATTTATTTATTTTATTTCCCACCTTTTTTCCTCCAAGGAACCCAAGGTGGCATACATAATCCTCCTCCTCTCCATTTCTATCCTCACAACAACAACCCTGTGAGGTAGATTGGGCTGAGAGTCTGTGACTGGCCCAAAGTCACCCAGTGGGTTTCCATGGCCGAGTGGGGACTAGAACTCGGATCTCCCGACTCCCAGTCCACCACCTTAGCCACTACACCACACTGGCTCTCATACCTCTAAGTACCTCTGTGAAACAGAAAGGACTTGCCCAACTTGGTGCTCTCCAGATGTTTTGGACTTCAGCTGCCATCAGCTGTAGCCCACATAGCCAATGGTCAGGAATGCTGAGGGTGTGGTCCAAAACATCTGGAGGGCACCAAGTTGGGCAAGGCCGATATGGGGAATTTTGGAACAAGCTATTTACAGTGGCATGGCCAAGAAGAGGCACTCAAGAAGCTAGCCTTCTGGGATGCATGGCAATGCCTGCAAAAAGCCCAGTCAAAAATGTTCAGAAACATCACAAGGAACAACACAGTTACAACAGAGAGCCTACAGAGAAGAGAGCCAAGGGTAATTCTACTCCTGGTTACCCGAGCCTTTAATGAATTTATACACATGGGTTGCTGTACGGATTAGGCATTGGTCAACTACATTGAATAGGAAAACAAAGCAAACAACCAAATCAGATGTTAGAAAGTTGATGCAGAATCGGAGCCTGGAGTAGGCAGAAGGGTCAGAGCCTGAAAACATTTGGCCTTTACCTGTTTAGGAAAGAGATCCAGGCCAAATCCATTCCAGCATTCTAATGCTGTCTTCTTAGCACTGACCCGTGGGTCAGGTCATGTGTAGAAGCCTCAAGTCACTGCTGAATTTAAACATGCACACTGTGGGGAGGCCAACTGAAGGACCTAAGGTGAACTGCATTCCCTAAAAACACGACAGCTCCAATACAAAAATGAAATTTTGTGGGGGCCCGTCTGTCCTCCAAGGGGATGTTCCATTTCCATTCTTCTAAGACAAAACTCATGAAAATAAAAGCTTTTAGAATGGTTCAGCAAGTAGTCTATTTCCCTGGGAGCACCAGGGAAATTGGAGAGTTCCTCGCAGACCATTTTAAATAACAGGACAGTGCTGACTCTACCATGAAGGTAGGCAGGTAGTTTTTATTTCCTCGTCCTCATTTTGTATCGGAGAGTTGGGAGAAATTTGAGCACACCCAACCCTATTTGTCCCCACCTCTACACACTCCAGAAGTACAGCGCTCAGCATTCTGAGAACCTCATTTTCAAAAGAAAAAGTTTCTAGTCCTTAAGCTGGCTAAGGGTAGACTTGGAAGTCTCTGGGCTGTGACTGGCAAGATCTCAGAAGCCAGAGCAGGGCCTGTGCAGGATTTTCAGTGATAGTGGGTTCTTTGCCCCTCTCCATAACAAGAAGGCTTGCGGAATTCAAGTACAGTACTGCTATTTCAGGCATTCCAAATAGCGCAGCATCTTCTTTCCCCATCCAGTCTAGAAAGGTTGCAGAACTCAGGTAACGACAGCTGTTTTTTGGACTGTTTTCCCGTTAAGTATGGAAAACCCTGTAATTGTGCTTGGTAACAGCTTTCATTTACTGAGAGGATTCAGCCCACTGACGATGGGGAATTTTCGGGGAGGTTCTAGGGAATGAGTGTACATATGGATGTACATATTCACTGGGCTCCCACGAAAGCACAGCCTCGGATCAACGTGCTGCTAAGGAGCTGGAACACTCCAAGGCACCCAACAGGCCTTGCCCTTCACATCTTACTCTGCAACGCTTTGAGGAGGCTCCCAAGCAGCAGCCCCTCAGGATGGTATCAGTGACATGAAGGCAAGACAGACGCTTTTCCAGTGTAAGCGTTACCATTACGACACATGTGGCTCTCGTATTTCTTCCTGCAGCGCAAGCTCCACACACACAACATGGAACTTGGCACAGCATTGCTAGCATCACGGCTACAACAGAGGAGATTTGCAGATGCTTCAAGCTGAACCACTACAGCGGGAGCTGCATCTTTAAATGTCGTTTGTTTACTTCAGAAGCCAGCATAGCAGAGATCAAGCTTTTTTCATACCTCCGTAAATGTCGTTTTCTATTGTTTGGATCCCCAGAGGTAGAGGCGACATCCCCAACTGTACAAGTAGCACGAGAGCATAGGCTTTTCCTTCTGAGGGACACCAGCTTCTTGAAGCTCTCCCTAAAAGAGAGAGAGAGAGAGACCAAGGTGACAAAGATCAGTTGAAAAGTCACACCACGATCCCTCGGCTGTGGAGTGGACCAGGGTGGACCAGTCATCTTGCCTTGGCGGCTGTGACCCACAACTGGGTTGTGGCCTAACTCAGAGCAGGGGGGAATCACACCAATGACACCACTGCTATTTATTTATTTTTATAAAAAGTGAATAAACAGTTTTAAAATCTCTGCACCGGCTGCCAATTATTTTCCGGGCAAAGTAGAAAGTATAAAGTGTTGGTTATCACCTTCAAAGCCCTACATGGTTTGGGTCCAGGGGACCTGCGGGATCTCTTTCTCCCGTACAATCTGCCCCACACACTCAGGTCCTCTGGGAAGAATTTACTCCAGTCAACAAAAACAAGGCTGACAACTACTACCCAGAGGACTTTTTCCTCTGCCGCTCCCAGATTATGGAATGACCTGCCAGGAGGGACTCGTCAACTTAACAGTCTTCCAGGGCCAGATCTACACGTCGTTGCGAAGGGGCTTCCGTGAGCCTTTTTTAAAGACGTGCCTAAAAGAAGCGCCTCTTTCTTTCCTGTGTGTACTGTGAGCTAGGCAGCGCCGCCTGCGGAAGAATCTCGACCCCATTCAAAGACGCTGCTCTGCTCTGGCCGCTTCCCCCTCGCATGTTCTTCCATTCGAATAATCCCCCCTCCCACCCGGCGGCTCTTCTGCCGTGTCCCACCGGCGGCGGCTCCTCCTGCAAAACACTTTTCTCCCTCGGTCTGCAGATTTTAAAAAAGCTATAAAGACTGATCTTTTCCGGCAGGCCTACCCAGTTGAATTTTAAGATGCCTTTTAATAATGTGCTGCTTTTAATAATGTATTAGTTTTAAATGTTTTAATTATATGTATTTTATGGCATTTGCATATTATTATTATTATTATTATTATTATTATTATTATTATTATTATTATTATTATTATTATTATTATTGCATTAGTCCAAAGGTTACACTAGTGACCAATTAAAATTTGTCAGTAAAATTGTTAAGGTTAAAAAGTATTCCTAAAATAACTAGCTTTACTTATACAATACATGACACTATAAACCCGCATCAGAACGCATTTCTCATTATTCAGCATCTCCCAGGCAATTCATAGCAATGGAAACTACATACTTCTCCCTGTATTGAGCAGCCTTTACTGCAAAAGGTGCAACCCTCCAAACCAGATATTGCTTAGTTCCTTGTAGCAAAAATCCCAGTTTCCTCTTTACACCCCAAATTTCATTAAAAAGGGGGGGGGCAATGTAACTAATGGGCTTTCCTGTCAATGTATAATTGACATTTGAGAGTATAACCTGCCAAATCCTCCAAAGCCGCTTCCTCTCAAACACACAATCTCTCTTGGACAGATACACCATGAAACCTAGTGGAATTCATCATACAGTCCATTTGTTCGAAGCGCAATCCATTGAAAGCCCTTCAGTATTCCACCGTCATGGAGATTAAGAGGTACCTTTGCGTTGATGCTGATGTCTGGTACCTGCCACCACCTAGCTATTCTAGAGGATGTAAGGAAAGCTATATCAGACTGGGTGTCAACATCCAAGACTTATTGTTTAAAGCAATTTCTAGTAACATTTCCCCATGGGTTTAAAGCCTGCAAGGAGCAACCAAAATTTAGTAATTTGAGAATTTCTGCAGCCATGAAGTACCTAGATTGCTTATTCTCTGTTTCTCTAGACCTGTAATCAGTCTCATCCCCATTTCAGTTTTGAAACCCCTGGGGCCATTTTGAACTTGTTCACTTTTGGTGAGATTTGCATATCCCCACGTTTCTGCACTGAATGTTAGCATTGGGATCATCTTTGCTTTAAAAATATCCAAAATCGCATGCATTGACCCAGGGTATCTGAGACTCAGCAAACGGATTAGGGATTGCGCATGGGCAACTGATGTCAGTGATCCTCAGGGTGATGTGACACTTGTGCTCGTCATATGTGTCTTATCAAATGCCTTCTCAGTGTTCTGCATTCTTTATCAAACCATAAAGTCTTCATAGGCTTTGTATCATTTGAACTGACAGTATAGCAGTCATTAAAAAAGGTTTCAGAGTATCACACACGGCCTGATGCGCATGTAGAACTCAGTCAGGATCAGAATCACAAGACACAGTGATATTGAGCAAAGATCTAGCCATATTCAAATTCTGAAATGCTTCCAGTTTGATCGTATTTATTTTTTTGCTATTTTCATCTCTTTTCCTGATAAATTTCCTGGTTCTAGGAAAACCAGTGGTCTGAAAAAGTTTCAAGTCTTAAGTCGGATTCAGCAACCAGCATTACCACTACGAGTTGGGGATCCCTGTCTTCCCTAGGGGGAACCGTTACACTGGAGAATAGATGTGCTTTTTCTTTGGAAACACAAATGTAATCAAGAACAGTGCTGGAATAAGCCAAGAAATGAGTAAAAGGATATGTAGTGCTGGGACCATTGCCGCCTACAACATGCAATCCAAACATCTATGTTAGCCTAAATAAATTTAAAGCAGCACAATTTATCTTCACAACTCTGAATTTCCAGTAATTTAGTTCTACAGGGACATCTTGCGATATACCACCGTGTTCTGCAACTAATGGTAGTGATGAGTCCAGTCTGTCATTAACATCATCTCATAGGATAAGCAAAGCCTTTGGGAACTCCATATTCAGCTCCGTCAGTACTCGCTCCAAGTGCTCTTCTTTAACCAGGATGGCTAAACCCCTTACAGGTCTGGCCCTGTGATTTCTTTTGTCGGTTTAACTACACTGTAAAATGTGGAATCAGTAACTCATCTGTTGCAGTGAGCCATGTTTCTTGCAGTGATATCAGTGTGTCTATAGATAAATATGTCATCAACTCACAATCCTGAGCTCTGGCCTTCCTCTCTCCCCCCCCCCCCCCAGCTGTATTCCATGACATAAGAGCAGAAGACATCCTTTTTTGGCCTCAAGCGAACCCTCCTTTGATTTCCTCCTGCTGATGTTTCTGGGCTGGGGGTCTTTCAGATTATGATCCTGCTGTTTGCGTTGTCAATTTATATAGCCCAGGTTTGTCATCTGCACCTCAGATAGCTCTTCCTCCTCCTTGATTCCATAGAAACATAGAATAGTAGAGTTGGATGGGGCCTATAAGGCCATCAAGTCCAACCCCCTGCTCAATGCAGGAATCCACCTTAAAGCATCCCTGACAGACGGTTGTCCAGCTGCTGCTTGAATGCCTAGTGTGGGAGAGCCCACGACCTCCCTAGGTCATTGGTTCCATTGTCGTACTGCTCTAACAGTCAGGACATTTTTCCTGATGTCCAGCTGGAATATGGCTTCCTTTAACTTGGTCCCGTTATTCCGTGTCCTGCACTCTGGGAGGATTGAGAAGAGATCCTGGCCTTCCTCTGTGTGACAACCTTTCAAGTATTTGAAGAGTGCTATCATGTCCCCCCTCAATCTTCTCTTCTCCAGGCTAAACATGCCCAGTTCTTTCAGTCTCTCTTAATGGGGCTTTGTTTCCAGACCCCTGATCATCCTGGTTGCCCTCCTCTGAACACGCTGCAGCTTGTCTACATCCTTCTTGAATTGTGGAGCCTAGAACTGGATGCAACACTCTAGATGAGGCCTAACCAGGGCCGAATAGGCAGGAACCAGTACCTCACGCGATTTGGAAGCTATACTTCTATTAATGCAGCCCAAAATAGCATTTGCTTTTTTTACAGCCACATCACACCGTTGGTTCATATTCAGCTTGTGTTCTATAACAATTCCAAGATCCTTCTCGCTTGTAGTATTGCTGAGCCAAGTATCCCCCATCTTGTAACTGTGCATTTGGTTGCCCCCCCCCATATGTAGAACTTGGCATTTATCCCTATTAAATTCCATTGTGTTGTTTTCAGCCCAGTGTTCCAGGCTATCATGATCACTTTGAAGTTTGTGTCTGTCTTCCAGAGTATTAGCTATCCCCTCCCCTGCATCTCCTCATCCAAATCATAAATAAAACCCCGTTGGTATTTCTGTGCAGGGATAAGTATTTTTAATGTATAATGCAACTCCGCCTTCCTTTCTATTTCTTCTGTTCTCTTTGAACAAGTTATATCCTTCAGTTGCTATATTCCTGTCTTGGGAGTCATTCCACCAAGATTCAATTATACCTATCAAGTTGTATTTGCCTTCATGTATTAAGAGTTCAAGTTCATTCTTCTTGTTTCCCATACTCTGGGCATTGGGATACAGACATCGAAGACCATGTTCTTTGTAGCCTGGCTTCATTCCTACATTGTTGGAGCTGTTCTCTGTGTTATGGTGCATGAGCCTTCATCCATTGTTGCCTTGAAGTTTACGTCTCCTGCCCCCTTAGGATTTAGTTTAAAGCCCTCCTGATCAAGTTCTTCATGTTGTGACCAAACACATTCTTCCCAGCCCTTAGGAGGTGCAACCCATCCCTTGCCAGCAGTCCATCTTCCAAGTAGCGTAGCCCGTGGTCCCAGAATCCAGATCTCTCACGTCGGCACCACCTGTTAGCATAGGTGCCTCCATTTTCTTAAGGAAACTGTGAAGCAGCCATTATGTAGTAAGCAAAACGCCACGTCTCCAAGGGTGTCTCCTTGTATCTGTCTTATCTAACGAAAACAATAGCTTCGGCTGCAGGCAAAAGTTAGCTTACTGTAACTTACTGTGAGCAAATGGATTGTTTAGCAAAGATTAGCTATGCTCCAGTGTTATGTTCTGATTAGTTAATGCCGCTACTGGGCACTGCCCCTTTCAAGCTTCAAAAGCTGTGCTGAATCCCCTGTTTCGGTTGTCTGACTGCTCGCCTTCAGAGACCAGACCTTGATTACTAATCAATAAAGTGCTTTTGAACCCTCTGTCGCTGGAAGTGTGGAGTCGTGCTTAGGGGCTGATTGGATCTCGTCCCTAAGGGCAAAGAACTTGTACAACACACCTTCGTAGCCAGTCATTCACCCAGAGTATTCTTCTTTCCCTTTCTTTTCCTCTTCCAAGAACCGGGAGGATGGATGGGAAAACTATCTGGGCCCCAAAGTGCTTGAGTTTCCTTCCCAGAGCTTCAAAATCTGATGGGATTTCTTTGTAGCTCCGCTTGGCAATACCATTTGTTCCAACATGGATGAGAAGAAAAGGGTATGTGTCAGTGGGCAACATTATGGGACTCAACCAACTAAAGTTTGAAAGTGCTGGACACATGTCTTTTCTTGGATAAGGGATATTGGATGTTGCCTTTTGTTTGGCTAGTCTCTGCGGGGAGCCAAATGCCTCATCTCCCAGGTATCTCATACCTGCCCAGGCAGAAGGTCTTCTTAAGTCCGTAAATTTTACAGTGGGCATACTACTTCCCTCGTATGGCATCTCTGTTCTATCTTACTTTGTGGGTTAATCTCTACTGCCTTGAGGCAAGATGATGCGCCCTTCCCAGGCCTAAGAGGTTCCTGTTCATCTCCATCCCTTCCTTTATGACTATGGTCTGGCTGGGCTGAACAATAGCCCTCCATTAGCCAGTATGCCCCTTCTTCAGAGTCTGTGCATCTCCCATTTCCTGCCTGGAGATTTCTCATCTTTTCTTTCAGGCACTCAAATCTCATTGCAATTGCATTCTGTGCCTCTACTGGCAAAGCACAAAAAGAACGTAACAAGGCTTTCTCCTCGGTGTTGAAAAAAAACCACTTTTCTCTTAGGAGATATTTTCCAATGTTCTTGCATTCTGGCAGGTTCTGTCTCTTTCTGCGCTTGAATTTCTAAATTTAGAAAAGTGGGGTGATTTTCTGGGGTAGTATCGACTTTGCTGCCGAAATGAAAACATAAAAAAGAGAACATTTACTTTGAGGTTTTCATTTTCTGCCAAAAAGGCCCTCTTTGGCAGAAAAGCAGAGTTGAAATATGAAGGAATGAATTAACGAATTAATAATAAATTTATTTATTTATTCGTTAATTCATTCATTCGTATTTTAAAGCTGCTTTCCTATCGAAGGGAGCCTTGCTTGGCAGGAAATGAAAACATCAAAGAAAATATTTCTCCCCCTCTTTATTTAAGTATTTCGAGAGAAGGATAAAAGAAGAAAGATTGTGAAAGGGCTTTTTCTAGAACACAGGTTTGAACTGATTCTCCGCAAGGAACCCCAGGAATTGTAGTTCTGTGAGAAGAGGGAGTTCAAAGGCATGTCTCAGGTATGATGCGCTGGAGAACTGGAGCTCCAGTCTATGGTACTGTTCAACATCTGTACACTACATCATTATCTTTGGTTAGATACATGAAGAAGGAAACAGTCTTTACTAGGGGTGTGCACAGACCCCCCGCTCCGCTTCACTTGCAGATCCGCCATTTTCCGGATCAGGCCGCTCCGCCCCGCCCCCGCTCCGCCCACTTCCGCTCCGCTCCGCCCCCATAGGCTTGCATACAACTTTTTTTCTGTTCAAGTTAGAAACCTCATGTTTGGCACCATGACACCTCATGGGGATATACACACGCATGCCAAGTTTCAAAGCAATCCCATCATCCCCTGATTTTTGGCGAATTTTTGAAAATCGGGCACCCCACACACACCATCCCTGCGAGGTGGGCAGGGGAGGAGGGAGGGAAGGCAGGCAGGCATGCAGCTGGCATTTCTGGGGGCATAAGGAAGTGAGCCAAGGATAAGCCAGTAATGCATATAAAATGGAATAAATCAATCAATAAACAAAGGAAGGGTGGAATTAAAAGCAGCAGTGTTGCTCAATAAACAACAAGAAGAACTTTTTTTAAAAGGCTATATCTGTCTTTTACCAGCAATAGGGGGACGTGCCCGGGGGAGGGGGAAGTAGCTGCCAGTTCAAGACACTGACAGCCACAGCTCTGAGAAGAAGTAAAACGCTCACTTCGACTCAGAACAGGCATTGCTCCACCACTGAAAAGTGACCATTCACTTCAACTCATGAGAGGCATTGCTCCACCGTTTTACTCTCTTTGGAAGGCTCTAATGGCCTTCCAGTGCAGGAGAGAGTGGGGGCACGTCCACGATGAGATGCCCTAGGGGAGCTCATCCCCTTGCACCACATCGATTCAGTTGTTCCCCAAGGTTAGGGTGGGGAGCAGTGCTGTGTTTCTATCTCTTATTCTTGGCTTAGTATATGATTTCAGGTTGTGTTTGTGCATTTGGTGGGGCTACTGTGTTAAAAAACACGGGGAAAAGCCCGTTCAGATGAAGAAAGAGAAGTTTCCCAGAATCCCAAGTTACCTGTTTTGCCTATGCCCTCCTCCAACTTTGGGATCATCATGACCGGGAGCTGACTCTGCCCCTCAGCCCTTTGAAAAAGGTATTTTTCCCGCCGATTTTTAAAAAACGTCTAGCCCGCGACCCGTACGATGCAGAAAGTTGAGAGTGGTCTCAAAATGACCCCCATCCACGACTCTCTGTGCACAAGAATTTTCAGAACGATAGCTTAAACCCCCCCCCAGTTATCCCCGATTCTTTCCCTCAATGCAATCCTATGGGCGAAAAGCCGGAAACGCAGTTTGAGCCGCGCGGTTGACCCGATTTTCACAAAAATATAGCCCGCGACCCGTACGATGCAGAAAGTTGAGAGTGGTCTCAAAATGACCCCCATCCACGACTCTCTGTGCACAAGAATTTCCAGACCGATAGCTTAAACCCCCCCCCCCAGTTATCCCCGATTCTTTCCCTCAATGCAATCCTATGGGCGAAAAGCCGAAAACGCGGTTTGAGCCGCGCGGTTGACCCGATTTTCACAAAAATATAGCCCGCGACCCAGACAACGCAGAAAGTTGAGAGTGGTCTCAAAATGACCCCCATCCACGACTCTCTGTGCACAAGAATTTCCAGAACGATAGCTTAAACCCCCCCCAGTTATCCCCGATTCTTTCCCTCAATGCAATCCTATGGGCGAAAAGTCGAAAACGCAGTTTGAGCCGCGCGGTTGACCCGATTTTCACAAAAATATAGCCCGCGACCCAGACAACGCAGAAAGTTGAGAGTGGTCTCAAAATGACCCCCATCCACGACTCTCTGTGCACAAGAATTTCCAGAACGATAGCTTCAAAAACAACGAAGTTATGCGCGATTATTTGCCGCAATGCAATCCTATGGCGAAATGTTTTCAAGATGGCGACCGGAGCGCTCCGCCTGAACTCGGAGCTCCGAAAAATGGTCGCTTCTCTTCGCCTTGCTTCTAGGGGGTCCGCGGTCCGCTCCTACTCCGCCTCTGGGTAAGGCGGAGCAGGCCAATCCGCTACTGCTTCTACGCTCCTAATCGGAGCGGAGCACATCCCTAGTCTTTACGAAGTTTGAGGGAACCCTTTAGAACAAGGAGTCACAAAGCTGACTCAAGTATGCGGGCACCAAACATGATCTTGAACGGAGTAGTGAGCACTAATCACATCCAACAAGAGTTTTCATCTGGTTTTAAGCTAATGCTCTAGATTAAAACCAGAACGGGACACAGTTTAAGACCACCAGGACTCTCACCAGGTTTGCATATTCTCCCAATACTCATCACACACACAAGAAAGAGATAAAGCACTAACTTGAGCACAAAATCATATTTCGGCTGGCGCAGCTCTTCGTCCTCTGGGTCGTCTTTGACGTGGGATTTAGAAGGGCGCATTCTCTGCAAAGCTGTCGGACGAAGCCTGCTTGCACGGCGAAGAGTAAGCTTGTGGGGAGTGGGCGGCAACAATACCAGCAGGTGCAATAAATTCCCTCTCTGAAAAAAGACACATGCGATGCAAACTTGAGGCGACTGCCCTGGCAGATTCAGGACTAGCCATTAATTCTCGCCCCATGTTCGAGATAAGCGTGTTCAGTGCCGGCTGAGCGCTTTCAAGGTGATCCCTTTTAGCTGGTAATCCTATAGCGCAGGAAGCCATCTGGGCCATGTGAGCGAACAAAGTGTGCTAACTGGTTGCTGTCCGGGAACAGACGAGGCTACTATCCAGTTCTCATGGATTATTCTCACCCCAGCCTTCGCGCTGCTCCATGGCAAATAGGTTTGTCTTTCTAAATGACAGACATACAGGGCTGCCATGTCATCTTTACTTCACGAATGGAAAAAACAGGCTACAGCCTGTGAAAGGGGAAAGGAGCTACTGCGCTATTGTGAATGCTTGAAACAGTTAATGCTAGTAAATGGGGAAAGGAGCTATTACACTATTGGGAATGCCTGAAAGACAGGAAAAGAGGTACAATGCTATTGTGAATGCCTGAAACAGCACTACTGCACTACTGTGAATGCTTGAAACGGCACCACTGTGATACTGTGAATGGAAAAATGAGGCTAGGTATTGTGAATGGAAAAGCAGTCCTATTTCAATAGGGGATAAAGAGGGAAATGGGGGAGGAAGGGGTGGCCCCACCGCTTGACCAGTTCACAGCCAGGTCAGAGAAATAGGCATGCCCAGGATTTAATGCCGGGGGCTGGGGCACACTGTAGTGGAACTGCAGGGTAGCAGCCTTTAAGGGGAAAAAGATGCACTAAAAGGACTTTCCAAAACTGCGGGGTCACTGTGGATTGGCGACAGTGTCATCAGTCACAAACAAACCTGGTGTGCTGCCCCTCTGCACTAAATCAGTCGTGTGGGTGGGGCCCTAAAATATTGTCATTAACGATATTTTGCTTGTGACAAGCAATCATTTTGCACTGTTTTACGTTACCGTGTTTTGTGATAAGAGCTTAAGAGCAGCTCCGCTGGATCAGAGCAACGGTCCATCCACCCAGCATCCTACCTTCTGCTATGTTCGCACCAGATGCTTCAATGATGCCTACAAGCAGGGCCTGGTGGCAAGAGCAATACCCTCCCCCTAGTCTTGCTACCCAGCAGCTGGTATTTAGCAGTATACTGCCTCTGAATGTGGAGGTTCCATATTCAGCTTCCAGGATTAAGAACCACTGATAGACCCCCTCCATCCTATCATGGGTCTAATCTCCTGTTGAAGCCATCTAGGCTTGTGCTTCTCACCCCATTCTTTGGCACCCAACTCCATCCGTGAGTTATGCCTTGTGTGAAGAAACACTTCCCCGCCTCTGTTCTGGACCTCTTGGCAATCCACTTCATTGGGTGACCCCACCTACCTCACGCTTCTTTTGGTCAGGCAATGGGTTTCTGAAGAGCGGATGATCCCCAAGGGGCGAGTCGTGGAGCAGCTGATGAACTACTTGCTGGTATCCTGAAGCATCTGGATGGAAATGAAGGACAAAAGTCACTCCGATATCCCACAAGAAAATCCAGAGGCGGCCAACTTGTGGCCCTCCAGATATTTTGGCCTCCAACTCCCATGATCCTCACCATCGGCTATGCTGGCTTGGGCTGATGGGAGTTGTTGGCCCAAGTTTCTGGAGGTCTACACGGTGTCCACCCCTGCACAGAACGATTCAAGAAGCTGCTGAAAGAAGAACTGGGGTCTGTTGTCCTGCAGGTAAGCCCAGGGGGCAACAGCTTCCCTTGCCCAAGCGCTGGGCCCCTTCCCCGTTAGCTGAACGTTAGCTGTACAGGCTCTCAAAGAAAGCTCACAATGGCCAATGAATGCACCTGAATATGATGACTTGGTGGACAAAAGAGACAAATTGATGGAAGGTTTGGACAAGGATTTTCCGGCTAAGGCAGACTGGTCAAAGATTTATTTGGTTAAGTGGAAATTGCAAATGCCAAAGAGACTGCAACTTCAGCAATGGTGGATCTCTCTGTAAAGGGGCTGCCAGGACCTGTGCAGCAGAAATATACACATGTAATTTTAGGGTGGGGGAGAAGACTGTGAAGGAGCCAGTGAATGCAGTATAACAATGTCTGGGTGCTCAAGAAAGGAAGAGAGAAGACCTAAATGGTTCCATCATGGTTATGCAGGCGACTCCCTTGAAAACACAGGCAGGCAGGGGTGGAGGGAATAGCGGAAGAGGGGGTCGGGGAGGTTTTAGTGGCAGAGGAAGGCGAGGAAGAGGTCAAGACGGCAAGGGGGGCAGCTGCAGGGAACCCCAGTTGGAGGACTGAGAGCTGAGGTGCTGCCTTTCAGCCCAGGCTCAGGAGAGTGTTTTCATTGTGGTCAGACAGGGCACTGGAAAAGAGAATGTCCTTACGTTGAAAAGAAAGTGCCATAGGAAAGCGCAGCTACAGAGGCATGCGGAAGAAGGGGGGAAGTGACTCAGACTCAGAAAATGATGGGTTTACACAAATGTGTAGAGAAAGGTTGTGGTCTGGAAGTGATAGAAATTGGGTCTGGATTGGAGCAGACTATGATTGGGATTTGGAAGATGCTATGCATTTTGCCTGTGTTCAAGTCACTCCCCACCCGGGAGTGGGTACTCAAGTCTCTTTGAAAGTACCTGGGTGCGAAGTAGAACTTTTGGTGGATACAGGGGCTACAGATTCCACTCTTAACCCACAAAAGTGCGCCTTGCCTCTAGGGCAAAAGAATGTGAACGCGATTGGATTCAGTGGGTGTCTGAAACCCGGCCAATGTCAGAGGACGTGTCAGTGGAAGTGCCAGGGAGGCAAGAGATTTTGGAACATGAGATTTTGGAGCACTCCAGTCAATGTACTAGGTATAGACTTGTTGTGTAAGATTGACTGTGCAGTGGGTGCAGCGGAAAGTAGTGTACTTGGGACAAAGTTGTTTTTGTGGGTGTCTCTGCCAAAAGGGGGGCAGAAGGATGGCCATTGGCAGGATATGCTGTGGCAGGAAGCGCAGGAGTGGAATTCGAAGCTGCAGCCCTGCCAGGGAGTTTGTCAGCTCAGGGAGCGGAATGGTTTGCGCTCCCTCGAACTTGTTTGATGCATGAAGGCCGGAAGGTCACAGTACATACAGACGCTAGATATGCATTTGGGACAGTCCACAAGTTCAGAATTCTGTGGGGAAATAGAGGGTTCCCAACAGCAACAGGGACACCGATAAAGAACGCAAAGAGTGTAGAGGGACAACTGAATGCCTTGCAGAAACCCCTTGCAGGTGCAGTGGTTAAACGGGCAGGACACCAGACAGGAGCAGATCCAATAAAATGGGGAAACGACTGGGCAGATCAGGCCGCAGGAAAGGCCACAAGAGCCTTCGTAGGGATAGTCCAGGATGCCACCCACACTTTGCCCAGTGCCCTTGGACATTTGGCAGCAACACAACGTGCAGCCGGCCTTGGTGAGCAACAAGAATGGCTCAAATGGGGCTGCAAGCCGGATCCTGATGGGATCGTACGTGAACCCCCCACCCACAAGCCAATAACAAACCAAACCATGGTAACAAACCAAACCAAACAACGTACGTCATGTCAAAAGCATAATGTGGGGAACGCAGTCAAGGTCCCGCAGGTGAAATTGCAGATTGATTTCATCCAAATGGCCAAATGTCAAAGATTTCAATATGAGTTAGTAATAATCGACATGTTCTCCAAACGGATTGAGGCCTATCTGACCTTGAGGGCGGATGCCATGCCAAGAAACTGCTCTGGGAACTCATCCTGAGAGTTGGATTGCCAGCTACTTTACAGAGTGACTGGGGGACTCGTTTTACCAGCAAGGTGATCTCAGTCCTAGAAAAGGCTTTGGGCGTAGACCTACGCCGTCGTGGTCCTTCTCACCCGCACGCCACAGGGCTCGTGGAGAGGCATAATGGGATTCCAAAGAACAAAATTGCCAAAATCTGTGAAGGGATGGGACTCAAATGGCCAGAGGCGTTGCCTCTAGCCTTGTATGCAATGGGGGTCACTCCAGGTCCCCTTGGTCGGTCACCACATGAGATTGTGATGGGCAGGCCAATGCGTGTACCAGCTTCACCACCACCATGCAGTGAACTGCAGCGGGTCGATGAGCGGATTAGAGACCATTGGTCCAGCTAACCAACTCTATGCAAGGACGCTTTCCACAGGTCAAAGTTGCTTTACCTGCTCCCAACCAGCACAAAAGGGGCCATAAGTTGAAAGCAGGAGATTGGGTGTGCATGAAGTCATTCCAGTGAAACAAGCCAAGGAAGTCTGCGGGTTAAAATAGGCCAAACTTGCCAAACTTTTAAAACATTCTACACAGTACGTGATCTAACGAATGTGGCAGAGGGTGCGCGGTGTACAGAGTTCTCTAATGCTACTGTCTGGGAATGTGTCTGGGCCTCAAAGGGAGAATGCTACCTAAATGGTACCAAAGTAAGTGCCCCCACCGCCAAAGATAGAGGCAGTGTTATACCATTTGGAGGCCACTATGCATACTTCACACCCATTGGCTCTGATAGAAACGCCATTGCACTCGAAGGTCATTATTTTGTACGTGGTATTAAGGCTTACAAGATCTTGCGTGGCAATTGGTACGGCATATGGGAGACATTGCAATAGATGCACCGTTGAGGATTCCAAGGCAATGTTAGAGAACGGTTATAAGCATCCCCTCACTCAAGGGAAGTTGGTTGGGTGCTCCACAGTAGGGATTCTCCCAGTGGTGGGAACAGCCTGCCTGAGACAATATGTCATAAGACCTCAAGCGGTTGTTCAAAATCATGGCAGATGAATTCAAGCAGTCTGTTGGAGAGTTGGGCAAGGCAGAACAGATCAGACAAATGGGAATACCGAATCGGATGGCCATAGATTTCAGACTCAAAGAGGAAGGCAGAGCCTGTGCAGTTCTTTCATGGGAAGGCTGCGTGTATGTAAATAGCCCTTTTCAAGGGGTTGAAGCCCATATGAATGATGCTATTGTCCGTGCTAATAAAGCTAGCCAAATAGCAGATGTTCCCAGAGGCAGCTCTATGGACTGGCTGAGTGGATGCTTGCCCAGTCTCACAGGATGGGTGAGGGCCGTGCTGAAATATGTACTTATGGGATTATTTCTTCTCATGTGATTGTATGCGATAGTGCAGTTAGTAATCTATGCTTTAAAATCCTGCATTAAGAAAACATCTGATTCTGTCCAGGCCATCTCAGCCACCAAAATGAAAATGATGGTATACAAAAATGTACACCTTTCAAAAATGCAGACAAACATTAACATATTTGCAAAAATGCACAAAAAAGACTTTATTCAATGTGGGTGGGGGAATGTGTACATTGGCAAAATTGTGCACAAAAATGTGTTCATTTGGGGGAATGCTTAAAAAAATTGAAAGCGTGCATATGCAGACTCAAAAACATATTGCAATCCAATGCGGAATTAGGAGAAAAAAGCATATATATATATATATATATATATATATATATATATATTGAGGAAACCTGAGTGAAAAATGGGAACCAGAGTGAAATTGAGCATGACAGATTCACCCATCCCTATTGAATACAACAGCCTACAGATTTAAATATCTTTAAACTAATAAATAAGCCAAAGGGAAGCATTTGACTAAATGGTTAGTGTGGTCTTCATTTTTTGGACATTATAACAACAAATGAAGACCATACAGCACACTTATTAATTCATTTATTTGTTTATTTTGTTATTCCTTTTCCCTTCCATTTTTTTGCTTTTCTTTGTATTATTCTCCCCCCCCCCCTAAAAAAAAATTGTATTACGTAATTAATTCTATATAACAGCTGTTTACGCATCAGTTGTTAGGGGACTGATCATTTGTTGGTTACATTAAAATAAATTTGAAAATTTGAAAAGAAAGGAAAAAAAGATTTGCCTAAATCGTTACCCGAAAGTCCCCTTGTAGTTGTGCCAGATGAGGACGCGCTGGTGGCCGCAGGTCTCTTCCTAAATCGGGGCTGAAAAGAAAACCCTTAAAATCCACAGAATCACACACTTAAATACCCGCACGCGCACATCCACACGTCACAACCAACCATTGGTGCATATTTTCAGTCAGCTGCCAACAAAGGTCTGGGGAGACGGATGCCTTGCTGCCACCCGTATAAAGCACGTTAGCCCTCCACCTGCTTTCCAAATGATGGCTTCCTGATCCCTGGCCGTGTCGGGCATAATACTGAGCTATGGGCGTGTTGAGAGAAGAGTCTTGTGCTTCCCACTCACCCCCCAGCATCTCCTGGATACACGAGTGCCAGGACAGGACAGACCATGGTGGGGGGTTACGATGGTCTTGTCCTAGCCAGGCGTCTTCCCTGGTTGAGGGAGAGAACTGCTGCGACAGACGGTCTTCTTCACCATCTAGGGTCACAGGGAGGAACAGACCTTCTTGGAGATTAAGGCCCCTGCCGGGAGAAGGAGCAGCTGCCAACTGCCAGCCACAAACCCCACCAATGGGAGAAGGCAGCCAGAAACACTCCTGGGTTAGTCTTTGCCCAATGCAAAGGTCACCAAGGGACTTTCTCCCTGGAGCCCAAAGTACCGGTGGCCAGGGGGCCTCTCTCAGTGTGATGTCTACCCACAGGGCTTAGGGTGGGAACTGTGCAGTTTGGGCTCATTCTTGCACTACGGAAGAACACAGCCGGGATCACTTAACATGCTGCATGGCGCACTTTGTTGGGGTTGGTGCAGACTGCAGACTTGGCCATTGTGTCGGTGCCTGCAGGAGAAATGTTATCGGCCATCTCGGCTCCCGTAGGCTTGATTTCCGCTTCCCTGGTGCCAGACATCCCGTCAGCAGTCAGTCATCCTATGGGTGGAGCAGCAAGACTCCTGGGAGCACCCAACTGGTCAATTTAGTGGGCTAACAAACACGTCACAGTGGCCTTGGATGCAGGGAATTCAGGTTCAGACTCTTGCCCGCCATGAAGCACGGCTACTTGCCTTTGGGGAGAAGGATCGGGTACCGAGAGAAACAAAGAGCCAGGCTTTGCTTACCATGGCATACGGGGCATGTGAACGTATCCACTCCCTGCCAGTATACGGCATCCTGGCGCTTGGCTCCCTCTGTCTGCTCCTGTGAATGCCCTGGAAGGAAGCCCTCCCAGCCTTGGACAGTGCCTCCCACTGCTCCTTCTCCTAGTCCAGGCGCAGGAAAGTTCCCCAACCTCTCTGCTGCTCGTGGCAGAAGAAAGGCGCAAGGCAACTCTCTCTTTCTTCAAATCTCAACAATCCCTAGTCCACCACCAACTGCCACAGAACGCCCAAGAGCAGCTGAATTCCACCCTCCCTTTAAAGGGGCCTCTGTGCTACAAGGATTCCGCTGAAGCAGCACCCCTGGTGTTTCACCCTGAGAACATGGATGCGGCTTCGCACCGAGTCAGTCCATGCTCCTTAGTCTAGTTGGCGTTGACTGGCAGCCACTCGCTGGGGCTTCAGGCAGGAGCCTTTCCCCTCGACCTGGAGAGGCCACCCATCGAGTGTGGGGTCTTCTGCATGCAAAGCATGTGTTCCACCACTGAGCCTTTCCACAAAACTTTCACACCAAAGTTCAACCACCGTTGGCTGGTTATTGCCATGCTATTCACAGCCGAATCTTCCGTGCCCCACATGGTTTGCATAATGCGTATGTGAAGGACAATGGGTCTGAAACGGGTCTGCTTTGATCTAATGTTGCTTTTTGTGTCTACCAAGAACGAGCAAAGTGCATTTCGTGGTGTTTCAAGTTTCGCTGTCCCAGGCTCGGGTGGGAGGGAGAGAGCTGGGAGCGCCTGCCAAGGTCGTCTTGGCCTGGCGCTTCCGACTCCCGCTCTAGCACCTGGGTGTTATCAGGGGCTGCCTAGATGTTAACCCATTTCAGCTGTGGGAAAGAATGTTGCTAAGATGTGGGTCTCGCTCCTGTTGGGAGGGGTCGCCGGAAGCCCGGGAAGGGCATCGGTTGGTTGGCGTCGGTCATGGGGCCAGGTGGTCGAAGAAGGGATAAAAAGTCCAGTGTCAAGGAGTCGTCATCTTCCTGACTGGACGACACGTGTGTCGAACAGAAGATCAGGTCCGGGCAGTCAAAGGGGGCTGCTCGGAGTTAGTTAGGCTTTTCTTAGGTTTTAATGTGTTGGGGTATTGTGGACAAGGTCAGCCGCTGCCGCTGCGGCTGGGTGGTGGAATGACTGATGGTTTTATTGGGGTAATGGCTAGCCTTTTCTCCCTCAATTTCCTTTCTCACTCCTTTCTCCCTCACCCCCTTCTCCCAACCTTCCCTTGTCCCCTCCGCTTAGCTTTTACCGACCAAGGCCTTACATGTTAGTCTTAGTGGTGTTAATAAACCTCCTTTGGTCCCTAATGTGTGCTTGTGCTTTCTTCTTGGAACATCTGGCTCTTCCCGGTTGTGGACAGGGCTAGGGAGATGGGTTGCCTGGGAGCTTGGGACGTTTGGTCCAGGAGCCTACCTGGCAGGGACGTCAGGTAGACCCTGACATCCATTACAATGTATACACAGACATCCAGTGGGCTGACTTCACAGGGGAGTTCCTGCTGGCTGGAGGCGTTATGAGATCCTTTGCGGCACATGACGTCGTGGCCAGGATGCTCAAAAACAGTCCTTTCGGCCAGCTGAGGAGGTTTCAGGTGCTCGATCTGCAATGTGCCCCAGGCCGCCTCATTCAACGCTGGGCCTGCCTGTGATGTGGGCTGGCCCTCGGCCATCCCCTCCTTGAGCGTTCTCGTTGAGAGACGTCTATGCACTTCCTGCATTGTTATTGTTGTTTTTCTCTTTTCTTTCTTTATATAACAGAGAATAGAACAGTCCCCTAAGAATTGGGGTTTAATCAGCTTTTACAGAAAACTTGGTTAATACAATTTTAGGGTTAGGGTTAGGGGAATCATTTGTATTGTAGCAATTTGCCAAGGTTCCATTTATTCCATTTCTTCAAGTCTGTAATCACAGTTTTAATAATTTCATTTATTTTAAACAATTTGTTAATTTATCTAAAGGAAGTTCTACAAATTAGTGTTCCCATGGTATGGCTAATAAGGTATTGATGGTTGGGGTGAATGTTGTATGACATGATAGTAGATTTTTCATAATTAACTTCTCAACCTGCCACTTGTCTGAAATTTTCAAGTTCTTCCTTTAGGTTAGAAACTGATTGATGTGGGTCCCCCAGCAGAATTATCATGTCATCCGCATACAGGTTCATCACATGTTCTTCACACCCTCCTCTGTGTCCGAGAATACCTGGGGGTTGGTGTATAATGTTAGGGTGAAGAGCAGAGGCCTTGTTTCATTCCCCGTGCCAAGCTGATAGGCGGAGAATCTATATTGTTAGTACGCACCATTGCAGTACTAGCAGCGTATAATTTGGAAATTGCGGTCACAAATGAGGTTCCTGGCTGATAATAGTTTAGGACTCTTCACAAGTATTGCCATTCAAGACAGTCAAAGGCCTTGACTATGTCGAGTGAAATTAGTGACAATGAGTGACCTGTTCTGCTTGCATCATAGATAATATTTAAGACTGGTTGTATCGGTCCAGATATATGTCTTTGGGGAATAAGTCCAGTCTGGTCTACCTGAAGACCTACCACCTATTTAATCGTTGAACTAAAAGTTATGAAAAAATTTTTTGATCCTGATTGAGTAATGTGATTGGGTGATAGGATCCCACCTTTGCGTTGTCTTTCCCAGGTTTTGGTATTACTATTATCCTGGACTTCTTCCAGGTGTTGGGGTTTGTTAGGATTTTAGGAACAAATCTGGAAAGGGGGATTATGAAATTTGAAGAAAAATCCATTTTTCCCCATCCTCCCCACCCCAAGGGTCGCTCTACTTTAATTAGAATTAACAGAAATGCTTACAGCACTGCCATTTTTAAGGATAAAGAGTTGAAACTTGGCACAGTGGTAGCTCCTAGGTAGAGCTTTATCCATGCCAAATTTGAAGCATATCCATTCATTTGTTGATTTTTAGGAATTTTCAAATTTTGAGGCTTTAATTTTTAAAAAACAACACCACACCATCATTTTTAAAGGTAAAGAAATGAAACTTTGTACCACAATAGCTCTTAAGTAGGGCTTTAGCCATGCCAAGTTCAAAACAGATCTGTACATCTGTTGATTCTTAGGAATTTTTTTAATATTGAGGTTTTAAAATTATTATTTCTAAAAGCCACGGGAGCTATACCCTTCAAACTCAGGTTATCAAGCCTCCTCTTTGGGGTCTTTCACCTTGAGCATGTTCAGCCCTTGGCATCAAGGGGATCTCCAGTTTTTAGCTAAGAAGTGCTGGGTTAGGAGGGCAGCTTTCCTGTTGCAGGTTTGGTGGGCAGTCGGGCACCTGGAGCTCAGCAGAGGTGAGGCAACCACAGATCAAAATGTAGGAAAGGAGAGGTCAGTCAAAGCAGCCCAGAGGTCAGGCAAAACAGAATGGGCCAGAGGCCTTTTTCTCAGAGTTCCACATCATGGGCGATGAAGGGTCATCCTTAGATGAAAACACTCATGACCAACAGTGACCCACAAAAAAGAACCTTTGCCTGCAGAAGGATCATTAAAACCTGTCGGGGACAAGCTTGTTGCGAAAACAGGAGGCAAAGGTCATAGGTTGCATGGGAGTGTGGATTCTGGCACACTTTTTTAATGTCTCTGAAATTCTCCGACTGTTTTTCAGGTGTCAATGCTCTGTGTGTGTGTGTGTGTGTGTGTGTGTGTGTGTGTGTGAATTGAATAACTCCATATTTGGAAGGTGATGTGTGGGGTGAGGGCTAGCTTTGATATTGACATCTGCAGCTAACCAATTAGGAATTGCCACAGCGCTGTCTGTGACCGTCTCCTCCTCCAATTGCAGTGTTTGGGGGAGTGGGAAACACTAACTGGCTGCTGATTCTACCAATGGGGTGAGGGAGAGGGAGGGCGCTTCTGCTCAGGCTAATAGAAGTCAATCATCCACATTCCACAGTGTAAAAGTGCTGTTGGGCTGGCTGGCATCGAGAGTTAGAATGCTCCTACACCTGAGTCAGGCACAGGCTGGCTCTCTGTTTCAATTAAACTATTATTCCTGTTGCCTGGATGGGCTTCCAATGCAGAGGAGGGGGCCTCCGTCCAATAGATCTGGAGGGCACCAAGTTGGAGAAGGCTGGAGTAGAAACTTGCACCACCAGCAGTGGAACTCTGAGTCAGCAAAGTAAAGGATAGAAGTTCCCTCCATAATTTGCAGGGCTGGATTAATGTGTGTGTGTATTTGTGTGTAAGGGGAATAATGTTTTGTTGGGGGGGGGAAACAAAAAATCCTAAAAAATCAAGACATGAATGGATCTACTGCAAACTTGACATGTCTAAATCCCCACTTAAGAGCTATCACCATTATTTATTTATTATTATTTATTTACAATATTTATTTACCGCTCCCTATTGAAAATTTTGGAGCGGTGTACAAGATAAAATGAAAATAAAAACAGAATAAAACACTTAAAACAGATTTTAAAAGAAGCAAACACAGTGTGTCATGGCTGGACATTAACTTTGTACCACAATAGCTCTTAAGTAGGGCTTTAGCCATGCCAAGTTCAAAGCATCTGTTGATTTTTAGGATTTTTTTTAATATTGAGGTTTTAAAATTATTATTTCCCAAAAGCACTGGAGCCATACCCTTCAAACTCAGGTTATCAAGCCTCCTCTTTGGGGTCTTTCACCTTGAGCATGTTCAGCCCTTGGCATCAAAGGGATCTCCAGTTTTTAGCTAAGAAGTGCTGGGTTAGGAGGGCACCTTTCCTGTTTCAGGTTTGGTGGGCAGTCGGGCACCTGGAGCTCAGCAGAGGTGAGGCAACCACAGATCAAAATGGAGGAAAGGAGAGGTCAGTCAAAGCAGCCCAGAGGGCAAAACAGAATGGGCCAGAGGCCTTTTTCTCAGAGTTCCATATCATGGGCGATGAATCATAGAATCATAGAATCATAGAATAGCAGAGTTGGAAGGGGCCTACAAGGCCATCGAGTCCAACCCCCTGCTCAATGCAGGAATCCACCCTAAAGCATCCCCGACAGATGCTTGTTCAGCTGCCTCTTGAAGGCCTCTAGTGTGGGAGAGCCCACAACTTCCCTAGGTAACTGATTCCATTGTCGCACTGCTCTAACAGTAAGGAAGTTTTTCCTGGTGTCCAGCTGGAATCTGGCTTCCTTTAACTTGAGCCCGTTATTCTGTGTCCTGCACTCTGGAAGGATCGAGAAGAGATCCTGGCCCTCCTCTGTGTGACAACCTTTTAAGTATTTGAAGAGTGCTATCATGTCTCCCCTCCATCTTCTCTTCTCCAGGCTAAACATGCCCAGTTCTTTCAGTTTCTCTTCATAGGGCTTTGTATCCAGACCTCTGATCATCCTGGTTGCCCTCCTCTGAACATGCTCCAGCTTGTCTGCGTCCTTCTTGAATTGTGGAGCCCAGAACTGGACACAATACTCTAGATGAGGCCTAACCAGGGCCGAATAGAGAGGAATCAGTACCTCACGTGACTTGGAAGCTATACTTCTATTAATGCAGCCCAAAATAGCATTGGCCTTTCTTGCAGCCATATCGCACTGTTGGCTCATATTCAGCTTGTGATCTACAACAATTCCAAGATCCTTCTCGTTTGTAGTATTGCTGAGCCAAGTATCCCCCATCTTGTAACTGTGCCTTTGGTTTCTATTTCCTAAATGTAGAACTTGGCATTTATCCCTATTAAATTTCATCCTATTGTTTTCAGCCCAGCACTCCAGCCTATCAAGATCACTTTGAAGTTTGTTTCTGTCTTCCAGGGTATTAGCTATACCACCCAATTTTGTGTCATCTGCAAATTTGATCAGCGTTCCCTGCACCTCCTCGTCCAAATCATTAATAAAAATGTTGAAAAGCACTGGGCCCAGGACTGAGCCCTGCGGTACCCCACTCGTTGCCTCTCCCCAGTTTGAGAAGGTTCCATTGATAAGTACTCTTTGAGTCCGATTCTGTAGCCAACTGTGAATCCACCTAATAGTTGTTCCATCTAGCCCACTTTTAGCTAGTTTGTTAATCAGAATGTCATGTGGTACTTTGTCATAAGCTTTGCTGAAGTCAAGATATATGACGTCCACAGCGTTCCCACGGTCCACAAGGGAGGTTACTGTGGCGTTACACCCCACAAGTCAATTCCCAAAGGTATGTCTGCTGTTTGTAAGTCTGTGGTTTGTAGAATGTTGGCCTGAGTGGGCAGAGTTAGAATGTCTTGGGAGGGGGAGGAGTGATATATAAGGGAAGGACTGAGGGGATTGAGAGTTCTTTCCAGGGAGACTTGTTAGGGACTCTTAGAGTCTGTAGTGCTCTCTGTATTTATGGTACTTAAGTTTTGGGAAATTTGAGAGTATATCATTATCTTTAACTTTATTTAAAATAATATTTTAATCGAATAAAATAGCTATGACTTTCTATTGCCAAACTTAAACATTAGCAATTGTTAAATACTCTTACGTACTACTTCTTTGTCTACTTTTCAGACATGCAGCCAGCTCACAGCCAGCAGCAAGGTGAAGATCCACCACTGTCACCAGCAGTTGCTGAGGCAGCATCACCAGCAGTTGCTGAGGACCCAGGTCTATCCCTGATTCCAAGAAACGGTAGAATAATTTAAGACATGAAGGTAATGAGTGATGATCCCTTTTTTTCATAACTAAAAGTACATGCTTCCCCTTTCAGGGACATCCACCCTCGATCCTCCTGCAGCTGAGCAGTCAGGGCCAACATCCAGCAGTGACCCAGTGCTGCAAGCTGTCCTCCGGCTGGAGGGTTCGTTTAAAAGAACAAGTAAATATGTTTAAAAAAAAAATTAAAGTGTGAATTGTGAATAACCTCTTTCCTGCATGGAATATTAACGGTTATACTTACTCTATTCATAGTGCGTCGCTTGCAAAGGAGAGTCTCCTTATTAGAGGAGGACAATCGGCAGCTGAAACGCACCGTCCAGGTGCTCCAAGAGGGTCCACCAGCACAAGCCCCTCCAAAATGATCAGTGATCAAAAACTATTTTGTAAATATATTTTTTTATTTTAAAACATAACTTTATTATGTTGTATTAAAGAAATGAAAGAACTGTACATTATAAAAAAGTATATTACCATGCACTTACAAAAAAAGTTGTTGCAAAGAAAACATAAAAGTCTTATCTCCTTTATTGTAGTTATAATACTTACAATGCAGTAAAGCCGAAGTTTTAAAGAGTAACACTAACACTTTTGTCTTGTACGCCTTAAAGCCCTAACATAATTTTTTTTAAACAAAATTAGAACTATTACAGTAGAACCACAGTTTAAACGAAGCATTTACCAACTCCAAAAACATTTAACATGTTAAAAGTGGTTACAGGAGTAATATTATAGTGATGGTGAAAACACAATAGGAGGTTTTATAAGCCCTCTGGGACTTACAGCATCAGCTAAAGTACCATTAAACTACTAAAGGTAAACGTGCTAAATACAAAAAAAAAAAAAAAAAAAAAAACATTACAAGTACAGCAACCCTTTAACAACATCATAAACCAGATACATTAACATTTAACAAGTTTTAGGTTACTTCCACATTACTTTGACAGTTATGGAGAAAACACTAAGGGACGTTTAATCAGCCGTCTTGGACGCTCAGGATTTTCTACACCTCTTTTGGGAGTAGATGTAGCAGATGAGGAATTATTAGACATAATTTCCTCATTTTCAAGAATTTTAACCTTTTACTTGCTGAGCGGCACTTCGAATCTCTGCTATTTCTGCAGCCTGGATATTCCTGTGTCGCACCATGCTGTTGGCATCTGGAATTTTATCAACCAGGCGTTCCAAAATAGATGAGTGATGTGCAATAGAGTTTATCAGGATCTTCCTGTCGCGTTTGTATTCCTCATCTGATTCCAAGGACTTGCGTAAGAAATCATTAAAAAAAAATTGAATCTTTCTGCATCATTGCTCTTGTTTTAGCACTTTCTGACGAAGAGTGCTGCATTAACCGGTCAGCAATATCATTTGCTGTACGTCGGGTTTTTCGATTTCTAATCATCGCAAGCCTTGTGGCAGGCGACAAAGTGGCCTGTGTATTTGGAATCCCTGTGTCTGATAAGAAAAAAAAGGAATTGAAGTTAGAGGTAGTGGTTGTTGGCATTATCATGACTTAGAATATTAATTTCTAGAACGTAAAATATGATGGATGGTCTCATGTAAGATTTACCAGTTCCAGGGTGCTGGGATGCTTGCTGTTGTGCATCAGCTGCAGTGCTGCTGGCTGAGGCTGTTTCTGTGAATATCAGTCGAGAAAGATGAACTCAGTTTCTCTTTCCATCGTTGACATGTTCACACTGGTTCTTGTTATAAAATTGAGGAATATCAATAGTTACAATGTTAATATTCTACATTAGAATGCTTTTTAAAAACACAGGAATAAAAAGTAACAGCATTATTAAATGTGATTATCGCATTGGAAAACATATGATTACTCGTAGCCAATGCTACCCCGGGGAAAACAGGTTCAAACCCCAAAACATTGTCAGCCCATCTTTAACAGATCCAAACCTTGCTCCACAGTAATCGGCGCTTGCTCTTGATCTGTCACTGTGCAGCTCATATTTGGATCCGAATCCATGCTGACCTGTTCATCTGTGAGAAGTTTAAAAAAGCAATACTTAATACACACTTCTCCTGTAGGTAAGGGAGAAATATAATATTAACGGAAAAAATACTCACCATTGTAAAGGTCTTCAGTATTCACCGTTTCCAGAGGCACATTTTCTTCTTCCTGTGAGGACCCATAACTGATGTTCGATGAACTTCCGGATGAGCTGCTGCTGCTGCCTGATGACGGCATGGTCCTTCTAATTTCTAAACTTGATACTACACGCTTAGGTCTCATTGTAGCCTCACCCCTGAGAATGCTGTGTAGCTGTGAGAAGTAGGGACATGTGGTTGCATTGTTCCCTGACTTTGCATTGTGCCTGATGACTCTGCGGTACTCAAGTCTCATAGCTTTGCTTTTCCTCCTGCACTCTACAGCTGTTCGGTTGTGCCCCCTCTTTTGTAGTTCCTGTGCTATGACTTCAAATGAATCAATGTTCCGATGGGTTGCCCTCAGTTGCTCCTGAAGTTTTTCTTCCCCCCATACGACAAGCAAATCGAGAATTTCTGGGTGACGCCATGAGGTGCCTCGGCCCTTACTGCCACTTGCCATTCTCAGATCTAAGGATTATGAAGAATAAAAATATTTATAATATTATGAATTAAGAAAGATAACTCTTGCTTAAACTCGTTAACTCCTTGATTTGGTTTTAATGTTAGGCCAATGATCACTTAGCAGAATTGCTAACAGAATGTAGGTTTTTAATATGTGACCAAACATAAAGCAACTTTTAAAAGTATTGCACTTGGAATAACTCTCCTCATAAAACCATTACCTGAAATATGAAGAACTATACAAAAGTAGGTAAAGTTCCTGAACTGAAATATCAGTTCTAAGAGATACATGTAAACTTCAGCAGCAGAAAAGGAACACTGTTATTTTATGAAAAAGGCATGCAAAAGCTTGCAATAATCTATGTAGGGGCGGGGTGGGTTTGTGTGTGGAGGGGAGAAACTTAATATTAATTACATTTCAAGATCTAGACATTTAAACAGCATCATTTTCTTCTAAAGAAACTAGTAACATTACAAATGAGAAAGCCAAAAGAGTGAACGACTGAGGATAATGTATACCTGCACCCTCCCCCCTCCCTCGCTGGAAAAATGCGAAGAGGAAAAATGGAGCTTGTTTCTCGCGCCAGATTTGGGGCTTGCCTATACTAGCCGGCGCTCTGTAAAGGGGGAAAAGGGGGAATATAAATAAATTAAAAAAGAATTACAACTGGGAATGGCGACTGAGGGTAATGGATACCTGCCACCTGCCGCCTCCCCCTCCCTCGCGCGAAAGGTGAATAGGAAAAATGGCTGCTTTTCGCGCCAGAATTGACCCTTGCCCATAGAGTTTAAAGCACACTTGCGTGTGCTGTGCGCCTATACACGATACACAGAGTCCGCTGCGCTCTGTATGGAGAATATTAAACGTATATGCACTTATGCGCATAACTCAGAACCCTAGAAAAAAATTAAAACTGGGATGGCGAAAGAGGGAAGGCTTAGGAGAATGGATACCTGCCCCCTCCCTCACGCGAAAGGTGCAGAGGAAAAATGGAGGCTGCTTTTCGCGCCAGATTTGGGGCTTTGCCTATACTAACCAGCGCTCTGTAAAGAGCCTTTTAAACGAATATGCATTGATGCGCATAGATCAGAACAAATTAAAAAAAAAATAGAAATGAGAAAGCCAAAAGCGGAAACGACTGAGGTAAATGGAACCGACCTCACCTGTCCTCGCACGCGGAAAAGTTGATGATTACAGATTAAAGATGGATGGTGTTGTTCGGACAAGAAATATTATCGGAAGAGGAGAGGAAGTCAAAAGGCAACAAAGTAAGTCTGGTGGGCGGAGCGGGGCGGGGCGGGGCAGGGAGGAAAGAGCGACTAATTGATTCACACCTTGGAAGAAGGGACGCCTTAAACTGACCTAAGACGGACTAAATAACAGCGCCCAAAAGCCGGGAAAAGGCGCTTTGAAAGTACGCCTGTGTGCACCGATGAGCTTCGGGGCGCACTCCAGACACAAGCAAGCGATTTCGGAACGACGTGTGGATCCGCCCCAGGATACTCCAGTTCCTGGAGGGGACCTCATGTGTTCCACGGGCACCACGCAGACGCCTGCTTCGGCTTTTGGGAGAAGCAGTCTGCTGTGGGGTGCCTGCAGAACACACGAGAACTCCTCCAGGAACTGGAGTGTCCTGGACCATGTCAGGGAGTGGGCGATCACGCTTGTGAGTGGGCGATTGCAGCGGCAGCAGGGAGGACGTGAGTGCCCACTGACCCTGGGCTCTGATAGGCTCAGCCCTCCCAGGCAATGTATGCTGGGAGTTTTTCATTTATTTGTTTATTTATTTATTTATTTATTTATTTCCTTTATTACATTTATATCCTGCCCCATAGCCGAAGCTCTCTGGGCGATATACAAAAGTCGTAGGCAGTTTCTTCTTTAAGGAGGCCTAGGACTATGCATTGAAATGGTGGTTCCGTGATAAAATAACAGATCCCTTACGAAATGACCATCGTAATTTGGATTTCAAATTCTGAGGCCCGAGGCTTGCACAGACCTAGTTGTAACTACAATAATGTCTCTTATTAAAATTTGGAGGTTTTGCCTCAAGACCGGCTCACATTTGTCAAGGCAGAAATTAAACTGAACCAAAGTACACTCCTCTCCCTTTAGTTTCTCCTATCAGCATGTAGATAGGAAATCAGGCCTGGAGCAAGCTCAGTTCCAACTACTCTAAGACAAACACTGTTGCTACGTTGCCCCTAGGTGCCAACACATAACATATATTACAGTTTCCTTTAAGGTCCAAAGACCAATCGAAGATAGAATTCAGGAACTGAGATGGCTCAGCTACTCCCTCCTTTCCCACCTCCTCCCTTGCTGTAAAGAAAACAGTGTGATTTTGGTTTGATTTCCAAATCCATTGGGGGGATAGTCTCTGGAGAAGGTGCAATTCCCAGGGTCCTATATCCCCTTCCGGAGAGCACCATTTCGTAAAGTCTCTTACAACGCCAGTGATTACAGACATGTTAGAGTAGTCCAGTCATGATGTTCACCATGCACGAAGCATTACGGTGAGGTCCAACTGAATCAGGGATGGGTGCACCATTCCATTCCAGGGAAAAGCACACCTGGCCACAACTATTACCTGACCAGGTATGGTCCAGGAGTATCCCCAAGCTGCTGTCCTGATCTTTCAAGGGTGCACCATTCTATGCTGAGTGCACCGTTCTATGGGTGCAGTACTCCATGCTGAGGAAAAGCACACCTGGCCAACCATCACCTGAGCAGGTATGGTCCAGGAGTATCCACAAGCTGCTGTCCTGATCTTTCAAGGGTGCACCATTCTATGCTGAGGATTTCAGTCTTAATTTTTGCAATTTTAAAAAGGGGGAAAAAAAACCAGGGTGGGTGTCTGGGGTGGGGGAGCAAAGCGAGGTAGCAAGTGACCATCTCAACTCCCAGTGTAGGGAGGAGGAGACTTCAAATGCAGCACCAGGACCTCCAATGGCAGAGGAATTGAGAGGCAAATCACAGTTACTGAGAGGATTAAGCCCTCCTTTCCCATGTGGGGGCTCCCAATAAAAACTGGACCCCCCATTGTTAAAAAAGAAAAGAAAAAGGTGGGGAGATGCAGGATCCCCACCCCCACGGAGAACGCTTCCATACTATACATGTAGTGTATTTTTTAAAAGGTAATACACAACAAATTAAAAGTCATAAAATGCTCTTTTTCAAACATGGAATACATTCTAGTCCTTTTTTCAAACTGCATCGATAGCTGTTAAGACCATAACATACAGTCAACTCAAAGAATCTAATTAGTTATGCAGCAAAATCTAGCAACAAGATTAACAATACCCATTACATATACATATTTTGAGCGACCTGTTATAAGAAAACAGACGGGCAAGCTGCAATACTGCAAACACAATTCGCTCGATTAAAAAGCCTCAGCGTTTGTTGTGAGTCCTGCTATCAGAACGAAATTTTTTGGGTGCGTATGTGTGTGTGTGTGAACAAGCCCTGATGCATTAGGGAAGGTGCGGGTTGATTTTATAGTGTTCAGCTGAGTCGTGATGGTGTGATTTAACCCTGAATGGTGATCAAAGGGTCAACGGTAAGTTAACAGTGATTAATTGTGTGCAATTAATTCAAAAGTATCATTGAGCCCTCCTGGAGTGAGGGACTTCAGAGATAGAATCCAATAGAGTTCTCTCCTGCTAAGAGTGGCTTCACTTCCTCTAGTTTTTTCAATGGCCCACAACAGGATAGATTCTGGTGAATGTTACTAGCGTAGGGTGACCATATGAAAAGGAGGACAGGGCTCCTGTATCTTTAACAGTTGCATAGAAAAGGGAATTTCAGCAGGTCTCATTTGTGTATATGGAGAACCTGGTGAAATTTCCTTTTCATCACAGCAATTAAAGGTGCAGGAGCTATGCTAGAGTGACCAGATTTAAAAGCAGGCAGGGCACCTGCAACTTTAACTGTTGTGATGAAGAAGAAATTTCACCAGGTTCCCCATATATACAAATGACACCTGCTGAAATTCCCTTTTCAATGCAACTGTTAAAAATACAGGAGCCCTGTCCTCCTTTCCATATGGTCACCCTATACTAGCGGGGCTTCAATTTTGTTATGTCTCAAATTATAAAGATATTCCCCTATTCTAGTCTTCAATTGCCTTGTTGTTTTCCCTAGGTAGAGTTTTGAACAAGGGCAGGCAATGGCATAATCCACTCCTATGGACTGAGAGGTGAGGAAATCTTTTATCTCTACACAACAGGGACACTGATTCAGAAGCAGCCAAAGGACTTCGCTTGAAACCTACAAGACATTTTGGGTGAAACTGACCAGGGGCGGATTGAGAGACTAGCTCTGGTGCAGATAAAAGTGCTACGAGCTGGAATTCTTTGATTAGAGGCAGTTCAGGCAAACGCTCAAAAAGGAAAAAGGCTCCAGAAAATATTTAACATATAAGAATAAGGTTTCCAGTGTCAGCTCCTGAGGAAGGAGTATTATTAATCCGAAACATCGAACATTCTGGACACAGATGAGAATTTATAAAGATTTTAATCACTTTTATTGGCACCAGAGCTAGTCTCTCAATCCGCGCCTGAAACTGACCAGCCTTTGAAGCGGCTGTTCGGGACCTACGGAGGAACGTGTTCCTTTGCAGTTAAACACACACACAGATCTAAAGAGTCTCTCCCCCCTCACCTTCCATTCTTCCCTGGAGGTCCAGTGTATTTAATTTGCATATAGGTGGGTGAGGGTTGCTGCTGCAAATCCCATTGATTTCAATTGCTACACGCTGCCCCTTGGTCTGTGCTTAGGAAAAGGGCGCAGAAAGAGGGGAAATCTTTCCAGCCCCCTTCCCTGTTTCTCTCCCCTCCAAGCACAGACCAAGGGGCAGCAGTTCAAATTAGCAGTTGAAATCAATGGGATTTACTTTTGAGTAAAGGACAACCACCTGCCAGGGATGCTTTAGGGTGGATTCCTGCATTGAGCAGGGGGTTGGACTCGATGGCCTTGTGGGCCCCTTGCAACTCTGCTATTCTATGATTCTATGAAATCCCCTACTGGGATTTCCAGTACTGGGTAAGTGTCCATTGGATAGGGTGACCCTATGAAAAGGAGGACAGGGCTCCTGTATCTTTAATAGTTGCCTAGAAAAGGGAATGCCAGCAGGTGTCATTCGTATATATGGAGAACCTCTTGATCACAACAGTTAAAGCTGCAGGAGCCCTGCCCTCTTTTAAATCTCGTCAGTCTAGTATAGCTCCTGCATGTTTAACTGTGGTGATGAAGAGGGAATTTCACCAGGTTCTCCATATATACAAATGACACCTGCTGACATTCCCTTTTCTAGGCAACTGTTAAAGATACAGGAGCCCTGTCCTCCTTTCCATACGGTCACACTAGGTGCGTGGAGCACCTGAGTCCTCCAACTGCTCCGCCCCATATCCCGGAAGTCTGTGCATTAGGAGCCCATGCAGTAGCGCCAGCCATTTTTGCGTGGACTAGCACGTAAATGTACGTTTTTACGGGGAAATCCTCCGTTCCTCTAGTGGCTCATGGCCTGTCATGCTCGCGGCCATTTTGAGTGTGTCTGCTGTGCCGGCTAATGCCAACCGCCATGTTGGTGACTCCTCTTTATAGTACAGCTCCAGCGGCCATTTTGAGTGTGTCGGCCATGGGAATGAGCGGGCCAAAGCAAGCGAACGGGATGCATCATCAACAAGCGACATCGATATCATGACACAACAAAGGGAAGAAGTGCCGGGCAATGAGGAAGTAAATGTGAGTTTAACACGCGCCTGTTCAATCAGACGTAACTGCATCAAAATCTTTGCCGACTATGCAAAATGGTGGCCTCTGCAGACGCTTAGGCAAAGCAGCCGTCTGGAGCAGTGAAATTGCCCGCAGTATAGAGCAGCCATGGCAATTTTGGCCACTCTATACTTGAGGCTCTATTATTTCAGCATGTTAACCACAGACATGTGTCAGATGACACTTTTAGCCATGGTTAGTGCTGCTAACCATGTTCCATAATGCCAAGTTAGAAGCATATGGCTTCATCGCCTGATTTTTGGGAGTTTTTAAAAAATCTCAAACCTCGTTGAGGACTAGAAGCTTGAGAAGGAAGTTTCCCAAAAAAGAAATGAAAATACAGATACAGACACAAAAATTAGCACCATGGTAGAGCTTCAGTAGGGGTTTAGGCATGCCAGGTTTGAAGCCTATGGGTTCAGCCTCTGATTTTTAGGAATTTTTTTTGAGTGAAAGTTTTGGTTTTTATAAAAAAATTAAATACTCTGTCATTTTTAAAGGTGAAGACATGTAACTTGGCAACATGCTAGATCCTTAGCAGGGCTTTAGGTATGCCAGGTTAGAAGCATATGGGTTCATCCCCAGTTTTTTAGGAGTTTTTTTAAATTCTCCAACCTCATTGAGGACTAGAGGCTTAAGAAGTTTCCCCCCAAAGGGAAGGAAATTACTGAAACAAACATAAAAATTAGCACCATGGTAGGTCCTATGTAGGGCGTTAGGCATGCCAAGTTTGAAGCATATGGAGTCATCCCCTGATTTTCAGGATTTTTTTTTAAAAATGAGTTTTTTAAAAAAATGTTTAAATACGCTGTTATTTTTAGAGGTAAAGACATGTAACTTGGCAACATTGTAGGTCTTTAGTAGGGATTTAGGTATGCCAAGTTTGAAGCATATCGGTTTATCCCCAGATTTTTAGGAGTTCTTTAAAATTCTCAAACCTCATTGAGGACTAGAAGGTTGAGAAGGAAGTTTCCTAAAAAAGAAATGAAATTACAGATACAAACACAAAAATTAGCACCATGGTAGAGCTTCAGTAGGGGTTTGGGCATGCCAGGTTTGAAGCCTATTTGTTCATCCTCTGATTTTTAGGAATTTTTAAATGTTTGAGTTTTTAAAATTATTTTTTTAAAAATACACTGCCATTTTTAAAGGTACAGACATGTAACTTGGCACTATGGTAGGTCCTAAGTAGAGATTTAGGTATGCTACGTTTGAAGCAGATGGGTTCATCGCCTGATTTTTAGGAGTTCTTTAAAATTCTCAACCCTCATTGAGAACTAGAAGCTTGAAAATTTACCAAAAAAGAAATGAAATTACAGGTACAGGCATAATAATTAGCACCATTGTAGGTCCTAAGCAGGGCTGTAGGTATGCCATGTTTGAAGCATATGGGTTCATCCCCAGATTTTTAGGAGGTTTTTTTAAATTCTCTTACCTCGTTGAGGACTAGAGGCTTGAGAAGTTTTCCCAAAAGGGAAGGAAATTACTTAAACAAACATAAAAATTAGCACCATGGTAGGTCCTAAGTAGGGATTTAGGTATACCAAATTTGAAGCACATGGGTTCATCCCCTGAATTGTTCAGGCTACACCAGTTGAGTCACATTCAGGCAGTTTGTGATGGCATCTAGAACTGCGGCTTTGCCTTGTGGGAAAGTCAGATGTCTCATCATTTTGCGACCAGCATGCAGCTACAACCCCCACAAAAGAGGGGCGGTGGGTGTGCAATTCCCCTGAGTTATGCCCATCATGGTACGACTGGAGGAGGGCTAACATAGGAATGTAGGCCTGATTCTGGGATGCCATCACTGGGCCTCGGGCCTCTCCTGAACTTGTGCAGGCTCCTACTGCATGTGCTATTAGTGGCAGCTGTACTGCCTGCTGGCCATTAATGACTCTGAATACTCTTTAGAACCCTGGACTGCATTGCAGGGTTGCTGTAAATCACCATTTCAGCCTCAGGCCAGATCTACACCGAGCAGGGAATGACACTTTGAAGGCGGTTTGAAAATGGTATATGGAGCATGTCCTGGGCCCCATCAGTTGTCAATACCATTTTAAATGGTTACAAAGCAGTAGTGTAAGGGAACAATTCTATGCTCCCTAGACAGTGTCTGGGGGGCCACAGGAGACTGAGGATTCCAGGATCATGGAAGGCAGCGCTCTGACCTCAGATCTGGAATCAATCCTCTGCCCCCCCTCCCTCCTCCTTGCAGCCAACACAGAAAGAACCATGACTGATGCCTCTCCGAGGTCAGGAACTCCCCCAGTGGGCGGGGCAGAGGGGAGGGGATTGGGGAGGTCAGGATGGAGGTTACCTGAGGCTTTTCCAGCCTCCTTCCCACCCCCTCCAAAGCGTCCCAGCTAGATGGGCAAACAAGCCGATCTCATGAAAGGGCAGAGAGGGAGGAGAGGGAGGCGGAAATTACTCCCGCCATGTCTCTGGCTCTCCATGGGATACTTGTGAGGTTCTACATTCAGAGGCTTCCGACCATCGAGGCTGGAACGGATAGGATGGTGTCTTAACATGACTTTGAACTGCTTAAAAAAAGGCATAGGATTGAATCCATTCAAACCGGGCAAAAAATTATTATTTTTATTATTATTATTATTCCACCTTTCTTCCTCTTGCAAAGAACCCAAGGCAGCTCACATAGTCCTCCTCCTCCTCTCCATTTTATCCTCACAACAACCCTGTGAGGTAGGTCAGGTTGAGAGTCAGGGACTGGCCCAAACTTAGCCTGTGAGTTTCATGCCTGAGTGGGGAAACCAGATCTCCTGAGTCCCAGCCCAACACTCTAGCTGCTACACCACGCTGCCTCAATGCCTTCGGAAGTGGTTTAAGCTGGTTCAGAATGCCAATCAAGTAAATATAGGTCTGCGTAGGGACTCCTGCAGATATTAACACCATCACCTTAGCAGTGCTGAAGAAATGATCACCAATTACTGTCGCAAAGGGTTGCTGTGCTTGTGATGTTGGGGACTGCGTTGAATAATCAATGCAGCACCACTGCACAGGCACCACGGGGCAAAGAAGACATCTAGACAGCCCCCTAGTTTCCTTCTAGGGCACCTATTGATTTAGACTTTTCCCCCTCTCCCTTATATTCATCTATCATCTATCGCACCAAGGTCAATTCTTTTGGTTACATTTCCTTCAACGTAGAGTTCCCTGAAATTCTTATAGAAGGATGAAAATTGCAGTATTAAGCCATTAGACCAAACATTCCAATTAATCATGTCAGATATATCTTATAATAGAGACGAGGAATAACCAAAACAATACATTTAGGCAGAAAACCCATTGATCTCTCACAACAAGTGCTTTAAACCTTCCTTTCTATTGCAACTCAAAGGATCCATGGCTAGGATTATGGCTCATGGGTCAGTGGGGGGTGAGGGTGGGGTGGGGTAGAAGGCCCCCTTCACTCCCCTGTGGTTGCCCATGGTGGTCACTGCCTATATCAAAATCCCATCCAGTCCAGAGCCGGATTCTCCACAATGCCGGAGTTCTAGCAGCCGTGGTGACGCAGGATTCTAACCCCGAGAGACCGTTGGTGTCTTGAGAGAGTGTGGAGGATTAGTGTGGGAGTGTGGCGGATTGGTGTGGGAGTGTGGCTGTTTATAGTGTTTTTAGTGCTATCAGCATTTATTGTTCATTTTTCTTTGTAATTTTAAAGTTAAAGTTTAATATTTTGATAGGTTATTAGTTGCGAACTTAATTGTTAATAGTTTAGCCTTCCCTTCCCTCCCCTCCCTTCCCCCCATCCCAGAGAGCCGACCCCCTTCCCCCTCCCCACACCGTCTTCCACCCACCGCTGCTCACGATGAGCATCATCAACCCAACGTGGCGCAAGGTAAGAAGGGTTCCATCTTGGTGGTTTAAATTTTTTATTTTTTCCCATCAGCAGCTAAGCAAACATCCCACATGGTACATACAAACAAGGGTATACATATAACCACTACAATTACACTCAAAACACTTAAGGGTGAGGTTAAAGTATATTTTTCTTTTGCCCTCTTCATGCCAAAAATGCTGATTAATTTCTTCATCACCCTTTATATATCCAATTCAATTTTTCTTATGATCTTATAATTTATTAAAATCTCCTACATTGGATTCACAGAGTTATGCTTCTTTCCTCCCTTTCCCCACATCGCTGTAAGTTTTTCCATCTCTGCAAGTTCCAACATCTTCAACATCAATGCATTCATTTTTGGTGTTATTTCATTTTTCCAGTTCTGTGCGAATAGCAATCTTGCTGCCGTCACCCAATACGAAAAAGCATTTCCCCCTTCTCTTTTATTTGTTTGTCCATTACTGCAAGTAAGAAAGCTTCTGGTTTCATTTCTTTAATGTTTTTTGGATTAAGGAGGGATTTGAGTCCAAAAGGTCTTGGCTTTTTTACAAGTCCACCAAAGACGATAAAAGGTTCCTTCTTCTTTTTTACATTTCCAACATTTACTTGAAGCCCCTTTAAACATTTTAGCTAATTTTACAGGTGACATATACGATCTGTACATCATCTTATACAAATTCTCTTGAAGATTTGCACATTGTGTAAATTTTAAACCCTTTCCCCACATATTTTCCCATTCTTCCATTAAGATATTATGCCCAATATTTTGTGCCCGTTTTGTCATACAATCTTTTACTTGTTCATCTTCTGTCTCACATCTTAACAACAATTTAGGGTCCCATCTTGGGAAGTGTCAGCTGGTGGCTCTGGAGAGAGAGGGCCAGCGGGGAATCGGGGGCTTTGCTTCTCCCACAGGCACTGGAGGAGATTTCATGGGTTAGGGGGTTCTGCCACAAGCGAAGACAAAATTGGGGCAGCTTTGCAGGGGGGAAGGCAGGGCACGTCCTGGGGCAGGAGGGAAGAGCCCTATTTCGATGACACCTCTTTCATGCCAGAAGTTAATCGCATGCACCTGGCCGCAGCTCTTTTGCCATCGCTCATATAAAATCACCAAACCTATCTTCGTTTTCTGCAGGAGAGAACGAAGAAATGTACTAAAAGGTGGGCTGTCAACTTATTAAAGATGACACCATTGAGTTGGGATATTTCCTTTCCCCCACAGCTGTACTAGGGACTCCACCGCCTTAATTTCAGAGGTGTTTCACTAGACAGGAGTTATGGGATGCCCACTTATGAAATTAATCTGGGCTACAGAATAAATAGAAGAAGACTCCACACATGTAGCTAGGTCATAATGAACGATTCTTCAATTCAAAAGAGTAAATCGAGCAAGGCCTGCCTTATCTTTCATTCTGGCACCTGCAGATGGAGATGTCCCAAACAGGGGTGGCCTCAATTCATTACGGTTTGGCCCCCTTTTGTGGTCGACTGAAGTCTTGTCAAGTTAGAATTCCAGTGTGCATAATTCTGGACTGCCTTTTTCAAACCACTTTTTCTTTTTGTGGGGATTTGCACCAAATCACACTTGCACAAATAGGCATCACTAATGCACTTTATTAGATCTATGCTAACGGGCATTAGTGTAAATGGGATGGAATTCTTGGACTTCCTTAAAAAAAGTATTGATTTTTTCAATGAGTGGATGATGGAACGAAAGACACCTGACAACATGCAAAACACAGGCAGAAAGACTGAACGAAATGCGTACACCCTGGGCCCAGCAAGTGCAGCCTGAATTACAGGAGTCAGAAGCGCTGCCAAGCCCTCTGTGGTCCACTGGAAACAGGCCAGTCTCCCCCAGGTAGACCACGCTCTGCCTCCCCCCCTGTCTTTTCTCAATGCCACAAGTGGGCTGACTTGCGTGATCCACGCTCTTTTCTTTTTAAAAAATGGAATTCCACTTTCACAGAAGTGTGTTTTACACAGATAAAGCTGAAGGCATCTGCCTGATCTCTGAAGCGCTACCCTAATCTGTTAGGCGATGCTGAGTGTGTTGTCTCCCTTCTGCCCGCCCTGGATCTCCCCTAAAACGTCGACACGTTCTCAGTCATCCTGGATTGGATCCGCCAGTTGTTGACCTGTTGTCCATCTTTCTCTTGCAGGACCTGGGTGTGACCAGCTACCCAGCAAGGCGGCTGCTGTGGGACTTCATGGTGGCGCAAGAACATCAGTTGCGTGTAAGTCTCCCAAAGCTCTGAACTTTCTTGTAGAGGTGGGAGGAAAAGTCAGGTAGGAAGTCCCAATTCCCAGACCTAGGAAGATGCCCTTACTTTACATGCAACAGGCCATAAAAACAACTAGTCGGTAGGTACATATTCAAAATGAATCTCAGCGGCCCCCCTCAGGAATGGGACCTTCGATGCCTGGAGGAGCCAGGGGAGCAGCTCCAGCCCATTAACTGAACCCATGTCCATAGGTGAGATTCCCTTTTCAGTGCATTTACAAACTTATCCCACGACTGAAAATTCCAAATGTGGACAGGTATAATCTAATGTTTCTGTATCTTTAATAGGTGCATCCCATAGTTGTGGGATAAGTTTGTAAATGCGCCGAGAAGGGAATTTCACCAATGTATGGTAGCAAACATGTATTACCCCCAGCGCAACAGATGAAGGATAAATGAGGGATGAGGAGGAAAGCCTAACACAGAATTTAGGAAAGGCCTACGTTTCCCCACCCCCAACATCTGCAAAGAGCAACTGAGTATTCATTGACAAAAAACATCAGTTTCAAAGTTCAACAGCTTGGGAGACAGAGTGTGCGCCTCCTTAAGCACTACACGCACACACACACACAAAAGCACACACTTTTGAGAAAACACAGGCAAAAGCTGCAGCAGGAGAATTGTCGTTTTGTTTAGTTACAAAGTATCTTTGTGGGGGTTGATCCAGGCATGGTGAACACAGCTAGGGTGACCATATGGAAAGGAGGACAGGGCTCCTGCATCTTCAATAGTTGTATTGAAAAGGAAATTTCAGCACATGTCGTTTGTATGCATGCAGCCACTGGTGGAATTCCCTCTTCATCACAACAGTTACAGCTGCAGGAGCGCTGTCCTCCTTTGTGTCTGGTCACTCTAGTATAGCGCCTGCAGCTTTAACTGTTGTGATGAAGAGGGAATTCCACCAGTGGCTGCATGCATACACAGGGCATGTGCTGAAATTCCCTTTTCTATGGAACTGTTAAAGGTACAGGAGCCCTGTCCTCCTTTTATATAGTCACCCTAGCCATATGAAACGGAGGACAGCGCTCCTGTATCTTTAACAGTTGCATAGAAAAGGGAATTTCAGCAGGTGTCATTTGTTTATATGTAGAACCTGGTGAAATTCCCTCTTCATCACAACAGTTAAAGCTGCAGGAGCTATACTACAGTGACCACATTTAAAAGAGGGCAGGGCTCTGGTCATCCTTTACAAAAAGTCATGAAATTCAAAAAACAAAAACCTACGGTTTATGAAACAACGTTAAGTACGTACACTTTTCCATCAAGCACCAAAACGCGGGGAAATTGGGAGTTAAGGCTCACCAACCTTAACGCCACATCCTCCATAAGGAGGCAGAAAGTCCCAGTGAAATTCTCATTCTGCCAAAGCAGATAAACCATGAGGACAGGATGGAGATTAGGATATGCAGAGGTGACTGTGGCGTTGTGGAAAACGGATGACGAACAGCTTAGAGCCGCCTACTTCTTTTTTTGTTTAGAGCAGCTCTTCCCCAACCTGGTGCCCTCCAAAGGTGTTGGACTGCAAGGACGGAGCAGGTAAGAACCCCCCTCCCGCCTGGGCCCTCACCTGGACCCGCTGCCGCTGCTGTGCGAACTGCGGCGCTAGCTCTCGGCAAGCCCCCACCCCAGCCCACCCCACTTACCTGCTCCGTCGTCGCTGGGCCCGGGCTTGGATCGAGCGCCCTGGTCCGCCCGGCAGCAAGTCCGCACCTGCAGCCTTGCTTCTGGGTGGACTCGGGGGCTCGATTCAAGCACAGGCCAGGCCTTGACGGATAAGGAAAGTGGTGGGGTGCGGGGGGGGCTTGCCTGGAGCTGCCACCCCAACAGTTCGTGCAGTGGCGGCTCCAGGTAAGGGGCCAGGCAGGAGGGGGGTTGCCTGGAGCTGCCACACTTTGTGCAGTGGTGGCGGCAGGTCCAGGTAAGGGGCCAGGTGGGGAAGGGGGGTTCTTATCTGCTCCGTCGTCGCCTGGCCCAGGCTTGAAGAGAGCCCCTGGGTCCACCCAGAAGCAAGGCTGCAGGTGTGGCCTTGCTTCCGGGTGCACCAGGGCGCTCGGTTCAAGCCCGGGCCCAGCGACAACAGAGCAGGTAAGTGGGGTGGGGTAGGGGGGGGCTTGCCTGGAGCCGCCGCCCTACGTTCCCCATCCTGCTGTCCCAGCATTCCTGACCATAGGGCATACTGACTTGCAATGATGGATCGTCGTAGTCCAACACCTTTGGAGGGCACCAGGTTGGGGAAGGGCTGCTCTAAACAAAAAAAGAGGTAGGTGGCTCTAAGTTGTTCGTCATCAGTTTTCCACAACCCCACAGTCACAACCCCACTGACCTGTCACTTTTTGTTTGATTGGAGGTACCCTTCCTATTACTACTTGTGTGCTATCTATTGATGTGTTTGTATGTAAATGATTTTCTTTATATTACTCTGTGTATAACATTGTGTTTTAAGGGTTTTTGGTCTTTGGTCTTTGTAAACCACCCACAGAGCCTAGGCTATTGGGGCAGTACAGAAATGGAATGAGAGAATGGGTGAATCAATGAATATCAAGGGAGGGCCAAGTTAACCTCCTCACTCAGGGGAGAACCGAACTGGGCGACCACAGGCCAGGCTAAGCTAGCTGACTTGGTTAGGCTCTCTCAGCATGACCTACATTACACAGTTGTAAGATATTCACACTTTTAAGGATGAATTGTGGCGGGGAACAGAACCATGGAAGCCCTATTGATCCTCTTCAAGAAAATGTGGGATATCGGTAAATAAACGTCTGCGGTTTTGTCATTCTTTCTGAAGCAGTATGCAGGTTAAATTCATTGTGGATTTCTTTGCCAGGTACTCTTCTCCCTTTCCCTCAGACACTGACATGGTTTGTGTGTTTTTCCTTCACAGAATCCCCATCAGAATCGCCTCACCACAGCAGCAGGCAAGGTTAGTGCCTCTTCCGTCTTCCGTGTTTTGCTGCCAAAGGCTGTTAATGGGAGGACGGCATGGGTTGCGGTTTAAACTTCCTTGGGGACCAGTAAGAATGGAAAGAGAGAACTCCAGGGCTCTTCTTCCAAAGCCTTTTGTGGGGGTGATCAGGTTTCTTTGTGGGATTGAGAGCATTGCAACATGAGGCTTTTCTTGTGCGCTCTCGATTGGTTACTCAGTTGGTGGTCAAGCCCTTTGGGGACTGGACATGTTGGTGGTCACACCCTCTTGGGCCGGCCATTTGTCCTCCTCTTTGGTTTCCAAAATATGGCCCCCCTATTATTAAGTGACCCCAAAGTTCAACTCCTCACTCAGGGGAGAATGTAACTGGGGGATCATGGGCGAGACGAAACTACTTCACATGTTTAGGCTCAATGAGCAGACCCTACCCCACAGTTGTAACTTACTCACACATTTTAAAGGTAAAATGGGCTGAGGAGAGGGAAGAAAACTGTGTAAGCTCTATTAAACTCCTTCAAGAAAACTTTGCATACAATAAATAAATACCACCTGACACATTTGTCACAGTTATCATCAGACCTTGCCAGTGTTTGTTTATTTTTGTTTCACAGAACGCATGCCTGGCCAAAGGCCAGCCAACCCCTGTGGTAGTCAAAGTAAGTGTGGCGTCTCCCTGTTCCATGTCTTGCTGCCCTGTGGGGATAGTGGGAAGGCAGCATGATGCACCCAGTTTATACATTTATATAGTTACGGCTTTACAAATTCTAAATTTAGCAGAAGGGTATGGTTCAATAAGCTCTGTCTCCTCCTCCCCATTGATATCAGGTTTCACTGGAACCATAAACGTTGCCTCCTTCCTCTTTCTCATTTGGGGGCTCCGTTCCACTGCTGATCTCTTTGGAAGATCTGGGTCAGTCACTACCTCTCAGCCTAACCTTCCTCACAGGATTGATGTGGGGGTAATGGGGAGGAAAGGCAGAACATCAATGTCATTATATATGTGTGTGTATATATATGTCTGTGTGTGTGTATACACCAGAAAAGCAGAACGACATCAAGAATGTGTGGTAGGTGCAACTTGCGCTCAATCTCAGTAAGTTCACCCTGAGGTTTGGCAGCGCTGGTGGCCCTCAGGGCTGTTGTTCCCTAACCTTGACGTACAAACAAAGGGTGGGTTGAGAAGAAGACACTACCGGAAGAAATTCGAGCAAAGCAGAGCCTCCCACTGACTGAACCTTTTTGTCGCCTGCTCAGGAACCCATGATACCATCCAAAGAACTGTCCCACCAAATAGCTGCAGCCCTGGAAGCCTTAGAAGTAAGTCTTCTTCAGGTCTAACGTTCCTGATGGAGGGTGGAGCGAGGAGCCAGGGAAGGAACAAGGAACGAGGCCGTGAATGTGGCCTCTGTTGTGCCAAGAGCATCCAAGAGATGCTTCCTTTTCCTCGGGGGCATTTCCCAACATGTGCACCTGAATGCAAAGTGAATTCAGCGTAGATTTCATAAAAGTTTGATCTTCTGCCTCCCCTTCAGACACCCTTTTATGGCTCTTTTTGTTTCACAGAAACATGTGGTTTCGAGGTGGCAAAGTCTGCTCGTGGCTGTGGGAAGTGAGGTCAGTGGCCGTTCTGTGTTGTCTGTTTTGCTGCCCGGTGGTGTTATTGGGAGGAGATGGTGAGCTGGGATTTAGATGTCCCTGGGCCCCTGAAAGGATATTGTTGGAAATTCGCAGCGTGTTACGCCTTGCGCTCTTCTTTCATTTTTGTGGCGTATTGGTGAGATTAATACGGTAAGTGGCTGGATGAGGGTGAACAAGCTGAGGTTGAACCCAGGGGAGATGGAGGTGCTGTTGACTGTTGTCTCATCCTTCCCATTGATCTGTTGACTGAGTGATCTGTTGACTGAATTTTTCCAGGAAACATCTGTACCGAGCAGTGCCTGGGAAGAGGCAGTCGCAGAGGCGTTGAAAGCCCTGGACGTAAGTCTCCTACAGATCTGACATTGCTGGTGGACGGCGGAGGGAGGGAGTCAGCGAAGGAGCAAGACCATGGTTGGGGACATTCTAGTGTAGGTTGTTACGGGTGCCTGACTGGGTCCAGGAGTCCAGAGGACTCTCCACTGCCTCTCCACCCACTGGGCCCAGCGTCTTTGGGGGCAACCAGGTCACTAAGAAGCTCACGCAGTGGCATGAGCAGGGGCGGGATTGGTGGTGGCGTGGCAGCTGACTAAGGCAGAGGCGGGCAAGTCTCTCCAGTCATATTCTAGCGCCAGCAGCATCCAAGAGATCCTCCCCCCCCCCCACGAGGGACTTTTCCTGAAGATCTACATCAAAATGGGTGGTGAATTCACGGTGGATGTCCGAAATCCCTTTGGATTTAATTATTTCTCTTTTTTGCTTCACAGACTCGCTGGGCTTCCTTAGGAGAGGCTTGGGCCACGGAGGTGACTAGGGAGGTCAGTGGCTCTTCTCTTCTGTCTGTTTTGCTAAAGACAGGAGACAATATATTAATTTCTTATTCATTATGCAGAGTTTTATACTGCTTTCTAATAAAACTATCAAAGTACTTAACATAATAATAGATTTAGAGTAAACTATAATAAAATATTTATTTATTTATTGCATTTTATACTGCCCAATATTTGAAGCTCTCTGGATGGTTTAGAAAAATTAAAACCAAAAAAAGCATTCAAAATATAAAACAAACAATATAAAAGCATAGTATAAAATATAAAAACACAACCAGAGAAAACTGAGCAGCAATGCAGAAATTAATACAGATCTAAAATATAAATTCATAACAGCAAAGTTAAAATTAAGTTAATAGGCTGTTAAATGCTGAGAGAATAAAAAGGTCTTCACCTGGTGTCTAAAAGAGTACAGTGTAGGTGCCAGGCGAACCTCTTTAGGGAGCTCATTCCTCAGCCAGGGTGCCACAGCACAGAAGGCCCTGCTCCTCCTGGTAGCCACCTGCCTCACTTCCTTTGGCAGGGGCTCACGGAGAAGGACCCCTGAGGATGATCTTAGTGTTGTGGCAGGTACATATGGGAGGAGGTGTTCCTTCAGACAGCTTGGACCCAAGCTGTTAAGGGCTATGAACGTTAATACCAGCACTTTGAATCGGGCCCGGACCTAGCAGCTGGAAAAGGACTGGCGTGATGTGGTCTCGTTGGCCAGTCCCTGTTAGCAAAGCTGCTGCCCCGTTTTAAACCAGCTGAAGTTTCTGGACACTTTTCAAAGGCAGCCCCATATATAACACAGATCAGAGGTTATCAGAGCATGGATAACTGTAGCAAGACTATCTCTGTCAAGATGAGGACGCAGTTGGTATATCAGCCTAAGCTGATAAAAGATGCTCCTTGCCACTGAGTTCACCTGTGCCTCAAGTGATAGTTTTGGATCCAAGAGCACCCCCAAACTACGAACCCAATCCATTAGGGGGGAGTGCAACCCCCTCCAGAACAGAGTGAACACCACCTAGCCGAACAGGTGAACCACCTGCTAACAGTACCTCTGTCTTGTCTGGATTGAGTCTCAGTTTCTTGGTCCTCCTCCAGTCCATTACTGTTGTCAGGCACTGATTCAGAACAGCCACTTCCACCACCTTCTGGAATTGGCCCTCCAAGTAGGAGCAGAGCCACTGCAACACAGTGCCTCCAACTCCCAACCCAGGCAACCTTTCCAGAAGGATACCAAGGTCGATGGTATCAAAGGCCCCTGAAAGGTCCAAGAGAATCAACAGGGTCGCACTCCCCCTGTTCCTCTCCCGGCAAAGGTCATCCCACAGGGCGACCAAGGCAGTTTCCGTTCCAAAATCATAACTGAACAATCAACCTCTAACTGCCTGTGGTTATTTATTTATTTATTTATTTATTTATTTATTTATTTAAAACAATTATACCCCGCCCTATATCATTAATATCTCAGAGCAGCGTACAGATAAAAACATACAGTATAAAAACTAGGGATGTGCTCCGCTCCGATTAGGAGCGTAGAAGCAGTAGCGGATTGGCCTGCTCCGCCTTACCCAGAGGCGGAGTAGGAGCGGACCGCGGACCCCCTAGAAGCAAGGCGAAGAGAAGCGACCATTTTTCGGAGCTCCGAGTTCAGGCGGAGCGCTCCGGTCGCCATCTTGAAAACATTTCGCCATAGGATTGCATTGCGGCAAATAATCGCGCATAACTACGTTGTTTTTGAAGCTATCGTTCTGGAAATTCTTGTGCACAGAGAGTCGTGGATGGGGGTCATTTTGAGACCACTCTCACCTCTCTGCGTGCTGTGGTTCACGTGCAATATTTTTTTAAAAATCGGGTCAACCGCGGGGCTCAAACTGCGTTTCGGCTTTTCGCCCATAGGATTGCATTGAGGGAAAGAATCGGGGATAACTGGGGGGGGGTTTAAGCTATCGTTCTGAAAATTCTTGTGCACAGAGAGTCGTGGATGGGGGTCATTTTGAGACCACTCTCAACTTTCTGCGTGCTGTGGTTCACGTGCAATATTTTTTTAAAAATCGGGTCAACCGCGGGGCTCCGTTTCGGCTTTTCGCCCATAGGATTGCATTGAGGGAAAGAATCGGGGATAACTGGGGGGGGGTTTAAGCTATCGTTCTGAAAATTCTTGTGCACAGAGAGTCGTGGATGGGGGTCATTTTGAGACCACTCTCAACTTTCTGCGTGCTGTGGTTCACGTGCAATATTTTTTAAAAAATCGGGGTTTGGGTTTTTTTTATTTTTTTTTTTTATTTTTTTGGAAGCGATGACAGGCACATTCAACTCCCAATCCTGATGAGAATTGATCTCCTCAGAAAGCATCCTCCTCCAATCCCAGCGTTGGAGGGGGGACTAAGGCAGACCCACCCTGAGAACTTTCTGTTTTGTGTCTCTTTGTGGGTTGGCGTTCGTGGAGGGAACACTTACTTAGCTAGTGCTCCTGCTTTGGAGATAGATTAATTTAATATAGGTTTAGTTTGGCGCGTGTGTGTGTTTGTTTGCTTCTTTCTGACTTGTAGCTTAGTTTGCCCTGTGTTTTCCCCTTACTTTGATTTAATATAAACTTTATTTTTGAATTTTGGAGTGTGTGGTTGGGTTGGTTGCCCCCCCCTTCCCTGTATTAAAGCCTGACTGTTCTGCTTTTGTGAAAGCTTTCTTTTGAAAGCATACACACACTTTTTGTCCCATTTCCCTACATTTATATTCTTAAACATATTTTATTATATTCTTTCACATAGTCCATTAGTATATATTCTCATACATATTATATTAGTATTCATATTTTGTTCTTCTTATAGTAGTGGTTGGTTCTTTTTCCCCCTCCCCTCTCTTAAATCCTGATTGTGTTTCCTTCTATCTTCTATATACCAAATATACCAAAAAAATTGGATTCTCTTTTTCTTCTCTGTGTAACTTCGACGGAGTGGGCTGCTTTTGTCAAGTTCAACAGGCAGCCACAGATTGAGCATTTTGGGGAAAGCATACGCACACCATTTCCCTATTCTTAAACATATTATTATTATATTCTTTGACATAGTCTTAGTAGTCTATTAGTATACATTCTCATACATATTATAGTAGTGGTTGGTTCTTTTCCCCCCTCCCCTCTCTTAAATCCTGATTGTGTTTCCTTCTATCTTCTATATACCAAATATACCAAAAAAATTGGATTCTCTTTTTCTTCTCTGTGTAACTTCGACGGAGTGGGCTGCTTTTGTCAAGTTCAACAGGCAGCCACAGATTGAGCATTTTGGGGAAAGCATACGCACACCATTTCCCTATTCTTAAACATATTATATTATATTCTTTGACATAGTCTTAGTAGTCTATTAGTATACATTCTCATACATATTAGTAGTAGTAGTATTCATATTTTGTTCTTGTTATAGTAGTGGTTGTCCCATTTCTTGTCCCATTTCCCTACATTTATTAGTAATATTCTTAAACATATTATTATATTCTTGTAGATATTCTTAGTAGTAGATATATATATATATATTAGTATATTCTCATACATATTAGTAGTAGTATATTTTATTGTTCTTGTCCCATTTCCCTACATTTAAACATATTATATCTTCTTATACATATTCTTAGTAGTACCTTATACATAGTATTAGTAGTATTAATATTTTGTTAGTCATCATGAAAAGAGGAAGCAGGCGTGCTGAAAGCAGCAAGGCTCAGTCTGCCAGCAGTAAGCAGGCTTCCTCTCCTCCTGTGAAACTCAAACGGGCAACTCCTTGGCTGACTGCTCCAAAACAGAAGCAGGACAAGCAGCAGGCAGAGCCACTCTCTTCTGCAACTTGTGCCCGGCGTTCTCTTTTTGAGGGTGGGAATGGGAAAAGTGCCCGTTTGCAAGAGGCACGTGGCAGCAGTGCCATTAGAGGAGGAGGAGTATCCCCAACTCCTTCATTCTCCTTTCAGCCCACGAGCCCGATGATGGACCTAGACGAGGTCCTCAGCACAGTGGAGGGGGGGGAGGAGGAGGAGGAGGCGGTGGGCCTCCAGGATGTGGGGGCTGAGGAGGAGCAGCAGCAGGCCGAGGCTCTCTCCCCAGTCTCATCCCACACCCCTGTTTCTGTGGCAACACCAGAGAGCTCAGGCGGGCAATTGGTGGTGTCACCACGGAAACGAAAGACAAGCATCGTGTGGGACCACTTTGAGTTGGGAGCGGATCCCCGCTTTGCTGTCTGTCGCCACTGCAAACTCAGCCTAAGCAGGGGTTCATCGACAGGGCATTATGGAACCAGCAGCATGAAGATGCATCTTAAGAGGCAGCACCAGTCGGTCTTGCTGGGGAAAGAGGCGGGCAAGGCGACTGGTTCCAGGGGAAAGCCGAAGGCGGCGGCTGCTGCTGCTGCTGCTGCTGCTGCTGCTGCTGGCACTTCCAGTCTCAGCTCTCCATCTCCCATCCCCACAAGGGTTAGGCAGGCAACCCTGCCGGAAATGGGGTGGGGGAAGTATGGAACCACAAGATGGCGTTTTCCAACGCCCTCCCAGATCACCACGTCAATCGGTGAGATGGTGGCGTTGGACGACCAGCCATTCAGCCTCGTCGACAACGCAGGCTTCAAGAGGCTGATGGCGCTTGTGGTGCCATACTACAAGCTGCCGTGTCGCACCACCCTGAGCAGGCGGGTGGTGCCTTCCCTGTACCGTTCCTGCAGGGAGTTAGTGCTGGGTCGTCTGTGCCAGGCAGAGGCACGGATGGTGCACTTCACCTTGGACATTTGGTCCAGCGAGGGCGGAGTGCACGCTTACCTGTCCCTGACGGCACACTGGTGGGCAGCCGTGGGGCAGGAAGGATCCAGCACTACAGGGACTGGCAAGGAGGGCTACTGCTGGGCCCTCCTCCACACGCAAGTGATGGACCAGTCCCACACGGCAGGGGAGATTACGGAGGCCATGAACCGCATGGTGGATGGGTGGCTAGCTGGGCAGAAGGTCACCCGCGGTTACATGGTCACGGACGGGGGAGCCAACATGGTGAAGGCGGTGCGCGACGGCGGATTCGAGGGCGTCCGCTGCATCGCGCACGTCTTGAACCTGGTGGTGAGGGATGGCCTTGGGATGGGCAGCAGCAAGCCCAACCTCGGTCCCCTGTCCGGGATCCGTAACCTCCTGGAGAGCTGCAGAAAGGTGGCAGGCCATTTCCACCACAGCGTCAAGGGCAGTCGCTTGCTGCGGGAGAAGCAGGAGGAGTTGAATCTCCCGCAGCACAGGCTAGTGCAGGATGTGGTGACACGCTGGAACTCCACCTACCTGATGCTGGAGCGGATGGTGGAGCAACAGCGTGCCATCCACGACTTGTTCAGGGTCAGGGACATGGGCGTCCACCACCTGGGCAAGCAGCAGTGGGACGCCATGTCCCAGCTGGTGGCGGTCCTCAAGCCGTTCCTGAACGCCACCGAGACCCTGAGCAAAAGCTCTGCCCTCCTCAGCCAGGTGATCCCTGTATGCAGGCATCTCCAGAAACAGATGGGCGACTTTCTGGAGTACAGGGATCCCGTCACCGGCAGGCGCTTCGAGCCCGAGGTCCGCGAAGCGGTGACTAGGCTGAGGGACGGCGTGACGCGGAGGCTGGAGCCCATCCAAACCGACAGGGTCCACATGTTGGCAGCCATGTGCGACCCTCGTGTGAAGGATGGGCTTTGTGGGCCAAATAGCAGGCAGCACTGGGTGGAAACGCTGGTGGGCGAAGTGCGGGCGGCATGGGCCAAGAGGGTGGGGCAGAGTGAGGCAGAGGAGCAGGCCACCCCTCCCCGCAGCAGCACCAGCAGCACCAGCAGCAGCCTCACCTGCATCCCTCCCAGCAGCAGCACAGGCGAGGGGTATTGGGAAGAGGCTCTGCACACCGTGTTTGGGCAGAGACCCTCCCCAGCCACCAGCCAGGATGACGCTGCAACCACCGTGCAGCGTTACCTGTCAGAGCCCATCGAGGACTCCTCCATGGACCCCCTGGCCTACTGGTCATCCCGTTTTCAGATTTGGCCGGACCTGGCGCGGGTGGCCATGGATCGACTCAGCTGCCCACCCACCAGTGTTCCAAGCGAGAGGGTGTTCTCTATGGCGGGCGACATAGTGACCCCTCACCGCTCTCGCTTGGAGCCGGACTTGGTGGAGCAGCTGGTCTTTCTGAAGGGCAATCTCCCCCTGCTGGGATACCCCACCCTCAAGCCCTCGTGGGAGTGACAGGCAGGCTCCCTTTAATTCCACCCCTCCTTGGGTTGGCAGGCACACTACAGTTCAGGCAGGCTGGTTTTTTCTCTGTAGGCACTAGGCAGAGTTTGTCACCGTGCGTGTGTGTGACTGACTGTGAGGGCAAAGCACCGCACTTGAGTTCATTTCATTTCTGTGGCGTCCGGTACAGCTTAGTCAACTCATCCGGATAGTTTTCCACCCAGTTCCAAAAGACTCCATTTATTTATTTATTTATTTATTTATTTATTTAATTACATTTATATACCGCCCCACAGCCAAAGCTCTCTGGGCGGTTTACAACCGTTTGTCCATGATTGACTGCACGTTTAGGTGAGGTGCAAGCAGGGGGCAAGGCAATGCCTGGCACCACCACCACCACTAGCCAGGCTGCCTCTCTCCAGCAGTCCACGGGTCGCCCTTTGGAGTGCCCTGGGAGTGGAAGACGTACTCCCTGATCCAGAAGTATGGTTTTTTGAGAAGCAAACAGGCGAGTCCTCGCCTTTGAGAAGCAACCTTTCACTTGAACTCATGGAAGTCATTGACTTCAGCACAGCCACTACATAGAGGCTGTGGACCTCTGGGTGACTCCATCAGTGTGCTGATTTTGAGAAGCAACCTTTCACTGAAACTCATTCACTTCCCCAATTGAGGGTGAGGGAGGTTACACTCCAGCAGTCCACGGGTCGCCCTTTAGATAGCTCGGGGATCAAATGGAGTCCTTGATCTGTGTGCTGATTTTGAGAAGCAACCTTTCACTGAAACTCATTCACTTCCCCAATTGCGGCTGGTACTCCAACAGTCCACCGAACGCCCATAGCACAGCCACTTAGTGCATAGGGACAGTTTAAGTTTCCTCCTGAGAAGTGAGCACTCACTTCAACTCATGACAGCCATTGACTTCACCACAGCCACTACTGCGGATGCTGTGGTCCTCCAGGATGTGGGGATAAGTAGCAGTCGCTGGTCGAGCTTCTCTCCCCAGTCTCATATGGAGCAATTTTGAGCTCTCACTTCGACTTCAAGTTCAGACACTTGAGCACAGCCCCTACGGTGGAGGCACAGCTGGCCGTGCCTCTCTCCCCAACCACTGACTGCACAGGGACAGTTTAAGTTTCCTCCTGAGAAGTGAGCACTCACTTCAACTCATGACAGCCATTGACTTCACCACAGCCACTACTGCGGATGCTGTGGTCCTCCAGGATGTGGGGATAAGTAGCAGTCGCTGGTCGAGCTTCTCTCCCCAGTCTCATATGGAGCAATTTTGAGCTCTCACTTCGACTTCAAGTTCAGACACTTGAGCACAGCCCCTACGGTGGAGGCACAGCTGGCCGTGCCTCTCTCCCCAACCACTGACTGCACAGGGACAGTTTAAGTTTCCTCCTGAGAAGTGAGCACTCACTTCAACTCATGACAGCCATTGACTTCACCACAGCCACTACTGTGGATGCTGTGGTCCTCCAGGATGTGGGGATAAGTAACAGTCGCTGGTCGAGCTTCTCTCCCCGGTCTCGTCCCACCCCTCTTCCGCTGTAACCCTGTCTTTGAGAAGCAAGCTGTCACTTCAACTCATGGACTTCCCCTATGTGCGGGTGGTACTCCAGTAGTCGACCGATCGCCCATAGCACAGCCACTTAGTGCGTAGGGACAGTTTAAGTTTCCTCCTGAGAAGCAAGCTGTCACTTCAACTCATGGACTTCCCCTATGTGCGGGTGGTACTCCAGGTGTCCACCGATCGCCCATACCACAGCCACTTTGTGTGTACGGACAGTTTAATTTTCCTGAGAAGTGAGCACTCACTTCAACTCATGGACTTCCCCAATTGCGGCTGGTACTCCAACAGTCCACCGAACGCCCATATCACAGCCACTTAGTGCATAGGGACAGTTTAAGTTTCCTCCTGAGAAGTGAGCTTTCACTTCGACTCATGACAGCCATTGACTTCACCACAGCCACTTCTCGGTGGATGCTTTGTTCCACCAGGATGTGGGTGAGGAGGATTAGTTGCAGCAGCTGGCCGAGCGTCTCTCCCCAGTCTCGCAATTCAAGTTATCTGAGAAGTGAGCTTTCACTTCGACTCATGGACTTCCCCTATGTGTGGGAGGTACTCCAGCAGTCGACCGATCGCCCATAGAACAGCCACTTAGTGTGTACGGACAGTTTAATTTTCCTGAGAAGTGAGCACTCACTTCAACTCATGAAACTCATGAAAGCCATAGACTTCCGAAGCAACCTCTCTCTCCTCAGTCTCATCCTCTTCCTCTTCCCCTTCTGCTGTAACCCGTCTTTGAGAAGCAAGCTTTCACTTAAACTCATCATTCACTTCCCCAACTGAGGGAGGTAAAGTCCAGCAGTCCACGGGTCGCCCTTTGGAGTGCCCTGGGAGTGGAAGACGTACTCCCTGATCCCGAAGTATGGTTTTGAGAAGTAAGCTGTCACTTGAACTCATGAGCCTCTGTGCAAAAGCTGTCCTTGTGTGTGTGGTTGTGAGTGTTACTGCAGCTGCCTGTCTCGCTGCGAAAATGAAACAGGCAAGTCCTCGCCTTTGAGAAGCAACCTTTCACTTAAACTCATGGAAGTCATTGACTTCAGCACAGCCACTACGTAGAGGCTGTGGACCTCTGGGTGACCCGATCAGTGTGCTGATTTTGAGAAGCAACCTTTCACTGAAACTCATTCACTTCCCCAATTGCGGCTGGTACTCCAGTAGTCCACCGAACTCCCATAGCACAGCCACTTAGTGCATAGGGACAGTTTAAGTTTCCTCCTGAGAAGTGAGCACTCACTTCAACTCATGACAGCCATTGACTTCACCACAGCCACTACTGCGGATGCTGTGGTCCTCCAGGATGTGGGTGAGGATTAGTCGCAGCAGCTGGTCGAGCTCCTCTCCCTGGTCTCGTCCCACCCCTCTTCCGCTGTAACGCCCTCTTTGAGAAGCAAGCTGTCACTGAAACTCATGAAAGCCATAGACTTCCGAAGCAACCTTTCACTTCAACTCATTGACTTCCCCTTTGAGAAAAAGCTAAGCTCCAGTAATGCACCGTTTTTCCGTGGGACAGCTCTCTTTCGAGAAGCTGCACTGCATATGCAGCAGTGCCATGGCTTTGAGAAGCCGAGACCCATCCCAGCCACCGGGAACCGGAGGAAAACTCCAGCAGTCCACGGGTCACCCTTTAGATAGCTCGGGGATCAAATGGAGTCCTTGATCTGTGTGCTGATTTTGAGAAGCAACCTTTCACTGAAACTCATTCACTTCCCCAATTGCGGCTGGTACTCCAACAGTCCACCGAACTCCCATAGCACAGCCACTTAGTGCATACTAGGGACAGTTTAAGTTTCCTCCTGAGAAGTCAGCACTCACTTCGACTCATGACAGCCATTGACTTCACCACAGCCACTTTGTGTGGGATGCTGTGGTCCTCCAGGATGTGGGGATTAGTAGTAGTCACTGGTCGAGCTTGTCTCCCCGGTCTCGTCCCACCCCTCTTCCGCTGTAACCCTGTCTTTGAGAAGCAAGCTGTCACTTCAACTCATGGACTTCCCCTCAGAGAAAAAGCTAAGCTCCAGCAGTCCACCGATCTCCCGTAGCACAGCCACTACGTTTCCTGAGAAGTGAGCTCTCACTTCAACTCGTCTTGTAGTGCGCCCGCCGAGTTGAGCACAGCCACTACAGTGGAGGCGCCTGCCCGCCTGCCTGGGAGCCATCCTTGTGAGGTAGCTGGATCTGCTGGGACTGACTCCCCCACAGATCTATGGCTTACTTGTGCAAGGTACCAGCTTTTCTGGGCCCGCCAACCCATGCCTGCCTGCCTGTCTGCCCGCCTCCCCCGGGGTGCTGCTGTGGTGGGGCATCTGCCAGGACTGACTCCTCGCCTACTCTGCCTGCCTCTCTGCCCGCCTGGTGCCTGGTTTGCTCCCAATCGTCCTCCTCTGTGCCCCTCAAGGCGTAACTGCTGGCTTAGAAAGAAAGAACCAGCCATCTTTGCCTCACTTTGCGCCCACTTATGGGTTGGTTTGCTATGCGTTAGTGCTCAAGCCATCCTTGCGGCACTACAATGCATGCTGCCTGCCTGCTTTCCCTCCCTTCTCCCCTTCCCGCCTTGCAGCGATGGTGTATGTGTCTTGCTTTGACTAAGGGGAGAAGTCCTTCCTGCGCTCACTTAGACTTTATCAAATTCAATAATCCCTTTTTCAAATGTGCCAGAAGATTTAGGGTTATCTCGTGGCATGTTGGGATTGCCTTGGAACTGGCCCCATTGAGCTGTCTGCAATTGCAACTTTAAATCCCTGACATACTGGAGTGTTCAAATTTCAAAAGTTCCCCTAACATCAGGGGATGATGGGATTGCCTTGAAACTTGGTGTCCATGGGGACACATGGGTAAGCTGTCATGGGACCAAAGGATAGGTTTCTAACGTGCAAATTGACGTAGTTGTAGAATGGGACTTGATTTGGGGTGAGTTAAAAAGTTTAAGCCGCGCCAAAAATCAGGGGATGATGGGATTTGCTTGCAACTTGGCGTGCATGTGGACACATGGATAAGCTCTCATGGTGCCGAGTTTGAGGTTTCTAACATGCAAATTGACGGAGCTATCCCAAGGGGTGTGAATGGGGTGCCCGATTTTCATAAATTCCCCAAAAATCAGGGGATGATGGGATTGCCTTGAAACTTGGCGTGCATGTGGACACGTGGATAAGCTATCATGGTGCTGAGTTTGAGGTTTCTAACGTGCAAATTGACGTAGTTGTAGAATGGGACAATTTGGGGTGAGTTAAGCCATGCCAAAAATCAGGGGATGATGGGATTTGCTTGCAACTTGGCGTGCATGTGGACACATGGATAAGCTGCCCTGGTGCCGAGTTTGAGGTTTCTAACATGCAAATTGACGGAGCTATCCCAAGGGGTGTGAATGGGGTGCCCGATTTTCATAAATTCCCCAAAAATCAGGGGATGATGGGATTGCCTTGAAACTTGGCGTGCATGTGGACACGTGGATAAGCTATCATGGTGCTGAGTTTGAGGTTTCTAACGTGCAAATTGACGGAGCTATCTAAAGGGGTGTGAATTAGGGTTATGGGAGGTGCGTTAGAGGGTAGAGCCGCGCCAAAAATCAGGGGATGATGGGATTTGCTTGCAACTTGGCGTGCATGTGGACACATGGATAAGCTGCCCTGGTGCCGAGTTTGAGGTTTCTAACATGCAAATTGACGGAGCTATCCCAAGGGGTGTGAATGGGGTGCCCGATTTTCAAAAATTCGCCAAAAATCAGGGGATGATGGGATTGCCTTGAAACTTGGCGTGTGTGTGTATACGCCCATGAGGTGTCATGGTGCCAAACGTGAGGTTTCTAACTTCAACGGAAAAAAAGTTGTTTACTTTTTTAGCTTTCAATGCAACCCTATGGGGGGGCAAAAACGGAGCTCCGGATCCGGATCCGGAGCTCCGAGCGGAGCGGAGCGGAAGTGGGCGGAGCGGGGGCGGGGCGGAGCGACCCGCTCCGAAAAATGGCGGATCTGCAAGTGAAGCGGAGCGGGGGGTCCGTGCACACCCCTAATAAAAACAATAAATATGCACAGTTAAAAACAAATTAAACCATGGTTTAGACTTTGACTGCATTCTGACGTCACAATAACCCACCATGGGCACACCCCTATTTCTTACCCACCCCTCCATTTTGATCGAGGCAGGGAACAACAATAAACGATAAAATACATAATACTCCATTAAAACATAATTTACATTCTTAAAAACATCCTAAAAAACATCGTGCAAACGTTTTAGAAATATCTTAAAATTCCATTCGATAATAATAATAATTCACTGAATTGTTCCAGGAAACATCTGTACCGTGGAATGCCTGGGCCCAGGCAGTGAATGCAGCCCTCCTAACTTTGGAAGTAAGTCTTCTCCAGAGCGAACATGGCTGGTGGATGGTGGAGGGCGGGAGTCAGCGAAGGAGCAAGGCCATGAATGGGGCATGGTAGCATAGGATGTTCTACTTCTGGGGGTGCAACCAGGATCACTGTCTGACAATGTGGGATGAGGGGAATATGTACTCCGGCGTAAGCTGCCTGATATCTGGGTGTTTCCTCCCCTCTCCCTGGTCAAAATGGTTCAGAAAGAAGCTGAGGTAATCCTGGGGTAAATAATAGATTCATAAAAATAGCTTGATGAATGTGTTGGCCAATCAGAATTCCCTGACTTTCCCAAGGGCAGCCCCTCAGGGCAGCCCTCAAGCCAAAGGAACGTAAACGTAGGGGAGCTTGAGTGGTGAAAGGGGGAAGTTATCAATTACGCTATAGCCCAAAATAGAGTTTATGTACTGGTATTTTCACAGGAGTCAGAAACATCATCCGCAACTTCACCTTCTCCTCCACCTCCTGCAACAGCATCTGCTACACCTCCTACAACAACAACAGGGCAACCATCTTCACAGGTAAGATCACCTTCTCCGCCCTCTCCTTTTCCTCCTCCATCATCCACAGCATCTTGAAATGAGAGGCAACAGTGGTTCTGCAGTCAACCCATTGACTCCATTTTGACTGGGAAGCAGGGCCATTCCACCAGCCCTGCTGAAAGACCGGTCCTTCCCTGCACAGTAGAAAGGGAGGTAAAAAGATGGGAAATAGCATGTAGGGATAGTCCAAGGGAATGCAGACCACCCGCCTGATGGCATTCTTTCCTTCTATTTAGGCCGAAGGGAACCTCCCCCCAAGCAGAAAGCGGGCGTGGAGGAAGAGGAATGCAGCTCCATTGGAGCCGTCAGAGGAAGAGGTAAGGCAATCCATTACACTGCACTCTCTGCTCACAGAGCTATTTGGCTCTTTAAAAACTCACCACATGAGTTGGTGGAAGCCCCTGAGGATGACCCTGGGACCCCAGTAGAACTGGCTGCCATTTCAGGGGATGGGGGAGGGAAACTCACAGTGTGGTGTCCTTCTGCGAGAGCTTGTGTTGGTCACTGCCTGTAGAGCCACTGCGACAAAGTGCGTCAAGGGGTTTTGAAGGGACAAGATGCAATGCTGCTGCCCTTTTCAGCAGCCACCCAGCTTCTCCCACAAAACTGAAAAACACATGGAGGCTGAAATTGTGTTGTCCCTTGGGAAGGGGGATTGTTGGCCCCTCAGCCTCCTCTCCCACGGGGGTCCCTAAGAGTCAGAAAACCACGGAGGCCCTCATCAGCCATTACAAACGTCTCTCTCTCTCTCTCACTCACTTTCAGATTAGGAAGCCAAAAAATGAAGGGCCCGAAAGGAAAAGGTTTGGAATTTTCTTTTGCTTCGATGTTTCAGAAATGCTGGTGGGAAATGTGACATTGGGGATGGGGTTTTGTGGTGTGGCACCATGCCCTGGTCATGCATAGAGATGAGTAGGAACTAGGGCTGTGCTCCAGTCCGATTCGGATCGTGAATCCGGGGCATAGCGACCCGATCCGTCTTCACCAAAGGCGGATTCGAATCGGGTCAGGGGGAGCTGTGGATGGAGGTGAAACGGTTCACCTCCATCTGGAGCTCCAAACGCAGGTAAGTAAGGGGGAGGGGGGCTCACCTGGCGGCGGCACCGCTGCCACACCCCATAGAAACCACTTGGACTCATTCCTCTAATGTCTCTGTTTTTGCAGGATGAGAATGGAAAGATACTGGTTCTGGTAGTGCTCCTGCCCCCTTTTCCTTCCTTCCTCCCTTTTCCCCTCTCTCTCTCTCTCTCTCTCTCTCTCTCTCTCTCTCATTTTTCTTTCCTTCTTTTTCATCTCTCTCTTTCTCATTCCCTTTTTCCTTTTTTTTCCTTTTTTAATGAAAAACATTTACAACCTATACAGCATGCATCGCCTGGGAGGGCTGAACCTACCAGAGCCCGGGGTCAGTGGGCACTCGTGTCCTCCCTGCTGCCGCGGCGATCACCCACGCGCAAGCGTGATCGTCCACTCCCTGATGTGGTCCAGGATACTCTGGTCCCTGGAGGGGTCCTCATGTGTTCCACGGGCACCACGCAGATGCCTGCTTCGGCTTTTGGGAGATGCAGTCGGCTGTGGGGCGCCTGCAGAACACACGAGAACTCCTCCAGGAACTGGAGTGTTCTGGACCACGTCAGGGAGTGGGCGATCACGCTTGTGAGTGGGCGGTTGCAGTGGCAGCAGGGAGGACGTGAGTGCCCACTGATCCTGGGCTCTGATAGGCTCAGCTCTCCCAGGCAATGCATGCTGGGAGTTTTATTTATTTATTTTATTTATTTATTTCATTTATTACATTTATATCCTGCCCCATAGCCGAAGCTCTCTGGGCGATATATTTTTATTTATTTATTTATTTATTTATTTATTTATTTATATAGCACCATCAATGTACATGGTGCTGTACAGAGTACAAAATATCTGTACAGATATACAAAAGTCGTAGGCTGTTTCTTCTTTACAGCCTAGAGCTGTGCATTAAAAAGGTGGTTTTCCATCATAAAATGGCAGATCCCTTACGAAATGACCATCGTAATTTGGATTTCAAATTCTGAGGCCCGAGGCTTGCACAGACCTAGTTGTAACTAGGACAGTGTCTCTTTTAAAATTCGGAGGTTTTGCCTCACATTTGTCAAGGCAGAAATTAAACTGAACCAAAGTACACTCCTCTCCCTTTAGTTTCTACTATCAGCATATAGACAAACAGAAAATGAAGATACAGAAAATCAATTGATATCTTGAGTATACTGAACTAGTTTCCAGATACATTGGTCTTAACCCACAAGGTCCTTTGTATTGACAAGTTCAGCCTCTCCCTGGCCTTGGGATATCACCTTCAATGGCGCAGGGTAACTGCCCGTTCTCCCGGCTCACCCAATGGGTGTCACTGGATGTTCTAGCTCTGAAGTTACTTCATCAGGAGAGACGCCGAAAGCAGTGGCATGATCTGAAGCAGGGATTGTGGTCCTTTCAGTCTCTCCGGAATAACTGGCATTATTCATGTTTGCCCAGTTAAGGTTCAGCAGCCTTATCCAGTCCTGGCCCATTAGACTAGGTCCTTTCCCTTTCCCTGCAACTAAGGGCAATTGTAAGGTCTCATTCGCATATATCACCTCTATTTATTGATTTATTTATTACATTTGTATACTGCCCCACACCCGAAGCTGTCTGGGCGGTTCACAAAAGTTATAAACAGTAAACACTTAAAAAGGATACAAAATTTGAAAATCATCAGAAACATAAAAACAGCAGTATAAAAACAACAGTATCTATTCAACATGGATACTGCCTCTCACTGGGGCATATTCACCAGTACATGTGTGTATCAACATTTTCTCTAGCCATGTCATACGTGGTGTACACCACATCTGTGCTCTCAGCATTCTCTCCTGCACCTGTAATGTGGTGTATCTGCTTGCTGTTGTGAGCTTCCTGGTCCTTTTTCTGTGTCCTTCTTGTACGAAACATTTTAGCGAAATGGCCTCGATTTAGGCACAACCAGCACTCACTATTCCTGTGGGGGCATGGGTGACCATCAGGTTTCCCTCCACATCGAAAACAGGGACTTCGGCTACCTTTGTGGATTCTGTCTTCCCCGGAGAGCCCTTTTCAGCCAACTTAGGCACAGTAGCAGAGACTATCTGAGCATCTCTGGGGTTGTAGAGACCCTCTGCAAATCGAAAGCCTTCTGAGTTGCCACCTCCACCTTGCACAATCTCCAGGGCTTTCTTGAAGTCTAAATTGGATTCTGCCAATAAAGGCCTCTGCATCCTGTCCTCATTGATGCCACAGACAGGGCATTCAAGGTATCTCCAAACTCATAATGCTCTGACAGGCGACACAGGTCTGCCACATAGTCTGCCACAGACATCCCAGGGGAGCGTGAGGGACTGTTAAACTGAAATCGCTGCACAATCTCTCTTTTTGTAATCATTTTTTATTATTATTTCATAAACACATGTAGCCTAAAAGTATTACATAAAGATATAAAAAAGGGAAAAGAAAAGGGGGAGAGAGAAAGGAAAGGAAAACACACATCAAGGTTAAGGTATGTTTTCGGCTCTCTACACATCAAAAATGTGAATTATATGCTCTCCTTGTTCAATACATTTAACATAATAATCAAATTCTTTTCTTTCTTCTAAGTTAACTAAATCTCATACATTGAATCCACAGACAAATACGTTGTTTTTCTATGTCTCTTGCAGAAATCCTATCAGTGGTTTCCATTCCATTCCATTTGTGAACCGCCCAGAGAGCTTCGGCTATTGGGCAGTATAAAAATAAATAAATAAATTCTGATATAAATGTGGCGGTTGATTGATCCTTCATTATCGCTGTTAGTTTTGCCGTTTCTGCCAACTCGAACATCTTCAATATGCGTTCTTGCATTGTTGACGTTGTTTCATCTTCCCACTTCTGTGCATATAATAATCTCCCTGCCGTTGTCATATACAAAAGCAAAGTTCCCCCCTTCTCTTTCAGATGATTGTCCATTAGCCCCAATAGAAAGGCTTCTGGTTTCATTTGTATATTAGTCTTTAATATTTTCTGAATTCAAAGGTGTATTTGCATCCAGAATGCCTTAGCTTTTTTGCAGGTCCACCAAAGGTGATGGAAGGTTCCTTCTTCCTCACATTTCCAACATTTACCCTTATACATTTTGGCCAACTTCTTAGGTAACGTACTGTATGCCATCAATACATCTTCTTATAAAGATTCTCTTTAACTCTTGAACATAATGTAAATTTCAAACCCTTTCCCCACATATTCTCCCACTGTTCCACTGAAATGTTATATCCAAAATGTTAAGCCCATCTTATCATACCATCTTTTACCTGCTCATCCTCTGTTTCATGCCTTAATCAAAGATTATATACATCTTTGAAATCACATGCTCATCTTTTGTACACAGTGCCATTTCAAACTCAGATTTCGATTGCTCAAACCCACAATTCTTTTTATCTATTTTCAACCTTTCCATAATTTGTACATACAAAAACCATTGACATATATGACCTTCTTTCAACAACTCCTCCCTTGATTTGAATTTACATTCATCTTTTAACATTTCTAATACATCATTGTATGTTAACTATGTATGCATAGATGACCATTCCCTCCTATGAATAGCCTCCTGGGCAGATACCCAAAGTGGTATTTTCTGTCCGAACCTAGGTTTATATTTATTCCATCCTCTTAGGATAGCACGTCTAACATAATGATTATTAAATTCTATGTCAACTTTAGCTTTGTCATACCACAAATAGCCATGCCATCCATATCTCAATTCATGTCCTTCCAGTTCCAACAGTCTCCTATTTTTCAACCACATCCAATCTTCCATCCACACTAAGCAGCAGGCAGAGAAATATGCCTGGAGGTCTGGTAAACCTAGTCCTCCTCTTTCTTTGGCATCCTGCAATATTTTAATTTTAACTCTTGGTTTTTTGCTTGCCAGATAAATTTAGATACATATCTCTGCCACGGCTTAAATGATATGTCCGAGGTTACAATGGGTATTGTTTGAAACAAAAATAACATTCTCGGCAAATTCATTTAAATTGTTGCAATTCTCCCCAGAATAGACAGTTGGAGCTTTTTCCATCTTTTAAACTTCATTCCACACCTTAACATAGTTATGATGAAATAACATACGATTCATATTTGTTAGTACAATTCCCAAATATTTTACCTTCTTTTCAATTTGGAAGCCTATCTTTTCTATCAATTCTGATTGTTCTTGGGAGCTCATATTCTTTGTTAACAACTTTGCCTTTTGCTCTAGAGTTCTAAATAAAAAGGGCCAATTAAGATTATTAAGCGCTTTCTCTGCATCGAGAAAAATCAAAGCAGCCTGTTTCTCTGGGTGTTTTTCCAAATATTCCACAGCATCTATGACCGTTCTTACATTGTCTCTCAACTGCCTCTTAGGTAAGAAGCCACTTTGATCCTCATGTATGAATTCTTGTAGGACTTCCTTAACTCTTTCTGCCAAAATTGCCATAAATAGCTTATAATCATTATTTAGTAATGATATCGGCCTATAATTCTTGGTCAAGGTCAAGTCCTGTCCTTCTTTCTGTATAAGTGTTCTACAAGCCATCTTCCAAGTACCAGGTATCTCCCCACTACTCAAAATAGAGTTCATTGTAGACTGTAGTGGTTGTAGGAGATCATCCTCAAGGATCTTGTAGTATCAACCTGACAGTCCATCCGGTCCTAGGGATTTCCCCAACTAATCATTCTTTTCGCTGCCACCATCTCAGCTGTTGTTATGGGACCATTCATCATTAATAGTTCTTCCTTTTAAATTTTGGGTAATTTTTGTTTTTCAATGTATTTATCCATTAAATCTGTTGATATATCCTGTCTCTTATATAAATTTGAATAATATTGATGAAAGACGCTTTGTATGGCCGACCGTATCATCTCTGAATTCCGCTCCATTTTCCTTTATTTTAAATATTGTTCTCTGTTCTCTTTCTTTCTTCAGTTTATAAGCCAGGCATTTTCCTGGCTTGTTTGCTGATTCAAAACTTCCTAGTTTCATATAACTTAACTTTTTTCCATATCCCATATTGTTAACATTGATAATTGTTGTGGAAGCATTTTAATTTGTTGAAGTGCACTTGTCTTTCCAGACGTTTTCCTTAATTCTTCTTCTCTTTTTTTGATCTCATTCAGAATATTTTGTCTTTTCTCTTCCCTTTTTTCCTTAAGTTGACTATTATGTTGATCAAAATGTCCTCTCGTATAGGCCTTACTTGCGTCCCAGACCATTTGGAGATCTGTTCCTTTGTTCAGATTCATTTCAAAATACTCTTTCAATTTTCTTTTACTGATGTCCACCATATCTTTATCTTGCAGCAAAGTTTCATTTAATCTCCATCTAAATGTTTTACCTTTTCTCCTCTAGACCATAGATATAAGATTGTGATCTGAGAAAGATTTAGGTAAGATTTCTATTTTGCCCACTTTTGTGAAAAATTCCTTAGTTTTCAAGGTCATATCTATTCTTGAGAAGGACTTGTGCCTTTCTGAAAAATAGGTCTACTCCTTTGAGTTGCCATTTCTGCATCTCCACAATCTCTGATGGCCTGGGGTTGCGATGATTTGAGACAATCCCAATCAATTCCTCAAATGATTTGTCACTGGGCTGATCAGGAGCTACTAAACTTCTTTTGAGTCCATATGTCTTTGCTCCACAAAGAGTCAGTCAAAAGGCACGCTTCTGGCTATCATCATCAAGGCCATGAGCAATGAAATACTGGGAATGTCTCTCTGCATAGTGTACCCAGGCCTCCTGGTCAGGATCAAACTCCTTCATAAATCCATAAACAGCCATCTTCAGCCACACTGCTCCTCACAATGTGTGAAGAATCAAAGGAGTGATGTATCCTGTTTATCCTTGTCACCAGTGTAATAGAGGTAGCTTACACCGGTAAAAAGAAAGAATAACTGGCTTACTTCTTCGTACATTGCCATTTGGAGTCCATCTCGAAACCACGCCCAGGAAATCAGGCTTGGAGGAAGCTCAGTTCCAACTACTCTAAGACAAACACTTTTGCTACATTGCCCCTAGGTGCCAACACATAACATATATTACAGTTTCCTTTAAGGTGCAAAGACCAATCTTTGGATAGAATTCAGGAACTGAGATGGCTCAGCTACTCCCTCCTTTCCCACATTCTTTCTTGCTGCAAAGAAAATAGTGTGATTTTGCTTTGATTTGCCCATCCATTGGGGGGGGGGATAGTCTCTGGAGAAGGTGTAATTCCCAGGGTCCTATATCCCCTTCCGGAGAGCACCATTTCGTAAAGTCTCTTCCAACGCCAGCGATTACAGATGAACGACACTTCTAGTCAGTACTCATGTCCTTGCAAGTTTATTCCCAAGTCCCCATAGATTAATTGGGGTTGTACCTTCTTAGTTGTGACTTCTAGGCTACAAACAGCAACCACATTTTCTTTTCTTTTCTTTCCGCTCCCAGTCTCTTCTGTTGCTTTATTGATGACACTGTTTAATTGAAGAGTGTCATTTCCAAAGGACAGCGGAGTGTTGATCCGAATCCCACCAAGTCCCTTTCCAAGGGCCAGCAGAAGGAGAGCGCAGGTTAATGTGAGGGCCAGAAGGGAAGTTGCAGCTTCTCCTTCATCCGCTCCACATCTCAGGCAGCAGCGTCATTCACAGCAGCTGAGGCCTCAGCCTTGTTCTTGCTCTCCCTGTCTCTCTCCCTGTCCTGCCCTGTCCTTTCCATTACTACTTTTCCGAACAGCACAATAGCTGAAGCTGTTGAGCCATCGAAAACAACAAAGTCCTCTATGGTGAGGAGAGAGGATTTCAGCAATCAAAGGGATGAACCGAGAATACAAACGGAGCCAACCAAATGCTCCCAACCTTTCTTGCATGGTAAACATCGGTCTCACGCCTCTGACGGAGCAAAAACCGAGGCTGCTGCTATGGCGAAAAGAGGTGCAAAGCATGTAAATTCTACTGACTTGACTAACAACCCATTGCACTGAACAAGCTGCAGAGCAAGTTGAACCAAGGAGGACTCTTGCAAACTATTTTGAATCCGTGCACTGATCCTTTGGGCAGAAACCTTGGGATGGTGGAAGACCATGTGACATCCTCCCCTGCTTTGACTGTTCCCAATTGAAAGAGAACGTTTTCCAGGTGCTGAGAAACTCTCGAGGGCTGTGCTATCACGACACCGAGGTGCAAGTCTCTCAGAGATCAGAGGGAGAATAACCCGGAGTCATCCCAGACGTTGCACAAGCTAAGAACTAAAGGAAGTATATCATTAATAGAAGAGGTACACTTTGCATCCTTCTGAAAACCTGCAAGTGATTTCCCGAAATGAGAAAGGATTAGGCTCATTGAACTAAGCAAGTCAGAATAGGATCACTGCTGCCCTGAGAAAACCCCAAACCTTTCTATTCCTCCCAAGAAACACACGAGAGGCCCCCAGTGTGTCACATAATAAGCAGACAATGGATGTGCCCCCCCCTCTACCGTGTAGCAGCATCTGGCTCCAAGAAAACAAGAGGGGTTTCTCTCATTCTGGGCAAGAGGGGCCCCTTCCCCCCTCTCCAAAGCCCACAGGTCCTCAAAAGGCAAATTTCTCTGCTCACTGGGGCACGTGGGAAGGATATAGTTCTTCTTTGCTCTCTCTCCAGCCCAGACAAGGGCCAGTAGGACTTCCTGAGCAACACCCTGAACAAGCGGGATAAACCTAGGCAGGGTGCAGGGCTCCTTGGAGGGGATTTAAACAGAGTTCTGGTCGAGAAGGAAGACAGAGGGTCAGAGACTCTTCATTCTTCTCACCAAGTTAGAAGCTTCTCCATATATGGTGGAACTGCACCCAGAACTGGTTCCAGAATAGCCACATTCCTCTTCTTCTGGGCAACAGAGTCTAGCATCACCATCAGGTTTTTCTCCATCTCCCTCCTAAGCCCTTTCGTTGCATCTCATGGCTTGTTAGAGTGTATGCCTGAGGGCAGGGCCTGCCTTAATTTTAAGATCAGGAAGAGAGGTCCTTCTCATTTGCCCACCCGTGAGAGCAATGAGGTGGGTGTCTGGACTTCCACTCGAAAGACTAAGTCCCCAGCTGCCTTGGTTGAGGAGATGAACTGGATGGTCCTGCACTAGGAAGAGCAAATATATGTGGGTGTGTGGGTGCGTTAGGCCATTATGTGTTTGATTTGTAGTTTCACTGCTGATGTTTTGAAGTATTTTAGTGTTATCAGCTAGCCTAGGATGAATGTCCTTAAAGTTGTATTCAGCTCCTTAATTAGGAGTGTTCTAATTGTTTTAAGAATTTAATGGGAGCCTTAAGCAGTTATAAGTTGTGCCAGGAGCTGGAAAGTTTCTGTTCGGGCAGCATCCTGAGTTATTTTACTATTATTTGACATTTGTATGTGAGTGTGTCGTTTCATATATCTACATTCTTAGCATATTTTACTTTTTACAATTGGTACATTACCTGTTTTATCTATAGATCTGTTTATTTATTCCCTTCTGGGACTACTGCAGTCCTTTGCCAAACGGAAAACAATCCTCCTTGGTGGAGCCGTTTATATACGTTTTATAAAATGTATCGTTCTGTAGGCTTCATGTATTACAGGAAGGATTGGCAAGAGCCTTGAATTGGGAAGTTGAAATTTAATTTATTTTAGAAAAACCTATTTTTGGATACCTTTTACTTGGATTTTAAGTAGGAATTTTTAATAAATAATATTTTTAAATAGAATACTGCCTTTGTATTTACAGGTCTTAACGCTGCAGTAGGGCCTAGTGATACTTGTGTTGTCTGTATGGTTGATATATGTTTGTATAATTGTGAATGTTCATTTTACCACTGAAAAAGACCATAGGTCAAAACGCGTTTGGTATTAGTAAAGTGTTTGTAGGTAAAGCGAGGTTTTCAATACTACAATATTGTGTTTTTATTGGCCTGATATATACCATGTATTTGTTTCCATGGACTTGCGACTGGATCGGCTCTGTTAACTTGGAACCCCCCAACCTAGAACCTTTTCCAAACCAGTGCCAAAGTTTTGTGCCGTTTTGTGCTCCAAACCCCGAGTTTTGTGCCACCACCGACAGCTCTGTTTTGATACTTCAAGCGGGGGCTCGTAGTTAACACACCAAAAAATGAACTTTCTCATAGAACCTATTTATTTATTTCATTTCTACACAGCTCAATAGCCAAAGTTCTCTGGGTGGTTCACAAAAATTGCAAGCCACAAGTAAAGCATAAATAAAAATATACTACACAATCATTAATGGCTCTAAGAGAGCTAGAAAACAGTTACAATAAGATACCAGACCCAATAAAACAACTGACAAATGCTCCATCACATGTTACCAGTTGTCTGTGGGTTTTTTTCTAATTCGATTAAGCTTCGATTCCCTAGTAATTATATCAATCAACCTTTTTTTCCTTTTTCCTTTTTTTTTTTTTGTTATATTATACATATCCATATAATTGTCGGTTTGATATTTAGTGTTAGGGGATTGTTTGTATTCATTTTCTTTTCTGTAACACTTTAAATAAAATAAAATATTTTTTAAAAAAAATCTGGTGTCTGGAGGCTATCTAGAAAGAAAGGGGGCAGGGTTCCCATGTCTGGAGGCTATCTAGAAAGAAAGGGGGGCAGGGTTACCATGTCTGGAGGCTATCTAGAAAGAAAGGGGGCAGGGTTACCATGTCTGGAGGCTATCTAGAAAGAAAGGGGGGCAGGGTTGCCATGTCTGGAGGCTATCTAGAAAGAAAGGGGGCAGGGTTACCATGTCTGGAGGCTATCTAGAAAGAAAGGGGGCAGGGTTACCGTGTCTGGAGGCTATCTAGAAAGAAAGGGGGCAGGGTTCCCATGTCTGGAGGCTATCTAGAAAGAAAGGGGGGCAGGGTTCCCATGTCTGGAGGCTATCTAGAAAGAAAGGGGGGCAGTGTTCCCATGCCTTTCCTTGCTGTGTAGAATTTTACACTCCAAATTGCCCTTCACCATCACTGGGATAGAGACATCCAAGAGACTGAAACTGACTCATGTGCTCAGCGCATTGGCAATGTTATGCTCCTCTGCATGGAATCCGATCACAAGGAAACCTTTTTGTGTGTGGGGGGGAGACCTCCCCTTCTGGGCACTAATGTACAAAACATCCCTTTACTGTTGGCTAGTATAATCTAGTTAGTACAACACTTCCCTGGATGTGCTCCGGAACTCACTAAGCCCTTCACTACCGCTTTTGGGGTGGGTTTTTAATTCCTATTTTATTTTACAAGGTATTTTGTTAAGGTCTGTGGTTTTTTGGCTTTGGGAAAGAAAAGCCAAAGTGCCTTCCTTGTTACTTTTCCCAAGGTCAGAGCTGAAGGAAGGGGCCCTTGGCAACAGGGCTCAGAAACTCCCCTAGCAGCTGGACAGACTCTGGTGGGTCAGGAGGTTCATCCTGACTGGTGGCAGTCTATCAGAAATTCTTTTCTGCTGGGGAACTTAGGTAAAGAAGGGGTCCACCGGGGGGGGGGGGAATCATCCCTCTCCCATCCAAACATACGAAGACCATCAGAGCTCAAGTAGACCGAGTAAAGCTCCACCAAGACCAAAGCCCTCTTATACTCCTTCCTGCCAAGGAGGAGCCAATAGCAAACCTAAGAAGGCTCGGTCAATCCAGAGCCAGAAGGTTCTTCACCACCAGGATGCTGCAGTTATGTGGTTCACCATAAATAAAAAATGGTCAGTACAGTTCCTGGAAACCCTCTGAGCATATTCTCTGTTTTGGCATCTGCAAAAGAACCTCTCTGTGGCTGTCACAGAATCCCTGAATGTTGTAGAGATTTCAGGGACATATTCTAGGTGACATTGTCCACATAGGTCAGCACCCTCTCTGAACTGAGAGATGTCAAAGAGCAATACCTAAATTCTCCGTAGCTGTGCATTGTCAAGGACGTTTACTAGAGTCATCAAGCCACCTTTGAGGGTTCCAAAGTAAATAGTTTGGCTTTGGTAAGTCTCCAGAGTCGTCTCCAGTTTCACTGTTGTGCAACATCTATGACTGTGGGGCATGCATCAGTTTGGGTTTAGGAAACCGTAGAGGCAAGATTGTGGCAAGAAACCAGAATGATGCATGTATGAATTTCTCAATCCAGGCTAGAAAACCAGAGGGGCTGGGGAGATCTTGCTCTTCACAGTTGTAGCCTTCCTAAACCCTACTTGTAACTTCAGCTGAACTCCAGATAATTCAGGAACGTAGCACCAGATAAGACCAAAATATTCAGCATTGGGTTAAATTATGAATATCTCAAGCTGTATGATCTTTCTCCATAAACATGCAAACCTGTGCAAGTTTAGTTGTCAGTTGGTTCCATTGACTTCAGTAGGACTTAGCTATTCCATCCATGTTCTGTAGGACCATATCTCTTGGGTGCTCTGAAAGCATTCGTGAACATAACCGCCAGCTGTGCAATATGGAGGTGGTAGCCTGAAGTTAAATATTTTACACAAAGCTCCTGATGGGATAGAACACATCTGAGTCATGGCTCAGCTTCCAGGCCCATGCAATGGAGCATGTGAAGAATTCCTTTAAGCCTCTGCATTTCCACCACCATCAAGCAACTCTAAACGTCTGGAAAGAGTCATTAGGGCTTGCAGAAGAAATAATAATGACTTTCAGATAACCTTGAGCCTTGGCACCTCTCTGTTTGGAGTTTAGGATTTATTGATTTATTGATTTATTGATTTATTTCATTTTTATACCGCCCAAAAGCCTAAGCTCTCTGGGAGGTTCACAAAAATTAAAACCATGAAGAGCATAAAAACAATCAACAAATTTAAAACACAAATACAAAATACAGTATAAAAAGCACAACCAGAATAAAACCACACAGCAAAATTAATATAGGTTAAAATATCAGATGAAAACAGCAAAGTTTAAATTTAAGTTAAATTAGGTGTTAAAATGCTGAGAAAATAAAAAGGTCTTCAGTTGGCGACGGAAGGAAAACAATGTAGGTGCCAAGCGAACCTCTCTGGGGAGTTCATTCCACAACCGGGGGGCCACAGCAGAGAAAGCCCTCTTCCTAGTAGCCACCTGCCTGGAATTTATACATATTTACATATGCAAATATTTCTTGATGTGAAACCTCCGTAAAAACATATTTAGCAACATTAGTTTTTCAGCTTACAGTTTTAAAAGATAGGAACCATGGAGGCTTACAGACTGGTAGCAATCCAGTACACAGTGATGCCTCTTTCAGCCTCCCCAAATTTGAAATTGCCATGATTCAACATTTGCATTTTAGAAGCAGGCCAGAGTTGCCAACCTTCTAATCCAGCTGGACCAGAACATTAGTGTTTAAAAGAATGAACAGGTGTTGGTTTATATAATGGAACAAACAGTAACTGAGAAGCAGTAATAAGTAATGGCTCTAAAACCCTAGATCTACACTACTGCTTTATAGGAGTATTGAAGTGGACTGATAACTGTTGGGGCAAAATCCACATTCCATACACCGCTTTCATAGTGTTATTTCCTGCTTTTCATTCCACATGCAAAAAGATTTGACACACGGTGTCACTCCAGCCACAGGAGTGCAGAACCCCTGGCCCATTGAGCCCCCTGGAGGGTTCCCCCTGTTATCTCCAGTCTGAGATCAGAGATAACAGCCAGGATTCCCTGGCATGCTGCTCTCCCTTCTATTGGGAGGGAGGGAGGGAGGGAGGGAGGGATGGGTGGATAGATAGGCCATCAGAGCATGTGAAAAGTGCTTCTCCTTCAAGTAACCAGAGGGGTACAGCAACAAGAGGGCAAATAGGGGTGAGCCACTGGTCGGAAGGCTTCCCTTCCCTCACCTTGTCTCCAGAGCCTCCCCCTGTTTTTCATAAGAACATAGGAACTTGCCTTATACTGAATCCGACCATCTGGCCCAGCATTGTTGACACTGGCTGGCAGCATCTCTCCAGGGTTTAAGGCATGGATTTCTCCTGCCCTTCCTGGAAATGACAGGAATTCAACCTGGATCCTTCTGCACGGGAAGCAGGTGCTCCACCACTGAGCCACAGCCCCTCTTTAATGCCACTCCTCTGCTCTTCTTGCTGCTCTCACTCCCTCTTTATTAGTCCCGCTCTCAACCCACACACTACGGCTCCTTCCTCTCTCAAATTGATCTCAGTGCCCTCTGCCCATTGAAATTACATGACCCGTCAGACCAGTGCATCCCTGGGCACATAGGGGGCATATCTGGTCCCAAGGAGGAAGTTGAGGTGTGAACCGAGACTGACGTGTTGGGAGCCGTGCAGCTCGGCCTGGAACTTGTGGCCAAAGCCCTCCGGGCAGCAGACGCAACCTTCGATTTAAGTGAGTTCATATTTATTAGCCAAGCTGCAGATAAAACCCTGTGAAGACAGCCCCAATAAGGAGTTTGAGGGCAAAGCCTGAGGTTAAGAAGAGGCCCTTTCAGCCCCAATGGGCGAGAGAGGAAGGAGAGGCGTGGGAAAATGCAGTTCCCCTGCTTCCTGAGATGGCACAGATTCCCCCGGCTATGCTAATGTTTACTAAATAGGGTGTGTGTGTGTGTGTTTGTGTGTGTGTGTGTCTGAAATTATCATTATCATTATTGGGTAGAAAACTTAAATCATTTTACTATATGCCTTAAGCAGGCCTGGTCTAGGCAGGCAGCTGCTGCTGAGTGTCCAGAGGCTCAGAGGGGCCAGTCCTTGACCCTAAGCCTGCTGTCGCAGCTGCTGCCATCTTCCTTCTCCTCCTCTGCACCCACCTGGGCAGCCCTAGGGAGTCCCATGTGGCTCAACCTGCAGGCCCCACGGTACCACATTTCAAAGGATTGTAAGACATTTTGAATAGCACTGATCTGAACCAATCAGACACTGCCTTTAGGGCAGACTTGGCCAATGAGGGTACAGAGTGTTTGTTATATCATCCCTGGGCCCTAATTGGCTGAGTCATACCCAAAGGTGCATCTGATTGGTTCAGACCCTCGCGATTACACAGAAAGCAACCTCTAAAATTCAAGAACCTATGAAAAATAAAATTACACCACTAATCAACGCATTACAAATCCGTTCTTTGACTGAGGCTATCCAAACTTTTACAATGGTTATGAATGAAGAATTTTCCGATGGGATTATAAATTTTGGCAGAATCTTTTCTATTTTTTTTTTTTTTTTGCAAAAATGCTGACCGAGAGTCTACAAACACAAGATATTCCACTGACAAGAGAGGACATGGAACATTTTTCTACATGTGTCACTGGCTTTATCATATCTAGGAGGGGCCTGGATAATTGGTTAACTGAAAATGGTGGCTGAGTGAGTATTTTAAGATGAAGTGATGGTTATTTTAATATTGTATTGATTTTATATTCCCTTTTAAGCAGTTTTTATGTATTATATTGCAGGAAAAAGGATTTGAAGACAGAAAACCTTGGTTATCCCTCTACACTTTGAAGACAAAGATCTGAAATGCCTGCAATTATTATTTTTTGGTAAAATGGTTGCTGCTGCCTGTTTGAAAATAAATATTTTAAAATATTTCTGTTCCCTTTTCTCTTTTTACTATACTTAAGTCTGTTTTCCCACAGTTAATGTAACCTAATGGAAGTTACTAAAATTATATATATATAAAAATAGTTGTATACCGCTGTATTAGATATGGTCAAGGTCTTGATTTAAAGGAGAAATTATAACCATAGAAAATTAGTAAAGGGAAAAAAAAACCTTTACATTATGGAGGGAAAAGATGCCCTTTTTTGGGGGGGCGGTATTGGATCCATCACTAGGGCATTGAAAATGGTTCAATTACAGAATGTGGCTTTACTCAACAATTAAATATTCTAAGGCACTGCAAAGGCAACAGCCACCCCCCAAAATCAAGTACAGTGTATTTTAAATCATATGAATTACCTTAGTTTTCTAATAAAGCCTCATCTTTTTCATGCTATTTTTGCCATTAAATAACCAGTGTATGTGCCTATTTAAACATTTCAAAATAAAATAAAGACGAAGAAATATAAAGAGCATTACTCCCCAATTGTAAATAGTTTTTAATTTACAGCACAAACCTAGCCATCTCCACTTAGAAGTAATACTCACTGAGTTTAACAGGTCTAATTTTCAGGGGGAAATGGGTATAGAATTGCAGACCGATCCGTTTTAGGACAGGAAATAAAGAAAGAACAGAAGATCTGTTTTATATCACCCACACTCAAAGCATTTAACATTAAATGAAATACCTGACCCACACCTGCCCAATAAGACTCCATTGCCTGGGTTGTATCAATCCAAATTGGAAATATCAATCTAGGGGGGATTTCTGCACCCCCGAAAGGGTCAGGGCTCTAAAAACCCTTCCTATTGGTCGAGGGTGGCCTGACACCTCCCTAGAGAGGTCACATGACCCCACTGGGTCATGTGATCCCTGTCAAGTGACCACACTTTCCGGAGGCGGGACTTCCGCATAGGGTGGGACTTCCAGTCCAAAAGGGGGAGGGGCACCTTTCAGTGGGCGTGGTTTAAGAGTTTGATGGATGGTCATACTTCTCCTACTGCCAGAGGCCTATTAATATACCTTATAGTTTTGTTACTTTGTATGGAGCCTTAAACAGTTGTGGTTGCCTTGGTTATGGTGGCTTATGAATGGGAGCTTTAGGCTGTTCAAAATGTTGAGGGTGAGAAGTTACCTTTGTTTTGATTGGTCAGGTGGGTCAACAAAGATCATTGGCAGTTGGGAGTTCTGTGAGGTCAAGGAGAGTCAGTTCAGAAACAGTGGTGAGCGGGACAACAGAGTGGGTTGAGGTTGCAGGTGAAGGGACCAGTGCTTGGAGCTGGGAGAGAGGAAAGCCAGGCTGAGGGAGCTGCTCTGGAGGAAGCCGTGGAATCAGGAGCAGGTGGCTGGGAAGTGGCGATCTTTCAGGTTGGCAGCAGAGCCCAGCATCAGGCGTCAAAGGCCTGCCCAGAAGGAGTTTCAGCCAGTGATCCCTGATTCTGTATCATCATCCCAAAAGCCAGAGAGAACAGGAAGGACTGAAGGCAGAGGAGGGCTGCAGTGCTGTATCCATTCCTAGTTATGAGACATTGGCTAGGGTGGAATTTAGGGGAAACTGGGAAGACTCTCTTATTTAGTATTGTAGCCAATGATATTTAGTTTAAGTAAGTTTAAGCATTCCCATCCTATAATTTGAATAACACACTCTTCCCATACTTACAAAATATGCCTTAATAAGTCTAAACTGACCTTAGTGTCGGTTTTCATCTCATGGCAAGGCCTCTTTTACCAAGTTGCCAGGAGGTTTTAAAGGATTCGAAGTGAATTGGTGGCAGCAGAAAAGGGTCAACTTGTGGACCTCTTAAGTTATAGTGGCAGGGAGTTCCTTAGGCCCTGAAATATAAACATCATCATCATCATCATCATCATCATCATCATCAGAAGAAGAAGAAGAACCATAGGTGGGATTGTTTTCCCACAGGGATACCCAAGTTAAGTGAAGGGTGAGCCTCCTCCCACAGATGGTGGTAGAGTGGGGATTAAATTCTCCATACAAGGTGGTAGAGTTGGGAGCAAATTCCCCGCAGCAATGAATAATTGAAAACAAAGATTCTATAGATTTATAAAGAAACATAAAACTTGAGAAACATGCAAGAAGTCCTTGTGTTTTCTTGTGTAACTAAGCATTCAGATATGGCTAAATCCAGTCCAACAAGAAAAGAAAGCTACAGCCTTCAATAACTAATTAAAGACTGAAACATTCTAAGTCTCCTGTAGATGCCAAAAAAAAAAAAAATGCTCCAAGAAGAAAGTCCCAATAGGAGGCCTGTCTGGTAATTTGTTTCAGATGCCCCTATTAATGGGAAAAACTAATTTCTATCCAAAATAGCTGAAAATGAAAACCTAACACCAAGGTGACAAGACATATCCTCATTTACCACTAAGAAGACACAATAAAAAGGGATCCACAGTTCAGAATATTAGTGGTGTTTTGAAAGAGCACTTAAGAAATTTGTACCATATCATGAAAGATGGCTTGCAAAGGTACAGAATAGCAAGTTGGAAAACTGGATTTTAAAAAGGCATGAATATTTACTGTGGTCTCTGCACTATGCAAAATTAAATCTTTACAACCCCTCTAAATCACAACAGAATGAACACTTAAAAAGTACTAACAGCCTCAAGGATGATGAATATATCATCAAATATAGGAGTGTGTGTGTGTGTGTGTGTGTGTGTGTGTGTGTGTGAGAGAGAGAGAGAGAGAGAGAGAGAGAGAGAGAGCTTCAATTTTGAATAAGTTAACTGAATGCTGTAGCCTTTTTCCTTCCTGGACTGCATTCTGTCATAACTGAATATATTTATGCATCAATAAAAATTAAGGTAAACATCTTTGCAGCCCTGTAGTATGAGAAGATACATATCCCATCCATTAACTTTTTATCCTGCAAACTATATGTCTTTTACATTTAACAACAACAACAAAAAGCCTTCCCCAAAGACTCAATGTATTTTGTTGAAATAATGTGATACATTAAATCCATCTGTCATTTAAGTAGGAAAAGTAACTAGTTGACATGTTTCTTCCAGTTGCTGTAGTGCAAGCTTCTCCAACCTGGTGCCCTCTAGATGTTTTAGACTGCAACTTCCATCAGCCCAACTTCCATCACCAAAGGTAAGGAATTATGGGAGTCCAAAAACATATTTATTTATTTATTTATTGCATTTCTATACCACCCAATAGCCGAAGCTCTCTGACAATCAGACGGCCTTCCTAGACGAGGGTTTAGCCCGGTACGAGGCCCGGGCTCCCTGCTGTGCATGCAGATGATGCATGGGGATCCCAGGGTCCGCGGCTTTTCCCGGCTGCTCGACGGGGGCGAGGAAGAATCGGATCAAGAGAAAAAGTGGAAGGCTTCGAAGAGCGCAGTATTCTAGACAGTTCATCAGCTGAGACCGAAGGGAAGGCAGAGAAATTTGCAGGAGGAACTGACAAATGAGCGACAGGAACTGGAAGAGGAACAGAGCTGGCAAGATCAGAGCGAATCGTTTGGATTTTAGCATTGAAAAAAGAGGCAAAGTCGTTAGCAGACAGAGAGGCGGGGAGAGATGGTGGATTAGGGTTCAGAAGAGAATTGAAGGATGCAACGAGCCGCTGAGGATGCGTGGCATTTGACTGGATCAACAGTGAGTAATACTGCTGTTTATCCAAGGAAATAGCAGAAGAGAAAAATGAGAGAACAAATGTGTAATGGACAAAGTCCGCCTAGTCCCTGGTCCTACGCCAAAGGCGTTCAGCTGCCCGGGTACAAGAACGAAGGTAGCAGAGGAAAGAAGTGAGCCACGGTTGGGGTTGAGAAGGACGAACTATCAGAGTCGCAGATGGAGCAAGATTATCAAGAGTTGAGGATAAGGAGGAATTAAAGAAAGAGACAACTGAGTCCAAGGAGACGGCAGAAAAGACAGAAGGAAGAGAGGAGGCTAGAGATTGAGGAAAAGCCTCATAATTGATAGACTGCAAATCACGACAAGAGCGAGAAACAGGATGTGAAGGAGGAGGATTATGAGTAATCATGAAAGAAACTAGATGATGATCTGACAAAGGAAAGTCAGTTGCTCCCTCTTTCTCCACGATGACATCAGGATGCATCGAGACGTAGCCCCACGTCTCCATAGTCAATAGACGACTACGACTCAGACTCAACATCCATCTCCCTCAATTTCATCACTCGACAAGACAGTGGGATGTCAGGAGGGCGCATCACCTTTGGAGGACACTTATCGTTTCACAGATCAAGTTCTCAGGATGGCACAATTGTTGGGAGTCGACACGATGCTGGTGTGATGAAGCTATTCAATCGCTTTCAGAAGAACCATTTGAACCTATGGCGACAGCTGATGTCCGTTTAGTCTTGTGGAAAGCAGCACTTCTCTTCGCTCACACCACTGCCCGATGGGCAGGGGAGCTCTGTGCTCTCAGGAGAGACACTCCATATACCACTTTCCATAAGGACAAAGGACTACTAAGACCAGATATAACATTTCTACCCAAAAGAATGTCAAATTTTCACCTTAACCAGGACATGATACTTCCAACTTTCTTCCCACAACCAGTGACCCCACTCGAGCCATCCTTACATGCACTTGATGTGCGAAGGGCCTTGGCTTTCTATAAATCTAGAACCGAGGCCCTTAGAAAGTTGCGGCGCGTGTTTATTGGAACCCCCGTTTTGCCACAATGGTTTTCCTCCAGGGTCGTACAGACTATATCCCTGGCCTACCAGCTGGCAGGCCTGGAACTCTCCCAACCAATTCATGCCCACTCCACTAGAGCAGTCTCGACATCAACAGCTTTTGGAAGAGGCGTAATGGTGGCAGACATTTGCAAGGCTGCAACATGGCCCAGGCTGTCCATGTTCATGGCGCATTACAGGCCGGACACCAGAGCTAGAACAGATTGCTCCTTTGGAAGAGTGGTCCTTCCTGCGATATTGGCCTAGGACATCTCACCTACCCTAAGAGCTAAGGGAGCTAACTACTCGCCCATAATGTGTGAGGCACAGAGACCACAAAGAAGAAATGCAGTTGACTAACCTGTAACTGTAGTTTTCGAGTGGTCAACTGTGCATTCCCACAACCCTCCCAACATCCCCACTTTCAGTATCCATGTCCATTGTATGGGGATACCGAGGGTGTCACCTCTCTGCCTTGAGGACATCTAGTCGGTCTCAGGGAACTGAGGGGAAGGTGGGAACTAAGTTATGCCTGCAAAATGGATGGTGGGGGAAGGATTCCTGACCAAAACAATACTCAGCTTTGGAAAATTCTGAGAGCAGCTCTGCGCAGGCGCAGAGCCCATAATGTGTGAATGCACAGATGGCCACACAAAGAACTAAAATTACAAGTAAGTAACCCACATTTCTAGCCCCAGGTGAAAAAGGGGGGAGCTGGGAGTGGTAGAGCATGGAGCTAGCATGAGGTGGGCCAGAAAGCTGTGATGCCCCCATTTCTAAAGTTCTCCCCTCTCGTAACACTAACCTGGACGTCTGCTGACCAGTTGCTCCACTTTTCTGCAGCTACAGAGGTCCACGATGCCACAGGCAGAGAGTTGGAGTTAGATTTCAGTGGAGAATGGTGATGCTGAAGACAGGTTTCCTGAGGCTGCCCCCACCTGTTTGACTTCAGCCGGACGTCTGGTGAGCACCTACTTGCCCCAGGTAAGAGAAAGTGGGGCTCTGAGTGGCAGGGCTTGGAGCTAGCATGAGGTGGAGCAGAAAGCTGTGATGCCTCCATTTCTGAAGTTCTTCCCTCGTGTAACACAAACCTGGACGTCTGCTAACCAGTTGCTCCACTTTTCTGCAGCTACAGAGGGCCACGATGCCATAGCCAAAGAGTTGGAGTGAGATTCCAGTAGGGAGTGGTGATGCCGAGGACAGGTTTCTTGAGTCTGTTTGACTTTAGCCGGACGTCCGGTGAGCTTCCTCTCCTACTTGCCCCAGGTAAGGAAAAGTGGGGCTCTGAATGGCAGGGCTTTAGGTTAGCATGAGGTAGAGCAGAAAGCTGAGATGCCTCCATTTCTGAAGTTCTCCCCTCGTGTGACATAAACATGGACATCTGCTGTCCAGTTACTTCACTTTCCTGCATCTACAGAGGGGCACGATGCCCCAGGCAGAGATTTGGAGTGACATTTCAGTGGGGAGTGGTGATGCCAAGGACAGGTTTCCTGAGGCTGTTTTACATTAGCTGGATGTGTGGTGAGCTCCCACTCCTACTTACTGCAGGTAAGGAAAGTGGGGCTCCTAGTGGAAGGGCTTGGGGCTAGCATGAGATGGAGGAGGAAGCTGTGATGGCTCCATTTCTGAAGTTCTCCCCTCTTGTAACACAAATGTGGAGGGCTGCTGACCAGTTGCTCCACTTTTCTGCAGCTACAGAGGGCCCCGATGCCACAGGCAGAGAGTTGGAGTGACTTTTCAGTGGGGAGTGCTGATGCCGTGTATAGATTTCCTGAGGCTGCCCCCACCTGTTTGACTTTAGCCGGATGTCTGGTGAGCTCCCACTCCTACTTGCCCCAGGTAATGAAAGTGGGGCTATGAGTGGCAGGGCTTGGAGCTAGCATGAGGTGGGCCAGAAAGCTGTGATGGCTCCATTTCTGAAGTTCTCTCCTCTAGTAACAAAAGCCTGGATGTCTGCTGACCCGTGGCTCCACTTTTCTACAGCTACAGAGGGCCACGATGCCAAAGGCAGAGAGTTGGAGTGACATTCCAGAGGGGAGTGGTGATGCCGAGGACAGGTTTCCTGAGGCTGTTTGACTTTAGCTGGACGTCTGGTGAGCTCCCACTCCTATTTGCCCCAGGTAAGGAAAAGTGGGGCTCTGAATGGCAGGGTTTGGGGCTCGCATGAGATGGAGAAGAAAGCTGTGATGGCCATTATGACCCCTTGCTGATGCTCTCTGCCTGAGGGAGGGGGCTGGCCACTGCGACCCCTTGCTGATGCTCTCTGCCTGAGAGAGTGAGGCTGGCCACTGTGACACCTTGCTGATATTCTCTGTCTGAGGGAGAGCGGCTGGCCAATGTGACCCCTTGCTGATGCTCTCTGCCTGAGGGAGTGAGGCTGGCCATTGTGACCTCTTGCTGATGCTCTCTGCCCGAAGGAGTGAGTTTGGCCATTTTGACCCCTTGCTGATGCTCTCTGCCTGAGGGGGAGGGTTGGCTACTGTGACCCCTTGCTGATGCTCCATGCCTGAGGGAGTGAGACTGGCCATTGTGACCCATTGCAATTGCTCTCTGCCTGAGGGAGAGGGGCTGGCCACTGTGACCCCTTCCTCATGCTCTCTGACTGAGGGAGAGTGGCTGGGAACTGTGACCCCATGCTGATGCTCCATGCCTGAGGAAGAGAGGCTGGCCACTGTGACCCCTTGCTGATGCTCACTGCCTGAGGGAGAGGGGCTGGCCACTATGACCCCTTGCTGACGTTTTCTGCCTGAGGGACAGAGGCTGGCCATTGTGACCTTTTGTTGATGCTCTCTGCCTTAGGGAAAGGGGCTGGCCATTTGGACCCCTTGCTAATGCTCTCTGACTGAGGGAGAGGGGCTGGCAATTGTGATCCCTTGCTGATGCTCTCTGCCTAAGGGAGAGGGACTGGCCACTGTGACCCCTTGCTGATGCTCTATGCCTGAGAGAGAGAGGCTGGCCATTGTGACCCCTTGCTGATGCTTTCTGCCTGACAAAGTGAGGCTGGCCAGTGTGACCCCTTGCTGATGCTCTCTGCCTGAGGGAGTGACGCTGGCCATTGTGACCCCATGGTGATGCTCTCTGCCTAAGGGAGAGGGGCTGGCCACTGTGACCCCTTGCTGATGCTCTCTGCCTGAGGGAGTGAGTCTGGCCATTGTGACCCCTTGCTGATGCTCTCTGCCTGAGGGAGTGAGGCTGGACATTGTGACCCCCTGCTGATGCTCTGTGCCTGTGGTAGAGGGGCTGGCCACTGTGACCCCTTGCTGATGCTCTCTGCCTGAGGGAAATGGGCTGGTCATTGTGATCACTTGCTGATGCTCTCTGCCTGAGGGAGAGGTGCTGGCCACTGTGACCCCTTGCTGATGTTCTCTGCTTGAGGGACTGAGGCTGGCCACAATGACCCCTTGCTGATGCTTTCTGCCTGAGGGACAGAGGCTGGCTTCAGTGACCCCTTGCTGATGCTCTCTGCCAGAGGGAAAGGAGCTGGCCACAGTGACCCCTTGCTGATGCTCTCTGCCTGAGGGAGGGGTGCTGGCCATTGTGACCCCTTGCTGATGCTCTCTTTTTGAGGGAAAGGAGCTGGCCACAGTGACCCCTTGCTGATACTCTCTGCCTGAGGGAAATGGGCTGGCCATTGTGACCCCTTGCTGATGCTCATTGCCTTAGGGAGTGAGACTGGCCATTGTGACCCCTTGCTGATGCTCTCTGCCTGACGGAGAGAGGCTGGCCATTGTGACCCTTTGCTGTTGGTCTCTGCCTGAGAGAAATGGGCAGGCCACTGTGACCCCTTGCTGTTGGTCTCTGCCTGAGAGAAATGGGCAGGCCATTGTGACCCCTTGCTGATGCTCTCTGCTTAAGGGAAAGGGGCTGGCCATTGTGACCCCTTGCTGATGCTCTCTGTCTGAGGAAAAGGGGCTGGCCACAGTGACCCCTTGCTGATGTTCTCTGCTTGAGGGACTGAGGCTGGCCACAATGACCCCTTGCTGATGCTCTCTGCCTGAGGGACAGAGGCTGGCTTCAGTGACCCCTTGCTGATGCTCTCTGCCTGAGGGAAAGGAGCTGGCCACAGTGACCCCTTGCTGATGCTCTCTGCCTGAGGGACAGAGGCTGGCTTCAGTGACCCCTTGCTGATGCTCTCCACCTGAGGGAGAGGTGCTGGCCACTGTGACCCCTTGCTGATGCGCTCTGCCTGAGGGAGAGGGGCTGGCCATTGTGACCCCTTGCTGATGCTCTCTTTTTGAGGGAAAGGAGCTGGCCACAGTGACCCCTTGCTGATGCTCTCTGCCTGAGGGACAGAGGTTGGCTTCAGTGACCCCTTGCTGATGCTCTCTGCCTGAGGGAAAGGGGCTGGCCACAGTGACCCCATGCTGATGATCTCTGCCTGAGGAAAAGGGGTTGGCCACAGTGATCCCTTGCTGATGCTCTCTGCCCGAGGGAGAGGTGCTGGCCATTGTGACCCCTTGCTGATGCTCTCTTTTTGAGGGAAAGGAGCTGGCCACAGTGACCCCTTGCTGATACTCTCTGCCTGAGGGAAATGGGCTGGCCATTGTGACCCCTTGCTGATGCTCTCTGCCTGACGGAGAGAGGCTGGCCATTGTGAACTCTTCCTGATGCTCTCTGCCTGAGGGAAAGGGGCTGGCCTTTGTGACCCTTTGCTGTTGGTCTCTGCCTGAGAGAAATGGGCAGGCCATTGTGACCCCTTGCTGATGCTCTCTGCTTAAGGGAAAGGGGCTAGCCATTGAGACCCCTTGCTGATGCTCTCTGTCTGAGGTAGTGAGGCTGGCCACTGTGACCCCTTGCTGTTGGTCTCTGCCTGAGAGAAATGGGCAGGCCATTGTGACCCCTTGCTGATGCTCTCTGCTTAAGGGAAAGGGGCTGGCCATTGTGACCCCTTGCTGATGCTCTCTGCTTAAGGGAAAGGGGCTGGCCATTGTGACCCCTTGCTGATGTTCTCTGCTTGAGGGACTGAGGCTGGCCACAGTGACCCCTTGCTGATGCTCTTTGCCTGAGGGACAGAGGCTGGCTTCAGTGACCCCTTGCTGATGCTCTCTGCCTGAGGGAAAGGAGCTGGCCACAGTGACCCCATGCTGATGATCTCTGCCTGAGGAAAAGGGGCTGGCCACAGTGATCCCTTGCTGATGCTCTCCGCCTGAGGGACAGAGGCTGGCCACTGTGACCACTTGCTGATGCTCTCTGCCTGAGGGAGAGGTGCTGGCCCTTGTGACCCCTTGCTGATGCTCTCTTTTTCACGGAAAGGAGCTGGCCACAGTGACCCCTTGCTGATACTCTCTGCCTGAGGGAAATGGGCTGGCCATTGTGACCCCTTGCTGATGCTCATTGCCTTAGGGAGTGAGACTGGCGATTGTGACCCCTTGCTGATGCTCTCTGCCTGACGGAGAGAGGCTGGCCATTGTGAACTCTTCCTGATGCTCTCTGCCTGAGGGAAAGGGGCTGGCCTTTGTGACCCTTTGCTGTTGGTCTCTGCCTGAGAGAAATGGGAAGGCCATTGTGACCCCTTGTTGATGCTCTCTGCTTAAGGGAAAGGGGCTGGCCATTGTGACCCCTTGCTGATGCTCTCTGTCTGAGGTAGTGAGGCTGGCCACTGTGACCCCTTGCTGTTGGTCTCTGCCTGAGAGAAATGGGCAGGCCATTGTGACCCCTTGCTGATGCTCTCTGCTTAAGGGAAAGGGGCTGGCCATTTTGACCCCTTGCTGATGCTCTCTGTCTGAGGAAAAGGGGCTGGCCACAGTGACCCCTTGCTGATGTTCTCTGCTTGAGGGACTGAGGCTGGCCACAGTGACCCCTTGCTGATGCTCTCTGCCTGAGGGACAGAGGCTGGCTTCAGTGACCCCTTGCTGATGCTCTCTGCCTGAGGGAAAGGGGCTGGCCACAGTGATCCCTTGCTGATGCTCTCTGCCTGAGGGAGTGACGCTGGCTTCAGTGACCCCTTGCTGATGCTCTCTGTCTGAGGGAAATGGGCTGGCCATTGAGACCCCTTGGTGATGCTCTCTGTCTGAGGTAGTGAGGCTGGCCACTGTGACCCCTTGCTGTTGGTCTCTGCCTGAGAGAAATGGGCAGGCCATTGTGACCCCTTGATGATGCTCTCTGCTTAAGGGAAAGGGGCTGGCCATTGTGACCCCTTGCTGATGCTCTCTGTCTGAGGAAAAGGGGCTGGCCACAGTGACCCCTTGCTGATGTTCTCTGCTTGAGGGACTGAGGCTGGCCACAGTGACCCCTTGCTGATGCTCTCTGACTGAGGGAAAGAGGCTGGCTTCAGTGACTCCTTGCTGATGCTCTCTGCCTGAGGGACAGAGGCTGGCTTCATTGACTCCTTGCTGATGCTCTCTGTCTGAGGGAAAGGGGCTGGCCACAGTGAACCCTTGCTAATACTCTCTGCCTGAGGGAAATTGGCTGGCCATTTTGACCCCTTGCTGATGCTCTCTGCTTCAGGGACAGAGGCTGGCCATTGTGACCCCTTGCTGATGCTCTCCGCCCGAGGGACAGAGGCTGGCCACTGTGACCCCTTGCTGATGCTCTCTGCCTGAGGGAGAGGTGCTGGCCATTGTGACCCCTTGCTGATGCTCTCTTTTTGGGCGAAAGGAGCTGGCCACAGTGACCCCTTGCTGATACTCTCTGCCTGAGGGAAATGGGCTGGCCATTGTGACCCCTTGCTGATGCTCATTGCCTTAGGGAGTGAGACTGGCCATTGTGACCCCTTGCTGATGCTCTCTGCCTGACGGAGAGAGGCTGGCCATTGTGAACTCTTCCTGATGCTCTCTGCCTGAGGGAGAGAGGCTGGCCATTGAGACCCCTTGCTGTTGGTCTCTGCCTGAGAGAAATGGGCAGGCCATTGTGACCCCTTGCTGATGCTCTCTGTCTTAGGGAAAGGGGCTGGCCACAGTTACCCCTTGCTGATGCTCTCTGCCTGAGGGAAAGGGGCTGGCCACAGTGACCCCTTGCTGATGCTCTCTTTTTGTGGGAAAGGAGCTGTCCACAGTGACCCCTTGCTGATGCTCTCTGCCTGAGGGAAATGGGCTGGCCATTGTGACCCCTTTCTGACGCTCATTGCCTGAGGGAGTGAGGCTGGCCAATGTGACCCCCTGCTGTTGCTTTGTCAATGTGGGAGAGAGGCTGGCCATTGTGACCCCTTGCTGATGCTCTCTTCCTGAGGGAGAGAGGCTGGCCATTGAGACCCCTTGCTGACGCTCTCTGCCTGAGGGAGAGAGGCTGGCCATTGTGACCCCTTGCTGATGCTCTCTGCCTGAGGTAGTGAGGCTGGCCACTGTGACCCCTTGCTGATGCTCTCTGCCTGAGGGAGTGAGGCTGGCCATTGTGACCCCATGCTGATGCTCTCTGACTGAGGGAGTGAGGCTGGCCATTGTGACCCCATGCTGATGCTCTCTGCCTGAGGGACAGAGGCTGGCCATTGAGACCCCTTGCTGATGCTCTCTGCCTGAGGTAGTGAGGCTGGCCACTGTGACCCCTTGCTGATGCTCTCTGCCTGAGGGAGTGAGGCTGGCGATTGTGACCCCATGCTGATGCTCTCTGCCTGAGGGAGAGAGGCTGGCCACTGTGACCCCTTGCTTATGCTCACTGCCTGAGGGAGTGAGGCTGGCCACGGTTACCCCTTGCTGATGCTCTCTGCCTGAGGAAGTGAGGCTGGCCACTGTGACCCCTTGCTGATGCTCTCTGCCTGAGGGAAATGGGCTAGCCATTATGACCCCTTGCTGATGCTCTCTGCCAAAGGGAGAGGGGCGGGCCTCTGTGACCCCTTGCTGATGCTCTATCCCTGAGGGAGTGAGTCTGGCCATTTTGACTCCATGCTGATGCTCTCTGCCTGAGGGAGTGACGCTGGCCATTGTGATTCCTTACTGATGCTCTCTGCATAAGGGAGAGGGGCTGGCCACTGTGACCCCTTGCTGATGCTTTCTGCCTGACAGAGTGAGGCTGGCCACTGTGACCCCTTGCTTATGCTCTCTGCCTGAGGGAGTGACGCTGGCCATGGTGACCCCATGTTGATGCTCTCTGCCTAAGGGAGAGGGGCTGGCCACAGTGACCCCTTGCTGATGCTCTCTGCCTGAGGGAAAGGGGCTGGCCATTGTGACCCCTTGCTGATGCTCTCTTTCTTAGTAAAAGGGGCTGGCCACAGTGACCCCTTGCTGATGCTCTCTGCCTGAGGGAAATGGGCTAGGCATTGTGACCCCTTTCTGACGCTCATTGCCTGAGGGAAAGGGGCTGGCCAAAGTGACCCGTTGCTGATGCTCTCTTTTTGAGGGAAAGGAGCTGGCCACAGTGACCCCATGCTGAAGCTCTCTGCCTGAGGGACAGAGGCTGGGCATTGTGACCCCTTGCTGATGCTCTCTGCCTGAGTTAGTGAGGCTGGCCACTGTGACCCCTTGCTGATGCTCTCTGCCTGAGGGAGAGGTGCTGGCCATTGTGACCCCTTGCTGATGCTCTCTTTTTGACGGAAAGGAGCTGGCCACAGTGACCCCTTTGCTGATACTCTCTGCCTGAGGGAAATGGGCTGGCCATTGTGACCCCTTGCTGATGCTCTCTGCCTGATGGAGAGAGGCTGGCCATTTTGACCTCTTCCTGATGCTCTCTGCATGAGGGAAAGGGGCTGGCCATTGTGACCCCTTGCTGATGCTCTCTGCCTGAGGGAGATAGGCTTGCCATTGTGACAACTTGCTGAAGCTCTCTGCCTAAGGGAGAGGGGCTGGCCACTGTGACCCCTTGCTGATGCTCTCTGCCTAAGGGAAAGGGGCTGGCCGTTGTGACCCCTTGCTGATGCTCTCTGTCTTAGGGAAAGGGGCTGGCCACAGTGACTCCTTGCTGGTGCTCTCTTTTTGTGGGAAAGGAGCTGGCCACAATGACCCCTTGCTGATGCTCTCTGTCTGAGGGAAATGGGCTGGCCATTGTGACCCCTTTCTGACGCTCATTGCCTGAGAGAGTGAGACTGGCCATTGTGACCCCTTGCTGATGCTCTCTGCCTGAGGGAGTGAGGCTGGCCAATGTGACCCCCTGCTGTTGCTTTGTGCCTGAGTGAGAGAGGCTGGCCATTGAGACCTCTTGCTGATGCTCTCTGCCTGAGGGAGAGAGGCTGGCTATTGTGACCCCTTGCTAATGCTCTCTGCCTGAGGGAGAGAGGCTGGCCATTGAGACCCCTTGCTGATGCTCTCTGCCTGAGGGAGTGAGGCTGGCCACTGTGACCCCTTGCTGATGCTCTCTGCCTGAGGGAGTGAGGCTGGCCATTGTGACCCCATGCTGTTGCTCTCTGCCTGAGGGAGAGAGTCTGGCCACTGTGACCCCTTGCTGATGCTCTCTGCCTGAGGAAGTGAGGCTGGCAACTGTGACCCCTTGCTGATGCTCTCTGCCTGAGGGAAATGGGCTAGCAATTATGACCCCTTGCTGATTCTCTCTGCCTAAGGGAGAGGGGCGGGCCTCTTTGACCCCTTGCTGATGCTCTATGCCTGAGGGAGTGAATCTGGCAATTTTTACTCCTTGCTGAAGCTCTCTGCCTGAGGGAGTGACGCTGGCCATTGTGACTCCTTACTGATGCTCTCTGCCTAAGGGAGAGGGGCTGGCCACTGTGACCCCTTGCTGATGCTTTCTGCCCGACAGAGTGAGGCTGGCCACTGTGACCCCTTGCTGATGCTCTCTGCCTGAGGGAGTGACGCTGGCCATTGTGACCCCATGGTGATGCTCTCTGCCTAAGGGAGAGGGGCTGGCCACTGTGACCCCTTGCTGATGCTCTCTGCCTGAGGGAGTGAGTCTGGCCATTTAGACCCCTTCCTGATGCTCTCTGCCTTAGGGAGAGAGGCTGGCCATTTTGACCCCTTGCTGATGCTCTCTGCCTGAGGGAGAGGGCTGGCTACTGTGACCCCTTGCTGATGCTCTCTGCCTGAGGGAGTGAGGCAGGCCGCTGTGACCCCTTGCTGATGCTCAATGCCTGAGGTAGTGAGGCTGGCCATTGTTACCCCTTGCTGATGCTCTCTGCCTGAGGGAGTGAGGCTAGCCACTGTGACCCCTTGCTGATGCTCCATGCCTGAGGGAGACGGTTCTGGCCATTGTGACCCCTTGCTGATGCTGTCTGCCTGAGGGAGTGAGGCTGGACATTGTGACCCCCTGCTGATGCTCTGTGGCTGAGGTAGAGGGGCTGGCCACTGTGACCCCTTGCTGATGCTCTCTGCCAGAGGGAAATCGGCTGGCCATTGTGATCCCTTGCTGATGCTTTCTTTTTGAGGAAAAGGAGCTGGCCACAGTGACCCCATGCTGATGCTCTCTGCCTGAGGGACAGAGGCTGGCCACAATGACCCCTTCCTGATGCCCTCTGTCTGAGTGAAATGTGATGGCCACAGTGACCCCTTGGTGATGCTCTCTGCCTGAGGGACAGAGGCTGGCCACAATGACCCCTTGCTGATGCTCTCTTTTTGAGGAAAAGGAGCTGGCCACAGTGACCCCATGCTGATGCTCTCTGCCTGAGGGACAGAGGCTGGCCATTTTGACCCCTTGCTGATGCTCTCTGTCTGAGTGAAATGGGATGGCCACAGTGACCCCTTGCTGATGCTCTCTACCTGAGGGACAGAGGCTGGCCACAGTGACCCCCTGCTGATGCTCTCTGCGTGAGGGAAAGGGGCTGGCCACAGTTATCCCTTGCTGATGCTCTCTGCCTGAGGGAAAGGGGCTGCCACAGTGACCCCTTGCTGATGCTTTCTTTTTGAGGGAAAGGAGCTGGCCATTGTTACCCCTTGCTGATGCTCTCTGCCTGAAGGAAATGGGCTGGCCATTGTGACCCCTTGCTGATGCTCATTGCCTTAGGGAGTGATACTGGCCATTGTGACCCCTTGCTGATGCTCTCTGCCTGAGGGAAAAGGGGGCTGGCCATTGTGACCCCTTGCTGATGCTCTATGCCTAAGGGAGATAGGCTGGCCATTGAGACCCCTTGCTGATGCTCTCTGCCTGAGTTAGTGAGGCTGGCCACTGTGACCCCTTGCTGTTGCTCTATGCCTGAGGGAAATGGGCTGGCAATTGTGACCCCTTTCTGATGCACTTTGCCTAAGGGAGAGGGGCTGGCCATTGTCACCCCTAGCTGATGCTCTCTGTCTGAGGGAGAGAGGCTGTCCATTTTGAGCCCTTGCTGATGCTCTCTGCCTGAGGGAGAGGGCTGTCCATTTTGATCCCTTGCTGATGACTTTTGCCTTACAGAGTGAGGGTGGCCACTGTGACCCCTTGCTGATGCTCTCCGCCTGAGGGAGTGACGCTGGCCATTGTGACCCCATGGTGATGCTCTCTGCCAAAGGGAGAGGGGCTGGCCACTGTGACCCCTTGCTGATGCTCTCTGCCTGAGGGAGTGAGTCTGGCCATTTAGACCCCTTCCTGATGCTTTCTGCCTGAGGGAGAGAGGCTGGCCATTGTGACCCCTTGCTGATGCTCTCTGCCTGAGGGAGAGGGCTGGCTACTGTGACCCCTTGCTGATGCTCTCTGCCTTAGGGAGTGAGGCTAGCCACTGTGACCCCTTGCTGACGCTCCATGCCTGAGGGAGTGAGGCTGGCCATTGTGACCCCTTGCTGATGCTCAGTGCCTGAGGGAGTGAGGCTAGCCACTGTGACCCCTTGCTGATGCTCCATGCCTGAGGGAGACGGGCTGGCCATTGTGACCCCTTGCTGATGCTCTCTGCCTGAGGGAGTTAGGCTGGACATTGTGACCCCCTGCTTATGCTCTGTGCCTGAGGTAGATGGGCTGGCCAATGTGACCCCTTGCTAATGCTCTCTACCTGAGGGAAATGGGCTGGCCATTGTGATCCCTTGCTGATGCTCTCTTTTTGAGGAAAAGGAGCTGGCCACAGTGACCCCTTGCTAATGCTCTCTGCCTGAGGGACAGAGGCTGGCCATTTTGACCCCTTTGCTGATGCTCTCTGTCTGAGGGAAATGGGCTGGCCACAGTGACCCCTTGCTGATGCTCTCTGCCTGAGTTACAGAGGCTGGCCACAGTGACCCCTTGCTGATGCTCTCTGCCTGAGGGAGAGGGGCTGGCCACAGTGATCCCTTGCTGATGCTCTCTGCCTGAGGGACAGAGGCTGGCCACAGTGACCCCTTGCTGATGCTCTCTGCCTGAGGGAAAGGGGCTGGCCACAGTGACCCCTTACTGATGCTCTTTGCTTGAGGGAAATGGGCTTGCCATTTTGACCCCTTGCTGATGCTCTCTGCCTGAGGGACAGAGGCTGGCCACTTTGACCCCTTGCTGATGCTCTCTGCCTGAGGGACAGAGGCTGGCCATTGTGACCCCTTGCTGATGCTCTCTGCCTGAGGGAGAGAGGCAGAGCATTGTTTTTTTTCTTTTTTTTTTCTTTTTAATAGATTTTTATTTTAAACACAAAATAAACATCATACTAAAACAACAACACAACATACTACATACATTTGAATAAATGTTGAATACATATATATTGAGTAAATATTATCTATTACCTATCCTATCATACAATATAACCATTCTTAACATAGAAGTGCCCCCCCACCTCGGGATCTATTCCTTCTTCCAAAATCTCATGCTTTCTTCCACTGGCGGTTTCCCACTTCCTTTAGAAAACACAAATATTAGGAACTGTTTCCAAATTCCTTCAAAATCATTTGATTTAGCTATATCTCTTCTCCATTTAATATTACTTGTCAATTTATCATTAATAGCTATATCCCATACTTCTTTATACCATTCTTCAATAGAATATTCTCCTTGAATCTTCCAGTTCCTAGCTACAATCAATCTCGCTGCAGTCAACAAATTCGTTATCAGTTCCTTAATTTCCTTTTTACATTTAAAATCATCTTCAAATAGTGACAGCAATGCAACTTTTGGTGTTCGTTCTATCTTCATTTCCACAATTTCTTCAATCTCCAAAAACACCATCTTCCACAATTTTTGAACATAGTTACATTCCCACCACATATGCAAATACGTTCCTTTAACCCCACAACCTCTCCAACAATTTTCTGATTGCTGATTGTTTATCTTATTCAATCTAACCGGAGTTAGGTACCACCTCCATACAATTTTAAAATAATTCTCTTTTATTCTTACTGACATATTTCTCAACGCTCTTTGTTTCCATAATCCCTCCCAACCCTGTTGTCCTATTTGTATCTTCAAATCTGTCTCCCAAACCATTTTACCCGAATTATCCTCCATCCCTTTCTCCACCAATATTCTGTATATTTCACTCATCAACCCTTTTAACACTGTTCTTTTCTCCCTTTCATTTTCTTTCTTAACTATTAGTTCCTCAAACTTTGTTAATTCTTTACAATCTCCATTAGCTCTTACCCACTTTTTAGTCCACTGTTCTAATTGCCTATAATTTAACCAAGTTAATTTTTTATCCTTAAGAACCTCTTCCATATCCTCTCTTGTGTTCATTCCTCTTAACCATTCCCTTAATTTCATTTTATTTTTTTCTATTAAAACTTTGCTTAATCTACTCTTTAATTCCTCCGGAAAATTCTTCAACATTATTACCGGTGACAAAGGAGAGCTGCTTGGAAGCAGCTCCCCTTTATATTTACTCCAAATTTCCCAGTGAGACCTCAAAAGCGGGTTATTTATACTTTCCACCCATTTTTTTTTTCCTTCCATAAAAAATACATTTTCCAAATTAGTCTCTATATTACTTATAGTTTTATCTTCCATCCAATCTAATTCCCCTAATCCTGTAATTGCCTCCACTATATATCTTAATCTATTAGCTACATAATATAATTTAATATTCGGGAGACCCAATCCTCCCTTTTTTGGCTTAAATACCATTTACTTTTATTTACCCTCGCTTTCTTATCACCATTACAATAATTATTTATAATCCTTTGCCAACTTTTTAGCTCTAATTCTGAAATTTTTATTGGTAGCATCCTGAACACAAAATTAATCTTCGCTAAAATCTTCATTTTTATTCATGCTATTCTTCCAAACCAAGATAAATTTAGCCTTTTATATTTCTCCAATTTTGCTAAAATCTCTTTTTTTAACACATTTAAATTCTCTTTCTCTAAACTCTCTAACTTCTGCGTAATTTTTATTCCCAGATATCTAATCTGATTCTTAACTCTCATTTCTCTTCCCTTTTCTTCCCAATCCTTCTCTTCCTTTTTAGTATAATTAAACAACATCAATTCTGATTTAGACCAATTTATTTTTAATCCCGTAATATCCTCAAATTCTCTCAGTTGCTGTTTAATTCTCCCCATCTTCTCTATTGGATTCTTTATCGTCAACTAGGGGTGTGCACAGACCCCCCGCTCCGCTTCACTTGCATATCCGCCATTTTCCGGATCGGGCTGCTCCGCCCCGCCCCCGCTCCGCCCACTTCCGCTCCGCTCCGCCTGGAGCTCCGGATCCGGATCTGGAGCTCCGTTTCCCCCCCCATAGGCTTGCATTGAAAGCTAAAAAATTATACAACTTTTTTTCTGTTCAAGTTAGAAACCTCATGTTTGGCACCATGACACCTCATGGGGATATACACACGCATGCCAAGTTTCAAAGCAATCCCATCATCCCCTGATTTTTGGCGAATTTTTGAAAATCGGGCACCCCACACACACCATCCCTGCGAGGTGGGCAGGGGAGGAGGGAGGGAAGGCAGGCAGGCATGCAGCTGGCATTTCTGGGGGCATAAGGAAGTGAGCCAAGGATAAGCCAGTAATGCATATAAAATGGAATAAATCAATCAATAAACAAAGGAGGGGTGGAATTAAAAGCAGCAGTGTTGCTCAATAAACAACAAGAAGAACTTTTTTTAAAAGGCTATATCTGTCTTTTACCAGCAATAGGGGGACGTGCCCGGGGGAGGGGGAAGTAGCTGCCAGTTCAAGACACTGACAGCCACAGCTCTGAGAAGAAGTAAAACGCTCACTTCGACTCAGAACAGGCATTGCTCCACCACTGAAAAGTGACCATTCACTTCAACTCATGAGAGGCATTGCTCCACCGTTTTACTCTCTTTGGAAGGCTCTAATGGCCTTCCAGTGCAGGAGAGAGTGGGGGCACGTCCACGATGAGATGCCCTAGGGGAGCTCATCCCCTTGCACCACATCGATTCAGTTGTTCCCCAAGGTTAGGGTGGGGAGCAGTGCTGTGTTTCTATCTCTTATTCTTGGCTTAGTATATGATTTCAGGTTGTGTTTGTGCATTTGGTGGGGCTACAGTGTTAAAAAACACGGGGAAAAGCCCGTTCAGATGAAGAAAGAGAAGTTTCCCAGAATCCCAAGTTACCTGTTTTGCCTATGCCCTCCTCCAACTTTGGGATCATCATGACCGGGAGCTGACTCTGCCCCTCAGCCCTTTGAAAAAGGTATTTTTCCCGCCGATTTTTTAAAAACGTCTAGCCCGCGACCTGTACGATGCAGAAAGTTGAGAGTGGTCTCAAAATGACCCCCATCCACGACTCTCTGTGCACAAGAATTTCCAGAACGATAGCTTAAACCCCCCCCCAGTTATCCCCGATTCTTTCCCTCAATGCAATCCTATGGGCGAAAAGCCGAAAACGCAGTTTGAGCCGCGCGGTTGACCCGATTTTCACAAAAATATAGCCCGCGACCCAGACAACGCAGAAAGTTGAGAGTGGTCTCAAAATGACCCCCATCCACGACTCTCTGTGCACAAGAATTTCCAGAACGATAGCTTAAACCCCCCCCCAGTTATCCCCGATTCTTTCCCTCAATGCAATCCTATGGGCGAAAAGCCGAAAACGCCGTTTGAGCCGCACGGTTGACCCGATTTTCACAAAAATATAGCCCGCGACCCGTACGATGCAGAAAGTTGAGAGTGGTCTCAAAATGACCCCCATCCACGACTCTCTGTGCACAAGAATTTCCAGAATGATAGCTTAAAAAACAACGTAGTTATGCGCGATTATTTGCCGCAATGCAATCCTATGGCGAAATGTTTTCAAGATGGCGACCGGAGCGCTCCGCCTGAACTCGGAGCTCCGAAAAATGGTCGCTTCTCTTCGCCTTGCTTCTAGGGGGTCCGCGGTCCGCTCCTACTCCGCCTCTGGGTAAGGCGGAGCAGGCCAATCCGCTACTGCTTCTACGCTCCTAATCGGAGCGGAGCACATCCCTATCGTCAACAACGTGTCGTCTGCAAACATATTCAATTTAATTTCTTTCATACTACCTGTTCCTTCAATCTCCTCATCTTCTCGTATTGCATTCGCCAATAATTCCATTACCATTACAAATAGGACTGGTGAGAGCGGACATCCTTGCCTTGTCCCTCTGGCTAGTCGTATCTTATCTGTCACACCATCATTCACCACCACTACGGCTGTATTTTGAGAGTATAACTGATCTATTATAGCTCTAAATTTATTTCCAAACCCCATTTTATTTAAAACCATCTTTAAAGCTTGCCAGCTCAAACAATCAAAAGCCTTAAAAATATCTAATGCCAGAATTCCCGCTTTAACCTTAGATTTATTTATCACCTGTATTACATTTAACACTCTTCCCACTAAATTAGGCATCTGTCTACCTGCCACAAATCCACATTGGTCCTCCCCTATATATTCCTCTATAAATTTATTCAACCGCCTTGCTAAAATAGTTGAAAAAATCTTAGCATCTTGGTTTATTAATGAAATAGGTCTATATGAATCAGGGACAGTCAAATCTTTATCTGGTTTTGGTATTAAAATTATTAATGAATGTTCCCATGATTCTGGTGTTCTTTCCCCTTCCAATATGGAATTATACAAATTCAATAATTTTGGTACTAAGATTCTTTTAAAAACTTTATAATATTCTGGGCCTAAACCATCTACCCCCGGTGATTTACCCGGTTTCAAATTCTCAATTACTTCTTCTACTTCACCTTGAGTTATTACCTTTTCCATCAACTCTTTATGCTCTATTTTTATTCTCTTTTTTATATACTTTTCTATATAAGCTTCCAGCTTTTGTTTTTGAATATCCTTTCCCTTATACTATTCTTGATAAAACTCCTGAAAAATCTTTACTTTATCCTTCATTGTATGACAATACTTCCCTTGTTTATCCTTCAAAATCCCTATCCCATTCCTGGCTTTTTCTTTTTGTGTGAGTCTGGCAAGCAATCTAGAATTCCTATTACTGTTTTCAAAATACTCCCTTTTCATATATATTAAATTTTTTTGAACCTCCTCTAAATTTAAATTTTCTAATTGTTTTTTCTTTGCTTGTATTTCTATTAATTTATATTTATTTTTAAATTGCCAATAATCTTTCTCCATTTTCTTAATCTCTTTCTCCAATTGTTCCTGCTCTGCTACTTGTTGCCTCCTTAAATTACACATTTCTCTAATACATATCCCTCTTGATACTGCCTTCATGGTATCCCAAACTACTGCCCTTGACGTTCCTCCCCTCTCATTAATTTCCCAAGACTCTGTCAATTCTCTTTGCATTTTTTCTACCACCTTATTATACTTCAAGAGTTTTGTGTTTAGTTTCCACCTAAAAACTTCCTTATAATTCTTTTTAACTGTAAACTCTAAACTTAACAATGCATGATCTGTTACTTTTATTACCCCAATTTCGATTTAACATACCTTACTTGCAAACTCTTTTGAAACCATTACATAATCTATTCTAGACCCCTTGCTGATGCTCTCTGCCTGAGGGAAAGGGGCTGGCCATTGTGACCCCTTGCTGATGCACTCTGCATGAGGAAAATGGGCTGGCCATTGTGACTCCTTGCTAATGCACTCTGCATGAGGAAAATGGGCTGGCCATTGTGACCCCTTGCTGATGCTCTCTGTCGTAGGGAAAGGGGCTGGCCACAGTGACCCCTTGCTGATGCTCTATTTTTGAGGGAAAGGAGCTGGCCCCTTGCTGATGCTCTCTGCCTAAGGGAGAGAGGCTGGCCATTGAGACCCCTTGCTGATGCTCTCTGCCTGAGTTAGTGAGGCTGGCCACTGTGACCCCTTGCTGTTGCTCTCTACCTGAGGGAAATGGGCTGGCCAATGTGACCCCTTTCTGATGCTCTCTGCCTAAGGGAGAGGGGCTTGCCTCTGTGACCCCTTGCTGATGCTCTATGCCTGAGGGAAAGGGGCTGGCCATTGTGACCCCTTGCTGATGCTCTCTGTCTGATGGAGAGAGGCTGGCCATTTTGAGCCCTTGCTGATGCTCTCTACCTGAGGGAAAGGAGCTGGCCATTTTTGACTCCTTGCTGATGCTCATTGCATGATGGAGAGAGGCTGGCCATTGTGACCTCTTCCTGATGCTCTCTGCCTGAGGGAAAGGGGCTGGCCATTGTGACCCCTTGCTGATGCTCTCTGCCTGAGGGAGAGAGGCTGGCCATTGAGACCCCTTGCAGATGCTCTCAGCCTGAGAGAAATGGGCTGGCCATTGAAACCCCTTGCAGATGCTCTCAGCCTGAGAGAAATGGGCTGGCCATTGTGACCCCTTGCTGATGCTCTCTGCCTGAGGGAAATGGGCTGGCCAATGTGACCCCTTGCTGATGCTCTCTGCCTAAGGGAGAGGGGCTTGCCTCTGTGACCCCTTGCTGATGCTCTATGCCTGAGGGAAAGGGGCTGGCCATTGTGACCCCTTGCTGATGCTCTCTGTCTGATGGAGAGAGGCTGGCCATTTTGAGCCCTTGCTGATGCTCTCTACCTGAGGGAAAGGAGCTGGCCATTTTTAACTCCTTGCTGATGCTCTCCATCTGAGGGAGAGAGGCTGGCCATTTTGAACCCTTCCTGATGCTCTCTGCCTGAGGGAGAGGGCTGGCTACTGTGACCCCTTGCTGATGCTCATTGCCTTAGGGGGTGAGACTGGCCACTGTGACCTCTTGCTGTTGCTCTCTGCCTGAGGGACAGAGGGTGGCCACTGTGACCCCTTGCTGATGCTCTCTGCCTAAGGGAGAGAGGCTGGTCATTGTGACCCCTTGCCGATGCTCTCTGCCTGAGGGAGAGGGCTGGCTACTGTGACCCCTTGCTGATGCTCATTGACTTAGGGGGTGAGACTGGCCACTGTGACCTCTTACTGTTGCTCTCTGCCTGAGGGACAGAGGCTGGCCACTGTGACCCCTTGCTGATGCTCTCTGCCTGAGGTAGTGAGCCTGGCCACTGAGACCCCTTGCTGTTGCTCTCTGCCTGAGGGACAGAGGCTGGCCATTGTGACCCCTTGCTGATGCTCTCTGCCTGAGGTAGTGAGGCTGGCCACTGTGACCCCTTGCTGTTGCTCTCTGCCTGAGGGACAGAGGCTGGCCAATGTGACCCCTTGCTGATGCTCTCTGCCTGTGCGACAGAGGCTGGCCATTGTGAACCCTTGCTGATGCTCTCTGCCTGAGGTAGTGAGGCTAGCCACTGTGACCCCTTGCTGTTGCTCTCTGCCTAAGGGAGAGAGGCTGGCCATTGAGACCCCTTGCTCATGCTCTCTGCCTGAGAGAGAGAGGCTGTCCATTGTGACCTCTTGCTGATGCTCTCTGCCTGAGGGAAAGGGGCTGGTCACTGTGACTCCTTACTGATGCTCTCTGCCTGAGGGAAATGGGCTGGCCATTGTGACCCCTTGCTGATACTATGTTTTTATGGGAACGGAGCTGGCCACAGTGAACCCTTGCTGATGCTCTCTGCCTGAAGGAAATGTGCTGGCCGTTGTGACCCCTTTCTGACGCTCATTGCCTGAGGGAGTGAGACTGGCCATTGTGACCCCTTGCTGATGCTCTCTGCCTGAGGGAGAGAGGCTGGCCATTGTGACCCCCTGCGGTTGCTTTGTGCCTGAGGGAGAGAGGCTGGCCATTGGGACCCCTTGCTGATGCTCTCTGCCTGAGGGAGAGAGGCTGGCCATTGTGACCCCTTGCAAATGCTCTCTGCCTGAGGGAGAGAGGCTGGCCATTGAGACCCCTTGCTGATGCTCTCTTCCTGAGGTAGTGTGGCTGGCCACTGTGACCCCTTGCTGATGCTCTCTGCCTGAGGGAGTGAGGCTGGCCATTGTGACCCCTTGCTGATGCTCTCTGCCTGAGGGAGTGAGGCTGGCCACTGTGACCCCTTGCTGATGCTCTCTGCCTGAGGAAGTGAGGCTGGCCACTGTTACCCCTTGCTGATGCTCTATGCCTGACGGAGTGAGCCTGGCCATTTTGACTCCTTGCTGATGCTCTCTGCCTAAGAGAGAGGGGCTGAGCCATTGTGACCCCTTGCTGATGCCCTCTGCCTGACGGAGTGAGCCTGGCCATTTTGACTCCTTGCTGATGCTCTCTACCTGGGGGAGTGAGGCTGGACATTTTGACCCCCTGCTGATGCTCTGTGCCTGAGGTAGAGGGGCTGGCCACTGTGACCCCTTGCTGATGCTCTCTTCCTGAGGGAAACGGGCTGGCCATTGTGATCCTTTGCTGATGCTCTCTGTCTGAGGGAAAGAGGCTAGCCACAGTGACCCCTTGCTGATGCTCTCTTTTTAAGGAAAAGGAGCTGGCCACAGTGACCCCATGCTGATGCTCTCTGCCTGAGGGAGTGAGGCTGGCCATTTTGACCCCTTGCTGATGCTCTCTATCTGAGGGAAATGGGCTTGCCACAGTGACCCCTTGCTGATGCTCTCGGCCTGAGGGACAGAGGCTGGCCACAGTGACCCCTTGCTGATGCTCTCTGCGTGAGGGAAAGGGGCTGGCCACAGTGATGCCTTGCTGATGCTCTCTACCTGAGGGACAGAGGCTGGCCACAGTGACCCCTTGCTGATGCTCTCTGCCTGAGGGAGAGGGGCTGGCCACAGTGACCCCTTGCTGATGCTCTTTGCTAGACGGAAATGGGCTGGCCATTTTGAACCCTTCCTGATGCTCTATGCCTGAGGGAAAGGGGCTGAGCCATTGTGACCCCTTGCTGATGCCCTCTGCCTGACGGAGTGAGTCTGGCCATTTTGACTCCTTGCTGATGCCCTCTGCCTGAGGGAGTGACGCTGGCCATTGTGACCCCTTGCTGATGCTCTCTGCCTAAGGGAGAGGGGCTGGCCACTGTAACCCCTTGCTAATGCTCTATGCCTGAGGGAAAAGGGAAGGCTATTTTGACCACTTGGTGATGCTCTCTGCCTGACAGAGTGAGGCTGGCTACTGTGACCCCTTGCTGATGCTCTCTGTCTGGGGGAAAGGGGCTGGCTACAGTGACCCCTTGCTGATGCTCTCTTTTTGAGGAAAAGGAGCTGGCCACAGTGACCCCATGCTGATGCTCTCTGCCTGAGGGAGTGAGGCTGGCCATTTTGACCCCTTGCTGATGCTCTCTGTCTGAGGTAGTGAGGCTGGCCACTGTGACCCCTTGCTGTTGGTCTCTGCCTGAGGAAAAGGGGCTTGCCACAGTGACCCCTTGCTGATGTTCTCTGCTTGAGGGACTGAGGCTGGCCACAGTGACCCCTTGATGATGCTGTCTGCCTGAGGGACAGAGGCTGGCTTCAGTGACCCCTTGCTGATGCTCTCTGTCTGAGGGAAATGGGCTGGCCACAGTGACCCCTTGCTCATGCTCTCTGCCTGAGGGAGAAAGGCTGGCCACAGTGACCCCTTGCTGATGCTCTCTGCGTGAGGGAAAGGGGCTGGCCACAGTGATGCCTTGCTGATGCTCTCTGCCTGAGGGACAGAGGCTGGCCACAGTGACCCCTTGCTGATGCTCTCTGCCTGAGGGAAAGGGGCTGGCCACAGTGACCCCTTGCTGATGCTCTTTGCTTGACGGAAATGGGCTGGCCATTTTGACCCCTTGCTGATGCTCTCTGCCTGAGGGTACAGAGGCTGGCCATTGTGAACCCTTGCTGATGCTCTCTGCCTGAGGAACAGAGGCTGGCCACTGTGACCCATTGCTGATGCTCTCTGTCTGAGGGAGAGGTGTTGGCCATTGTGGCCCCTTGCTGATGCTCTCTGCCTGAGGGAGAGAGGCAGGGCATTGCGACCCCTTGCTGATGGTCTCTGCCTGAGGGAAATGGGCTGGCCATTGTGACCCCTTGCTGATGCTCTATTTTTGAGGTAAACGAGCTGGCCATTGTGACCCCTTTCTGATGCTCTCTGCCTGAAGGAAATGGGCAGCCATTGTGACCCCTTGCTGATGCTCATTGCCTTAGGGGGTGAGACTGGCCATTGTGACCCCTTGCTGATGCTCTCTGCCTAAGGGAGAGGGGCTGGCCACTGTGACCCCTTGCTGATGCTCTATTCCTGAGGGAAAGGGGATGGCCATTTTGACCCCTTGCTGATGCTCTCTGCCTGAGGGAGAGAGGCTGTCCATTGTGACCCCTTGCTGATGCTTTCTGCATGAAAGAGTGAGGCTGGCCACTGTGACCCCTTGCTGATGCTCTCTGCCTGAGGGAGTGACGCTGGCCATTGTGATCCCATGGTGATGCTCTCTCTCTAAGGGAGAGGGGCTGGCCACTGTGACCCCTTGCTGATGCTCTCTGCCTGAGGATGTGAGGCTGGCCACTGTGACCCCTTGCTGATGCTCTATGCCTGAGGGAAAGGGGCTGGCCATTGTGACCCTTTGCTGATGCTCTCTGTCTTAGGGAAAGGGGCTGGCCACAGTGGCCCCTTGATGATGCTCTCTTTTTGTTGGAAAGGAGCTCGCCACAGTGACCCCTTGCTGATGCTCTCTGCCTGAGGGAAATGTGCTGGCCATTGTGACCCCTTTCTGACGCTTATTGCCTGAGGGAGTGAGACTGGCCATTGTGACCCCTTGCTTATGCTCTATGCCTGAGGGAGTGAGTCTGGCCATTTTGACTCCTCCTGATGCTCTTTGCCTGAGGTAGAGGGGCTGGCCACTATGACCCCCTGCTGATGCTCTCTTCCTGAGGGAAATGGGCTGGCCATTGTGATCCCTTGCTGATGCTCTCTGTCTGGGGGAAAGGGGCTGGCTACAGTGACCCCTTGCTGATGCTCTCTTTTTGAGGAAAAGGAGCTGGCCACAGTGACCCCATGCTGATGCTTTCTGCCTGAGGGAGTGAGGCTGGCCATTTTGACCCCTTGCTGATGCTCTCTGTCTGAGGGAAATGGGCTGGCCACAGTGACCCCTTGCTAATGCTCTCTGCCTGAGGGACAGAGGCTGGCCACAGTGACCCCTTGCTGATGCTCTCTGCGTGAGGGAAAGGGGCTGGCCACAGTGATGCCTTGCTGATGCTCTCTGAATGAGGGACAGAGGCTGGCCACAGTGACCCCTTGCTGATGCTCTCTGCATGAGGGAAAGGGGCTGGCCACAGTGACCCCTTGCTGATGCTCTTTGCTTGACGGAAATGGGCTGGCCATTTTGACCCCTTGCTGATGCTCTCTGCCTGAGGGTACAGAGGCTGGCCATTGTGAACCCTTGCTGATGCTCTCTGCCTGAGGAACAGAGGCTGGCCACTGTGACCCATTGCTGATGCTCTCTGTCTGAGGGAGAGGTGTTGGCCATTGTGGCCCCTTGCTGATGCTCTCTGCCTGAGGGAGAGAGGCAGGGCATTGCGACCCCTTGCTGATGGTCTCTGCCTGAGGGAAATGGGCTGGCCATTGTGACCCCTTGCTGATGCTCTATTTTTGAGGTAAACGAGCTGGCCATTGTGACCCCTTTCTGATGCTCTCTGCATGAAGGAAATGGGTAGCCATTGTGACCCCTTGCTGATGCTCATTGCCTTAGGGGGTGAGACTGGCCATTGTGACCCCTTGCTGATGCTCTCTGCCTAAGGGAGAGGGGCTGGCCACTGTGACCCGTTGCTGATGCTCTATTCCTGAGGGAAAGGGGATGGCCATTTTGACCCCTTGCTGATGCTCTCTGCCTGAGGGAGAGAGGCTGTCCATTGTGACCCCTTGCTGATGCTTTCTGCCTGAAAGAGTGAGGCTGGCCACTGTGACCCCTTGCTGATGCTCTCTGCCTGAGGGAGTGACGCTGGCCATTGTGATCCCATGGTGATGCTCTCTGTCTAAGGGAGAGGGGCTGGCCACTGTGACCCCTTTCTTATGCTCTTTCCTGAGGGAGTGAGTCTGGCCATTTAGACCCCTCCCTGAAGCCTCTGCCTGCGGGAGAGGGGCTGTCCATAGTGACCCCTTGCTGATGCTCTCTGCCTGAGGGTGAGAGGCTGTCCATTGTGACCCCTTGCTGATGTTTTCTGCCTGACAGATGAGGCTGGCCACTGTGACCCCTTGCTGATGCTCTCTGCCTGAGGGAGTGAGGCTGGCCACTGTGACCCCTTGCTGATGCTCTCTGCCTGAGGATGTGAGGCTGGCCACTGTGACCCCTTGCTGATGCTCTATGCCTGAGGGAAAGGGGCTGGCCATTGTGACCCTTTGCTGATGCTCTCTGTCTTAGGGAAAGGGGCTGGCCACAGTGGCCCCTTGCTGATGCTCTCTTTTTGTTGGAAAGGAGCTCGCCACAGTGACCCCTTGCTGATGCTCTCTGCCTGAGGGAAATGTGCTGGCCATTGTGACCCCTTTCTGACGCTTATTGCCTGAGGGAGTGAGACTGGCCATTGTGACCACTTGCTGTTGTTCTCTGCCTGAGGGAGAGAGGCTGGCCATTGTGACCCCTTGCTGATGCTCTCTTCCTGAGGGAGAGAGGCTGGCCATTGAGACCCCTTGCTGATGCTCTCTGCCTGAGGGAGTGAGGCTGGCCAATGTGACCCCCTGCTGTTGCTTTGTGCCTGAGGGAGAGAGGCTGGCCATTGTGACCGCTTGCTGATGCTCTCTGCCTCAGGGAGAGGGGCTGGCCATTGTGACCCCTTGCTGATGGTCTCTGCCTGAGGGAAATGGGCTGGCCATTGTGACCCCTTGCACATGCTCTCTGTCTTAGGGAAAGGGGCTGGCCACAGTGACCCCTTGCTGATGCTCTATTTTTGAGGTAAAGGAGCTGGCCATTGTGACCCCTTTCTGATGCTCTCTGCCTGAAGGAAATGGGCAGCCATTGTGACCACTTGCTGATGCTCATTGCCTTAGGGGGTGAGACTGGCCATTGTGACCCCTTGCTGATGCTCTATTCCTGAGGGAAAGGGGGTGGCCATTGTGACCCCTTGCTGTTGCTCTCTGCCTGAGGGAGATGGCTGGCTACTGTGACCCCTTGTTGATGCTCATTGTCTTAGGGGGTGAGACTGGCCACTGTGACCTCTTGCTGTTGCTCTCTGCCTGAGGGACAGAGTCTGGCCACTGTGACCCCTTGCTGATGCTCTTTGCCTAAGGGAGAGAGGCTGGCCATTGTGATCCCATGGTGATGCTCTCTGTCTAAGGGAGAGGGGCTGGCCACTGTGACCCCTTTCTTATGCTCTTTCCTGAGGGAGTGAGTCTGGCCATTTAGACCCCTCCCTGAAGCCTCTGCCTGCGGGAGAGGGGCTGTCCATTGTGACCCCTTGCTGATGTTTTCTGCCTGACAGAGTGAGGCTGGCCACTGTGACCCCTTGCTGATGCTCTCTGCCTGAGGGAGTGAGGCTGGCCACTGTGACCCCTTGCTGATGCTCTCTGCCTGAGGATGTGAGGCTGGCCACTGTAACCCCTTGCTGATGCTCTATGCCTGAGGGAAAGGGGCTGGCCATTGTGACCCTTTGCTGATGCTCTCTGTCTTAGGGAAAGGGGCTGGCCACAGTGGCCCCTTGCTGATGCTCTCTGCCTAAGGGAGAGAGGCTGGCCATTGAGACCCCTTGCTGATGCTTTCTGCCTAAGGGAGAGAGGCTGTCCATTGTGACCTCTTGCTGATGCTCTCTGCCTGAGGGAAAGGGGCTGGCCATTGTGAACCCTTGCTGATGCTCTTTGCCTAGGGGAGAGAGGCTGGCCATTGAGACCCCTTGCTGAATCTTTCTGCCTAAGGGAGAGAGGCTGTCCATTGTGACCCCTTGCTGATGCTCTCTGCCTGAGGGAAAGGGGCTGGCCATTGTGACCCCTTGCTGATGCTCTCTACCTGAGGGAGTGAGGCTGGACATTGTGACCCCCTGCTGATGCTCTGTGCCTGAGGTAGAGGGGCTGGCCACTGTGACCCCTTGCTGATGCTCTCTTCCTGAGGGAAATGGGCTGGCCATTGTGATCCCTTGCTGATGCTCTCTTTCTGAGGGAAAGGGGCTAGCCACAGTGACCCCTTGCTGATGCTCTCTTTTTGAGGAAAAGGAGCTGGCCACAGTGACCCCATGCTGATGCTCTCTGCCTGAGGGAGTGAGGCTGGCCATTTTGACCCCTTGCTGATGCTCTCTGTCTGAGGGAAATGGGTTGGCCACAGTGACCCCTTGCTGATGCTCTTTGCCTGAGGGACAGAGGCTGGCTACAGTGACCACTTGCTGATGCTCTCTGCGTGAGGGAAAGGGGCTGGCCACAGTGATGCCTTGCTGATGCTTTCTGCCTCAGGGACAGAGGCTGGCCACAGTGACCCCTTGCTGATGCTCTCTGCCTGAGGGAAAGGGGCTGGCCACAGTGACCCCTTGCTGATGCTCTTTGCTTGACGGAAATGGGCTGGCCATTTTGAACCCTTGCTGATGCTCTATGCCTGAGGGAAAGGGGCTGAGCCATTGTGACCCCTTGCTGATGCCCTCTGCCTGACGGAGTGAGTCTGGCCATTTTGACTCCTTGCTGACGCTCTCTGCCTGAGGGAGTGACGCTGGCCATTGTGAGCCCTTGCTGATGCTCTCTGCCTAAGGGAGAGGGGCTGGCCACTGTAACCCCTTGCTGATGCTCTATGCCTGGGGGAAAGGGGATGGCTATTTTGACCCCTTGGTGATGCTCTCTGCCTGAGGGAGAGAGGCTGGCCATTGTGACCACTTGCTGATGCTTTCTGCCTGACAGAGTGAGACTGGCTACTGTGACCCCTTGCTGATGCTCTCTGCCTGAGGGAGAGAGGCTGGCCATTGTGAACTCTTGCTGAAGCTCTCAGCCTGAGGGAGAGGGCTGGCTACTGTGACCCCTTTCTGATGCTCTCTGCCTGAGGGAGTGAGGCTAGCCACTGTAACCCCTTGCTGATACTCCATGCCTGACGGAGTGAGGCTGGCCATTGTGACCCCGTACTGATTCACTCTGCCTGAGGGAGTGAGGCAAGCCAATGTGACCCCTTGCTGATGCTCCATGCCTGAGGGAGACGGGCTGGCCATTGTGACCCCTTGCTGATGCTCTCTACCTGAGGGAGTGAGGCTGGACATTGTGACCCCCTGCTGATGCTCTGTGCCTGAGGTAGAGGGGCTGGCCACTATGACCCCTTGCTTATGCTCTCTGCCTGAGGGAGAGAGGCTGGCCATTGTGACCCCTTGCTGTTGCTCTCTGACTTAGGGAAAGGGGCTGGCCACAGTGACCCCTTGCTGATGCTCTCTTTTTGTGGGAAAGGAACTGGCCACAGTGACCCCTTGCTGATGCTCTCTGCCTGAGGGAAATGGGCTGGCCATTATGACCCCTTCCTGACGCTCATTGCCTGAGGGAGTGAGACTGGCCATTGTGACTACTTGCTGTTGCTCTCTGCCTGAGGGAGAGAGGCTGGCCACTGTGACCCCTTGCTTATGCTCTCTGCCTGAGGGAGAGAGTCTGGCCATTGTGAACCCTTGCAAATGCTCTCTGCCTGAGGGAGAGACGCTGGTCATTGAGACCCCTTGCTGATGCTCTCTTTCTGAGGTAGTGAGGCTGGCCACTGTGACCCCTTGCTGATGCTCTCTGCCTGAGGGAGAGAGGCTGGCCATTGTGACCCCTTGCTTATGCTCTCTGCCTGAGGGAGAGAGACCGGCCATTGAGACCCCTTGCTGATGCTCTCTGCCTAAGGGAGTGAGGCTGGCCAATGTGACCCCCTGCGGTTGCTTTGTGCCTGAGGGAGAGAGGCTGGGCATTGGGACCCCTTGCTGATGCTCTCTGCCTGAGGGAGAGAGGCTGGCCATTGTGACCCCTTGCAAATGCTCTCTGCCTGAGGGAGAGAGGCTGGCCATTGAGACCCCTTGCTGATGCTCCCTTCCTGAGGTAGTGTGGCTGGCCACTGTGACCCCTTGCTGATGCTCTCTGCCTGAGGGAGTGAGGCTGGCCATTGTGACCCCTTGCTGATGCTCTCTGCCTGAGGGAGTGAGGCTGGCCACTGTGACCCCTTGCTGATGCTCTCTGCCTGAGGAAGTGAGGCTGGCCACTGTGACCCCTTGCTGATGCTCTCTGCCTGAGGGAAATGGGCTAGCCATTATGACCCCTTGCTGATGCTCTCTGCCTAAGGGAGAGGGGCTGGCCTCTGTGACCCCTTGCTGATGCTCTATGCCTGAGGGAAAGGGGCTGAGCCATTGTGACCCCTTGCTGATGCCCTCTGCCTGACGGAGTGAATCTGGCCATTTTGACTCCTTGCTGATGCTCTCTACCTGAGGGAGTGAGGCTGGACATTTTGACCCCCAGCTGATGCTCTGTGCCGGGGGTAGAGGGGCAGGCCACTGTGACCCCTTGCTGATTCTCTCTTCCTGAGGGAAATGGGCTGGCCATTGTGATCCTTTGCTGATGCTCTCTGTCTGAGGGAAAGAGGCTAGCCACAGTGACCCCTTGCTGATGCTCTCTTTTTGAGGAAAAGGAGCTGGCCACAGTGACCCCATGCGGATGCTCTCTGCCTGAGGGAGTGAGGCTGGCCATTTTGACCCCTTGCTGATGCTCTCTGTCTGAGGGAAATGGGCTGGCCACAGTGACCCCTTGCTGATGCTCTCGGCCTGAGGGACAGAGGCTGGCCACAGTGACCCCTTGCTGATGCTCTCTGCGTGAGGGAAAGGGGCTGGCCACAGTGATGCCTTGCTGATGCTCTCTACCTGAGGGACAGAGGCTGGCCACAGTGACCCCTTGCTGATGCTCTCTGCCTGAGGGAAAGGGGCTGGCCACAGTGACCCCTTGCTGATGCTCTTTGCTTGACGGAAATGGGCTGGCCATTTTGACCCCTTGCTGATGCTCTATGCCTGAGGGAAAGGGGCTGAGCCATTGTGACCCCTTGCTGATGCCCTCTGCCTGACGGAGTGAGTCTGGCCATTTTGACTCCTTGCTGACGCTCTCTGACTGAGGGAGTGACGCTGGCCATTGTGAGCCCTTGTTGATGCTCTCTGCCTAAGGGAGAGGGGTTGGCCACTGTAACTCCTTGCTAATGCTCTATGCCTGAGGGAAAAGGGAAGGCTATTTTGACCACTTGGTGATGCTCTCTGCCTGAGGGAGAGAGGCTGGCCATTGTGACCACTTGCTGATGCTTTCTGCCTGACAGAGTGAGGCTGGCTACTGTGACCCCTTGCTGATGCTCTCTGCCTGAGGGAGACAGGCTGGCCATTGTGAACTCTTGCTGATGCTCTCGGCCTGAGGGAGAGGGCTGGCTACTGTGACCCCTTTCTGATGCTCTCTGCCTGGGGGAGTGAGGCTAGCCACTGTGACACCTTGCTGATGCTCCATGCCTGACGGAGTGTGGCTGGCCATTGTGACCCCTTACTGATTCTCTCTGCCTGAGGGAGTGAGGCAAGCCACTGTGACCCCTTGCTGATGCTCCATGCCTGAGGGAGACGGGCTGGCCATTGTGACCCCTTGCTGATGCTCTTTGACTGAGGTAGAGGGGCTGGCCACTATGACCCCTTGCTGATGCTCTCTTCCTGAGGGAAATGGGCTGGCCATTGTGATCCCTTGCTGATGCTCTCTGTCTGGGGGAAATGGGCTGGCTACAGTGACCCCTTGCTGATGCTCTCTTTTTGAGGAAAAGGAGCTGGCCACAGTGACCCCATGCTGATGCTCTCTGCCTGAGGGAGTGAGGCTGGCCATTTTGACCCCTTGCTGATGCTCTCTGTCTGGGGGAAAGGGGCTGGCTACAGTGACCCCTTGCTGATGCTCTCTTTTTGAGGAAAAGGAGCTGGCCACAGTGACCCCTTGCTGATGCCCTCTGCCTGACGGAGTGTGCCTGGCCATTTTGACTCCTTGCTGATGCTCTCTACCTGAGGGAGTGAGGCTGGACATTTTGACCCCCTGCTGATGCTCTGTGCCGGGGTAGAGGGGCTGGCCACTGTGACCCCTTGCTGATGCTCTCTTCCTGAGGGAAATGGGCTGGCCATTGTGATCCTTTGCTGATGCTCTCTGTCTGAGGGAAAGAGGCTAGCCACAGTGACCCCTTGCTGATGCTCTCTTTTTGAGGAAAAGGAGCTGGCCACAGTGACCCCATGCGGATGCTCTCTGCCTGAGGGAGTGAGGCTGGCCATTTTGACCCCTTGCTGATGCTCTCTGTCTGAGGGAAATGGGCTGGCCACAGTGACCCCTTGCTGATGCTCTCGGCCTGAGGGACAGAGGCTGGCCACAGTGACCCCTTGCTGATGCTCTCTGCGTGAGGGAAAGGGGCTGGCCACAGTGATGCCTTGCTGATGCTCTCTACCTGAGGGACAGAGGCTGGCCACAGTGACCCCTTGCTGATGCTCTCTGCCTGAGGGAAAGGGGCTGGCCACAGTGACCCCTTGCTGATGCTCTTTGCTTGACGGAAATGGGCTGGCCATTTTGACCCCTTGCTGATGCTCTATGCCTGAGGGAAAGGGGCTGAGCCATTGTGACCCCTTGCTGATGCCCTCTGCCTGACGGAGTGAGTCTGGCCATTTTGACTCCTTGCTGACGCTCTCTGACTGAGGGAGTGACGCTGGCCATTGTGAGCCCTTGCTGATGCTCTCTGCCTAAGGGAGAGGGGCTGGCCACTGTAACTCCTTGCTAATGCTCTATGCCTGAGGGAAAAGGGAAGGCTATTTTGACCACTTGGTGATGCTCTCTGCCTGAGGGAGAGAGGCTGGCCATTGTGACCACTTGCTGATGCTTTCTGCCTGACAGAGTGAGGCTGGCTACTGTGACCCCTTGCTGATGCTCTATGCCTGAGGGAGACAGGCTGGCCATTGTGAACTCTTGCTGATGCTCTCGGCCTGAGGGAGAGGGCTGGCTACTGTGACCCCTTTCTGATGCTCTCTGCCTGGGGGAGTGAGGCTAGCCACTGTGACACCTTGCTGATGCTCCATGCCTGACGGAGTGTGGCTGGCCATTGTGACCCCTTACTGATTCTCTCTGCCTGAGGGAGTGAGGCAAGCCACTGTGACCCCTTGCTGATGCTCCATGCCTGAGGGAGACGGGCTGGCCATTGTGACCCCTTGCTGATGCTCTCTACCTGAGGGAGTGAGGCTGGACATTGTGACCCCCTGCTGATGCTCTTTGACTGAGGTAGAGGGGCTGGCCACTATGACCCCTTGCTGATGCTCTCTTCCTGAGGGAAATGGGCTGGCCATTGTGATCCCTTGCTGATGCTCTCTGTCTGGGGGAAAGGGGCTGGCTACAGTGACCCCTTGCTGATGCTCTCTTTTTGAGGAAAAGGAGCTGGCCACAGTGACCCCATGCTGATGCTCTCTGCCTGAGGGAGTGAGGCTGGCCATTTTGACCCCTTGCTGATGCTCTCTGTCTGGGGGAAAGGGGCTGGCTACAGTGACCCCTTGCTGATGCTCTCTTTTTGAGGAAAAGGAGCTGGCCACAGTGACCCCTTGCTGATGCCCTCTGCCTGACGGAGTGAGTCTGGCCATTTTGACTCCTTGCTGATGCTCTCTACCTGAGGGAGTGAGGCTGGACATTTTGACCCCCTGCTGATGCTCTGTGCCGGGGGTAGAGGGGCTGGCCACTGTGACCCCTTGCTGATGCTCTCTTCCTGAGGGAAATGGGCTGGCCATTGTGATCCTTTGCTGATGCTCTCTGTCTGAGGGAAAGAGGCTAGCCACAGTGACCCCTTGCTGATGCTCTCTTTTTGAGGAAAAGGAGCTGGCCACAGTGACCCCATGCGGATGCTCTCTGCCTGAGGGAGTGAGGCTGGCCATTTTGACCCCTTGCTGATGCTCTCTGTCTGAGGGAAATGGGCTGGCCACAGTGACCCCTTGCTGATGCTCTCGGCCTGAGGGACAGAGGCTGGCCACAGTGACCCCTTGCTGATGCTCTCTGCGTGAGGGAAAGGGGCTGGCCACAGTGATGCCTTGCTGATGCTCTCTACCTGAGGGACAGAGGCTGGCCACAGTGACCCCTTGCTGATGCTCTCTGCCTGAGGGAAAGGGGCTGGCCACAGTGACCCCTTGCTGATGCTCTTTGCTTGACGGAAATGGGCTGGCCATTTTGACCCCTTGCTGATGCTCTATGCCTGAGGGAAAGGGGCTGAGCCATTGTGACCCCTTGCTGATGCCCTCTGCCTGACGGAGTGAGTCTGGCCATTTTGACTCCTTGCTGACGCTCTCTGACTGAGGGAGTGACGCTGGCCATTGTGAGCCCTTGCTGATGCTCTCTGCCTAAGGGAGAGGGGCTGGCCACTGTAACTCCTTGCTAATGCTCTATGCCTGAGGGAAAAGGGAAGGCTATTTTGACCACTTGGTGATGCTCTCTGCCTGAGGGAGAGAGGCTGGCCATTGTGACCACTTGCTGATGCTTTCTGCCTGACAGAGTGAGGCTGGCTACTGTGACCCCTTGCTGATGCTCTCTGCCTGAGGGAGACAGGCTGGCCATTGTGAACTCTTGCTGATGCTCTCGGCCTGAGGGAGAGGGCTGGCTACTGTGACCCCTTACTGATGCTCTCTTCCTGGGGGAGTGAGGCTAGCCACTGTGACCCCTTGCTGATGCTCCATGCCTGACGGAGTGTGGCTGGCCATTGTGACCCCTTACTGATGCTCTCTGCCTGAGGGAGTGAGGCAAGCCACTGTGACCCCTTGCTGATGCTCCATGCCTGAGGGAGACGGGCTGGCCATTGTGACCGCTTGCTGATGCTCTCTACCTGAGGGAGTGAGGCTGGACATTGTGACCCCCTGCTGATGCTCTTTGCCTGAGGTAGAGGGGCTGGCCACTATGACCCCTTGCTGATGCTCTCTTCCTGAGGGAAATGGGCTGGCCATTGTGATCCCTTGCTGATGCTCTCTGTCTGGGGGAAAGGGGCTGACTACAGTGACCACTTGCTGATGCTCTCTTTTTGAGGAAAAGGAGCTGGCCACAGTGACCCCATGCTGATGCTCTTTCCTGAGGGAGTGAGGCTGGCCATTTTGACCCCTTGCTGATGCTCTCTGTCTGCGGAAGAGTGGCTGGCCATTGTGACCCCTTGCTGATGCTCTCTGCCTGAGGGAGAGGGCTGGCTACTGTGACCCCTTGCTGATGCTCTCTGCCTGAGGGAGATGGCTGGCTACTGTGACCCCTTGTTGATGCTCCTTGCCTTAGGGGGTGAGACTGGCCACTGTGACCTCTTGCTGTTGCTCTCTGCCTGAGTGACAGAGGCTGGCCACTGTGACCCCTTGCTGATGCTCTCTGCCTAAGGGAGAGAGGCTGGCCATTGTGACCCCTTGCTGATGCTCTCTGCCTGAGGTAGTGAGGCTGGCCACTATGACCCCTTGCTGTTGCTCTCTGCCTGAGGGACAGAGGCTGGCCAATGTGACCCCTTGCTGATGCTCTCTGCCAGTGGGAAGGAGGCTGGCCATTGTGACCCCTTGCTGATTCTCTCTGCCTGAGGGACAGAGGCTGGCCATTTTGACCCCTTGCTGATGCTCTCTGTCTGAGGTAGTGAGGCTGGCCACTGTGACCCCTTGCTGTTGCTCTCTGCCTGAGGGACAGAGGCTGACCACTGTGACCCCTTGCTGATGCTCTCTGCCTAAGGGAGAGAGGCTGTCCATTGTGACCTCTTGCTGATGCTCTCTGCCTGAGGGAAAGGGGCTGGCCATTGTGACCCCTTGCTGATGCTCTTTTCCTAAGGGAGAGAGGCTGGCCATTGAGACCCCTTGCTGATGCTTTCTGCCTAAGGGAGAGAGGCTGTCCATTGTGACCTCTTGCTGATGCTCTCTGCCTGAGGGAAAGGGGCTGGCCATTGTGACCCCTTGCTGATGCTCTTTGCCTAAGGGAGAGAGGCTGGCCATTTTGACCCCTTGCTGATGATCTCTGCCTGAAGTAGTGAGGCTGGCCACTGTGACCCCTTGCTGTTGCTCTCTGCCTGAGGGACAGAGGCTGGCCACTGTGACCCCTTGCTGATGCTCTCTGCCTGAGGGAAAGGGGCTGGCCATTGTGACCCCTTGCTGATGCTCTTTTCCTAAGGGAGAGAGGCTGGCCATTGAGACCCCTTGCTGATGCTTTCTGCCTAAGGGAGAGAGGCTGTCCATTGTGACCTCTTGCTGATGCTCTCTGCCTGAGGGAAAGGGGCTGGCCATTGTGACCCCTTGCTGATGCTCTTTGCCTAAGGGAGAGAGGCTGGCCATTGAGACCCCTTGCTGATGATCTCTGCCTGAAGTAGTGAGGCTGGCCACTGTGACCCCTTGCTGTTGCTCTCTGCCTGAGGGACAGAGGCTGGCCACTGTGACCCCTTGCTGATGCTCTCTGCCTGAGGGGGAGAGGCTGGCCATTGTGACCACATGCTAATGCTCTCTGCCTGAGGGAGAGAGGCTGGCCATTGTGAACCCCTGCTGATGCTCTGTGCCTGAGGTAGAGGGGCTGGCCACTATGACCCCTTGCTGATGCTCTCTTCCTGAGGGAAATGGGCTGGCCATTGTGATCCCTTGCTGACGCTCTCTGTCTGAGGGAAAGGGGCTAGCTACAGTGACCCCTTGCTGATGCTCTCTTTTTGAGGAAAAGGAGCTAGCCACAGTGACCCCATGCTGATGCTCTCTGCCTGAGGGAGTGAGTCTGGCCATTTTGACCCCTTGCTGATGCTCTCTGTCTGAGGGAAATGGGCTGGCATCAGTGACCCCTTGCTGATGCTCCCTGCGTGAGGGAAAGGTGCTGGCCACGTTGATGCCTTGCTGATTCTCTCTGCCTGAGGGACAGAGGCTGGCCATTTTGACCCCTTGCTGATGCTCTCTGTCTGAGGTAGTGAGGCTGGCCACTGTGACCCCTTGCTGTTGCTCTCTGCCTGAGGGACAGAGGCTGGCCACTGTGACCCCTTGCTGATGCTCTCTGCCTAAGGGAGAGAGGCTGGCGATTGAGACCCCTTGCTGATGCGTTCAGCCTAAGGGAGAGAGGCTGTCCATTGTGACCTCTTGCTGATGCTCTCTGCCTGAGGGAAATGGGCTGGCCATTGTGACCCCTAGCTGATGCTCTTTGCCTAAGGGAGAGAGGCTGGCCATTGAGACCCCTTTCTGATGATCTCTGCCTGAAGTAGTGAGGCTGGCCACTGTGACCCCTTGCTGTTGCTCTCTGCCTAAGGGAGAGAGGCTGGCCATTGAGACCCCTTGCTGATGCTTTCTGCCTAAGGGAGAGAGGCTGTCCATTGTGACCTCTTACTGATGCTCTCTTCTTGAGGAAAAGGGGCTGGCCATTGTGACCCCTTGCTGATGCTCTTTGCCTAAGGGAGAGAGGCTGGCCATTGAGACCCCTTGCTGATGATCTGTGCCTGAAGTAGTGAGGCTGTCCACTGTGACCCCTTGCTGTTGCTCTCTTCCTGAGGGACAGAGGCTGGCCACTGCAACCCCTTGCTGATGCTCTCTGCCTGAGTGACAGAGGTTGGCCACAGTGACCCCTTGCTGATGCTCTCTGCGTGAGGGAAAGGTGCTGGCCACGTTGATGCCTTGCTGATTCTTTCTGCCTGAGGGACAGAGGCTGGCCATTTTGACCCCTTGCTGATGCTCTCTGCCTGAGGGAGAGAGGCTGTCCATTGTGACCTCTTGCTGATGCTCTCTGCCTGAGGTAAAGGGGCTGGCCATTGTGACCCCTTGCTGATGCTCTTTGCCTAAGGGAGAGAGGCTGGCCATTGTGACCCCTTGCTGATGCTTTCTGGCTGAGGTAGTGAGGCTGGCCACTGTGAGCCCTTATTGTTGCTCTCTTCCTGAGGGACAGAGGCTGGCCACTGTGAACCCTTGCTGATGCTCTCTGCCTGAGGGGGAGAGGCTGGCCATTGTGACCCCATGCTAATGCTCTCTGCCTGAGGGAGAGAGGCTGGCCATTGTGACCCCCTGCTGATGCTCTGTGCCTGAGGTAGAGGGGCTGGCCACTATGACCCCTTGCTGATGCTCTCTTCCTGAGGGAGTGAGGCAAGCCAATGTGACCCCTTGCTGATGCTCCATGCCTGAGGGAGACGGGCTGGCCATTGTGACCACTTGCTGATGCTCTCTACCTGAGGGAGTGAGGCTGGACATTGTGACCCCCTGCTGATGCTCTGTGCCTGAGGTAGAGGGGCTGGCCACTATGACCCCTTGCTTATGCTCTCTGCCTGAGGGAGAGAGGCTGGCCATTGTGACCCCTTGCTGTTGCTCTCTTTCTTAGGGAAAGGGGCTGGCCACAGTGACCCCTTGCTGATGCTCTCTTTTTGTGGGAAAGGAACTGGCCACAGTGACCCCTTGCTGATGCTCTCTGCCTGAGGGAAATGGGCTGGCCATTATGACCCCTTCCTGACGCTCATTGCCTGAGGGAGTGAGACTGGCCATTGTGACTACTTGCTGATGCTCTCTGCCTGACGGAGAGAGGCTGGCCACTGTGACCCCTTGCTTATGCTCTCTGCCTGAGGGAGAGAGTCTGGCCATTGTGAACCCTTGCAAATGCTCTCTGCCTGAGGGAGAGACGCTGGCCATTGAGACCCCTTGCTGATGCTCTCTTTCTGAGGTAGTGAGGCTGGCCACTGTGACCCCTTGCTGATGCTCTCTGCCTGAGGGAGAGAGGCTGGCCATTGTGACCCCTTGCTTATGCTCTCTGCCTGAGGGAGAGAGACTGGCCATTGAGACCCCTTGCTGATGCTCTCTGCCTGAGGGAGTGAGGCTGGCCAATGTGACCCCCTGCGGTTGCTTTGTGCCTGAGGGAGAGAGGCTGGCTATTGGGACCCCTTGCTGATGCTCTCTGCCTGAGGGAGAGAGGCTGGCCATTGTGACCCCTTGCAAATGCTCTCTGCCTGAGGGAGAGAGGCTGGCCATTGAGACCCCTTGCTGATGCTCTCTTCCTGAGGTAGTGTGGCTTGCCACTGTGACCCCTTGCTGATGCTCTCTGCCTGAGGGAGTGAGGCTGGCCATTGTGACCCCTTGCTGATGCTCTCTGCCTGAGGGAGTGAGGCTGGCCACTGTGACCCCTTGCTGATGCTCTCTGCCTGAGGAAGTGAGGCTGTCCACTGTGACCCCTTGCTGATGCTCTCTGCATGAGGGAAATGGGCTAGCCATTATGACCCCTTGCTGATGCTCTCTGCCTAAGGGAGAGGGGCTGGCCTCTGTGACCCCTTGCTGATGCTCTATGCCTGAGGGAAAGGGGCTGAGCCATTGTGACCCCTTGCTGATGCCCTCTGCCTGACGGAGTGTGCCTGGCCATTTTGACTCCTTGCTGATGCTCTCTACCTGAGGGAGTGAGGCTGGACATTTTGACCCCCTGCTGATGCTCTGTACCGGGGTAGAGGGGCTGGCCACTGTGACCCCTTGCTGATGCTCTCTTCCTGAGGGAAATGGGCTGGCCATTGTGATCCTTTGCTGATGCTCTCTGTCTGAGGGAAAGAGGCTAGCCACAGTGACCCCTTGCTGATGCTCTCTTTTTGAGGAAAAGGAGCTGGCCACAGTGACCCCATGCGGATGCTCTCTGCCTTAGGGAGTGAGGCTGGCCATTTTGACCCCTTGCTGATGCTCTCTGTCTGAGGGAAATGGGCTGGCCACAGTGACCCCTTGCTGATGCTCTCGGCCTGAGGGACAGAGGCTGGCCACAGTGACCCCTTGCTGATGCTCTCTGCGTGAGGGAAAGGGGCTGGCCACAGTGATGCCTTGCTGATGCTCTCTACCTGAGGGACAGAGGCTGGCCACAGTGACCCCTTGCTGATGCTCTCTGCCTGAGGGAAAGGGGCTGGCCACAGTGACCCCTTGCTGATGCTCTTTGCTTGATGGAAATGGGCTGGCCATTTTGACCCCTTGCTGATGCTCTATGCCTGAGGGAAAGGGGCTGAGCCATTGTGACCCCTTGCTGATGCCCTCTGCCTGACGGAGTGAGTCTGGCCATTTTGACTCCTTGCTGACGCTCTCTGACTGAGGGAGTGACGCTGGCCATTGTGAGCCCTTGCTGATGCTCTCTGCCTAAGGGAGAGGGGCTGGCCACTGTAACTCCTTGCTAATGCTCTCTGCCTGAGGGAGAGGGCTGGCTACTGTGACCCCTTTCTGATGCTCTCTGCTTGAGGGAGTGAGGCTAGGCACTGTGACCCCTTGCTGATGCTCCATGCCTGACGGAGTGTGTCTGGCCATTGTGACCCCTTACTGATGCTCTCTGCCTGAGGGAGTGAGGGAAGCCACTGTGACCCCTTGCTGATGCTCCATGCCTGAGGGAGACGGGCTGGCCATTGTGACCCCTTGCTGATGCTCTCTACCTGAGGGAGTGAGGCTGGACATTGTGACCCCCTGCTGATGCTCTTTGCCTGAGGTAGAGGGGCTGGCCACTATGACCCCTTGCTGATGCTCTCTTCCTGAGGGAAATGGGCTGGCCATTGTGATCCCTTGCTGATGCTCTCTGTCTGGGTGAAAGGGGCTGGCTACAGTGACCCCTTGCTGATGCTCTCTTTTTGAGGAAAAGGAGCTGGCCACAGTGACCCCATGCTGATGCTCTCTGCCTGAGGGAGTGAGGCTGGCCATTTTGACCCCTTGCTGATGCTCTCTGTCTGAGGGAAATGGGCTGGCCACAGTGACCCCTTGCTCATGCTCTCTGCCTTAGGGACAGAGGCTGGCCACAGTGACCCCTTGCTGATGCTCTCTGCGTGAGGGAAAGGGGCTGGCCACAGTGATGCCTTGCTGATGCTCTCTGCCTGAGGGACAGAGGCTGGCCACAGTGACCCCTTGCTGATGCTCTCTGCCTGAGGGAAAGGTGCTGGCCACAGTGACCCCTTGCTGATGCTCTTTGCTTGACGGAAATGGGCTGGCCATTTTGACCCCTTGCTGATGCTCTCTGCCTGAGGGTACAGAGGCTGGCCATTGTGAACCCTTGCTGATGCTCTCTGCCTGAGGAACAGAGGCTGGCCACTGTGACCCATTGCTGATGCTCTCTGTCTGAGGGAGAGGTGTTGGCCATTGTGGCCCCTTGCTGATGCTCTCTGCCTGAGGGAGAGAGGCAGGGCATTGCGACCCCTTGCTGATGGTCTCTGCCTGAGGGAAATGGGCTGGCCATTGTGACCCCTTGCTGATGCTCTATTTTTGAGGTAAACGAGCTGGCCATTGTGACCCCTTTCTGATGCTCTCTGCCTGAAGGAAATGGGCAGCCATTGTGACCCCGTGCTGATGCTCATTGCCTTAGGGGGTGAGACTGGCCATTGTGACCCCTTGCTGATGCTCTCTGCCTAAGGGAGAGGGGCTGGCCACTGTGACCCCTTGCTGATGCTCTATTCCTGAGGGAAAGGGGATGGCCATTTTGACCCCTTGCTGATGCTCTCTGCCTGAGGGAGAGAGGCTGTCCATTGTGACCCCTTGCTGATGCTTTCTGCCTGAGAGAGTGAGGCTGGCCACTGTGACCCCTTGCTGATGCTCTCTGCCTGAGGGAGTGACGCTGGCCATTGTGATCCGATGGTGATGCTCTCTGTCTAAGGGAGAGGGGCTGGCCACTGTGACCCTTGCTTATGCTCTTTCCTGAGGGAGTGAGTCTGGCCATTTAGACCCCTCCCTGAAGCTCTCTGCCTGCGGGAGAGGGGTTGGCCATTGTGACCCCTTGCTGATGCTTTCTGCCTGACAGAGTGAGGCTGGCCACTGTGACCCCTTGCTGATGCTCTCTGCCTGAGGGAGTGAGGCTGGCCACTGTGACCCCTTGCTGATGCTCTCTGCCTGAGGATGTGAGGCTGGCCACTGTGACCCCTTGCTGATGCTCTCTGCCTGAGGGAAAGGGGCTGGCCATTGTGACCCTTTGCTGATGCTCTCTGTCTTAGGGAAAGGGGCTGGCCACAGTGGCCCCTTGCTGATGCTCTCTTTTTGTTGGAAAGGAGCTCGCCACAGTGACCCCTTGCTGATGCTCTCTGCCTGAGGGAAATGTGCTGGCCGTTGTGACCTCTTTCTGACGCTCATTGCCTGAGGGAGTGAGACTGGCCATTGTGACCACTTGCTGTTGTTCTCTGCCTGAGGGAGAGAGGCTGGCCATTGTGATCCCATGGTGATGCTCTCTGTCTAAGGGAGAGGTGCTGGCCACTGTGACCCCTTGCTGATGCTCTTTCCTGAGGGAGTGAGTCTGGCCATTTAGACCCCTCCCTGAAGCTCTCTGCCTGTGGGAGAGTGGCTGGCCATTGTGACCCCTTGCTGATGCTCTCTGCCTGAGGGAGAGGGCTGGCTACTGTGACCCCTTGCTGATGCTCTCTGCCTGAGGGAGATGGCTGGCTACTGTGACCCCTTGTTGATGCTCATTGCCTTAGGGGGTGAGACTGGCCACTGTGACCTCTTGCTGTTGCTCTCTGCCTGAGTGACAGTGGCTGGCCACTGTGTCCCCTTGCTGATGCTCTCTGCCTAAGGGAGAGAGGCTGGCCATTGTGACCCCTTGCTGATGCTTTCTGCCTGAGGGAGAGGGCTGGCTACTGTGACCCCTTGCTGATGCTCTCTGCCTGAGGGAGATGGCTGGCTACTGTGACCCCTTGTTGATGCTCATTGCCTTAGGGGGTGAGACTGGCCACTGTGACCTCTTGCTGTTGCTCTCTGCCTGAGTGACAGTGGCTGGCCACTGTGTCCCCTTGCTGATGCTCTCTGCCTAAGGGAGAGAGGCTGGCCATTGTGAACCCTTGCTGATGCTCTCTGCCTGAGGTAGTGAGGCTGGCCACTATGACCCCTTGCTGTTGCTCTCTGCCTGAGGGACAGAGGCTGGCCAATGTGACCCCTTGCTGATGCTCTCTGCCAGTGGGACAGAGGCTGGCCATTGTGACCCCTTGCTGATTCTCTCTGCCTGAGGGACAGAGGCTGGCCATTGAGACCCCTTGCTGATGCTTTCTGCCTAAGGGACAGAGGCTGTCCATTGTGACCTCTTGCTGATGCTCTCTGCCTGAGGGAAAGGGGCTGGCCATTGTGACCCCTTGCTGATGCTCTTTGCCTAAGGGAGAGAGGCTGGCCATTGAGACCCCTTGCTGATGATCTCTGCGTGAGGGAAAGGTGCTGGCCACGTTGATGCCTTGCTGATTCTCTCTGCCTGAGGGACAGAGGCTTGCCATTTTGACCCCTTGCTGATGCTCTCTGCCTGAGGGAGAGAGGCTGTCCATTGTGACCTCTTGCTGAAGCTCTCTGCCTGAGGGAAAGGGGCTGGCCATTGTGACCCCTTGCTGATGCTCTTTGCCTAAGGGAGAGAGGCTGGCCATTGTGACCCCTTGCTGATGCACTCTGCCTGAGGTAGTGAGGCTGGCCACTGTGACCCCTTGCTGTTGCTCTCTTCCTGAGGGACAGAGGCTGGCCACTGTGACCCCTTGCTGATGCTCTCTGCCTGAGGGGGAGAGGCTGGCCATTGTGACCCCATGCTAATGCTCTCTGCCTGAGGGAGAGAGGCTGGCCATTGTGACCCCCTGCTGATGCTCTGTGCCTGAGGTAGAGGGGCTGGCCACTATGACCCCTTGCTGATGCTCTCTTCCTGAGGGAAATGGGCTGGCCATTGTGATCCCTTGCTGATGCTCTCTGTCTGAGGGAAAGGGGCTGGCTACAGTGACCCCTTGCTGATGCTCTCTTTTTGAGGAAGAGGAGCTAGCCACAGTGACCCCATGCTGATGCTCTCTGCCTGAGGGAGTGAGGCTGGCCATTTTGACCCCTTGCTGATGCTCTCTGTCTGAGGGAAATGGGCTGGCCACAGTGACCCCTTGCTAATGCTCTCTGCCTGAGGGACAGAGGCTGGCCACAGTGACCCCTTGCTGATGCTCTCTGCATGATGGAAAGGGGCTGGCCACGTTGATGCCTTGCTGATGCTCTCTGCCTGAGGGACAGAGGCTGGCCACAGTGACCCCTTGCTGAAGCTCTTTGCTTGACGGAAATGGGCTGGCCATTTTGACCCCTTGCTGATGCTCTCTGCCTGAGGGTACAGAGGCTGGCCATTGTTACCCCTTGCTGATGCTCTCTGCCTGAGGAACAGAGGCTGACCACTTTGACCCATTGCTGATGCTCTCTGTCTGAGGGAGAGGTGTTGGCCATTGTGGCCCCTTGCTGATTCTCTCTGCCTGAGGGAGAGAAGCAGGGTATTGTGACCCCTTGCTGATGGTCTCTGCCTGAGGGAAATGGGCTGGCCATTGTGACCCCTTGCAGATGCTCTCTGTCTTAGGGAAAGGGGCTGGCCACAGTGACCCCTTTGCTTATGCTCTATTTTTGAGGTAAAGGAGCTTGCCATTGTGACCCCTTTCTGATGCTCTCTGCCTGAAGGAAATGGGCAGCCATTGTGACCCCTTGCTGATGCTCATTGCCTTAGGGGTTGAGACTATCGTGGTAATTGCTTACCCAAAAATTTAGCAGAGTGCGAATAGCAGCAGCAGCGTGGAGCTGGAAATGGTTTCAGCTTGGAGTTAAGAAAAAAAAGAAGCACTCACGGTCTTTGGTCAGTAAGAAACTTTACTGACACTAAATAAATTACTTACAGAATAAATGGTCATATATACAGTCCTTTCACCAACAATACAGCAACACAACGTAGTAGTAATATATCAGCAGTATATCACAACAGCAGTAGAAGCAGTAATATCAGCAGTAAGATCACATCAGCAATTTCAGCAGCAGTTGTTCCAGCAGTTTCAGCAGCAGTAAGAAGCCTTACAACATGGACTTCTTAAATACACTTTTCTCCTTGGCCCAATTAACCAATAGTCTCTTCATCTTGTACTTCTCGTACCGCACGTAGGCCAGGGAAGAATCTGCTTCATACTGGACTTCTCCTGGCAGAGACAATCTGGCCAAGGACATCTTTTTAACTCTTTAGAGTCCTTTTCCTTCTGTGGGTAAAAACCTAACCCCAACACCCTTTCATTTTTAACTACAGAAAAAATACAATTTACATTTCATTACATTTCACCTGTAAGAAATCAACTTTACATGTTTACAACAAACCCAACATTGTGTACATTTCTCTGTGTGTTACATTTCCCAGAGACTTATTTATATGTAAGCTTTTTCTTTTCTTCTTCTTCCAAGCACTGTTGAAAAACATGGTGCTTTGGGGCGTTGAACTACTTTGCAATCTTCCAACTTGCAAACTTTCAGCAATTTTTAAAACTTTCTGCTTCTGGCTTTTTAGGTAATTTCCTTTGGAAACTTTTCTACCTCTACACCAAGGTAACACCTAACTTTCCCCAGAGACTTCAGTTTCAACTTTTCCTGCAGCTTTGGGCTGAGTTTTCTTGAATGTGGTCTTGGGAACTCCCTGCCACCAGTAGACGAACCACTAGCACCACAATCATGTACTCTTTTGCTTGCCCCTTTGCATACAGACACGTGTGTTTGAAAACACCCCCTTTCAGTTTTCGCTGCCTGAAAACACTTTTCTTGCTCTTGTTCAGACAATTTCAACACACCACTGTAACTCTCGGGTTCAGACTTCACATAACACACACTGAATTCATCTGAAAACTTTAAAGATGGAATTCCTTTGTTTTCTCTTTGTGAATGACGAGGAATTACCTCCTCCCTTTCATTTCCTTCCTCCCTTCTGCTTTTGGGAGTGGAAACACTTTTCTCAGAGATGTGAGGGCTCTGAGAAGTTAACCCCTGAGTTGCTGTTTTCTCCTGGTTGTTCACGGTTTCTAACAGAACTTGGGAACCTTGAATCCTGTCCCAACCTGCCTCCTGAAAAGTAGCAGACCTAGAAACAACCACCTTCCCATGACTTAGGGAAAAACGCCAAGATTTGGATTGCATGCCTGAATAACCCACAAAACGTAATTTCACAGACTTGGCTTCACCTTTGGACCTTTTGGACTTTGGGATATGCACGTATGCCCAAGACCCCCATGTTCTCAAGTGAGACAAATCTGGCTTTGAACCAAAAAGAAGACAGTAAGGCGAACTGCCTGTAACCCTGCTCCAGGTTCTATTACACAGATAGTTTGCGGTTAAAAATGCTTCTCCCCACAAATCTTGCTCAGCGTTTGCATCAGCCATGAGAGAATCTTTCTTCATTTGAAGTACTCCAATTCTTCTCTCAACTGACCCATTTTGAAAAGGAGTTTGAGGATCTATTAACCTGTGTGTGATTCCTGTTTTCTTGAACCACTCACAGAACCCTCCAGAAACAAACTCACCCCCACAGTCCGACTGCACCGAAATAATGGGCTTGTTAAAGAACTTTTCCGCCCAAGTTTTCCAATCCTTAAAAGTTTCAAAAGCTTCTGATTTTTGCTTCATTAAATAACACCAACTGAAGGGTGTGTAATCATCCAGAATTACAAGGACGTAACTGGATCCCCCTTGTGTAGGCGTGAATGGCCCTACCAAGTCAATAAACACCAATTCAAAAGGCTTTTGTGACACCCTGTCACTTTTTCTGCAGATGTTCTGCACCCGGGATTTGGTCTGATGACAGATTGAACAATCCAAAATTTTTTTACAGTTTTGCAAGCTTAACCCTGTACACACTTGAGGCATGTGACTTAACACTTTAAAACTTGAATGACCTAAACGCCTGTGCAACTCATGCACACAATTTTTATGGTCTGGCACGTTACCAGTTTGTGCCACCCTTTCTTTACCTGCACCCATGTAGAACAGTCCATTTTTAACATGTCCCAGTGCCACTTTTTGTCCATCCTTAATCACTTGGCACTCATCCTTCTGAAACGTAACAACGTATCCTTCAGATGTTAGAGCACTGACAGAAAGGAGACAAAAATCTAAATCTGGAACATACAGAACCTGTTCACACTCCTTCTGCAGACATGGAACGTAACCACAGCCAATTCCTTCCACCCTCGACGTTCGTCCATCTGCAAGCGTGACTGACTTCACCTTGCTTGGTTCCAACTTCCGAAACGCCTCTGGATTATTAGAAATTGTTCTGGACGACGCAGAATCAATCAGCCAAACCTCTTGGGCCTCGTTACACCTCACTGTGGCTGAGACAAATGCATTCGAGCATTCCTTCACTTCTTCTCGAGCCTGTGTAACTCCTTTCTTCTTTTTACAGAAACGTTTGATATGCCCCGGCTGCTTACAAAGGAAACACTTTTTCACAGCAACAGCGACTCTCTCCACTCCGTCGCCTTGGAAACTCTTATCTTTCTGCATTCTTTCTCCGCTGCCAAGGGCTGACTGCTTAACCCTTTCCTGGCAGTTTTCCTCCTTCCTGGAAAGACGCCATTTCTCTTCTTGGAGCAAACGACCCGTCAAATAATGAAGAGTGAGTTCATCAGTCTTCATACTTTCCAGACTGGTTGTCAGAACGTCCCAGCTTTGAGGCAACGACCCCAAAATCAGGTAGCACTTATGCTCTTCCGTAAAAACGATTCCAACCTCCTGCAACTGGACAAATAGAGATCTCACCTGTTGGAGATGATTTGCCAAACTTCCAGCCTCCTCCAACTTTAAACGGTACAGCTCTCTGGTGAGGCTCAGCCGTGTGCTTGCCGACGCACGCACATAAATCTGTCTCAGCGCATTCCAGCTGTCTCTTGCTGTCTCATCTCTGGTGATATGGACAATTTGCGAGTCCTCCATACTCAAGACAATGTTTGCTTTAGCCCTTTCATTCTGCTCTTCCCACACTTGTGCTTCTTGAGCAGTCTGACCAGCCGGCCTCAGGACACTCACGACGTTCCAACATCTGTCCCGCTTCAAAAACATTTCCATCTTGAATGACCACGTCAAGTAATTTCTCTCATTCAGCCATTCCACCGGAATACCAGATGCCATCTGAACCTGGGCCATCCTCACCGGCTGGGCTGGAGCGTGGCTCACACTGGATACAGACCCGTCTGAGCTCGATGAACTGCCTGAGCTAGACTCTGTCTTTCCCTCCAGCGTTCCTTTGCTCTCAAGCTTTCCAGCAACCAAAAAATTATGCCTTCCAGATCCCTGGGCCCATAACCTATCGTGGTAATGGTTTACCCAAAAATTTAGCAGAGTGCGAATAGCAGCAGCAGCGTGGAGCTGGAAATGGTTTCAGCTTGGAGTTAAGAACAAAAAGAAGCACTCACGGTCTTTGGTCAGTAAAAAAACTTTACTGACACTAAATAAATTACTTACAGAATAAATGGTCATATATACAGTCCTTTCACCAACAGTACAGCAATAACAACGTAGCAGTGAAGATAGTATCTTAGCAGTGAAGAAGCCTTACAACATGGACTTCTTAAATACACTTTTCTCCTTGGCCCAATTAACCAATAGTCTCTTCATCATGTACTTCTCGTACCGCACCTAGGCCACGTAGGCCACAGCAGACTACTTCTCCCAAAAGCCGAAGCAGGCGTCTGCGTGGTGCCCGTGGAACACATGAGGTCCCTTCCAGGAACTGGAGTATCCTGGGGCGGATCCACACGTCGTTCCGAAATCGCTTGCTTGTGTCTGGAGTGCGCCCCGAAGCTCATCGGTGCACACAGGCGTACTTTCAAAGCGCCTTTTCCCGGCTTTTGGGCGCTGTTATTTAGTCCGTCTTAGGTCAGTTTAAGGCGTCCCTTCTTCCAAGGTGTGAATCAATTAGTCGCTCTTTCCTCCCTGCCCCGCCCCGCCCCGCCCACCAGACTTACTTTGTTGCCTTTTGACTTCCTCTCCTCTTCCGATAATATTTCCTGTCCGAACAACACCATCCATCTTTAATCTGTAATCATCAACTTTTCTGCGTGCGAGGACAGGTGAGGTCGGTTCCATTTACCTCAGTCTTTTCCGCTTTTGGCTTTCTCATTTCTATTTTTTTTTTAATTTGTTCTGATCTATGCGCATCAATGCATATTCGTTTAAAAGGCTCTTTACAGAGCGCTGGTTAGTATAGGCAAAGCCCCAAATCCGGCGTGAAAAGCAGCCTCCATTTTTCCTCTGCACCTTTCGCGCGAGGGAGGGGGCAGGTATCCATTCTCCTAAGCCTTCCCTCTTTCGCCATTCCCAGTTTTAATTTTTTTCTAGGGTTCTGAGTTATGCGCATAAGTGCATATACGTTTAATATTCTCCATACAGAGCGCAGCGGACTCTGTGTATCGTGTATAGGCGCACAGCACACGCAAGTGTGCTTTAAACTCTATGGGCAAGGGTCAATTCTGGCGCGAAAAGCAGCCATTTTTCCTATTCACCTTTCGCGCGAGGGAGGGGGAGGCGGCAGGTATCCATTACCCTCAGTCACCATTCCCAGTTGTAATTCTTTTTTAATTTATTTATATTCCCCCTTTTCCCCCTTTACAGAGCTCCGGCTAGTATAGGCAAGCCCCAAATCTGGCGCGAGAAGCAGCCTCCATTTTTCTTCTTCGCATTTTTCCAGCGAGGGAGGGTGGAGGGTGCAGGTATACATTATCCTCAGTCGTTCACTCTTTTGGCTTTCTCATTTGTAATGTTACTAGTTTCTTTAGAAGAAAATGATGCTGTTTAAATGTCTAGATGTTGAAATGTAATTAATATTAAGTTTCTCCCCTCCACACACAAACCCACCCCGCCCCTACATAGATTATTGCAAGCTTTTGCATGCCTTTTTCGTAAAATAACAGTGTTCCTTTTCTGCTGCTGAAGTTTACATGTATCTCTTAGAACTGATATTTCAGTTCAGGAACTTTACCTACTTTTGTATAGTTCTTCATATTTCAGGTAATGGTTTTATGAGGAGAGTTATTCCAAGTGCAATACTTTTAAAAGTTGCTTTATGTTTGGTCACATATTAAAAACCTACATTCTGTTAGCAATTCTGCTAAGTGATCATTGACCTAACATTAAAACCAAATCAAGGAGTTAACGAGTTTAAGCAAGAGTTATCTTTCTTAATTCATAATATTATAAATATTTTTATTCTTCATAATCCTTAGATCTGAGAATGGCAAGTGGCAGTAAGGGCCGAGGCACCTCATGGCGTCACCCAGAAATTCTCGATTTGCTTGTCGTATGGGGGGAAGAAAAACTTCAGGAGCAACTGAGGGCAACCCATCGGAACATTGATTCATTTGAAGTCATAGCACAGGAACTACAAAAGAGGGGGCACAACCGAACAGCTGTAGAGTGCAGGAGGAAAAGCAAAGCTATGAGACTTGAGTACTGCAGAGTCATCATGCACAATGCAAAGTCAGGGAACAATGCAACCACATGTCCCTACTTCTCACAGCTACACAGCATTCTCAGGGGTGAGGCTACAATGAGACCTAAGCGTGTAGTATCAAGTTTAGAAATTAGAAGGACCATGCCGTCATCAGGCAGCAGCAGCAGCTCATCCGGAAGTTCATCGAACATCAGTTATGGGTCCTCACAGGAAGAAGAAAATGTGCCTCTGGAAACGGTGAATACTGAAGACCTTTACAATGGTGAGTATTTTTTCGTTAATATTATATTTCTCCCTTACCTACAGGAGAAGTGTGTATTAAGTATTGCTTTTTTAAACTTCTCACAGATGAACAGGTCAGCATGGATTCGGATCCAAATATGAGCTGCACAGTGACAGATCAAGAGCAAGCGCCGATTACTGTGGAGCAAGGTTTGGATCTGTTAAAGATGGGCTGACAATGTTTTGGGGTTTGAACCTGTTTTCCCCGGGGTAGCATTGGCTACGAGTAATCATATGTTTTCCAATGCGATAATCACATTTAATAATGCTGTTACTTTTTATTCCTGTGTTTTTAAAAAGCATTCTAATGTAGAATATTGACATTGTAACTATTGATATTCCTCAATTTTATAACAAGAACCAGTGTGAACATGTCAACGATGGAAAGAGAAACTGAGTTCATCTTTTTCAACTGATATTCACAGAAACAGCCTCAACCAGCAGCACTGCAGCTGATGCACAACAGCAAGCATCCCAGCACCCTGGAACTGGTAAATCTTACATGAGACCATCCATCATATTTTACGTTCTAGAAATTAATATTCTAAGTCATGATAATGCCAACAACCACTACCTCTAACTTCAATTCCTTTTTTTTCTTATCAGACACAGGGATTCCAAATACACAGGCCACTTTGTCCCCTGCCACAAGGCTTGCGATGATTAGAAATCGAAAAACCCGACGTACAGCAAATGATATTGCTGACCGGTTAATGCAGCACTCTTCGTCAGAAAGTGCTAAAACAAGAGCAATGATGCAGGAAGATTCAATTTTTTAAAATGATTTTTTACGCAAGTCCTTGGAATCAGATGAGGAATACAAACGCGACAGGAAGATCCTGATAAACTCTATTGCACATCACTCATCTATTTTGGAACGCCTGGTTGATAAAATTCCAGATGCCAACAGCATGGTGCGACACAGGAATATCCAGGCTGCAGAAATAGCAGAGATTCAAAGTGCCGCTCAGCAAGTAAATGCTGAGATTCTTGAAAATGAGGAAATTATGTCTAATAATTCCTCATCTGCTACATCTACTCCCAAAAGAGGTGTAGAAAATCCTGAGCGTCCAAGACGGCTGATTAAACGTCCCTTAGTGTTTTCTCCATAACTGTCAAAGTAGTGTGGAAGTAACCTAAAACTTGTTAAATGTTAATGTATCTGGTTTATGATGTTGTTAATGGGTTGCTGTACTTGTAATGTTTTTTTTTTTTTTTTTTGTATTTAGCACGTTTACCTTTAGTAGTTTAATGGTACTTTAGCAGATGCTGTAAGTCCCAGAGGGCTTATAAAACCTCCTATTGTGTTTTCACCATCACTATAATATTACTCAGGTAACCACTTTTAACGTGTTAAATGTTTTTGGAGTTGGTAAATGCTTCGTTTAAACTGTGGTTCTACTGTAATAGTTCTAATTTTGTTTAAAAGAAATTATGTTAGGGCTTTAAGGCGTACAAGACAAAAGTGTTAGTGTTACTCTTTAAAACTTCGGCTTTACTGCATTGTAAGTATTATAACTACAATAAAGGAGATAAGACTTTTATGTTTTCTTTGCAACAACTTTTTTTGTAAGTGCATGGTAATATACTTTTTTATAATGTACAGTTCTTTCATTTCTTTAATACAACATAATAAAGTTATGTTTTAAAATAAAAAAATATATTTACAAAATAGTTTTTGATCACTGATCATTTTGGAGGGGCTTGTGCTGGTGGACCCTCTTGGAGCACCTGGACGGTGCGTTTCAGCTGCCGATTGTCCTCCTCTAATAAGGAGACTCTCCTTTGCAAGCGACGCACTATGAATAGAGTAAGTATAACCGTTAATATTCCATGCAGGAAAGAGGTTATTCACAATTCACACTTTAATTTTTTTTTTTAACATATTTACTTGTTCTTTTAAACAAACCCTCCAGCCGGAGGACAACTTCCAGCACTGGGTCACTGCTGGATGTTGGCCCTGACTGCTCAGCTGCAGGAGGATCGAGGGTGGATGTCCCTGAAAGGGGAAGCATGTACTTTTAGTTATGAAAAAAAGGGATCATCACTCATTACCTTCATGTGTTAAATTATTCTACAGTTTATTGGAATCAGGGATAGACCTGGGTCCTCAGCAACTGCTGGTGATGCTGCCTCAGCAACTGCTGGTGACAGTGGTGGATCTTCACCTTGCTGCTGGCTGTGAGCTGGCTGCATGTCTGAAAAGTAGACAAAGAAGTAGTACATAAGAGTCTTTAACAATTGCTAATGTTTAAGTTTGGCAATAGAAAGTCATAGCTATTTTATTCGATTAAAATATTATTTTAAATAAAGTTAAAGATAATGATATACTCTCAAATTTCCCAAAACTTAAGTACCATAAATACAGAGAGCACTACAGACTCTAAGAGTCCCTAACAAGTCTCCCTGGAAAGAACTCTCAATCCCCTCAGTCCTTCCCTTATATATCACTCCTCCCCCTCCCAAGACATTCTAACTCCGCCCACTCAGGCCAACATTCTACAAACCATAGACTTACAAACAGCAGACATACCTTTGGGAATTGACTTGTGGGGTGTAACGCCACAGTAACCTCCCTTGTGGACCGTGGGAACGCTGTGGACGTCATATATCTTGACTTCAGCAAAGCTTTTGACAAAGTACCACATGACATTCTGATTAACAAACTAGCTAAAAGTGGGCTAGATGGAACAACTATTAGGTGGATTCACAGTTGGCTACAGAATCGGACTCAAAGAGTACTTATCAATGGAACCTTCTCAAACTGGGGAGAGGCAACGAGTGGGGTACCGCAGGGCTCAGTCCTGGGCCCAGTGCTTTTCAACATTTTTATTAATGATTTGGACGAGGAGGTGCAGGGAACGCTGATCAAATTTGCAGATGACACAAAATTGGGTGGTATAGCTAATACCCTGGAAGACAGAAACAAACTTCAAAGTGATCTTGATAGGCTGGAGTGCTGGGCTGAAAACAATAGGATGAAATTTAATAGGGATAAATGCCAAGTTCTACATTTAGGAAATAGAAACCAAAGGCACAGTTACAAGATGGGGGATACTTGGCTCAGCAATACTCCAAAGAGAAGGATCTTGGAATTGTTGTAGATCGCAAGCTGAATATGAGCCAACAGTGCGATATGGCTGCAAGAAAGGCAAATGCTATTTTGGGCTGCATTAATAGAAGTATAGCTTCCAAGTCACGTGAGGTACTGGTTCCTCTCTATTCGGCCCTGGTTAGGCCTCATCTAGAGTATTGTGTCCAGTTCTGGGCTCCACAATTCAAGAAGGACGCAGACAAGCTGGAGCATGTTCAGAGGAGGGCAACCAGGATGATCAGAGGTCTGGATACAAAGCCCTATGAAGAGAAACTGAAAGAACTGGGCATGTTTAGCCTGGAGAAGAGAAGATGGAGGGGAGACATGATAGCATTCTTCAAATACTTAAAAGGTTGTCACACAGAGGAGGGCCAGGATCTCTTCTCGATCCTCCCAGAGTGCAGGACACAGAATAACGGGCTCAAGTTAAAGGAAGCCAGATTCCAGCTGGATACCAGGAAAAACTTCCTTACTGTTAGAGCAGTGCGACAATGGAATCAGTTACCTAGGGAAGTTGTGGGCTCTCCCACACTAGAGGCCTTCAAGAGGCAGCTGAACAAGCATCTGTCGGGGATGCTTTAGGGTGGATTCCTGCATTGAGCAGGGGGTTGGACTCGATGGCCTTGTAGGCCCCTTCCAACTCTGCTATTCTATGATTCTATGATTCTATGATTCATCGCCCATGATATGGAACTCTGAGAAAAAGGCCTCTGGCCCATTCTGTTTTGCCCTCTGGGCTGCTTTGACTGACCTCTCCTTTCCTCCATTTTGATCTGTGGTTGCCTCACCTCTGCTGAGCTCCAGGTGCCCGACTGCCCACCAAACCTGCAACAGGAAAGGTGCCCTCCTAACCCAGCACTTCTTAGCTAAAAACTGGAGATCCCTTTGATGCCAAGGGCTGAACATGCTCAAGGTGAAAGACCCCAAAGAGGAGGCTTGATAACCTGAGTTTGAAGGGTATGGCTCCAGTGCTTTTGGGAAATAATAATTTTAAAACCTCAATATTAAAAAAAATCCTAAAAATCAACAGATGCTTTGAACTTGGCATGGCTAAAGCCCTACTTAAGAGCTATTGTGGTACAAAGTTAATGTCCAGCCATGACACACTGTGTTTGCTTCTTTTAAAATCTGTTTTAAGTGTTTTATTCTGTTTTTATTTTCATTTTATCTTGTACACCGCTCCATAATTTTCAATAGGGAGCGGTAAATAAATATTGTAAATAAATAATAATAAATAAATAATGGTGATAGCTCTTAAGTGGGGATTTAGACATGTCAAGTTTGCAGTAGATCCATTCATGTCTTGATTTTTTAGGATTTTTTGTTTCCCCCCCCCAACAAAACATTATTCCCCTTACACACAAATACACACACACATTAATCCAGCCCTGCAAATTATGGAGGGAACTTCTATCCTTTACTTTGCTGACGCAGAGTTCCACTGCTGCTGGTGCAAGTTTCTACTCCAGCCTTCTCCAACTTGGTGCCCTCCAGATCTATTGGACGGAGGCCCCCTCCTCTGCATTGGAAGCCCATCCAGGCAACAGGAATAATAGTTTAATTGAAACAGAGAGCCAGCCTGTGCCTGACTCAGGTGTAGGAGCATTCTAACTCTCGATGCCAGCCAGCCCAACAGCACTTTTACACTGTGGAATGTGGATGATTGACTTCTATTAGCCTGAGCAGAAGCGCCCTCCCTCTCCCTCACCCCATTGGTAGAATCAGCAGCCAGTTAGTGTTTCCCACTCCCCCAAACACTGCAATTGGAGGAGGAGACGGTCACAGACAGCGCTGTGGCAATTCCTAATTGGTTAGCTGCAGATGTCAATATCAAAGCTAGCCCTCACCCCACACATCACCTTCCAAATATGGAGTTATTCAATTCACACACACACACACACACACACACACACACACACACACACAGAGCATTGACACCTGAAAAACAGTCGGAGAATTTCAGAGACATTAAAAAAGTGTGCCAGAATCCACACTCCCATGCAACCTATGACCTTTGCCTCCTGTTTTCGCAACAAGCTTGTCCCCGACAGGTTTTAATGATCCTTCTGCAGGCAAAGGTTCTTTTTTGTGGGTCACTGTTGGTCATGAGTGTTTTCATCTAAGGATGACCCTTCATCGCCCATGATGTGGAACTCTGAGAAAAAGGCCTCTGGCCCATTCTGTTTTGCCTGACCTCTGGGCTGCTTTGACTGACCTCTCCTTTCCTCCATTTTGATCTGTGGTTGCCTCACCTCTGCTGAGCTCCAGGTGCCCGACTGCCCACCAAACCTGCAACAGGAAAGGTGCCCTCCTAACCCAGCACTTCTTAGCTAAAAACTGGAGATCCCCTTGATGCCAAGGGCTGAACATGCTCAAGGTGAAAGACCCCAAAGAGGAGGCTTGATAACCTGTTTGAAGGGTATGGCTCCCGTGGCTTTTAGAAATAATAATTTTAAAACCTCAATATTTAAAAAAATTCCTAAGAATCAACAGATGTACAGATCTGTTTTGAACTTGGCATGGCTAAAGCCCTACTTAAGAGCTATTGTGGTACAAAGTTTCATTTCTTTACCTTTAAAAATGATGGTGTGTTGTTGTTTTTTAAAAATTAAAGCCTCAAAATTTGAAAATTCCTAAAAATCAACAAATGAATGGATATGCTTCAAATTTGGCATGGATAAAGCTCTACCTAGGAGCTACCACTGTGCCAAGTTTCAACTCTTTATCCTTAAAAATGGCAGTGCTGTAAGCATTTTTGTTAATTCTAATTAAAGTAGAGGGACCCTTGGGGTGGGGAGGATGGGGAAAAATGGATTTTTCTTCAAATTTCATAATCCCCCTTTCCAGATTTGTTCCTAAAATCCTAACAAACCCCAACACCTGGAAGAAGTCCAGGATAATAGTAATACCAAAACCTGGGAAAGACAACGCAAAGGTGGGATCCTATCACCCAATCACATTACTCAATCAGGATCAAATTTTTTTTTCATAACTTTTAGTTCAACGATTAAATAGGTGGTAGGTCTTCAGGTAGACCAGACTGGACTTATTCCCCAAAGACATATATCTGGACCGATACAACCGGTCTTAAATATTATCTATGATGCAAGCAGAACAGGTCACTCATTGTCACTAATTTCACTCGACATAGTCAAGGCCTTTGACTGTCTTGAATGGCAATACTTGTGAAGAGTCCTAAACTATTATCAGCCAGGAACCTCATTTGTGACCGCAATTTCCAAATTATACGCTGCTAGTACTGCAACGGTGCGTACTAACAATATAGATTCTCCGCCTATCAGCTTGGCACGGGGAATGAAACAAGGCCTCTGCTCTTCACCCTCTCCCTGGAACCATTGGCTAACATTATACACCAACCCCCAGGTATTCTCGGACACAGAGGAGGGTGTGAAGAACATGTGATGAACCTGTATGCGGATGACATGATAATTCTGCTGGGGGACCCACATCAATCAGTTTCTAACCTAAAGGAAGAACTTGAAAATTTCAGACAAGTGGCAGGTTGAGAAGTTAATTATGAAAAATCTACTATCATGTCATACAACATTCACCCCAACCATCAATACCTTATTAGCCATACCATGGGAACACTAATTTGTAGAACTTCCTTTAGATAAATTAACAAATTGTTTAAAATAAATGAAATTATTAAAACTGTGATTACAGACTTGAAGAAATGGAATAAATGGAACCTTGGCAAATTGCTACAATACAAATGATTCCCCTAACCCTAACCCTAACCCTAAAATTGTATTAACCAAGTTTTCTGTAACAGCTGATTAAACCCCAATTCTTAGGGGACTGTTTTATTTGTTATATAAAGAAAGAAAAGAGAAAAACAACAATAACAATGCAGGAAGTGCATAGACGTCTCTCAACGGGAATGCTCAAGGAGGGGATGGCCGAGGGCCAGCCCACATCACAGGCAGGGCCAGCGTTGAATGAGGCGGCCTGGGGCACATTGCAGATCGAGCACCTGAAACCTCCTCAGCTGGCCGAAAGGACTGTTTTTGAGCATCCTGGCCACGACGTCATGTGCCGCAAAGGATCTCATAACACCTCCAGCCAGCAGGAACTCCCCTGTGAAGTCAGCCCACTGGATGTCTGTGTATACATTGTAACGGATGTCAGGGTCTACCTGACGTCCCTGCCAGGTAGGCTCCTGGACCAAACGTCCCAAGCTCCCAGGCAACCCATCTCCCTAGCCCTGTCCACAACTGGGAAGAGCCAGATGTTCCAAGAATAAAGCACAAGCACACATTAGGGACCAAAGGAGGTTTATTAACACCACTAAGACTAACATGTAAGGCCTTGGTCGGTAAAAGCTAAGCGGAGGGGACAAGGGAAGGTTGGGAGAAGGGGGTGAGGGAGAAAGGAGTGAGAAAGGAAATTGAGGGAGAAAAGGCTAGCCATTACCCCAATAAAACCATCAGTCATTCCACCACCCAGCCGCAGCGGCAGCGGCTGACCTTGTCCACAATACCCCAACACATTAAAACCTAAGAAAAGCCTAACTAACTCCGAGCAGCCCCCTTTGACTGCCCGGACCTGATCTTCTGTTCGACACACGTGTCGTCCAGTCAGGAAGATGACGACTCCTTGACACTGGACTTTTTATCCCTTCTTCAACCACCTGGCCCCATGACCGACGCCAACCAACCGATGCCCTTCCTGGGCTTCCGGCGACCCCTCCCAACAGGAGCGAGACCCACATCTTAGCAACATTCTTTCCCACAGCTGAAATGGGTTAACATCTAGGCAGCCCCTGAGAACTCCCAGGTGCTAGAGCGGGAGTCGGAAGCGCCAGGCCAAGACGACCTTGGCAGGCGCTCCCAGCTCTCTCCCTCCCACCTGAGCCTGGGACAGCGAAACTTGAAACACCACGAAATGCACTTTGCTCGTTCTTGGTAGACACAAAAAGCAACATTAGATCAAAGCAGACCCGTTTCAGACCCATTGTCCTTCACATATGCATTATGCAAACCATGTGGGGCACGGAAGATTCGGCTGTGAATAGCATGGCAATAACCAGCCAACGGTGGTTGAACTTTGGTGTGAAAGTTTTGTGGAAAGGCTCAGTGGTGGAACACATGCTTTGCATGCAGAAGACCCCACACTCGATGGGTGGCCTCTCCAGGTCGAGGGGAAAGGCACTTGCCTGAAGCCCCAGCGGGTAGCTGCCAGTCAACAACAACTAGACTAAGGAGCATGGACTGACTCGGTACGAAGCCGCATCCATGTTCTCAGGGTGAAACACCAGGGGTGCTGCTTCAGCGGAATCCTTGTAGCACAGAGGCCCCTTTAAAGGGAGGGTGGAATTCAGCTGCTCTTGGGCGTTCTGTGGCAGTTGGTGGTGGACTAGGGATTGTTGAGATTTGAAGAAAGAGAGAGTTGCCTTGCGCCTTTCTTCTGCCACGAGCAGCAGAGAGGTTGGGGAACTTTCCTGCGCCTGGACTAGGAGAAGGAGCAGTGGGAGGCACTGTCCAAGGCTGGGAGGGCTTCCTTCCAGGGCATTCACAGGAGCAGACAGAGGGAGCCAAGCGCCAGGATGCCGTATACTGGCAGGGAGTGGATACGTTCACATGCCCCGTATGCCATGGTAAGCAAAGCCTGGCTCTTTGTTTCTCTCGGTACCCGATCCTTCTCCCCAAAGGCAAGTAGCCGTGCTTCATGGCGGGCAAGAGTCTGAACCTGAATTCCCTGCATCCAAGGCCACTGTGACGTGTTTGTTAGCCCACTAAATTGACCAGTTGGGTGCTCCCAGGAGTCTTGCTGTTCCACCCATACGATGACTGACTGCTGACGGGATGTCTGGCACCAGGGAAGCGGAAATCAAGCCTACGGGAGCCGAGATGGCCGATAACATTTCTCCTGCAGGCACCGACACAATGGCCAAGTCTGCAGTCTGCACCAACCCCAACAAAGTGCGCCATGCAGCATGTTAAGTGATCCCGGCTGTGTTCTTCCGTAGTGCAAGAATGAGCCCAAACTGCACAGTTCCCACCCTAAGCCCTGTGGGTAGACGTCACACTGAGAGAGGCCCCCTGGCCACCGGTACTTTGGGCTCCAGGGAGAAAGTCCCTTGGTGACCTTTGCATTGGGCAAAGACTAACCCAGGAGTGTTTCTGGCTTCCTTCTCCCATTGGTGGGGTTTGTGGCTGGCAGTTGGCAGCTGCTCCTTCTCCCGGCAGGGGCCTTAATCTCCAAGAAGGTCTGTTCCTCCCTGTGACCCTAGATGGTGAAGAAGACCGTCTGTCGCAGCAGTTCTCTCCCTCAACCAGGGAAGACGCCTGGCTAGGACAAGACCATCGTAACCCCCCACCATGGTCTGTCCTGTCCTGGCACTCGTGTATCCAGGAGATGCTGGGGGGTGAGTGGGAAGCACAAGACTCTTCTCTCCCCACGCCCATAGCTCAGTATTATGCCTGACACGGCCAGGGATCAGGAAGCCATCATTTGGAAAGCAGGTGGAGGGCTAACGTGCTTTATACGGGTGGCAGCAAGGCATCCGTCTCCCCAGACCTTTGTTGGCAGCTGACTGAAAATATGCACCAATGGTTGGTTGTGACGTGTGGATGTGCGCGTGCGGGTATTGAAGTGTATGATTCTGTGGATTTTAAGGGTTTTCTTTTCAGCCCCAATTTAGGAAGAGACCTGCGGCCACCAGCGCATCCTCATCTGGCACAACTACAAGGGGACTTTCGGGTAACGATTTAGGCAAATCTTTTTTTCCTTTCTTTTCAAATTTTCAAATTTATTTTAATGTAACCAACAAATGATCAGTCCCCTAATAACTGATGCGTAAACAGCTGTTATATAGAATTAATTACGTAATACAATTTTTTTTGGGGGGGGGAGAATAATACAAAGAAAAGCAAAAAAATGGAAGGGAAAAGGAATAACAAAATAAACAAATAAATGAATTAATAAGTGTGCTGTATGGTCTTCATTTGTTGTTATAATGTCCAAAAAATGAAGACCACACTAACCATTTAGTCAAATGCTTCCCTTTGGCTTATTTATTAGTTTAAAGATATTTAAATCTGTAGGCTGTTGTATTCAATAGGGATGGGTGAATCTGTCATGCTCAATTTCACTCTGGTTCCCATTTTTCACTCCGGTTTCCTCAATATATATATATATATATATATATATATATATATATATATATGCTTTTTTCTCCTAATTCCGCATTGGATTGCAATATGTTTTTGAGTCTGCATATGCACGCTTTCAATTTTTTTAAGCATTCCCCCAAATGAACACATTTTTGTGCACAATTTTGCCAATGTACACATTCCCCCACCCACATTGAATAAAGTCTTTTTTGTGCATTTTTGCAAATATGTTAATGTTTGTCTGCATTTTTGAAAGGTGTACATTTTTGTATACCATCATTTTCATTTTGGTGGCTGAGATGGCCTGGACAGAATCAGATGTTTTCTTAATGCAGGATTTTAAAGCATAGATTACTAACTGCACTATCGCATACAATCACATGAGAAGAAATAATCCCATAAGTACATATTTCAGCACGGCCCTCACCCATCCTGTGAGACTGGGCAAGCATCCACTCAGCCAGTCCATAGAGCTGCCTCTGAGAACATCTGCTATTTGGCTAGCTTTATTAGCACGGACAATAGCATCATTCATATGGGCTTCAACCCCTTGAAAAGGGCTATTTACATACACGCAGCCTTCCCATGAAAGAACTGCACAGGCTCTGCCTTCCTCTTTGAGTCTGAAATCTATGGCCATCCGATTCGGTATTCCCATTTGTCTGATCTGTTCTGCCTTGCCCAACTCTCCAACAGACTGCTTGAATTCATCTGCCATGATTTCGAACAACCGCTTGAGGTCTTATGACATGTTGTCTCAGGCAGGCTGTTCCCACCACTGGGAGAATCCCTACTGTGGAGCACCCAACCAACTTCCCTTGAGTGAGGGGATTCTTATAACCGTTCTCTAACATTGCCTTGGAATCCTCAACGGTGCATCTATTGCAATGTCTCCCATATGCCGTACCAATTGCCACGCAAGATCTTGTAAGCCTTAATACCACGTACAAAATAATGACCTTCGAGTGCAATGGCGTTTCTATCAGAGCCAAGTGTGAAGTATGCATAGTGGCCTCCAAATGGTATAACACTGCCTCTATCTTTGGCGGTGGGGGCACTTACTTTGGTACCATTTAGGTAGCATTCTCCCTTTGAGGCCCAGACACATTCCCAGACAGTAGCATTAGAGAACTCTGTACACCGCGCACCCTCTGCCACATTCGTTAGATCACGTACTGTGTAGAATGTTTTAAAAGTTTGGCAAGTTTGGCCTATTTTAACCCGCAGACTTCCTTGGCTTGTTTCACTGGAATGACTTCATGCACACCCAATCTCCTGCTTTCAACTTATGGCCCCTTTTGTGCTGGTTGGGAGCAGGTAAAGCAACTTTGACCTGTGGAAAGCGTCCTTGCATAGAGTTGGTTAGCTGGACCAATGGTCTCTAATCCGCTCATTGACCCGCTGCAGTTCACTGCATGGTGGTGGTGAAGCTGGTACACGCATTGGCCTGCCCATCACAATCTCATGTGGTGACCGACCAAGGGGACCTGGAGTGACCCTCATTGCATACAAGGCTAGAGGCAACGCCTCTGGCCATTTGAGTCCCATCCCTTCACAGATTTTGGCAATTTTGTTCTTTGGAATCCCATTATGCCTCTCCACGAGCCCTGTGGCGTGCGGGTGAGAAGGACCGCGACGGCGTAGGTCTACGCCCAAAGCCTTTTCTAGGACTGAGATCACCTTGCTGGTAAAACGAGTCCCCCAGTCACTCTGTAAAGTAGCTGGCAATCCAACTCTCCGGATGAGTTCCCAGAGCAGTTTCTTGGCATGGCATCCGCCCTCAAGGTCAGATAGGCCTCAATCCGTTGGGAGAACATGTCGATTATGACTAACTCATATTGAAATCTTTGACATTTGGTCATTTGGATGAAATCAATCTGCAATTTCACCTGCGGGACCTTGGCTGCGTTCCCCACATTATGCTTTTGACATGACATACGTTGTTTGGTTTGGTTTGTTACCATGGTTTGGTTTGTTATTGGCTTGTGGGTGGGGGGTTCACGTACGATCCCATCAGGATCCGGCTTGCAGCCCCATTTGAGCCATTCTTGTTGCTCACCAAGGCCGGCTGCACGTTGTGTTGCTGCCAAATGTCCAAGGGCACTGGGCAAAGTGTGGGTGGCATCCTGGACTATCCCTACGAAGGCTCTTGTGGCCTTTCCTGCGGCCTGATCTGCCCAGTCATTTCCCCATTTTATTGGATCTTCTCCTGTCTGGTGTCCTGCCCGTTTAACCACTGCACCTGCAAGGGGTTTCTGCAAGGCATTCAGTTGTCCCTCTACACTCTTTGCGTTCTTTATCGGTGTCCCTGTTGCTGTTGGGAACCCTCTATTTCCCCACAGAATTCTGAACTTGTGGACTGTCCCAAATGCATATCTAGCGTCTGTATGTACTGTGACCTTCCGGCCTTCATGCATCAAACAAGTTCGAGGGAGCGCAAACCATTCCGCTCCCTGAGCTGACAAACTCCCTGGCAGGGCTGCAGCTTCGAATTCCACTCCTGCGCTTCCTGCCACAGCATATCCTGCCAATGGCCATCCTTCTGCCCCCCTTTTGGCAGAGACACCCACAAAAACAACTTTGTCCCAAGTACACTACTTTCCGCTGCACCCACTGCACAGTCAATCTCACACAACAAGTCTATACCTAGTACATTGACTGGAGTGCTCCAAAATCTCATGTTCCAAAATCTCTTGCCTCCCTGGCACTTCCACTGACACGTCCTCTGACATTGGCCGGGTTTCAGACACCCACTGAATCCAATCGCGTTCACATTCTTTTGCCCTAGAGGCAAGGCACACTTTTGTGGGTTAAGAGTGGAATCTGTAGCCCCTGTATCCACCAAAAGTTCTACTTCGCACCCAGGTACTTTCAAAGAGACTTGAGTACCCACTCCCGGGTGGGGAGTGACTTGAACACAGGCAAAATGCATAGCATCTTCCAAATCCCAATCATAGTCTGCTCCAATCCAGACCCAATTTCTATCACTTCCAGACCACAACCTTTCTCTACACATTTGTGTAAACCCATCATTTTCTGAGTCTGAGTCACTTCCCCCCTTCTTCCGCATGCCTCTGTAGCTGCGCTTTCCTATGGCACTTTCTTTTCAACGTAAGGACATTCTCTTTTCCAGTGCCCTGTCTGACCACAATGAAAACACTCTCCTGAGCCTGGGCTGAAAGGCAGCACCTCAGCTCTCAGTCCTCCAACTGGGGTTCCCTGCAGCTGTCCCCCTTGCCGTCCTTGACCTCTTCCTCGCCTTCCTCTGCCACTAAAACCTCCCCGACCCCCTCTTCCGCTATTCCCTCCACCCCTGCCTGCCTGTGTTTTCAAGGGAGTCGCCTGCATAACCATGATGGAACCATTTAGGTCTTCTCTCTTCCTTTCTTGAGCACCCAGACATTGTTATACTGCATTCACTGGCTCCTTCACAGTCTTCTCCCCCACCCTAAAATTACATGTGTATATTTCTGCTGCACAGGTCCTGGCAGCCCCTTTACAGAGAGATCCACCATTGCAGAAGTTGCAGTCTCTTTGGCATTTGCAATTTCCACTTAACCAAATAAATCTTTGACCAGTGTGCCTTAGCCGGAAAATCCTTGTCCAAACCTTCCATCAATTTGTCTCTTTTGTCCACCAAGTCATCATATTCAGGTGCATTCATTGGCCATTTTGAGCTTTCTTTGAGAGCCTGTACAGCTAACGTTCAGCTAACGGGGAAGGGGCCCAGCGCTTGGGCAAGGGAAGCTGTTGCCCCCTGGGCTTACCTGCAGGACAACAGACCCCAGTTCTTCTGTAGGGCCCCACGGAAGCAGCTGAGGTGCACCTTCCAGCCCCTGCACAGCTAACAGGGAAGGGGCACAGCGCTTGGGCAAGGGAAGCTGTTGCCCCCTGGGCTTACCTGCAGGACAACAGACCCCAGTTCTTCTTTCAGCAGCTTCTTGAATCGTTCTGTGCAGGGGTGGACACCGTGTAGACCTCCAGAAACTTGGGCCAACAACTCCCATCAGCCCAAGCCAGCATAGCCGATGGTGAGGATCATGGGAGTTGGAGGCCAAAATATCTGGAGGGCCACAAGTTGGCCGCCTCTGGATTTTCTTGTGGGATATCGGACTGACTTTTGTCCTTCATTTCCATCCAGATGCTTCAGGATACCAGCAAGTAGTTCATCAGCTGCTCCACGACTCGCCCCTTGGGGATCATCCGCTCTTCAGAAACCCATTGCCTGACCAAAAGAAGCGTGAGGTAGGTGGGGATCACCCAATGAAGTGGATTGCCAAGAGATCCGGAACAGAGGCGGGGAAGTGTTTCTTCACACAAGGCATAACTCACGGATGGAGTTGGGTGCCAAAGAATGGGGTGAGAAGCACAAGCCTAGATGGCTTCAACAGGAGATTAGACCCATGATAGGATGGAGGGGGTCTATCAGTGGTTCTTAATCCTGGAAGCTGAATATGGAACCTCCACATTCAGAGGCAGTATACTGCTAAATTCCAGCTGCTGGGTAGCAAGACTAGGGGGAGGGTATTGCTCTTGCCACCAGGCCCTGCTTGTAGGCATCATTGAAGCATCTGGTGCGATCATAGCAGAAGGTAGGATGCTGGGTGGATGGACCTTTACTCTGATCCAGCGGAGCTTCTCTTAAGCTCTTATCACAAAACACGGTAACGTAAAACAGTGCAAAATGATTGCTTGTCACAAGCAAAATATTGTTAATGACAATATTTTAGGGCCCCACCCACACGACTGATTTTGTGACTGATGACACTGTCGCCAATCCGCAGTGACCCCGCAGTTTTGGAACGTCCTTTTAGTGCATCTTTTCCCCCTTAAAGGCTGCTACCCTGCAGTTCCACTACAGTGTGCCCCAGCCCCCGGCATTAAATCCTGGGCATGCCTATTTCTCTGACCTGGCTGTGAACTGGTCAAGCGGTGGGGCCACCCCTTCCTCCCCCATTTCCCTCTTTATCCCCAATTGAAATAGGACTGCTTTTCCATTCACAATACCTAGCCTCATTTTTCCATTCACAGTATCACAGTGGTGCCGTTTCAAGCATTCACAGTAGTGCAGTAGTGCTGTTTCAGGCATTCACAATAGCATTGTACCTCTTTTCCTGTCTTTCAGGCATTCACAATAGTGTAATAGCTCCTTTCCCCATTTACTAGCATTTACTGTTTCAAGCATTCACAATAGCGCAGTAGCTCCTTTCCCCTTTCACAGGCTGTAGCCTGTTTTTTCCATTCGTGAAGTAAAGATGACATGGCAGCCCTGCATGTCTGTCATTTAGAAAGACAAACCTATTTGCCATGGAGCAGCGCGAAGGCTGGGGTGAGAATAATCCATGAGAACTGGATAGTAGCCTCGTCTGTTCCCGGACAGCAACCAGTTAGCACACTTTGTTCGCTCACATGGCCCAGATGGCTTCCTGCGCTATAAGATTACCAGCTAAAAGGGATCACCTTGAAAGCGCTCAGCCGGCACTGAACACGCTTATCTCGAACATGGGGCGAGAATTAATGGCTAGTCCTGAATCTGCCAGGGCAGTCGCCTCAAGTTTGCATCGCATGTGTCTTTTTTCAGAGAGGGAATTTATTGCACCTGCTGGTATTGTTGCCGCCCACTCCCCACAAGCTTACTCTTCGCCGTGCAAGCAGGCTTCGTCCGACAGCTTTGCAGAGAATGCGCCCTTCTAAATCCCACGTCAAAGACGACCCAGAGGACGAAGAGCTGCGCCAGCCGAAATATGATTTTGTGCTCAAGTTAGTGCTTTATCTCTTTCTTGTGTGTGCGATGAGTATTGGGAGAATATGCAAACCTGGTGAGAGTCCTGGTGGTCTTAAACTGTGTCCCATTCTGGTTTTAATCTAGAGCATTAGCTTAAAACCAGATGAAAACTCTTATTGGATGTGATTAGTGCTCACTACTCCGTTCAAGATCATGTTTGGTGCCCGCATACTTGAGTCAGCTTTGTGACTCCTTGTTCTAAAGGGTTCCCTCAAACTTCGTAAAGACTGTTTCCTTCTTCATGTATCTAACCAAAGATAATGATGTAGTGTACAGATGTTGAACAGTACCATAGACTGGAGCTCCAGTTCTCCAGCGCATCATACCTGAGACATGCCTTTGAACTCCCTCTTCTCACAGAACTACAATTCCTGGGGTTCCTTGCGGAGAATCAGTTCAAACCTGTGTTCTAGAAAAAGCCCTTTCACAATCTTTCTTCTTTTATCCTTCTCTCGAAATACTTAAATAAAGAGGGGGAGAAACATTTTCTTTGATGTTTTCATTTCCTGCCAAGCAAGGCTCCCTTCGATAGGAAAGCAGCTTTAAAATACGAATGAATGAATTAACGAATAAATAAATAAATTTATTATTAATTCGTTAATTCATTCCTTCATATTTCAACTCTGCTTTTCTGCCAAAGAGGGCCTTTTTGGCAGAAAATGAAAACCTCAAAGTAAATGTTCTCTTTTTTATGTTTTCATTTCGGCAGCAAAGTCGATACTACCCCAGAAAATCACCCCACTTTTCTAAATTTAGAAATTCAAGCGCAGAAAGAGACAGAACCTGCCAGAATGCAAGAACATTGGAAAATATCTCCTAAGAGAAAAGTGTTTTCTTTTCAACACCGAGGAGAAAGCCTTGTTACGTTCTTTTTGTGCTTTGCCAGTAGAGGCACAGAATGCAATTGCAATGAGATTAGAGTGCCTGAAAGAAAAGATGAGAAATCTCCAGGCAGGAAATGGGAGATGCACAGACTCTGAAGAAGGGGCATACTGGCTAATGGAGGGCTATTGTTCAGCCCAGCCAGACCATAGTCATAAAGGAAGGGATGGAGATGAACAGGAACCTCTTAGGCCTGGGAAGGGCGCATCATCTTGCCTCAAGGCAGTAGAGACTAACCCACTAAGTAAGATAGAACAGAGATGCCATACGAGGGAAGTAGTATGCCCACTGTAAAATTTACGGACTTAAGAAGACCTTCTGCCTGGGCAGGTATGAGATACCTGGAAGATGAGGCATTTGGCTCCCCGCAGAGACTAGCCAAACAAAAGGCAACATCCAATATCCCTTATCCAAGAAAAGACATGTGTCCAGCACTTTCAAACGTTAGTTGGTTGAGTCCCATAATGTTGCCCACTGACACATACCCTTTTCTTCTCATCCATGTGGGAACAAATGGTATTGCCAAGCGGAGCTACAAAGAAATCCCATCAGATTTTGAAGCTCTGGGAAGGAAACTCAAGCACTTTGGGGCCCAGATAGTTTTCCCATCCATCCTCCCGGTTCTTGGAAGAGGATAAGAAAGGGAAAGAAGAATACTCTGGGTGAATGACTGGCTACGAAGGTGTGTTGTACAAGTTCTTTGCCCTTAGGGACGAGATCCAATCAGCCCCTAAGCACGACTCCACACTTCCAGCGACAGAGGGTTCAAAAGCACTTTATTGTTTAGTAATCAAGGTCTGGTCTCTGAAGGCGAGCAGTCAGACAACCGAAACAGGGGATTCAGCACAGCTTTTGAAGCTTGAAAGGGGCAGTGCCCAGTAGCGGCATTAACCAATCAGAACGTAACACTGGAGCATAGCTAATCTTTGCTAAACAATCCCTTTGCTCACAGTAAGTTACAGTAAGCTAACTTTTGCCTGGAGCCGAGGCTACTGTTTTCATTAGATAAGACAGATACAAGGAGACACCCTTGGAGACGTGGCGTTTTGCTTACTACATAATGGCTGCTTCACAGTTTCCTTAAGAAAATGGAGGCACCTATGCTAACAGGTGGTGCCGACGTGAGAGATCTGTATTCTGGGACCACGGGCTACGCTACTTGGAAGATGGACTGCTGGCAAGGGATGGGTTGCACCTCCTAAGGGCTGGGAAGAATGTGTTTGGTCACAGCATGAAGAACTTGATCAGGAGGGCTTTAAACTAAATCCTACCACAAGCGAGAAGGATCTTGGAATTGTTATAGAACACAAGCTGAATATGAACCAACGGTGTGATGTGGCTGTAAAAAAAGCAAATGCTATTTTGGGCTGCATTAATAGAAGTATAGCTTCCAAATCGCGTGAGGTACTGGTTCCTGCCTATTCGGCCCTGGTTAGGCCTCATCTAGAGTATTGCATCCAGTTCTAGGCTCCACAATTCAAGAAGGATGTAGACAAGCTGCAGCGTGTTCAGAGGAGGGCAACCAGGATGATCAGGGGTCTGGAAACAAAGCCCTATGAAGAGAGACTGAAAGAACTGGGTATGTTTAGCCTGGAGAAGAGAAGATTGAGGGGGGACATGATAGCACTCTTCAAATACTTGAAAGGTTGTCACACAGAGGAGGGCCAGGATCTCTTCTCAATCCTCCCAGAGTGCAGGACACGGAATAACGGGACCAAGTTAAAGGAAGCCAGATTCCAGCTGGACATCAGGAAAAATGTCCTGACTGTTAGAGCAGTAGGACAATGGAACCAATGACCTAGGGAGGTCGTGGGCTCTCCCACACTAGGCATTCAAGCAGCAGCTGGACAACCGTCTGTCAGGGATGCTTTAAGGTGGATTCCTGCATTGAGCAGGGGGGTTGGACTTGATGGCCTTATAGGCCCCATCCAACTCTACTATTCTATGTTTCTATGGAATCAAGGAGGAGGAAGAGCTATCTGAGGTGCAGATGACAAACCTGGGCTATATAAATTGACAACGCAAACAGCAGGATCATAATCTGAAAGACCCCCAGGCCAGAAACATCAGCAGGAGGAAATCAAAGGAGGGTTCGCTTGAGGCCAAAAAAGGATGTCTTCTGCTCTTATGTCATGGAATACAGCTGGGGGGGGGGGGGGAGAGAGGAAGGCCAGAGCTCAGGATTGTGAGTTGATGACATATTTATCTATAGACACACTGATATCACTGCAAGAAACATGGCTCACTGCAACAGATGAGTTACTGATTCCACATTTTACAGTGTAGTTAAACCGACAAAAGAAATCACAGGGCCAGACCTGTAAGGGGTTTAGCCATCCTGGTTAAAGAAGAGCACTTGGAGCGAGTACTGACGGAGCTGAATATGGAGTTCCCAAAGGCTTTGCTTATCCTATGAGATGATGTTAATGACAGACTGGACTCATCACTACCATTAGTTGCAGAACACGGTGGTATATCGCAAGATGTCCCTGTAGAACTAAATTACTGGAAATTCAGAGTTGTGAAGATAAATTGTGCTGCTTTAAATTTATTTAGGCTAACATAGATGTTTGGATTGCATGTTGTAGGCGGCAATGGTCCCAGCACTACATATCCTTTTACTCATTTCTTGGCTTATTCCAGCACTGTTCTCGATTACATTTGTGTTTCCAAAGAAAAAGCACATCTATTCTCCAGTGTAACAGTTCCCCCTAGGGAAGACAGGGATCCCCAACTCGTAGTGGTAATGCTGGTTGCTGAATCCGACTTAAGACTTGAAACTTTTTCAGACCACTGGTTTTCCTAGAAGCAGGAAATTTATCAGGAAAAGAGATGAAAATAGCAAAAAAATAAATACGATCAAGCTGGAAGCATTTCAGAATTTGAATATGGCTAGATCTTTGCTCAATATCACTGTGTCTTGTGATTCTGATCCTGACTGAGTTCTACATGCGCATCAGGCCGTGTGTGATACTCTGAAACCTTTCTTAACGACTGCTATTCTGTCAGTTCAAATGATACAAAGCCTATGAAGACTTTATGGTTTGATAAAGAATGCAGAACACTGAGAAGGCAATTGAGAAGACACATATGACGAGCACAAGTGTCACATCACCCTGAGGATCACTGACATCAGTTGCCCATGCGCAATCCCTAATCCGTTTGCTGAGTCTCATATACCCTGGGTCAATGCATGCGATTTTGGATATTTTTAAAGCAAAAATGATCCCAATGCTAACATTCAGTGCAGAAACGTGGGGATATGCAAATCTCACCAAAAGTGAACAAGTTCAAAATGGCCCCAGGGGTTTCAAAACTGAAATGGGGATGAGAATGATTACAGGTCTAGAGAAACAGAGAATAAGCAATCTAGGTACTTCATGGCTGCAGAAATTCTCAAATTACTAAATTTTGGTTGCTCCTTGCAGGCTTTAAACCCATGGGGAAATGTTACTAGAAATTGCTTTAAACAATAAGTCTTGGATGTTGACACCCAGTCTGATATAGCTTTCCGTACATCCTCTAGAATAGCTAGGTGGTGGCAGGTACCAGACATCAGCATCAACGCAAAGGTACCTCTTAATCTCCATGACGGTGGAATACTGAAGGGCTTTCAATGGATTGCGCTTCGAACAAATGGACTGTATGATGAATTCCACTAGGTTTCATGGTGTATCTGTCCAAGAGAGATTGTGTGTTTGTGAGGAAGCGGCGTTGGAGGATTTGGCAGGTTATACTCTCAAATGTCAATTATACATTGACAGGAAAGCCCATTAGTTACATTGCCCCCGCCTTTTTTTAATGAAATTTGGGGTGTAAAGAGGAAACTGGGATTTTTGCTACAAGGAACTAAGCAATATCTGGTTTGGAGGGTTGCACCTTTTGCAGTAAAGGCTGCTCAATACAGGGAGAAGTATGTAGTTTCCATTGCTATGAATTGCCTGGGAGATGCTGAATAATGAGAAATGCGTTCTGATGCGGGTTTATAGTGTCATGTATTGTATAAGTAAAGCTAGTTATTTTAGGAATACTTTTTAACCTTAACAATTTTACTGACAAATTTTAATTGGTCACTTGTGTAACCTTTGGACTAATGCAATAATAATAATAATAATAATAATAATAATAATAATAATAATAATAATAATATGCAAATGCCATAAAATACATATAATTAAAACATTTAAAACTAATACATTATTAAAATCAGCACATTATTAAAAGGCATCTTAAAATTCAACTGGGTAGGCCTGACGGAAGAGATCAGTCTTTATAGCTTTTTTAAAATCTGCAGACCGAGGGAGAAAAGTGTTTTGCAGGAGGAGCCGCCGCCGGTGGGACACGCCAGAAGAGCCGCCGGGTGGGAGGGGGGATTATTCGAATGGAAGAACATGCGAGGGGGAAGCGGCCAGAGCAGCGTCTTTGAATGGGGCAGAGATTCTTCCGCAGGCGGCGCTGCCTAGCTCACAGTACACACAGCAAAGAAAGAGGCGCTTCTTTTAGGCACGTCTTTAAAAAAGGCGCACGGAAGCCCCTTCGCAACGACGTGTAGATCTGGCCCTGGAAGACTGTTAAGTTGACGAGTCCCTCCTGGCAGGTCATTCCATAATCTGGGAGCGGCAGAGGAAAAAGTCCTCTGGGTAGTAGTTGTCAGCCTTGTTTTTGTTGACTGGAGTAAATTCTTCCCAGAGGACCTGAGTGTGTGGGGCAGATTGTACGGGAGAAAGAGATCCCGCAGGTCACCTGGACCCAAACCATGTAGGGCTTTGAAGGTGATAACCAACACTTTATACTTTCTACTTTGCCCGGAAAATAATTGGCAGCCGGTGCAGAGATTTTAAAACTGTTTATTCACTTTTTATAAAAATAAATAAATAGCAGTGGTGTCATTGGTGTGATTCCCCCCTGCTCTGAGTTAGGCCACAACCCAGTTGTGGGTCACAGCCGCCAAGGCAAGATGACTGGTCCACCCTGGTCCACTCCACAGCCGAGGGATCGTGGTGTGACTTTTCAACTGATCTTTGTCACCTTGGTCTCTCTCTCTCTCTCTTTTAGGGAGAGCTTCAAGAAGCTGGTGTCCCTCAGAAGGAAAAGCCTATGCTCTCGTGCTACTTGTACAGTTGGGGATGTCGCCTCTACCTCTGGGGATCCAAACAATAGAAAACGACGTTTACGGAGGTATGAAAGAAGCTTGATCTCTGCTATGCTGGCTTCTGAAGTAAACCAACGACATTTAAAGATGCAGCTCCCACTGTAGTGGTTCAGCTTGAAGCATCTGCAAATCTCCTCTGTTGTAGCCGTGATGCTAGCAATGCTGTGCCAAGTTCCATGTTGTGTGTGTGGAGCTTGCGCTGCAGGAAGAAATACGAGAGCCACATGTGTCGTAATGGTAACACTTACGCTGGAAAGCCGTCTGTCTCGCCTTCATGTCACTGATACCATCCTGAGGGCTGCTGCTTGGGAGCCTCCTCAAAGCGTTGCAGAGTAAGATGTGAAGGGCAAGGCCTGTTGGGTGCCTTGGAGTGTTCCAGCTCCTTAGCAGCACGTTGATCCGAGGCTGTGCTTTCGTGGGAGTCCAGTGAATATGTACATCCATATGTACACTCATTCCCTAGAACCTCCCCGAAAATTCCCCATCGTCAGTGGGCTGAATCCTCTCAGTAAATGAAAGCTGTTACCAAGCACAATTACAGGGTTTTCCATACTTAACGGGAAAACAGTCCAAAAAACAGCTGTCGTTACCTGAGTTCTGCAACCTTTCTAGACTGGATGGGGAAAGAAGATGCTGCGCTATTTGAAATGCCTGAAATAGCAGTACTGTACTTGAATTCCGCAAGCCTTCTTGTTATGGAGAGGGGCAAAGAACCCACTATCACTGAAAATCCTGCACAGGCCCTGCTCTGGCTTCTGAGATCTTGCCAGGCACAGCCCAGAGACTTCCAAGTCTACCCTTAGCCAGCTTAAGGACTAGAAACTTTCTTTTGAAAATGAGGTTCTCAGAATGCTGAGCGCTGTACTTCTGGAGTGTGTAGAGGTGGGGACAAATAGGGTTGGGTGTGCTCAAATTTCTCCCAACTCTCCGATACAAAATGAGGACGAGGAAGTAAAAACTACCTGCTTACCTTCATGGTAGAGTCAGCACTGTCCTGTTATTTAAAATGGTCTGCGAGAAACTCTCCAATTTCCCTGGTGCTCCCAGGGAAATAGACTACTTGCTAAACCATTCTAAAAGCTTTTATTTTCATGAGTTTTGTCTTAGAAGAATGGAAATGGAACATCCCCTTGGAGGACAGACGGGCCCCCACAAAATTTCATTTTTGTATTGGAGCTGTCGTGTTTTTAGGGAATGCAGTTCACCTTAGGTCCTTCAGTTGGCCTCCCCACAGTGTGCATGTTTAAATTCAGCAGTGACTTGAGGCTTCTACACATGACCTGACCCACGGGTCAGTGCTAAGAAGACAGCATTAGAATGCTGGAATGGATTTGGCCTGGATCTCTTTCCTAAACAGGTAAAGGCCAAATGTTTTCAGGCTCTGACCCTTCTGCCTACTCCAGGCTCCGATTCTGCCTCAACTTTCTAACATCTGATTTGGTTGTTTGCTTTGTTTTCCTATTCAATGTAGTTGACCAATGCCTAATCCGTACAGCAACCCATGTGTATAAATTCATTAAAGGCTCGGGTAAACAGTAGTAGAATTACCCTTGGCTCTCTTCTCTGTAGGCTCTCTGTTGTAGCTGTGTTGTTCCTTGTGTCGTTTCTGAACATTTTTGACTGGGCTTCTTGCAGGCATTGCCATGCATCCCGGAAGGATGGCTTCTTGAGTGCCTCTTCTTGGCCATGCCACTGTAAATAGCTTGTTCCAAAATTCCCCATATCGGCCTTGCCCAACTTGGTGCCCTCCAGATGTTTTGGACCACACCCTCAGCATTCCTGACCATTGGCTATGTGGGCTACAGCTGATGGCAGCTGAAGTCCAAAACATCTGGAGGGCACCAAGTTGGGCAAGGCCTTTCTGTTTCACAGAGGTACTTAGAGGTATGAGAGCCAGTGTGGTGTAGTGGCTAAGGTGGTGGACTGGGAGTCGGGAGATCCGAGTTCTAGTCCCCACTCGGCCATGGAAACCCACTGGGTGACTTTGGGCCAGTCACAGACTCTCAGCCCAATCTACCTCACAGGGTTGTTGTTGTGAGGATAGAAATGGAGAGGAGGAGGATTATGTATGCCACCTTGGGTTTCTTGGAGGAAAAAAGGTGGGAAATAAAATAAATAAATAAATAAATAAATAAATAATAATGATAATGATGATCCAGAAGCCACAGGCTATGGAAATCCATTGTCCTGGTTCAGGTGACTGCTCTTCCATGAATGGCACCACACAAATAGTGTGTCTTCCTTTGTCAGCGTCAACTTGCACGCCATGGCACTTGGCAAGCGCCCCAGGCAGGATGGAGAGAAGGAGGAGGAAGAGAGCCCCCTTTGCAAAGTGTTACAGCTCTGCGCCGACCGCATTGCCAACCGCCCTCCCCAGACGCAATGGAACACGAACAGCAACAACCACAACATTGTGGAAAGCACCATTATGGGGGAGCATGATGAGACGACAGAGGACAAACATCATGGACATGCAGCAGGTGGTGTTCCTATTCCCGGTGGTCCAGCTCTTTTCTCTCGGGTCCAGCCGGGAAAAGCTAGCCATGGTGGAGAGCAGGGGAGGGCTGTTTTCCATGCATGCTGCCCTTTACACTGACAGTCCTGATTCCAGTGGCCTTTCCCTAAAGAGAGCAGCCTCATGAGGGTTCCAGTGAATTTTCCAACTCGGAGATGGTCTTTTTAAGACTCAACCAGGTTGTATTGACTCATGAGCCAAGCTGCACAGGTCTCGGCACATTCACAGGTCTCTTTCAAAAGGCCAAGTGGGCTCTGCAAGAGGTCACATTGGACTGGCGGCCATCACGGAACGTGCTTTAGGCCACCTGTGACTGGCATGTGCTCCGTGGCTTGTGAACCACCTGGCAATCGGGCAAACGGCCCCTCTGTCATGTTGACTCTGCAGCTACTTCAAATACTTTGGGTTGCTGACACTGTTGGTGTGCCGCTGGAGTGTGTGTGCCTCGTCTTGTGGAGCGATTCAGAGAGCTCAGTTGGAATGGCACGGGCTTGGGAAGCCTATCTGAGTGGGAGAGCCACCCACACAGATTTGCCCACCGGGCCCCACGGAAGCAGCCTGGAAGCACCTTCCAGCCCCTGCACAGCTAACGGGGAAGGGGCACAGCACTTGGGCAAGGGAAGCTGTTGCCCCCTGGGCTTATCTGCAGGACAACAGACCCCAGTTCTTCTTTCAGCAGCTTCTTGAATCATTCTGTGCAGGGCTGGATACCGCGTAGCCCTCCAGAAACTTGGGCCAACAACTCCCATCAGCCCAAGCCAGCATAGCCGATGGTGAGGGATCATGGGAGTTGTAGGCCAAAATATCTGGAGGGCCACAAGTTGGCCGCCTCTGGATTTCCCTGTGGGTTATTGGACTGACTTTTGTCCTTCATTTCCGTCCAAATGCTTCAGGAGACCCGCAAGCAGTTCTTCAGCAGCTCCACAACACCTCGATTGACTCGCCCCTTGGGGATCGTCCCCTCTTCAGAAGCCCAAAGCCTGACCCAAAGGAGCAGGAGGTAGGTGGGGATCACCCAATGAAGTGGATTGCCAAGAGATCCGGAACAGAGACGGGGAAGTGTTTCTTCACACAAGGCATAACTCACGGATGGAGTTGGGTGCCAAAGAATGGGGTGAGAAGCACAAGCCTAGATGGCTTCAACAGGAGATTAGACCCATGAATGGAGGAAGGGGTCTATCAGTGGTTCTTAATCCTGGAAGCTGAATATGGAACCTCCACATTCAGAGGCAGTATACTGCTAAATACCAGCTGCTGGGTAGCAAGACTAGGGGGAGGGTATTGCTCTTGCCACCAGGCCCTGCTTGTAGGCATCATTGAAGCATCTGGTGTGATCACAGCGGAAGGTAGGATGCTGGGTGGGTGGACCGTTGCTCTGATCCAGCGGAGCTGCTCTTAAGCTCTTATCACAAAACACTGTAACGTAAAACAGTGCAAAATGATTGCTTGTCACAAGCAAAATATCGTTAGTGACAATATTTTAGGGCCCAACCCACACAACTGATTTAGTGCAGAGGGGCAGCACACCAGGTTTGTTTGTGACTGATGACACTGTTGCCAATCCGCAGTGACCCTGCAGTTTTGGAAAGTCCTTTTAGTGCATCTTTTTCCCCTTAAAGGCTGCTACCCTGCAGTTCCACTACAGTGTGCCCCAGCCCCCGGGCATTACATCTTGGGCATGCCTATTTCTCTGACCTGGCTGGGACCTGGTCAAGGGGTGGGGCTACTCCCTTCCTTCCCCCTTTTCCTTTCCCCCCCCTGTTGCGATAAGACTGCTTTTCCATTCACAATACCTAGCCTCATTTTTCCATCCACAGTATCACAGTGGTGCCGTTTCAAGCATTCACATTAGTGCAGTAGTGCTGTTTCAGGCATTCACAATAGCATTGTACCTCTTTTCCTATATTTCAGGCATTCACAATAGTGTAATAGCTCCTTTCCCCATTTACTAGCATTTACTGTTTCAAGCATTCACAATAGCGCAGTAGCTCCTTTCCCCTTTCACAGGCTGTAGCCTGTTTTTACCATTCGTGAAGTAAAGGAGATACGGCCGCTCTGCATGTCTGTCATTTAGAAAGACAAACCTATTTGCCATGGAGCAGCGCAAAGGCTGGGAAGAGAATAATCCGTGAGAACTGGATGGTAGCCTCATCTGTTCCCGGACAGCAACCAGTTAGCACACTTTGTTCACTCACATGGCCAAGATGGCTTCCTGCGCTATAAGAGTACCAGCTAAAAGGAATCCCCTTGAAAGCGCTCAGCGGGCAACGAATACACTTATCTCGGACATGGGGCAAGCATTAATGGCTAGTCCTGAATCTGCCAGGGCAGTCGCCTCAAGTTTGCATCGCATGTGTCTTTTTTCAGAGATCGAATTCAGCCGCCGTGAAGGCATTGAGTAAGGCATTGACTATGGCTAGTAACAACAAGATGACCCTTGGTACTGCAATTAAGCTTCGTCCGAAACCTTTGCAGAGAAGGCATCCTTCTAAATCCTACGGCAAAGATGACCTACAGGATGATGTGCAAGCCCGGTCAAACCAGGATTTCGTGCCCACGTAAGTGCTATGTCTCTATTTTTTCTGTGTGATGGGTATTGGGAGAATATGCAAACCTGGTGAGATTCATGGTGGTCTTAAACCATCTCCCGTTCTGGGTTTAATCTAGAACAGCGTGGCTCTTCTTTGATTCCGTTAGTGCTCACTACTCCATTCAAGATCACGTTTGGTGCCCGCATACTTGAGTCAGCTCTGCGACTCCTTCATGTTTCTAACTGAAGATAATAATGTTGCCTGTACTACTATGTTTAACACACTAAAATAAAACCACTTTCAGAGCAATTAGCTAAACCTATCCCCAAATTCACAGGTAAGTTCCTTTTTCAGTGTAATCTCAAACACTTTGCTTATTTCAGGTTTATGGAGATTTGCATCACCTGGTTCTCTGCCATTAATCTAACAGGAAAGGAAAGGAACCTCTCGTGCAAGCACTGAGTCATTACTGACTCTTGGAGGGACGCCCGCTTTCGCTGACGTTTTCTTGGCAGGCCTTATAGCGGGGTGGTTTGCCGTTGCCTTCCCTGGCCGTTATTACCTTTCCCCCAGCTAGCTGGGTACTCATTTTACCGACCTCGGGAGGATGGAAGGCTGATTCGACCCGAGCCGGCTGCCTGAAACCAGCTTCCGCTGGGATCGAACTCAGGCCACGGGGAGAGTTTCAGCTGCAGAAACTGCTGCTTTACCACTCTGTGCCACGCGAGGCTCTATCTAACAGAAGAACCGCTATATTGAAGAGGCTTCTGGCTCAGCTGGCATCCCAGCTCACTAACCACAAGACTGCCACAACACAGTGCAGCGTGAGGATAGGGATTGGAAGCATGTTTTTCCCCCCCAGAAGCAGCTTCGATTCAAGACTCGAGGGCATTTATATGACATCTGTATCACGTGCGAGTGAGATGACCCAAAGTCATTCCCTTGCCTGAAAACCTCTGTAGGAACACTGAGTAGCTGTAAAAGAGGCAGGGGCAGAGGCTGTGCATCAAAACGTCCCCCGTCGCCCCACTACAACTTAGATTTCCTGAGGGAATGTGTTTTGATTGGGAAATTGTTTTGGAAATAGCTCCTTGTTGTTGTTTTGTTTTTTCAAAAAAATCCTTTGTATGAAAGTTTTACCACTTTTGAAAGATGACCACAAAGAGGGAGAGAGAGGGAGAATATATCCGTCTATGACCAAAGGTGGAGAAAGGGGTAACATTTTCTTTTGGGGGAAAGAACATCTGTGGGTGAGGCTCAAAGGAGAGCCCAGGAACTCATCAGCCCAGCCCCAGGGCTGACTCGCCACAAGGCCCCTGAGCAGGTCTGCAGCTCTATTAGAGGGGAAAGAAGGAAAGAAGGAAAGAACGCGGTGGTTTTGTGTTCCACAGGAGGTGGGATTTGGGGGTTTGCTTTTTTATGGTCGTTAAAACGAAATTCTAGTCACAAGAGGCCTGAAGCCAAGGATTTGGTGGTTCACTTACTCTGAATCAGCGTGCAGGATTCATCCCTTGAGACCGACCCCACACAGGCCAGGCCACCTCCTCTTCCTGAGTGGGCGCTGCGTGAGGTGTCCGTTCGCTCTGTCCCTGACGTGCAGACACAAGTGCCCTGCTCCCCATGCACCTCTCCTGCCCCTGGGCTGTGTGAAGTCGCCCCTCCTCTCCTTCCTGCCACCCCCTGGCCCTTTGGGTATCTGGACCTCAGCGCCCTCCCAAGAACCCTGTATCCCCAAGCACACGCCTCTTCTGTTCTTCTGAGGCCCCTGTGAGGTCATTCCGTTGGATAAAGGTTCTTCACCCAGGGACGAAGATGCTTCATTTCCCCTTTGTGCAGACTCTCTATCCCCTCAGCTATTCAGCCCCCCAAGCTCCACCAGTGCACATAACTTTGGAATCCTCAACTGCTTTCCTAGCTCCCTAGAAAGAGAATTCACCACTTCCAAAGCAAACCTTTAAAAGAAAGAAAGAAAGAAAATCAGCCGAAACCCCACAGACAGAGTTCTTTTAAATGAAAATAATAATAATAATAATAATAATAATAATAATAATAATAATAATAATAATAATAATGAGGTTTAACTAGAACTTAAAATCCCTCCCACTAGCCCGTAGAGATGCAAGAACCTCACTTCGGCTCCAACCTCCAAATGACAAAATTAAGTAGCCTACAAAACATGAAGTCAAGAGACGCCGCTCTTCTCTCCCTGCTAGTCTGCCCAAAGGTGGCAGAACCATGGCTTGCTAAAGGAGAACCACGTTACTAAACATACCGCAAGGGAGGATTTTTTCTACTAAACTGAAGAGCGCCACCCGCACTCGCTGCCAACGCCGACTTGCCTCGCTAGTCGCCAGGACCGCTGCCATCTCGCCCTGTGCTGCTGCTCCTACTGCTGCCGCCACCGCTGCAGACTCATCCGTGCTGATGCGGTTGCCGCCGCCACCTTGCCCCACGTTGCTTCTGCAGCAGCTGTGGCCACCGCCACAGCTGCGGCTGCAACTCCCACTGCCACTGCCTTAGCCCACAAGGCTGCTGCTACTGCTGCCATGGCCGCCCACCTGGCCGGCCGGCCAGTGAACCGGTGTTCTCTTGGCACGCGTACACGCGCCCCACCTCCTCCAAAAGTCTGGACTCAGCTAGCTCATCCCGGAAGTCTCCCAAGACTTGAGACTTCTGGGAGAGCGGCAGGGAAGATGACTGCTCCCCCCACCCGTGCCAATCGGGACATATGAAATGGCCTCTTAAGAGGCCCTTTCAGAGGTCCCGATTGGCACAGGTGGGGTGGGGTGGGAGGGTCTTCTTGGCCTCCAGAAAGGGTGTCTAGTCAGACTCACCACTAGTATAGGTGGGAGGCAATCTGGGGGTGCACTGGAAATTGGCTCGCCCTGGCGATGGTTTATGAGTTAAGAGCAGATACTGACAAGGACAGGCTTTGCCACACCTTTATTGTCTTAGCTAACTATACAAAACCAATTGCTTGGACAATGCTGCTATTTCAATGGCTGACAAGGACTTGTTCTGAATTATTTTCATTTCTTTTCTTTCTACCTGTCTCTGTCTTTTAGGTCCCTGTGTAGGATTTGGCAAATTGCTCAGAATAGCAAGTATCAGCGATGGACGTGGCCGGCCTGGTTCTGGTAAGTTATGACCCCCCTCCTGTTTTTATTATTATTTATGAGAAGCCTTTAAAACCTTTTTGCTTTAAACTTATTTAGGCTTAAATAATTCCCTCCCTCTACTCCAGGGACATTTTTAGTATTACTCCATCTTTTAAGTTTCATCCAACACAAAGTGGCACAAGCAATATTCTCGGTCATTCCAATCCTGATCCCACAAAAAAGGACCTTTGCGTGCAGAAGGATCATTAAAAACTGTCAGGGACAAACTTGTTGCGAAAACAGGAGGCAAAGGACATAGGTTGCATGGGAGTGTGGATTCTGGCACATTCTGGCACACTTTTTAATGCCTCTGAAATTCTCCGACTGTTTTTCAGGTGTCAATGCTGTAAAGGATAGAAGCTCCCTCCATAATTTGCAGGGCTGGATTAATGTGTGTGTGTATTTGTGTGTTTAAGAGGAATAATGGTTTTTTTTTTGGGGGGGGGAACAAAAATTCTTAAAAAATCAAGGCATGAATGGATCTACTGCAAACTTGACATGTCTAAATCCCCACTTAAGAGCTATCACCATTATTTAATTATTATTATTTATTTACAATATTTATATATGGCTCCCCATTGAAAATTTCAGAGCCAGTGAAAATAAAAACAGAATAAGACACTTAAAACAGATTTTAAAAGAAGCAAACACAGTGTGTCATGGCTGGACATTAAGGAAAGGCTTCCTGGAAGAATGATGTTTTCAGGAGGCACCAAAAGGAGTACAAAGTTGGTGCCTGCCTGACCTCCAGAGGCAGGGAGTTCCACGGGAGGGGAGCCACCGCTCTGAAGGCTCTTCCCCTGGTGGACATCCCTTTATCTTTAAAGCTGAAGGGGCTGTAAGCATTTGATTAATTTCCACTGACTAGAGCGGTTTTCTGAAAACGGGCGGTTCTCCGACGGGTAATCCCATGGGGCGGAGTAAGGGGAGTCGTTCCGAAATCGGGGCAGAGAATTGCTTCAACGGAGCTCTGGCTCAAATTTCAAGGCAGAGAAGACCCAACTTGCACACCCCTATCGACATCCTCTTCTCAGACAGGATGAGGTCTCAAGCTTGGAAGTTAGGGTTAGACTAACACTGAGTGATCAGTTCAGGCCTGGTTGGGATGGAAGGGAAAGAAGAGAGATTTTCTTTGGAGTGCTTACACTTAAGCGCCATTTTGTTGACAGCCTCCATCTTTGTCTCTGACCTACTTTGAAACTCTGGCATCGATTGGTCTATATCATTCTCCAGGTTATCTTTTCCTTGGAAAATGTCATTTCTTTCCCCTCTGGAAAGCCTCTTCTTTTTGGCCATTCTTTATTTATGACAAAAAGAGTATTGGTTCTTTATCTGTGCATCCAACAGCTCTTCTTCATCTTTCTGTTTTGTAACCGTTGGATATTTATAAAGAATAACCCTGTCTTTATTACAACGTTCTACCAGTCAGTCCATTCTTTATATGGAACAAGACAGCTGGAACAAGTTGGGGCATGTCGCAAGACAGTTAGATCTGATACAGAAACTCCTAGTAAATCTTATTTCATCAGGCCTTATTTATACTCAAAACCTTCAAGCATAGAGCCCCTGATACACTGGAGCCTTGTTTGATTTGTACCCTTAGTTACCCCGTTATTCAGCATCGCAAACAAATCAAGCCCTTTTACAGTTGCCACAGTTAGGGCATGACCCAGTTGTGGGTCACAGCCGCCAAGGCAAGATGACTGGTCCACCCTGGTCCGCTCCACGGCCGTGGGATCGTGGTGTGACTTTTCAACTGATCTTTGTCACCTTGGTCTCTCTCTCTCTCTCTCTCTTAGGGAGACATTTAAAAAGCTGGTGTCAAAGAACTTGAACAGCAACAATCCGTGCTCTACTTCATGCTCTAATCCGTGCACAGTTGGTGACGTGGCCTCTACATCTGGGGATCCAAACAATGGAGAAACCCATTTACAGAGGTATGGAAGAAGCATGGTCTCTGCTCTGCTGGCTTCTGAAGTAAACAAGCGACTTTTAAAGATGCAGCTCCAGCTGTAGTGGTTCAGATGGAAGCATCTGCAAATCTCCTCTGTTGTAGCCGTGATGCTAGCAATGCTGTGCCAAGTTCCATGTTGTGTGTGGGGAGCTTGCGCAGCAGGAAGAAATACGAGAGCCACGTGTGTTGTAATGGTAACGCTTCCACTGGAAAGCCGTCTGTCTTGCCTTCTTTCACTGATACCATCCTGAGGGCTGCTGCTTGGGAGCCTCCTCAAAGCGTTGCAGAGTAAGATGTGAAGGGCAAGGCCTGTTGGGTGCCTTGGAGTGTTCCAGCTCCTTAGCAGCACATTGATCCGAGGCTGTGCTTTCGTGGGAGCCCAGTGAATATGTACAACCACAAGTACACCCATTCCCTAGAATCTCCCCCCAAATTCCCCATTGTGAGTGGGCTGAATCCTCTCAGGGAATGATAGCTGTTACCAAGCATAATTACAGGGTTTTGCATAAGTCATGGGAAAACAGTCCAAAAGTCAGCTGTGGTTACTTGAATTCTGCAACCTTTCTAGACTGCAGATGGGGAAAGAAGATACGGCGCTATTTGGAATGCCTGAAATAGCAGTACTGTACTTGAATTCCGCAAGCCTTCTCGTTACGCAGAGGGGCAAAGAATCCACTATCACTAGAAATCCTGCACAGGCCCTGCTCTGGCTTCTGAGATCTTGCCGGGCACGGCCCAGAGACTATCAAGTCTACCCTTAGCCAGCTTAAGGACTAGAAACTTTTTCTTTTGAAAGCAGAGATTCTCCGAGTGCTGAGCGCTGTGCTTCGGAAGCTTGTAGAGTTGGGGGCAGTGAGGAGGCCTTCTGTGATGAGGAGTCCCTACAGCATGACAGTGAGGAGGATGGAGAAGATGTATATCATGTGCATCCAGCAGGTGAAGTTGCGTTCCTATTGCTGGTGATCCAGCTCTTTTCTCTCGTGTCCAGACTGGAAAACCTGGCCATGGTGGAGAGCCGGGGAGGGCTGTTTTCTCTGCCTGCTGCCTTTTACACGGAGAGTCCTGATTCAAGTGGCCTTTCCCTAAATAGATAAACCTCATGAGGGTTTCACTGAATTTTACAGCCTTGACCTGCTTTTCTTAATACTCAACCGGGTTGTGGCGACTCATGATCCAAACAGTGTAGATCTCAGCGCTTCGCAGGTCTTTTTCAAAAGGCCCAGAGGGCTCTGGAAAAGGGCCCCTTGGATTGACGGCCATCATGGAACGTGCTTGTCTGAATCATCCCATCCTGCTTGCCAGTAGAGTATAGTGGGGACCTGCTTTTTGCTGCATCAGGCTTTCTCGGTCTTTGTTGTTCTGGGCAGATTTCTTCTCTCGCAGATTAACGGGGAGAGGGGGAAGGAAGGGCAGAGGGAAATGCATGTAATGGGCCAATCAATCCAGCAAAGAATCCGGAAGCAGAAGGCCCAGTAGAAATCGCAGGATGAAAAGCCTCTGTGTGGAGAAGCCCTAAGGTGCCCCCACTTGCTTCATAAGCTCTTCCTCAAGCCATGTTCACGCTCTTTAGTGTGAAAATGTTGAAGTTCTCTGTGGTTGACTGTTTTGTTAATTTGCGCTATCACTGAATCTCTGCATGTGTTTTTGAAGTTCCTGAAAAGAGTGGCCTTCAACCAGGTTTTGGGTCTTTCAGGAATCATTTTAACACGAATTGGATACTATACCATTCCATCCATGGAAGAGCTGGCCCAAATGACAAGCGACCAAGGAGAGTGCATTGTGACCAATTTCACCATTGGCCGGAAAGGTGAGGATGGACCCTCGGTCTGATCCAGCCTGGCAATTCTTATGTTCTTATGTTCTCGTGTATGCTTTAAAGTGGGCTCCTGCATTGAGTAGGGGGTTGGACTCCATGGCTTTATAGGACCCTTCCACTCTACTATTCTATGATTCTAGTTTTGCCTAGTGGTTGCAAAAGATTTACCCCAAAGCACCTTAATTTACCTTCACCTTCATTAATTTAAAATTAATGTCTAAAATTACCTAGCTGCACCAGTGCTTATTGAGGTGTAAAAGGCCCTCTGCATGTTCTCAGAAGCACTCTCCTCTTTCATCACTTTGCTTGCTCCAAGGCTGACCTCTGGCACATGCTTACACTACATTTCTAAGACACATGTAGCTGTGTGCGCAGGATGATTTTGGTGTATCGTCGCAGCCATCCAGTTTGGGCTGACCCCGTGCTAATCATCGTCTTCTCTCTAGGCTATGGCTCAATTTACTTCGAAGGCGAAGTCAACCTGACCAACTTGAACCTAGATGAGATTGTGGGCATCTGCAGGAAATACGTTGTCATCTACCCAGATGCCAGATTGGCTCCACCCTTCGGGCAAGGTTTAAATCGGTAATGCAGAGCTCCCGTTGCCGGAAAGTTGGCTTGCGTTCTCCATGACTAAATGTGCGGCCTTCGTGAAGTTTAATTGCAGGTGTATTTGCGTTCCAGGTCTCCAACCCTCTGTTTTTTTAACAGGCGAGCCGAAATTACATTGGATGAATATTGGCCCACTGACAAAACCTCAGGTGGCTTGATAAAGAGCCCAAACCAGCTTGCAAAAATGAAATATGAAAATACCTTAGAGGCCGACTGTCGGAAATGTGGTGTCCAGTTCCTGGAGTACCGGCCCGAAACTGGTTCGTTGGTATTCAAGGTAACCCCCGTTGCTTGTGAATAGATCAAAGGTGCTCCCATGCTGAAGCCCTAGCATCTACTCCTTTTCCTTATGGCCTATAAGATTTTAAAGCAGACTCCAAAAGTGCGGAGGGAGGATCGCTTCCACAGGCTGGTTGCCGTTTTAGTGGATTTGGGCTGATGTCCACAGTAATTCTGGGCTTACAAGCAGTGCCCCTAGCGTCGTGACACCCCACCCCCCGGCTTTGCCTCTTTGGGTGTGCTTCAGCTGGTGAGTTCTCTGCTTCCGTATCCCCACTGTGTGAAGTGCTGGCAGACTGCAGGGCCAGTTTTGAAAACCAGGTTTGCCATTGCCCTGTAGTACCCAGACGGAAGCAGGAGAATGAACAGACGCTCCTGAATGTTTGTGAAGTAAAAATGACACGGCAGCTCTGCATATCTGTCATTTAGAAAGACAACTGTATTGGCCATAGAGCAGCGTGAAGGCTGGGAAGAGAATAATCCCTGAGAAGTTAATAGTAGCCTCATCTGTTCCCTGACAGCAACCAGTTAGCACACTTTGTTCACTCACATGGCCAAGATGGCTTCCTACACTATAAGATTACCAGCTAAAAGGAATCCCCTTGAAAGCGCTCAGCCGGCACTGAACACGCTTATCTCGGACATGGGGCAAGCATTAATGGCTAGTCCTGAATCTGCCAGGGCAGTCGCCTCAAGTTTGCATCGCATGTGTCTTTTTTCAGAGAACGAATTCAGCTGCCGTGAAGGCATTGACTATGGCCACTCCCCACAAGATGACCCTTTGCCCTGCAGTCAGACTTCGTCCAAAACCTTTGCAAAGAATGCACCCTTCTAAATCCCGCGACAAAGATGGCCTACAGGAAGTTGTGCAAGCCCGGTCAAACCAGGATTTCGTGCCCAAGTAAGTGCTATGTCTCTATTTTTTCTGTGTGATGGATATTGGGAGAATATGCAAACCTGGTGAGATTCATGGTGGTCTTAAACCATCTCCCGTTCTGGGTTTAATCTAGAACAGCGTGGCTCTTCTTTGATTCCGTTAGTGCTCACTACTCCATTCAAGATCACGTTTGGTGCCCGCATACTTGAGTCAGCTCTGCGACTCCTTGTTCTAAAGGCTTCCCTCAAACTTTGTGAAGGCTGTTTCCATTTTCATCTTTCTAACTGGAGATAATTATGTTGTGTGCAGATGTTGAACAGTTCCATATGGAGCTCTAGTTCTCAACCTCGTACTACCTGAGGCACGCCTTTTGACACCATCTCAAAATGTAAAACACATTGTGTGTGGTTTTTTTTTTACAGTTTTTAAAATACCGTCTCTCTCTTTCACTCCTAGAAAAGATCTGATTCCTAGTTGGCTGAACTCTAGGTCCTGCAGTATTGCATTCTGCACTTCTGGCTATTACAGAAATAGGTCAGATCACCAGTCCAGTTGCTAGTCCTCACATGAGCAGACTCAGTGAAGCAATGGAACGAAGATAAGTATGGACTTGCCAAGTTCCCATTGATTCACTGTGTCGACTCCAGTTGGGAGTAGCAATTGGATTTAGGTCATTATCTCCCTTTCAAAAGAGAAACCAATAACAGAATAAGGATGTTTCTCTAATGTACCAGAGTTTGCTACATCCCATACACTAATGTACCCAGGGCCAGGGCCAATCTATTTTGCGCCCTAGGCAGGCACGCCGTTCTGAAGCCGCCCCCCAACCCCAGCGTCCTGGATTCGAAGATGACTGCTCCCCCCACCCGTGCCAATCGGGACATATGAAATGGCCTCTTAAGAGGCCCTTTCAGAGGTCCCGATTGGCACAGGTGGGGTGGGGTGGGAGGGTCTTCTTGGCCTCCATAAAGGGTGTCTATTCAGACTCACCACTAGTATAGGTGGGAGGCAATCTGGGGGTGCAATGGAAATTGGCTAGCCCTGGCGATGGTTTATGAGTTAAGAGCAGATACTGACAAGGACAGGCTTTGCCACACCTTTATTGTCTTAGCTAACTTGAAAAACAAACAGAACTTTTAGGGTTCACAATGGAGGATGAAGGCAACGGCTGGGGGAAGAGCCCTCCCAGTCTGCTTTTAGCACAATGGACGTATTCCTTCAGTTGTCAGGATGTCTTTAGGATGTCTTTAAGCACCACTGTTCTCTCTCCTATCAATTACAGCTGGACTAGATAGGATGGAAGTGGTGAGTCTACTGCATGGGGACATCCAGAGTATTGCATAGTGATATTGGACGCAGTGGTTTCCAATCTTAAGCCTGAGTGGTGGCACCAAACATAAAAGTTTCATTATGCGAATCATCGTATTAGGTGATTTGTGAGAGACTTTCCACCTCCCCACTAAAGGTGAAGATTCAGGAACTCCAGTAACAACTTAGTGTGGAATTCAGGGCTTCTTTAGGGCTTCTCGACATGACCATTTCTTCCCAGAACTGTTCTGCTGTTTCTGCTCCCTCTTTCAGGGAGGGGCCTCTACACTGGCTGGTTTTATCCTGGGTCTTTCCATTTCTTTTCTTTACATGGAGAGGCAGGGCCGGTGCCAGACTATTTTGCGCCCTAGGCAAGGTGAGCTACTTTCACACACACAAACACACACACACACACACACACACACACAATGCCAACTTTGATTTTTAAGAATATATGTTTCCTGGAAAAAATAAGAAGCACAAAACTTGAAACTGCTACATTGATTTTAAAGTGCAAGAAATACGTCATGCCAATTATAGCAAACAAATTGGAAAGGAACGTCTATGGGTCTAAAATGCATTATTTAATAGGAATATCATCTCCAAATCATCCCCCCCAACTCACACGCACACGCACACACGCACTCAGCATCACTCACTCCAAACAAACACACGCATGAACACACACATTCACTCAAAGACCCCATGCACCCCATTCACCCATACATTCTCTCTCTCTCTCTCTCTCTCTCTCTCTCTCTCTTCCGGGCGCGTTCTGGAAGTCTGAACGTGGAGCCACTCCACCTCCACCTCCACCTCCACCCCAGTGTCCCTGGCTTTGCTTCAGCTGGGCGGGCGCAGGGCGCCATCTCGCCCGCCCAGGCCCAACTGAATCCTCAGGCAGGCCGGCTCACAGCCAACACGCGTGAGTGCTGCGCTGGGCCCGGCGCCCCTCTTAGCTTGGCGCTCTAGGTGGCCACCTGAGTGGCCTCTATGGTAGCACCGGCCCTGTGGAGAGGCAGCACCTCTCCTGAGCAGAAATGGTCCTGTGGAGGAGCCAGTCAAAATCAGCCTCTATCAAGTACTGTGATGGTTTCTGGTTGTATCTAGGACTCTCTCGATGGTTGCTAGGATAAAGAAACAAATGCTTGATACACCATTTTTTTAAAAATATTAAATTCAGCTGATACTCAGAACTAAATGCAGACAGATTGCATAGCTTGAACACCAGCTGCACCCCTGCACCCCCATTTCTAAAGCAAAGTGTTCTCCCGTATGTACCTACTCAGACCCTTCAGTCCTCTTCGGAGGCATTTCTAAAAATGCCCCTGACAAAGGAGGCGGGACGGGAGGCTACAAGTGAGGCAGAGGCCTTCCGATTTGGGGAATGGGTTCGCCTGGGACCTACATTGTTATCTTTTTGGCACCAGGCAAAGACATTTCTTTTCTCACAGCCATTTTAGAGTTTAGTTTTTAGATTTTATGGCTAGATTTTAGTTTTATATATTTTAAAAAGATTGATTCCTACACCCTTTGTTTTCTGCATTATATTTTATTCTGTTTGTAATCTGCCCAAAGAACACCTGTTATTGGTCAAATTAAAAATAGAATACATAGGGAGGGCTGGGGGGGGGGGGGGCGGTGGCTCTGGGGGCCCTCCACTGAGGCCCAACACTGCCACGCCCTAGTTCATTCCCCAGGCTGCATCATAGAACTGGAAGGGGCTTTCTAGGCCAGGGCGTTCGACCCACTCCTCAGCGCCAGTGCAGGAATCCCTCTTAGAGCATCGCTGCCAGATGGTGGTCCAGTCTCTGGTTGACTACTCCAGTGATAGGGAGCCCACTGCCTCCCAAGACAGTTGGTTCCCTTCTCTGACTGCTCTAACCAGTAGAGAAATTTCCCTGTTATTCAGCCAGAATCCTTTTTATACTGTATTTCGTAATTGTGTTTTAACCTGTTGGGTGTTTTACTGTGGTTTTAATTTTTGTGAACCGCCCAGAGAGCTTCGGCTATTGGGCGGTATAAAAATATAATAAATAAAATAAATAATAAATAGAATCCGCACTTGGATGACAGAGAACATGTTTTGGCCTCCTTTGTGTGACAATGCTTTAGGTACTTGAAAAGTGCTATCTAACCCTCCTCATCTTTCTCTTCTCAAGGCCAACATACCCAGTTCTTTGAATATTGCCATTCCAATTATGAGCCATCTCACTGGAGGCAGCCCTCACGGGATGACACATGCACAGGTCCCAGCACCAACTGAAGAGGTGGACTCATTCCGTGGCCCACCCCACTCCACCCCCCGAAGCAAGCAGACAGCTCAGAAACGTCTCCAAAGACTTCATTCCCAGCCCTTGGCGACTCACGACATGAATGGAACTCCACCATTGTGGGCCAATCCCTGGAAGTGCCGCTCTCCACGCTCTTGCTGGTTGTGGTGCTAGTAGTGGTAGGAGGCTTCCGGCTCCCAACAGATTCTGGCTCAAACTCAGAGGACAGGATGGGGGTGGGATCATGTGCAGAGTAAATATCACATCCGCACCAGAGGCAAGCCTGCCTTGGAGAGGCATTTTTGGCAGGTCCTAGAGTGATCTGCTGTGAAAGCCTTGCATGAAACAGCTGAACTATGCAGGGGAGGAAGATGGAGCTCAGAGGCGATGTAGCGATGCCAGGGGCAGCTGGGCTCCCACTTACGCACATTTTCTGTGGATTGTAGCTGTGCTGAGATAAGCCAACCACAGATATGTAAAAGCAGAACGAGAACAGCAACAAGAAAGGCCACACCTCTGACTTTGTTATAGCAATTTAATTTAACACGCTTGAGAGCTACAGCCGTTAAATAAAACAAAATTACATGATATCTTTCTGTTGTATCTCCTTGGAAAAAGTGTTATTTCAATTCCCTTGTATCTGAGATGAATTGCTGGGGGAATTTCACGGTTGGCAAATAAGGGCTGAAGGGTGCGCATGTGTAAATGTTGCATGCGCACTGGACTTCAATACTGCGCTGGCCAGAGACAACCTTAATCTGGCGTTGACATTTGGCCAGTGTGTTACTTGCTCTTGGCTTAACAGTAGTTTTAACCACCATACAGTAAAAGGAATTTAAAATGATTTGGGAGAAATGTAACTTTGAGACAGAGGAGTCACGAAGCAATACGATCAGTAAAATTTAACGGAGTTCTACAACAGGATTGTAGTCTCTGTCTTTTAAGACTCCGCTGTTCCGTTCATAACCCGAATAATAAATTTAGTAATAAAGTTTAATGACACAAAAGTTAGACCTAAAAGCAGTGCAAAGTCCTAAGATCACCTTTGCACCTTTGAGACATTCCTCCACTATCAATGTAGGTCAGAAAGCAAAGAACCATTTTATTATTTCACGTGTGTTCTTGCCAATGTGGAAATCCTTCAGAAGCATGTTCACTACGTCGTAGAACTGGTTGTCATAAGCTAGTTTGTAATACACATCGATATCATCACAATAGGTCAACAGCTTCTTCAGGTTTTTTAGAGCCGGTTCATTGCCTGCACGCTGCTTGAACCTGAAAGAGATGGTCATACTGTTAACAGATGTCCTCACCCCCTCTGCTTTCATCCTACGGCCAGCCTCTCCATTAGTTCAACCTAGTGCCGAAAGAATGAGATCTACCCCCTTTCAGTACGTACTCTGAAGGACTTGAAGACATGAAGCCAGTATCCCAATGATACAGAAAACCTGATTTGGGAGAAGTCTCCCCACTGGAGAATTGGGCTTCAAATGGTTCACTTGGTTGCAGAGGACTTACTCCTGGGCCATTTCCTCAAAGGTGCTCGCCTTGAGCAGGCCACGCTGCTTGCACTCCTCCAGGTAGCTGAAGTCCTCCTTTACAGTCACTTGCTGATACAGGACTTCAGCCCAGTCCGGAACGAAGTCATAGGCCTCAGCCACGACTGCCGCCTAGCGAGAGATTGGGAGTGGAGAGGGAAGAGATCCCAGTTGGAGCAGGAGCAGGAGCATGCTAGGAGCTGCACGCTGCCCCCTGCCAACAAAAGGACTCTGCCCCCTAAGGCTCTCTGTCCATCGTACTGAGATCCTGACTGCATGTCACATTCACAGCATGAAAAGTAGCCAGGCTCTCAGAAAGAACAAGGAAAGTGTCTGGGCCCACAACAGGACCGAGCTCCAATCAAGCTCTTGCAAGGAAAAATACTCAAGATCCAACAATAGCTGTAAGCTGTTCCCGATGGTGAAAGCTCTCCTGTCCTCTTCGTCACCGGGTAGAACCTGGGCAGGGACATGGCACATTCCAGCAGGCTCTTCTGGCTCAGGTTGATCTGCAACAGGACAGCCTTGGTTTGGGTCCAGGCTACCTGCGGGGTCACCTTCACCTGTACAATCCACCTCGCACACTCAGGTTCTCTGGGAAGAATTTCCATCAGCGAGCCAAAATTAGGCTGACATGTATTACCCAGAGGACCTCTTCTGCTTCTCCCAGACTGTGGCATGGCCTGCCGGAGGAGATTCGTCAACTTAACAGTCTTTTAGCATTTAAGAAAGCTATAAAGACGGATCTCAGGCATATCCAGTGGAGTCTTAGGATGTTTTTAGGATGTTTTAACAGTGTATACTATGTTTTTAATCAGTATTTTATACTTACTGTTGTTCCCCACCTTGATCCAAACGGAGAGGCAGGTAAGAGATAAAATTATCATTATTCCCAACCTGTTGCGCTCCAGATCTTTGGACTAACTGTCACCAGCCCCAGCCAGCATGGGCAATGGTCAGAAATGGTCAGTGGGAGCTGTAGTCCAAACCATCTGGACAGCACCAGGTTGGGAAGGCTGCAACAGGGCAACTGGATACATACCGGACACCAGGTTTGGATTTGCATGGGCAGAGCAGACTGTGATTTGGAGCTGCAAATAGGAGGGTTTTTCCCCACCACCAAAGGTGCAGCATGCGAAGCCGAAAGTAACAACGAGGGCCTGAGCTAGTTCTCCCCTTCAGACACAATGGGAGTTCTTCTGCAAATCCTGGATGGAGGGTCACTGACCTTCACTAATGCTAATGCTTTACCGATAGGAATAGTTCTCTGGCGTAGTGGTCTACCATTGCTTGGCTCCGACGGGCCAATTCAAATGGGTGAGCCCAGGGTGGCTGTGTGCAAAAGGACTAGGCAGAGCGTAAAGCATGAGCGTATGCCCAGAGGTTCTCGCACCTCTTCGCATCCTGTGTGGGTAGAAATGCAGCCACAAGAGTCAGTGTTTATGCTCCAGGTCTCCCCTGACTCTTGATTGTATGACCACGGTGGGCAGCGATGCCGCCTGCTCTGTGTCAGGGGACCTACTCTGTGTCAGGGGACACACGCTCCCCCATCCCACCCCACCCCCTCAAACCCACCCCTACGGCACCTCCTCCTCCTCCACCTGAGATCGAACACCTCAGACATCCCACCGTTTCCAGGTCCGGGTGGCTCCCGCCCGGGGCTCCCCGGGACGAGCGGCAATTTACCCCAAGGCTGGGATTCAATGAGCTTCAGCTGGACCTTGGCTGCCGCCTCGTGGTTCTCCCCAATCTCCCGGCACATGCTGAAGCAGAGGGCGATCATGTTGTGCTTCTCGCTGTCTCCTGGTGATGTAGTCCAGCAGCGCCGTCTTGAGGGTCCCGCTCTGCCAAAGAGGGAGGGGCGGAGAGTGAAGGCAGCGCGTGGCTTGGGACCTGGCCAGCGCCAATCCTCAGGGCAAGTGAGCTCTGGCGCTGAGCAGAGCCCTCCAACAGCAACGCCAGGCCTCACAGTCGCTTGTGAAGGAGCGTAAAGGTGGCAAGAAAAACCTGCCCTTAAGACGGGGGTGGGGCAACTTGTGGTCCTCCAGCAGATATCCAGGTCTCCAAGTCCTGCCGTCCCTCATCACTGGCTCTGCTGGCTAAGGCGGAGGGAGGGGAACTGTAGGCCAAATACACCTGGAGGGCCAGAGGTTGCCCACCCCTGCCTTCAAGGATGAGGGCATGGGCAAGTGACGGAGAGTTCGGTAGCACGGGGCAACATGTCGTGGGAATGCAGGGACTGGGGCGGTTATTTTGGAAGAGGGAAACAAGCAGAACAAAGGCACTGGAGGTTCTACAATTTGGAACTCTTGGACTGGGAAGGGTGGATTCTGTTGTTTGTACCCACCGGGTGCAACTTCTTTCTCATTAGCACCTCAAAGTGGTGCTTCTCATGCAGCAAGTCAAAGATGTAGGTCATCTCGTTGTACCTGCCGATGCCAGTGAGAAGTCGAACCTTTGGGGAGAGAAAAGAGCTTGAGCTTCAGAACCCACAAAACGTCACCCCACACGTTGCCGTTGGAGCAGTGCTGTGTCATGACAGCCCCACTCTTCCACTTGGGACAGAGTCCCTGCCTGTGGAATGCCACTGACCAGCCACTTCCCCCATTTCAGTGGGGTTCCAGACACTATGGACACCTCCCAGCTGCAGGCAAGAACTCCCCAGCTGAGAGACTGAGCAACGGAAGAAACGAACGCAAGGCCAGGAGGAAGCAATGGCTGCTCTCTCACCAGACCAGTGGAGAGCCACTCGCTTCCACACACAAGGCCCGACTCCTGGCACTGCTTCTCATGAGAGACACTGCAGGATGCTTGCTGGCGTAAGTCAACATGCAGCACAACAGAACAAGACCTGTGTCGGAGCACAGGCCACCCTGCACAGGCGCGGGCAGGCGAGCGTCTGCCTTGCCACGGCCTTCCCTGCTCAGTGAGGGAGACAGCGGAGCTCCGGGAATCAGTGGGAGCCACAACAGCCTGCCGCTCTAAAACCCCAAAGACCAGGGGGAGGAAGGGGCACCGCAGCCACTCAACATCCACCACGGGGTGCTTTTGGGGCTGCCGCCACCGCCGCCGTCTCTACATCCCACAAGGCCGTATTCTTCGCTGGGTGCTAAGTGTTCGTCCGTGAGCGTTCGGGCAGCTTGGAGAACGCGAATAATCCCTTCCATATGACACGTGAGGCTGAAGCAATTATGGGCGAGGATCAGGAGCTCTGTAGCTAAGGGAGGGAGGAATGGGGGCTCCCATCAGTAAGCATTTTGCTTAAAACAGAGTTCATGTGGCCCAAAAGCCAAAGAGCGGGATTTAAGTCCCTGCCTTGTTACTGTCTGCTGAATGGGACCCCCAGCAGCCAACCTCTCAGCTGTGGGAGACCCAGAGACCCAGTTCCCAGGCTTGAGTCATGAAGGTCAGAGATGGAGACCACCGCTTTCCCCTTCTGGGAATGTTCGCACATTCTCAAAGGGCTCAAGCGGTAAACCTGCACTGCTCCCTAGACACACGTGCAGCCTGGGGAACTGCAGCAGCATGTGAACCGAGGCCTCCACGAATGCAGCTCCTGGCATCGCATTTCCCAGATGTCCACCACGCAAAGAGAGCAAAAGGACAGGACACGAGGTCGCTCCTACAGCACAGTCGTATCTATGTGTACTCGGACATGACGTCCCAGGGACTGCGACGAGATCTGTGGCCAAGTGCGCATGTTTGGGGTAGCCGTCTTAGTCACAAGACCCAAGTCCTCGTAAGCGTGACATTACTGGACGTCCAGAGATAAACACTTACTGCAGGCAAGCTCCCCGTGAGGGACAGATGAAATTTTATCCAATAGCTTCACGCCAACCAGGGTGGGGTCCTGGCACAGTTTGGCCAACTGCAGGAACGCCTCGCTCTCCTCTGCTGGATTTAAGACTTGCTTTTCCCCTGTACAGACAGCAGGCCCAGAATGACATAGCGGCCACAGCACATTCCTCCGCTGAGCACCTGGGCCACGAAGGCAGCCTCTCCTCTCGCAAGTTTAGGAGTTCTTCCCCCATAAGTTGCACGAGCTCTGCCCTTGGCCCAAGAAAGCCATTTAAATGCCACGGCCATGGCAGAAGCAGTGACTTATTATTTTAATTTTTAAAAGTATTTTCATTCTTGTTGTAAGATGCTTTGGGTCTGAGAAAGATGTCCAGTAATAAATAATTGGATGATGGTGGTGGTGATGATGATGTAAAGAGGGTGGGATGGGGTGCAGGCAGTCACAGATCCCTCCTCCTCCTCCCTCCCAATCCCCTTTCCTTTTGTGTCATGTCTTTTAGATTGTAAGCCTGTGGGCAGGGACTGTCAGGAAATACTTCTGTAAGCCGCCATGAGAGCCTTTTTTGGCTGAATGGCGGCATAAAAATGCTTAAATAAATAAATAAATAAATAAATAAACGTGAGCTGACAACGTAACGCAGCATCGAGAAAGGGCCACTTCAACGTTTTGGTTGGTATCAAGAGGCACAATGTCAGCCAGACTCCCAGAGTTTGGCGATCAGCTGCCTGGAACGGAGCAAACAGACCAACAGCAGTGAGAACCCTCTGCCAGAGATGCTTTAAGGTGGGCTCCTGCATTGAGCAGGGGGTTGGACTTGATGACCTTACAGGCCCCTTCCAACTCGACTATTCTATGGGCCTATGAACTGGAGCCCCCACTCGCCCATACACACCTTTTCCTTGCAAAGGCGCCAGCACTTCTCGGGTGACTTCCTCAGCCACGAGCTCCGCCACCATCTCTGGCTCCAGCCCCTGGGTGGTGAGGAAGGCCTGGGCCTTCTTGCCCCTGTCTGGCTGCTGGGAGGACAGGATCACCCGAAGCAGCTTCTCAGAATCATGGGCGGAGATCTCACCGAAGGAACAGCCCAGCTCCTGCAGAGCACCACGGAGAAGGACGGGGGGAGGCCAATCCTGAAGCACCTGCCGCCTGGGAGAACCCCCACCCCACCCTGACCCCATGCCAAACGGACAGGCAAGATGCTCGGGGAAATTCCTATGCTTTCTGGAGCGCCCGCCCCAGGCGGCTCCAAACATGTGTCCAGACATTCCTTGGACCCACACGGACTACAGCACACCTCTTGGATAACAACGTTGTCCACAGGCAACTCTGCAAGTTCTGCCACTCCCCGTGCCACGGAAAAAGCGCGTCTCTCCTGCAGCTGTTCCAGAATTCTTCTGCGCTCATTCTGGAAATTCTCAACAGTGTAACTGCTTAAAATGGCACCATCAATTAAGACAGAAGAATCCTTCAAGGCAGAGCTGAGGGCACTTAGCTTCTTCAAATCTGGCCCAATGTACAAAAGGAGCACAAAAAACAGTAACGAAAAAAGACAGGGCCGTTGCTGAAGACGTGGCGCCATCAGCCCTTCAGAGGCGAGAGCCTTGGGGAAGGAGCAAACGGGGACTCAGAGGTCAGCCGCATCGACCTGCCACCCAGGTCCCTCCTCCTCCTCCTCCTCCTCCTCCTCCTGCTCCTCCTCTGAGCGCCACCCTGGCCAGAAGCACATTGGGCAGCGAGGACAGAGACGGCCACTTCAGTGGCTGTGCCCAAGCAGTGTGGCAACGAGGGACAGGGCCTTTTCGGTGGTGGCCCCCAGACTGTGGAATGATCTCCCTGAGGAGGTTCGCCTGGCACCAACGCTGCTCTCTTTCCAGCGCCAGGTTAAGACTTTCCTCTTTGCCCAGGCATATGGCGGCACATCCTAATGACCCACATGTTTAGTTTTAATCGGTTTTTAATGCTTTATGCGTGTATGTACTGTGCTTTAGAGTTTTAAATTTTGTATACTTGTTTTTACCTCAATTTTAGAATTTCTATAAACCGCCCAGAGTGCCCTGGCTATGGGAGCGGTATATAAGTGTAATAAATAAATAAATAAATAAATAAATAAATAAAATGTACCACTGGCATCCATGCTGCTTTCCTTTCAGATGCCAGGTGTAAACCTCTTCACGTACCCAAGAGCTAACTTGCCCAAGTGTGCTCCTTTTCATGTGCCAGTTTATTTAAGCACTTCACTGTTTTAATGCATTCCTAATTTCTAAAAATTTGTAAACCATCTTGGAATCAGTCTAGAGCAAATGTTTTAAACAAATAAACCACGTCAGGCTGATCAGCAACTGGTGGCCCCAGTCCCTTCCCTTCCCCAAGTGATGAACACAGAGGACAGGGACTGCAGAGGTAGAAGGCTTGGCCTTCTGTCGAAAGGCACGGGCCTTTCAATGCACTTGCAAACTACTTACTGCTCTGCCAAATTTCTGTTGGTTTCCTATCCCATTTCTGTGCCACAATCTATTATTATTATTATTATTATTATTATTATTATTATTATTATTATTATTATTATTATGTTCTATTACACTTAAAAGGAGACCAAATTTGGCAGCTAAAGACTTCTTTAACCCTAGCTTGCCTTTAAGGGCCGCCTGAGGCCAGGCACTGAAAACGACACCCTGGCTGAAGTTAAGCTCCAGTTAAAATCCACAAATGTCAATCCAGCGACTAGGCTACGTGGGCAACACCCACCCACAGGAAACACACACACAAAATGGTCCTTGCCGTGAGGAAGAGCAATGTTGGGAGCTGCAAAAAGCTGAAGGCGTTTTCCTAACTCCTCCTGGGTCCTGCATTGCGGCAGCATCACTTCCAGGAGACATGAAGCCTGTGACTCCACCCAGGGCCTGGGGAGGATGGGAGGCGGCACATCACGTGTGGCTGGAAGCTGTGGAAAGACCACCTGGAGTAAGCGAGGCGGGCTGCAGAACACGCCTGCCCACCACCCGGACTTCAGGCCAGGGACATATTGAGGCAACTTGCGCGAACAGCCACCCTCCGCAACAGAGGTTTAGGAAATGAGGAGTTGTACACACCAGGAAAGGTGTGGTGTGTGGGTGTTAACTGTTCTTCATCTGGTGAAATTAAACTCACGATCAAAAGAACACAACTAAGGAAACAGGCTCAGTAGACTTCGGGCCTGTTCAGAGGACATGCGAAGCCACGGTTAGGCCGTCGACCCTCTTGCAGCAAGTGGTGAGTGCGTGTTTAAACCGTGGTTACATAGCCACCATGGTTAGGAATGGTTCACACAACATGCTAAGCCATGATGTTTACCTCAAAATGCTTAACCACCGTGGTTTAGCATGCCGGCGAAACAGGGTCAATGCCTCTCCCTTTAGGAATCCCTCCGCTGGATCCCAAAGAATAGGATCGTGGCCCATGTTTTACCCCATGTAATGTATGCAGGACCTCCTCCTGGTGGATGTATCTGTCGGGAACAAAGATTGCGCCAATGCACGCCTCTTGTCCTGCCTGCCTCATTCCTCTCCCTAAGCGCAGGACAAACATGCGACTCAGCAGCAGCAGCAGCAGCTTCGCCTAACTGGTTGATTCTCCCCCCCCCCCCCCATCCCAGACAGGGCTGGAATTGGAGTAACGAAAGGCCTAAGAGGCTAAGAAGAGGAACGGGCCTGTTGCAAAAATTAAATATGATAAAATCAAACCAATTATCTAACATTAACAAATGTATCTGAATCAAACACAAAAATCTTCACCATAACTCATTTACTACACATTTCTTCAAACAAACTTCTATATATGCTTTCTTCTTTCTCCCACTTCCTCATCTTAAACCTTAATAAACCTTTTATAAATTGGACTCATAGTTTGATCACTCAAGGAATATTCTGCCATGTGCCAGATCGCTTGGTTTCTCCTACAGGCTTTCATTCATTGAAGAAGAAAGGGGAAACGGGTGAGGTTCACTCTGGGGTGTCTCTTCTCCCACTGAGAGGCAGCATAGTGTAGTGGTTACAGTGTTAGACTGGGACTAGGGAGAATCAGGTTCAAGTCCGCATTTGGCCATGAAGCTTACAGGGTGGCGCTGGGCCTGGCGCAGACTCTCAGCCTAACCTGCCTCATGGGTGGGATCGGGAGGGGCACCGACAGCGGGGTATCAATGCGACCAATAATTATTTAAAAAGCAACCATCTGTAGTTTCGAGGATCCTCTCACCACAGAAGCCAAATTGTCTTAGAGCGCTGGTAGAATTTAAGAGAGAAGCAGCATGGCACTCAGCCCATCGAACACCTGCAGCTTTCACAACAATATACAAAGCAGAGGCACCAGAATCTGCCTCAGCTGTTAAAGACTTGGGTATTTTTAAAAGCTTCATCAAGTGAATTAAGCTTCTGCTTACTTCTGAAATGCTGGCTTAGAATGCAAGGAGCCTGGCTTGGGCTTCGTGGTAGATTTTGTAGTCCATGCACAATTTGTACACCTCCAGCAGCAGCAGCAGAGGGGAATCCTTCATACAGTAAACATACATACCTTCAAGGAAGTTGCTGGTCTGGAGGTCAATTATGACAAATCTGATTTGCTCTGTGTTTAATATCCCTTTGGCTGAACAGAAAAATATTCATAACTTTATTGCTTGTTAGCCAATCAGGCCATTCGCAATATTCAACGAATTTCCAAAGTCACTTTAAGATTTGGCAGTTTAAAATACTTAGGCATTCAGATCACTAAGGAAATCAAACAACTGCGTATGCGCAATTTTGATCCTTTATGGAATGCTCTAAGAAAAGATATGACACTGTGGAAGGAACTTAAATTATCTTGGCTAGGGAGGAATGCAGCCCTGAAAATGACTTTGTTACCTAAACTGTCTTTTTTATTTCATACCCTGCCAGTAGAGATTCCTGGAAATGAATTCAAACGTTGGCAACAAGCTCTATCCACAGTCAGTGGAGGGGGCAAACGCATCCGGGTCAATCAAGCGACACTATTCTGACCAACTAAACTAGGGGGGGTTGGTGTCCCAAATCTTAGGCTGTACCATGATGCTTTTCAATTGAGGCAACTACTCAAAATAATTAGAAATGAGACAGCAATCCCGTGGGTGTCAATTGAAAGCGCCCCCTGCATCCCTACGATCAGGGCGATCCCATTCCTTCCAACATTGAAAAAACATATTCAAATAATTAATAACCCATTTTTGAAAGCAAATTTAAAGGTATGGGCAAAGTGGGCAAAATGGTTTGCACCATCCCCTTCTCCCCTAACCCCGATTTTAGACCACCCCCGATTCAGAGATCAATTTAAGTACAGACAATTTGCAGGTTGGGAAGAAAAAGGTTTTTTCCATATTCGTGATCTCTTTATACAAGGAAAAATCATATCAATGCAACAATTAGAGGCAAACCTGAGCCCACTCCCTTGTCCCTGGCTCCAAAAACTACAAATAGTCTCTTTTGCAAATGCTCTATATCAATTCCATAACATTCCACGCTCGCTTACTATATTTGAGAAAGCTTGCCTGACTTATTCTAGAAAGGTTAAAGGGGGAGCTTCTGATATATATCACATGATATTGAATTGTTAATTCCCAGATAAGGGAGGGTTAAAAATGATTTGGGAACATGACCTGTGCACCAGTTTCACTGAAGGTGAATGGAAAAGCTTGTGGCAATCAGCACCCTATAAAACAATATCCCCTTACAATATGTAAGGGGATAGATTCCTTACAGCTATTCCCTCTTCTGGTTCCTACCCCAACCGGATAGTTCCTGGTGGCCATATCAGCTTGCTCTCGGGTCTGGTGCTGCTGCTGCTGAACGCCAGGTCAGTCCAGAATAAAATCTCCCTCATCCATGATTTGATTGTGGATGAGGGGGCTGACCTGGTATGCATCACTGAGACCTGGGTGGGTGAACTGGGTGGGGTTGCTCTCACCCAGCTCTGCCCTCCTGGGTACTCGGTGCAGCACCAGCACAGACTCGAGGGCCGGGGAGGGGGGGTTGCCGTGGTCTATAGGAATACAATCTCCCTCTCTAGGCTTCCTGTTCAGTCGAGTGCTGGTCTGGAGTGTTTGTACTGTGTGTTGGGTACTCGAGACAGATTAGGGATTCTGCTGGTGTACCGTCCACCCCGCTGCCCAACAGTCTCCCTGCCTGAGCTGACGGAGGTTGTCTCGGACCTGGTGTTGAGGACCCCCAGGATGGTGGTTCTGGGGGATCTCAACTTCCATGCCGAGGCTGCTGTATCCGGAGCGGCTCAGGACTTCATGGCTGCCATGACAACCATGGGGCTGTCTCAACATGTCATCGGCCCAACACATGCAAAGGGACACACACTTGATCTGGTTTTCTCGACTGGACAGGAGGATGGTGATCTGGAAGTGGGGGAACTAACATCTACCCCCTTGTCATGGTCGGATCACTTCCTACTGAGGTTTAGACTCTCGGCGGCCTTTCCCCTCTGCAAGGGTGGGGGGCCTATTAAAATGGTCCGCCCCCGGAGGCTAATGGACTCCGATGGATTCCAGAGGGCTCTGGGGGATTTTCCTGCTGATATGGCCGGTGCTCCTGTCGAAGCCCAGGTCGCTCTGTGGAATGCAGAGATGACTCGGGCGGTTGACACGATCGCGCCCAAGCGTCCTCTCCCTCTGAGCAGAGCCTGGTCAGCTCCTTGGTATACATCTGAGCTGAGGGCGATGAAGCAAGAGGGGAGACGGCTAGAACGCAGGTGGAGGAAAACTCGTGCTGGGTCTGATCGAACACGGGCTAGAGCTCACTATCGAGCCTACTCTGTGGCGGTGAGGGTGGCAAAGAGGCAGTTCTTTTCCACCAGCATTGCGTCTTCTCGGTGTCGTCCGGCGGAGCTTTTCCGAGTGGTTCGTGGCCTGTTACACTCTGGGCCAGGGCGTGAGATAGTTGAACCCTCGGTAGCACGCTGTGACGAGTTTGCACGGCACTTTGAAGATAAAGTCGCTCAGATTCGTCATGAATTGGACACCACACTTAATGCAGCACCACTAGTAGAGGTGTTCAGAGCGCCGTCCGGCTCAGTTTTATTGGATGAGTTTCAGTTATTGAGGCCCGAGGATGTGGACAAGGTGCTTGGCCAAGTCCGGTCGACCACCTGTGTGCTTGACCCTTGCCCCTCGTGGCTCATTACATCAAATAAGGAGGGGATCGCCGGCTGGGTCCAGGAGGTTGTAAATGCCTCCTTGAGAGAGGGAGTGGTGCCGGCCTCTTTAAAAGAGGCGGTAATTAGACCACTCCTGAAGAAGCCTAATCTGGACCCGGAAGATGTTAACAACTACAGGCCGGTGGCTAATATCCCTTTCCTGGGCAAGGTGCTTGAGCGGGTGGTTGCAGGACAACTCCAGGCACTCTTGAATGAAACGGATTATCTAGATCCATTTCAATCGGGTTTCAGGCCTGGTTTTGGAACAGAAACTGCCTTGGTCGCCCTGTGGGATGACCTCTGTCGGGAGAGAGACAGGGGGAGTGCGACCCTGTTGGTTCTCCTGGACCTCTCAGCGGCCTTCGATACCATCGACCATGGTATCCTTCTGGATAGGTTGTCTGAGCTGGGAGTTGGAGGTACTGCGTTGCAGTGGTTCCGCTCCTACTTGGATGGCCGATTCCAGAAGGTGGTGCTGGGGGATTATTGCTCTGTGCCGTGGCTCCTAAGCCATGGGGTTCCGCAGGGCTCTATTTTATCCCCTATGCTGTTTAACATATACATGAAGCCGCTGGGGGAGGTTATCCGGAGATGTGGACTGAGGTGTCATCAATATGCGGATGACACCCAGCTCTACCTTTCCTTTTCATCAAACCCAGGTGAGGCAGTGACTGTTCTGAACCAGTGCCTGGGCACGGTAATGGACTGGATGAGGGCTAACAAACTGAGACTCAATCCAGACAAGACGGAGGTACTGTTAGCGGGTGGTTCATTTGTCCGGCGAGGTGATGTTTGCCCTGTCCTGGACGGGGTTGCACTCTCCCTAAAGGATCGGGTCCGTAGTTTGGGGGTGCTCTTCGATCCAGAACTGTCACTTGAGGCACAGGTGAACTCAGTGGCAAAGAGCACCTTTTATCAGCTTAGGCTGATATACCAACTGCGCCCTTATCTGGACAGTGATAGCCTAGCTACAGTTATCCATGCTCTGATAACCTCTCGTTTGGATTACTGCAATGCGTTATACGTGGGGCTGCCTTTGAAAACGGTCCGGAAGCTTCAGCTGGTACAAAACAGGGCAGCCCGTTTACTAACAGGGACTGGCTGGCGAGATCACATTACGCCAGTCCTTTTACAACTTCATTGGCTGCCAGTCCAGGTCCGGGCCCGATTCAAAGTGCTGGTATTGACATTTAAAGCCCTAAACGGTTTGGGGCCAGGTTATTTGAAGGAACGCCTCCTCCCATATGTACCTACCCGGACCTTAAGATCATCTACAGGGGCCCTTCTCCGTGAGCCCCTGCCAAAGGAAGTGAGGCAGGTGGCTACTAGGAGGAGGGCTTTCTCCGCTGTGGCACCCCGGTTGTGGAATGAGCTCCCCAGAGAGGTCCGCCTGGCGCCTACACTGTACTCCTTTCGTCGCCAGCTGAAGACCTTTTTATTCACTCAGTATTTTAACACTTAATTTTAACTTAAATTTAAATTATACTGTTTTAACTCTGTATTTTAACCTTATATCAATTTTGCTGCGTGGTTTTATCCTGGTTGTGCTTTTTATATTGTATTTTGTATTTGTATTTTTAACTTGTTGGTTGTTTTATGATGATTTTAATTTTTGTGAACCGCCCAGAGAGCTTCGGCTATTGGGCGGTATAAAAATGTAATAAATAAATAAAATAAATAAATATCAGCAAAAGTTAAAGAGCTCACTCTGAAAATCACTCACAGGTATCACCCCTGTTAGACTGCACCATATTAGTGCTACTATATCCCCGCACTGTTGGCGTGGTTGCTCCGTTCCTGGCACTTATATTCATCTTTGGTGGGAATGTCAACAGGTCAAAACTTTTTGGTCAAGGGTTTTCCAAACCATTACAAACATTATTCATGTTGAAGTAGAAACTGACCCAGCACTGGCTCTACTTTCTATTTTTAGGAATGCCAATAGAAAAATTATTCCCAAAGCCTTGGTCACCCATTTGCTGGTTGCAGCCAGGTGGGAAATTGCCCAATTCTGGAAAAGCGACAGACCTTTTGACCATCAACGCTGGTTTGATAAGATTTGGAAACTAGCTTTAAATGATAAATTGACACAACATAGCAGGTTAGCAAGAGGAGAAATAACATCAGACACATTTGTGGAAAACTGGCTGGACTTTTTCACATTTATTAATATGAATCCTGGCGAACCTAGACCCCCAATGACTCAGGAATCCTTTTGGTCAGAGGTTCTAACTTAACCTGCATCTTTTTCTGTACCAAGTGCTTATTGAAGGAATGAACACCCGTGCTTTTTTATAGTGGTGCTGTGGGAACATTTATATTGTTGTTGAGTGTTTTCTTTTATTATTTATTTATTTATTTATTACATTTCTATACCGCCCAATAGCCGGAGCTCTCTGGGCGGTTCACAAAAATTAAAAACATTCAAAGTATAAAACAACAGTATAAAACCATAATATAAAATACAATATAAAAACTCAACCAGATAAAAACAGCAGCAATGCAAAATTACAAATTTAAAACCATGTTATTTAAAATTTATAGATTGTTAAAATGTTGGGAGAATAAAAAGGTCTTCACCTGGCGTCTAAAACCATAAAATGTAGGTGCCAAGCAAACCTCCTTAGGGAGCTCATTCCACAGCCGGGGTGCCACAGCAGAGAAGGCCCTCCTCCTGGTAGCCACCTGCCTCACTTCCTTTGGCAGAGGCTCACGGAGAAGGACCCCTGAGGATGACCTTAGGGTCCGGGCAAGTACATATGGGAGGAGGCATTCCTTCAGATAACCTGGCCCCAAGCCGTTTAGGGCTTTAAATGTTAATACCAGCACTTTGAATTGGGCCCGGACCTGGACTGGCAGCCAATGAAGCTGGAAAAGGACTGGCGTAATATGGTCTCGTCGGCCAGTCCCTGTTAGTAAGCGTGCTGCCCTGTTTTGCACCAGTTGAAGTTTCCGGACCGTTTTCAAAGGCAGCCCCACGTATAACGCATTGCAGTAATCCATACGAGAGGTTATCAGAGCATGGATAACCGTAGCTAAGCTATCTCTGTCCAGATAAGGGCGCAGCTATATCAGCCTAAGCTGGTAAAAGGTGCTCTTTGCCACTGAGTTCACCTGTGCCTCAAGTGACAGTTCTGGATCCAAGAGCACCCCCAAACTACGGACCCGATCCTTTAGGGGGAGTGCAACCCCGTCCAGGACAGGGCAAACATCACCTCGCTGGACAGAAGAACCACCCGCTAACAGTACCTCCGTCTTGTCTGGATTGAGTTTCAGTTTATTAGCCCTCATCCAGTCCATTACCATGCCCAGGCACTGGTTCAGAACAGCCACTGCCTCACCTGGGTTTGATGAAAAGGAAATGTAGAGCTGGGTATCATCCGCATATTGATGACACCTCAGTCCACATCTCCGGATAACCTCCCCCAGCGGCTTCATGTATATGTTAAACAGCATAGGGGATAAGATAGAGCCCTGTGGAACCCCGTGGCTTAGGTGCCACGGCACAGAGCAATAATCCCCCAGCACCACCTTCTGGAATCGGCCATCCAAGTAGGAGCGGAACCACTGCAACGCAGTACCTCCAACTCCCAGCTCAGACAACCTATGTGTGTTTATTGTATTTGTCCTTACTTGAAAATCAATAAAAATAGTATTAAAAAAAGGGAATATAAAATCAATACAATATTAAAATAACCATCGCTGCATCTTAAAATACTCAGCCAGCCACCATTTTCAGTTAACCAATTATCCAGGCCCCTCCTAGATATGATAAAGCCAGTGACACTTGTAGAAAAATGTTCCATGTCCTCTCTTTTCAGGGGAATATCTTGTGTTTGTAGACTCTCGGTCAGCATTTTTACAGGGAAAAAAAATAGAAAAGATTCTGCCAAAATTTATAATCCCATCGGAAAATTCTTCATTCATAACCATTGTAAAAGTTTGGATAGCCTCAGTCAAAGAACGGATTTGTAATGCGTTGATTAGTGGTGTAATTTTATTTTTCATAGGTTCTTGAATTTTAGAGGTTGCTTTCTGTGTAATCGCGAGGGTCTGAACCAATCAGATGCACCTTTGGGTATGACTCAGCCAATTAGGGCCCAGGGATGATATAACAAACACTCTGTACCCTCATTGGCCAAGTCTGCCCTAAAGGCAGTGTCTGATTGGTTCAGATCAGTGCTATTCAAAATGTCTTACAATCCTTTGAAATGTGGTACCGTGGGGCCTGCAGGTTGAGCCACATGGGACTCCCTAGGGCTGCCCAGGTGGGTGCAGAGGAGGAGAAGGAAGATGGCAGCAGCTGCGACAGCAGGCTTAGGGTCAAGGACTGGCCCCTCTGAGCCTCTGCACACTCAGCAGCAGCTGCCTGCCTAGACCAGGCCTGCTTAAGGCATATAGTAAAATGATTTTAAGTTTTCTACCCAATAATAATAATGATAATTTCAGACACACACACACACACACACACACACACACACACACACACACAAACACACACACACACACCCTATTTAGTAAACATTAGCATAGCCGGGAGAATCTGTGCCATCTCAGGAAGCAGGGGAACTGCATTTTCCCACGCCTCTCCTTCCTCTCTCGCCCATTGGGGCTGAAAGGGCCTCTTCTTAACCTCAGGCTTTGCCCTCAAACTCCTTATTGGGGCTGTCCTCACAGGGTTTTATCTGCAGCTTGGCTAATAAATATGAACTCACTTAAATCGAAGGTTGTGTCTGCTGCCCGGAGGGCTTTGGCCACAAGTTCCAGGCCGAGCTGCACAGCTCCCAACACGTCAGTCCCGGTTCACACCTCAACTTCCTCCTTGGGACCAGATATGCCCCCTATGTGCCCAGGGATGCACTGGTCTGACGGGTCATGTCATTTCAATGGGCAGAGGGCACTGAGATCAATTTGAGAGAGGAAGGAGCCGTAGTGTGTGGGTTGAGAGCGGGACTAATAAAGAGGGAGTGAGAGCAGCAAGAAGAGCAGAGGAGTGGCATTAAAGAGGGGCTGTGGCTCAGTGGTGGAGCACCTGCTTCCCGTGCAGAAGGATCCAGGTTGAATTCCTGTCATTTCCAGGAAGGGCAGGAGAAATCCATGCCTTAAACCCTGGAGAGATGCTGCCAGCCAGTGTCAACAATGCTGGGCCAGATGGTCGGATCCAGTATAAGGCAAGTTCCTATGTTCTTATGAAAAACAGGGGGAGGCTCTGGAGACAAGATGAGGGAAGGGAAGCCTTCCGACCAGTGGCTCACCCCTATTTGCCCTCTTGTTGCTGTACCCCTCTGGTTACTTGAAGGAGAAGCACTTTTCACATGCTCTGATGGCCTATCTATCCACCCATCCCTCCCTCCCTCCCTCCCTCCCAATAGAAGGGAGAGCAGCATGCCAGGGAATCCTGGCTGTTATCTCTGATCTCAGACTGGAGATAACAGGGGGAACCCTCCAGGGGGCTCAATGGGCCAGGGGTTCTGCACTCCTGTGGCTGGAGTGACACCGTGTGTCAAATCTTTTTGAATGTGGAATGAAAAGCAGGAAACAACACTATGAAAGCGGTCTATGGAATGTGGATTTTGCCCCAACAGTTATCAGTCCACTTCAATACTCCTATAAAGCAGTAGTGTAGATCTAGGGTTTTAGAGCCATTACTTATTACTGCTTCTCAGTTACTGTTTGTTCCATTATATAAACCAACACCTGTTCATTCTTTTAAACACCAATGTTCTGGTCCAGCTGGATTAGAAGGTTGGCAACTCTGGCCTGCTTCTAAAATGCAAATGTTGAATCATGGCAATTTCAAATTTGGGGAGGCTGAAAGAGGCATCACTGTGTACTGGATTGCTACCAGTCTGTAAGCCTCCATGGTTCCTATCTTTTAAAACTGTAAGCTGAAAAACTAATGTTGCTAAATATGTTTTTACGGAGGTTTCACATCAAGAAATATTTGCATATGTATAAATTCTCTATGTATAAATATGTATAAATTCCAGGCAGGCGGCTACTAGGAAGAGGGCTTTCTCTGCTGTGGCCCCCCGGTTGTGGAATGAACTCCCCAGAGAGGTTCGCTTGGCACCTACATTGTTTTCCTTCCGTCGCCAACTGAAGACCTTTTTATTTTCTCAGCATTTTAACACCTAATTTAACTTAAATTTAAACTTTGCTGTTTTCATCTGATATTTTAACCTATATTAATTTTGCTGTGTGGTTTTATTCTGGTTGTGCTTTTTATACTGTATTTTGTATTTGTGTTTTAAATTTGTTGATTGTTTTTATGCTCTTCATGGTTTTAATTTTTGTGAACCTCCCAGAGAGCTTAGGCTTTTGGGCGGTATAAAAATGAAATAAATCAATAAATTAATAAATCAATAAATGCTAAACTCCAAACAGAGAGGTGCCAAGGCTCAAGGTTATCTGAAAGTCATTATTATTTCTTCTGCAAGCCCTAATGATTCTTTCCAGACGTTTAGAGTTGCTTGATGGTTGTGGAAATGCAGACGCTTAAAGGAATTCTTCACATGCTCCATTGCATGGGCCTGGAAGCTGAGCCACGACTCAGATGTGTTCTATCCCATCAGGAGCTTTGTGTAAAATATTTAACTTCAGGCTACCACCTCCATATTGCACAGCTGGCGGTTATGTTCACGAATGCTTTCAGAGCACCCAAGAGATATGGTCCTACAGAACATGGATGGAATAGCTAAGTCCTACTGAAGTCAACTGACAACTAAACTTGCACAGGTTTGCATGTTTATGGAGAAAGATCATACAGCTTGAGATATTCATAATTTAACCCAATGCTGAATATTTTGGTCTTATCTGGTGCTACGTTCCTGAATTATCTGGAGTTCAGCTGAAGTTACAAGTAGGGTTTAGGAAGGCTACAACTGTGAAGAGCAAGATCTCCCCAGCCCCTCTGGTTTTCTAGCCTGGATTGAGAAATTCATACATGCATCATTCTGGTTTCTTGCCACAATCTTGCCTCTACGGTTTCCTAAACCCAAACTGATGCATGCCCCACAGTCATAGATGTTGCACAACAGTGAAACTGGAGACGACTCTGGAGACTTGCCAAAGCCAAACTATTTACTTTGGAACCCTCAAAGGTGGCTCGATGACTCTAGTAAACGTCCTTGACAATGCACAGCTACGGAGAATTTAGGTATTGCTCTTTGACATCTCTCAGTTCAGAGAGGGTGCTGACCTATGTGGACAATGTCACCTAGAATATGTCCCTGAAATCTCTACAACATTCAGGGGTTCTGTGACAGCCACAGAGAGGTTCTTTTGCAGATGCCAAAACAGAGAATATGCTCAGAGGGTTTCCAGGAACTGTACTGACCATTTTTTTGCTTGTGGTGAACCACATAACTGCAGCATCCTGGTGGTGAAGAACCTTCTGGCTCTGGATTGACCGAGCCTTCTTAGGTTTGCTATTGGCTCCTCCTTGGCAGGAAGGAGTATAAGAGGGCTTTGGTCTTGGTGGAGCTTTACTCGGTCTACTTGAGCTCTGATGGTCTTCGTCTGTTTGGATGGGAGAGGGATGATTCCCCCCCCCCCCGGTGGACCCCTTCTTTACCTAAGTTCCCCAGCAGAAAAGAATTTCTGATAGACTGCCACCAGTCAGGATGAACCTCCTGACCCACCAGAGTCTGTCCAGCTGCTAGGGGAGTTTCTGAGCCCTGTTGCCAAGGGCCCCTTCCTTCAGCTCTGACCTTGGGAAAAGTAACAAGGAAGGCACTTTGGCTTTTCTTTCCCAAAGCCAAAAAACCACAGACCTTAACAAAATACCTTGTAAAATAAAATAGTAATTAAAAACCCACCCCAAAAGCGGTAGTGAAGGGCTTAGTGAGTTCCGGAGCACATCCAGGGAAGTGTTGTACTAACTAGATTATAATAGCCAACAGTAAAGGGATGTTTTGTACATTAGTGCCCAGAAGGGGAGGTCTCCCCCCCCCCCACACACAAAAAGGTTTCCTTGTGATCGGATTCCATGCAGAGGAGCATAACATTGCCAATGCGCTGAGCACATGAGTCAGTTTCAGTCTCTTGGATGTCTCTATCCCAGTGATGGTGAAGGGCAATTGGGAGTGTAAAATTCTACACAGCAATGAAAGGCATGGGAACCCTGCCCCCCTTTCTTTCTAGATAGCCTCCAGACATGGTAACCCTGCCCCCCTTTCTTTCTAGATAGCCTCCAGACATGGTAACCCTGCCCCCTTTCTTTCTAGATAGCCTCCAGACATGGTAACCCTGCCCCCTTTCTTTCTAGATAGTCTCCAGACATGGGAACCCTGCCCCCTTTCTTTCTAGATAGCCTCCAGACATGGTAACCCTGCCCCCTTTCTTTCTAGATAGCCTCCAGACATGGTAACCCTGCCCCCCTTTCTTTCTAGATAGCCTCCAGACATGGGAACCCTGCCCCCCTTTCTTTCTAGATAGCCTCCAGTCATGGTAACCCTGCCCCCTTTCTTTCTAGATAGCCTCCAGACATGGGAACCCTGCCCCCCTTTCTTTCTAGATAGCCTCCAGACACCAGATTTTTTTAAAAAAATATTTTATTTTATTTAAAGTGTTACAGAAAAGAAAATGAATACAAACAATCCCCTAACACTAAATATCAAACCGACAATTATATGGATATGTATAATATACAAAAAAAAAAAAAAAAGGAAAAAGGAAAAAAAGGTTGATTGATATAATTACTAGGGAATCGATGCTTAATCGAATTAGGAAAAAACCCACAGGCAACTGATAACATGTGATGGAGCATTTGTCAGTTGTTTTATTGGGTCTGGTATCTTATTGTAACTGTTTTCTAGCTCTCTTAGAGCCATTAATGATTGTGTAGTATATTTTTATTTATGCTTTACTTGTGGCTTGCAATTTTTGTGAAGCACCCAGAGAACTTTGGCTATTGAGCTGTGTAGAAATGAAATAAATAAATAGGTTCTATGAGAAAGTTCATTTTTTGGTGTGTTAACTACGAGCCCCCGCTTGAAGTATCAAAACAGAGCTGTCGGTTGTGTTGTGGCACAAAACTCGGGGTTTGGAGCACAAAACGGCACAAAACTTTGGCACTGGTTTGGAAAAGGTTCTAGGTTGGGGGGTTCCAAGTTAACAGAGCCGATCCAGTCGCAAGTCCATGGAAACAAATACATGGTATATATCAGGCCAATAAAAACACAATATTGTAGTATTCAAAACCTCGCTTTACCTACAAACACTTTACTAATACCAAACGCGTTTTGACCTATGGTCTTCTTCAGTGGTAAAATGAACATTCACAATTATACAAACATATATCAACCATACAGACAACACAAGTATCACTAGGCCCTACTGCAGCGTTAAGACCTGTAAATACAAAGGCAGTATTCTATTTAAAAATATTATTTTTAAAAAATTCCTACTTAAAATCCAAGTAAAAGTTATCCAAAAATAGGTTTTTCTAAAATAAATTAAATTTCAACTTCCCAATTCAAGGCTCTTGCCAATCCTTCCTGTAATACATGAAGCCTACAGAACGATACATTTTATAAAACGTATATAAACGGCTCCACCAAAGAGGATTGTTTTCCGTTTGGCAAAGGACTGCAGTAGTCCCAGAAGGGAATAAATAAACAGATCTATAGATAAAACAGGTAATGTACCAATTGTAAAAAGTAAAATATGCTAAGAATGTAGATATATGAAATGACACACTCACATACAAATGTCAAATAATAGTAAAATAACTCAGGATGCTGCCCGAACAGAAACTTTCCAGCTCCTGGCACAACTTATAACTGCTTAAGGCTCCCATTAAATTCTTAAAACAATTAGAACACTCCTAATTAAGGAGCTGAATACAACTTGAAGGACATTCATCCTAGGCTAGCTGATAACACTAAAATACTTCAAAACATCAGCAGTGAAACTACAAATCAAACACATAATGGCCTAACGCACCCACACACCCACATATATTTGCTCTTCCTAGTGCAGGACCATCCAGTTCATCTCCTCAACCAAGGCAGCTGGGGACTTAGTCTTTCGAGTGGAAGTCCAGACACCCACCTCATTGCTCCCACGGGTGGGCAAATGAGAAGGACCTCTCTTCCTGATCTTAAAATTAAGGCAGGCCCTGCCCTCAGGCATACACTCTAACAAGCCATGAGATGCAACGAAAGGGCTTAGGAGGGAGATGGAGAAAAACCTGATGGTGATGCTAGACTCTGTTGCCCAGAAGAAGAGGAATGTGGCTATTCTGGAACCAGTTCTGGGTGCAGTTCCACCATATATGGAGAAGCTTCTAACTTGGTGAGAAGAATGAAGAGTCTCTGACCCTCTGTCTTCCTTCTCGACCAGAACTCTGTTTAAATCCCCTCCAAGGAGCCCTGCACCCTGCCTAGGTTTATCCCGCTTGTTCAGGGTGTTGCTCAGGAAGTCCTACTGGCCCTTGTCTGGGCTGGAGAGAGAGCAAAGAAGAACTATATCCTTCCCACGTGCCCCAGTGAGCAGAGAAATGTGCCTTTTGAGGACCTGTGGGCTTTGGAGAGGGGGGAAGGGGTCCCTCTTGCCCAGAATGAGAGAAACCCCTCTTGTTTTCTTGGAGCCAGATGCTGCTACACGGTAGAGGGGGGGCACATCCATTGTCTGCTTCTTATGTGACACACTGGGGGCCTCTCGTGTGTGTCTTGGGAGGAATAGAAAGGTTTGGGGTTTTCTCAGGGCAGCAGTGATCCTATTCTGACTTGCTTAGTTCAATGAGCCTAATCCTTTCTCATTTCGGGAAATCACTTGCAGGTTTTCAGAAGGATGCAAAGTGTACCTCTTCTATTAATGATATACTCCCTTTAGTTCTTAGCTTGTGCAACGTCTGGGATGACTCCGGGTTATTCTCCCTCTGATCTCTGAGAGACTTGCACCTCGGTGTCGTGATAGCACAGCCCTCGAGAGTTTCTCAGCACCTGGAAAACGTTCTCTTTCAATTGGGAACAGTCAAAGCAGGGGAGGATGTCACATGGTCTTCCACCATCCCAAGGTTTCTGCCCAAAGGATCAGTGCACGGATTCAAAATAGTTTGCAAGAGTCCTCCTTGGTTCAACTTGCTCTGCAGCTTGTTCAGTGCAATGGGTTGTTAGTCAAGTCAGTAGAATTTACATGCTTTGCACCTCTTTTCGCCATAGCAGCAGCCTCGGTTTTTGCTCCGTCAGAGGTGTGAGACCGATGTTTACCATGCAAGAAAGGTTGGGAGCATTTGGTTGGCTCCGTTTGTATTCTCGGTTCATCCCTTTGATGGCTGAAATCCTCTCTCCTCACCATAGAGGACTTTGTTGTTTTCGATGGCTCAACAGCTTCAGCTATTGTGCTGTTCGGAAAAGTAGTAATGGAAAGGACAGGGCAGGACAGGGAGAGAGACAGGGAGAGCAAGAACAAGGCTGAGGCCTCAGCTGCTGTGAATGACGCTGCTGCCTGAGATGTGGAGCGGATGAAGGAGAAGCTGCAACTTCCCTTCTGGCCCTCACATTAACCTGCGCTCTCCTTCTGCTGGCCCTTGGAAAGGGACTTGGTGGGATTCTGATCAACACTCCGCTGTCCTTTGGAAATGACACTCTTCAATTAAACAGTGTCTTCAATAAAGCAACAGAAGAGACTGGGAGCGGAAAGAAAAGAAAAGAAAATGTGGTTGCTGTTTGTAGCCTAGAAGTCATAACTAAGAAGGTACAACCCCAATTAATCTATGGGGACTTGGGAATAAACTTGCAAGGACATGAGTACTGACTAGAAGTGTCGTTCATCTGTAATTGCTGGCGTTGGAAGAGACTTTACGAAATGGTGCTCTCCGGAAGGGGATATAGGACCCTGGGATTTACACCTTCTCCAGAGACTATCCCCCCCCCCCCAATGGATGGGCAAATCAAAGCAAAATCACACTATTTTCTTTGCAGCAAGAAAGAATGTGGGAAAGGAGGGAGTAGCTGAGCCATCTCAGTTCCTGAATTCTATCCAAAGATTGATCTTTGCACCTTAAAGGAAACTGTAATATATGTTATGTGTTGGCACCTAGGGGCAATGTAGCAAAAGTGTTTGTCTTAGAGTAGTTGGAACTAAGCTTCCTCCAAGCCTGATTTCCTGGGCGTGGTTTTGAGATGGACTCCAAATGGCAATGTACGAAGAAGTAAGCCAGTTATTCTTTCTTTTTACCGGTGTAAGCTACCTCTATTACACTGGTGACAAGGATAAACAGGATACATCACTCCTTTGATTCTTCACACAGTGTGGCTGAAGATGGCTGTTTATGGATTTATGAAGGAGTTTGATCCTGACCAGGAGGCCTGGGTACACTATGCAGAGAGACATTCCCAGTATTTCATTGCTCATGGCCTTGATGATGATAGCCAGAAGCGTGCCTTTTGACTGACTCTTTGTGGAGCAAAGACATATGGACTCAAAAGAAGTTTAGTAGCTCCTGATCAGCCCAGTGACAAATCATTTGAGGAATTGATTGGGATTGTCTCAAATCATCGCAACCCCAGGCCATCAGAGATTGTGGAGATGCAGAAATGGCAACTCAAAGGAGTAGACCTATTTTTCAGAAAGGCACAAGTCCTTCTCAAGAATAGATATGACCTTGAAAACTAAGGAATTTTTCACAAAAGTGGGCAAAATAGAAATCTTACCTAAATCTTTCTCAGATCACAATCTTATATCTATGGTCTAGAGGAGAAAAGGTAAAACATTTAGATGGAGATTAAATGAAACTTTGCTGCAAGATAAAGATATGGTGGACATCAGTAAAAGAAAATTGAAAGAGTATTTTGAAATGAATCTGAACAAAGGAACAGATCTCCAAATGGTCTGGGACGCAAGTAAGGCCTATACGAGAGGACATTTTGATCAACAAAATAGTCAACTTAAGGAAAAAAGGGAAGAGAAAAGACAAAATATTCTGAATGAGATCAAAAAAAGAGAAGAAGAATTAAGGAAAACGTCTGGAAAGACAAGTGCACTTCAACAAATTAAAATGCTTCCACAACAATTATCAATGTTAACAATATGGGATATGGGAAAAAAGTTAAGTTATATGAAACAAGGAAGTTTTGAATCCGCAAACAAGCCAGGAAAATGCCTGGCTTATAAATTGAAGAAAGAAAGAGAACAGAGAACAATATTTAAAATAAAGGAAAATGGAGCGGAATTCAGAGATGATACGGTCGGCCATACAAAGCGTCTTTCATCAATATTATTCAAATTTATATAAGAGACAGGATATATCAACAGATTTAATGGATAAATACATTGAAAAACAAAAATTACCCAAAATTTAAAAGGAAGAACTATTAATGATGAATGGTCCCATAACAACAGCTGAGATGGTGGCAGCGAAAAGAATGATTAGTTGGGGAAATCCCTAGGACCGGATGGACTGTCAGGTTGATACTACAAGATCCTTGAGGATGATCTCCTACAACCACTACAGTCTACAATGAACTCTATTTTGAATAGTGGGGAGATACCTGGTACTTGGAAGATGGCTTGTAGAACACTTATACAGAAAGAAGGACAGGACTTGACCTTGACCAAGAATTATAGGCCGATATCATTACTAAATAATGATTATAAGCTATTTATGGCAATTTTGGCAGAAAGAGTTAAGGAAGTCCTACAAGAATTCATACATGAGGATCAAAGTGGCTTCTTACCTAAGAGGCAGTTGAGAGACAATGTAAGAACGGTCATAGATGCTGTGGAATATTTGGAAAAACACCCAGAGAAACAGGCTGCTTTGATTTTTCTCGATGCAGAGAAAGCGCTTAATAATCTTAATTGGCCCTTTTTATTTAGAACTCTAGAGGAACTGGATTTTGGAGTAAACTTCATAAAATGGGTGAAATCTATTGATACCTCTCAGAAAGCGCAAGGAATTATCAATGGAAATGTGACCAAATCCTGTGAAATACAAAGGGGGACGGGACAGGGTTGTCCCCTGTCCCCGTTATTGTTTATTTTGGAGTTAGAACTGCTGAACCACGATATTCAGACAAGATGAGCGAATCAGAGGAATAAAGAGAAAAAAAGAGTCATACAAGCTGAGGGCATTTGCGGATGATTTGGTTTTTGCCTTGGAAGGTCCTTGAAAGGGCATTGAAATCTTGGTGAGAAAATTGAAAGCGTTTGGGGCAGTAGCAGGTTTCAAAGTTAACAAGCAAAAGGCAAAGTTGTTAACAAAGAATATGAGCTCCCAAGAACAATCAGAATTGATAGAAAAGATAGGCTTCCAAATTGAAAAGAAGGTAAAATATTTGGGAATTGTACTAACAAATATGAATCGTATGTTATTTCATCATAACTATGTTAAGGTGTGGAATGAAGTTTAAAAGATGGAAAAAGCTCCAACTGTCTATTCTGGGGAGAATTGCAACAATTTAAATGAATTTGCCGAGAATGTTATTTTTGTTTCAAACAATACCCATTGTAACCTCGGACATATCATTTAAGCCGTGGCAGAGATATGTATCTAAATTTATCTGGCAAGCAAAAAACCAAGAGTTAAAATTAAAATATTGCAGGATGCCAAAGAAAGAGGAGGACTAGGTTTACCAGACCTCCAGGCATATTTCTCTGCCTGCTGCTTAGTGTGGATGGAAGATTGGATGTGGTTGAAAAATAGGAGACTGTTGGAACTGGAAGGACATGAATTGAGATATGGATGGCATGGCTATTTGTGGTATGACAAAGCTAAAGTTGACATAGAATTTAATAATCATTATGTTAGACGTGCTATCCTAAGAGGATGGAATAAATATAAACCTAGGTTCGGACAGAAAATACCACTTTGGGTATCTGCCCAGGAGGCTATTCATAGGAGGGAATGGTCATCTATGCATACATAGTTAACATACAATGATGTATTAGAAATGTTAAAAGATGAATGTAAATTCAAATCAAGGGAGGAGTTGTTGAAAGAAGGTCATATATGTCAATGGTTTTTGTATGTACAAATTATGGAAAGGTTGAAAATAGATAAAAAGAATTGTGGGTTTGAGCAATCGAAATCTGAGTTTGAAATGGCACTGTGTACAAAAGATGAGCATGTGATTTCAAAGATGTATATAATCTTTGATTAAGGCATGAAACAGAGGATGAGCAGGTAAAAGATGGTATGATAAGATGGGCTTAACATTTTGGATATAACATTTCAGTGGAACAGTGGGAGAATATGTGGGGAAAGGGTTTGAAATTTACATTATGTTCAAGAGTTAAAGAGAATCTTTATAAGAAGATGTATTGATGGCATACAGTACGTTACCTAAGAAGTTGGCCAAAATGTATAAGGGTAAATGTTGGAAATGTGAGGAAGAAGGAACCTTCCATCACCTTTGGTGGACCTGCAAAAAAGCTAAGGCATTCTGGATGCAAATACACCTTTGAATTCAGAAAATATTAAAGACTAATATACAAATGAAACCAGAAGCCTTTCTATTGGGGCTAATGGACAATCATCTGAAAGAGAAGGGGGGAACTTTGCTTTTGTATATGACAACGGCAGGGAGATTATTATATGCACAGAAGTGGGAAGATGAAACAACGTCAACAATGCAAGAACGCATATTGAAGATGTTCGAGTTGGCAGAAACGGCAAAACTAACAGCGATAATGAAGGATCAATCAACCGCCACATTTATATCAGAATTTATTTATTTATTTTTATACTGCCCAATAGCCGAAGCTCTCTGGGCGGTTCACAAATGGAATGGAATGGAAACCACTGATAGGATTTCTGCAAGAGACATAGAAAAACAACGTATTTGTCTGTGGATTCAATGTATGAGATTTAGTTAACTTAGAAGAAAGAAAAGAATTTGATTATTATGTTAAATGTATTGAACAAGGAGAGCATATAATTCACATTTTTGATGTGTAGAGAGCCGAAAACATACCTTAACCTTGATGTGTGTTTTCCTTTCCTTTCTCTCTCCCCCTTTTCTTTTCCCTTTTTTATATCTTTATGTAATACTTTTAGGCTACATGTGTTTATGAAATAATAATAAAAAATGATTACAAAAAGAGAGATTGTGCAGCGATTTCAGTTTAACAGTCCCTCACGCTCCCCTGGGATGTCTGTGGCAGACTATGTGGCAGACCTGTGTCGCCTGTCAGAGCATTATGAGTTTGGAGATACCTTGAATGCCCTGTCTGTGGCATCAATGAGGACAGGATGCAGAGGCCTTTATTGGCAGAATCCAATTTAGACTTCAAGAAAGCCCTGGAGATTGTGCAAGGTGGAGGTGGCAACTCAGAAGGCTTTCGATTTGCAGAGGGTCTCTACAACCCCAGAGATGCTCAGATAGTCTCTGCTACTGTGCCTAAGTTGGCTGAAAAGGGCTCTCCGGGGAAGACAGAATCCACAAAGGTAGCCGAAGTCCCTGTTTTCGATGTGGAGGGAAACCTGATGGTCACCCATGCCCCCACAGGAATAGTGAGTGCTGGTTGTGCCTAAATCGAGGCCATTTCGCTAAAATGTTTCGTACAAGAAGGACACAGAAAAAGGACCAGGAAGCTCACAACAGCAAGCAGATACACCACATTACAGGTGCAGGAGAGAATGCTGAGAGCACAGATGTGGTGTACACCACGTATGACATGGCTAGAGAAAATGTTGATACACACATGTACTGGTGAATATGCCCCAGTGAGAGGCAGTATCCATGTTGAATAGATACTGTTGTTTTTATACTGCTGTTTTTATGTTTCTGAAGATTTTCAAATTTTGTATCCTTTTTAAGTGTTTACTGTTTATAACTTTTGTGAACCGCCCAGACAGCTTCGGGTGTGGGGCAGTATACAAATGTAATAAATAAATCAATAAATAGAGGTGATATATGCGAATGAGACCTTACAATTGCCCTTAGTTGCAGGGAAAGGGAAAGGACCTAGTCTAATGGGCCAGGACTGGATAAGGCTGCTGAACCTTAACTGGGCAAACATGAATAATGCCAGTTATTCCGGAGAGACTGAAAGGACCACAATCCCTGCTTCAGATCATGCCACTGCTTTCGGCGTCTCTCCTGATGAAGTAACTTCAGAGCTAGAACATCCAGTGACACCCATTGGGTGAGCCGGGAGAACGGGCAGTTACCCTGCGCCATTGAAGGTGACATCCCAAGGCCAGGGAGAGGCTGAACTTGTCAATACAAAGGACCTTGTGGGTTAAGACCAATGTATCTGGAAACTAGTTCAGTATACTCAAGATATCAATTGATTTTCTGTATCTTCATTTTCTGTTTGTCTATATGCTGATAGTAGAAACTAAAGGGAGAGGAGTGCACTTTGGTTCAGTTTAATTTCTGCCTTGACAAATGTGAGGCAAAACCTCCGAATTTTAAAAGAGACACTGTCCTAGTTACAACTAGGTCTGTGCAAGCCTCGGGCCTCAGAATTTGAAATCCAAATTACGATGGTCATTTCGTAAGGGATCTGCCATTTTATGATGGAAAACCACCTTTTTAATGCACAGCTCTAGGCTGTAAAGAAGAAACAGCCTACGACTTTTGTATATCTGTACAGATATTTTGTACTCTGTACAGCACCATGTACATTGATGGTGCTATATAAATAAATAAATAAATAAATAAATAAATAATAATAATAATATATCGCCCAGAGAGCTTCGGCTATGGGGCAGGATATAAATGTAATAAATGAAATAAATAAATAAAATAAATAAATAAAACTCCCAGCATGCATTGCCTGGGAGAGCTGAGCCTATCAGAGCCCAGGATCAGTGGGCACTCACGTCCTCCCTGCTGCCACTGCAACCGCCCACTCACAAGCGTGATCGCCCACTCCCTGACGTGGTCCAGAACACTCCAGTTCCTGGAGGAGTTCTCGTGTGTTCTGCAGGCGCCCCACAGCCGACTGCATCTCCCAAAAGCCGAAGCAGGCATCTGCGTGGTGCCCGTGGAACACATGAGGACCCCTCCAGGGACCAGAGTATCCTGGACCACATCAGGGAGTGGACGATTACGCTTGCGCGTGGGTGATCGCAGCGGCAGCAGGGAGGACACGAGTGCCCACTGACCCCGGACTCTGGTAGGTTCAGCCCTCCCAGGCGATGCATGCTGTATAGGTTGTAAATGTTTTTCATTAAAAAAGGAAAAAAAAGGAAAAAGGGAATGAGAAAGAGAGAGATGAAAAAGAAGGAAAGAAAAATGAGAGAGAGAGAGAGAGAGAGAGAGAGAGGGGAAAAGGGAGGAAGGAAGGAAAAGGGGGCAGGAGCACTACCAGAACCAGTATCTTTCCATTCTCATCCTGCAAAAACAGAGACATTAGAGGAATGAGTCCAAGTGGTTTCTATGGGGTGTGGCAGCGGTGCCGCCGCCAGGTGAGCCCCCCTCCCCCTTACTTACCTGCGTTTGGAGCTCCCGATGGAGGTGAACCGTTTCACCTCCATCCACAGCTCCCCCTGACCCGATTCGAATCCGCCTTTGGTGAAGACGGATCGGGTCGCTATGCCCCGGATTCACGATCCGAATCGGAGTGGAGCACAGCCCTAGTTCCTACTCATCTCTATGCATGACCAGGGCATGGTGCCACACCACAAAACCCCATCCCCAATGTCACATTTCCCACCAGCATTTCTGAAACATCAAAGCAAAAGAAAATTCCAAACCTTTTCCTTTCGGGCCCTTCATTTTTTGGCTTCCTAATCTGAAAGTGAGTGAGAGAGAGAGAGAGACGTTTGTAATGGCTGATGAGGGCCTCCGTGGTTTTCTGACTCTTAGGGACCCCCGTGGGAGAGGAGGCTGAGGGGCCAACAATCCCCCTTCCCAAGGGACAACACAATTTCAGCCTCCATGTGTTTTTCAATTTTGTGGGAGAAGCTGGGTGGCTGCTGAAAAGGGCAGCAGCATTGCATCTTGTCCCTTCAAAACCCCTTGACGCACTTTGTCGCAGTGGCTCTACAGGCAGTGACCAACACAAGCTCTCGCAGAAGGACACCACACTGTGAGTTTCCCTCCCCCATCCCCTGAAATGACAGCCAGTTCTACTGGGGTCCCAGGGTCATCCTCAGGGGCTTCCACCAACTCATGTGGTGAGTTTTTAAAGAGCCAAATAGCTCTGTGAGCAGAGAGTGCAGTGTAATGGATTGCCTTACCTCTTCCTCTGACGGCTCCAATGGAGCTGCATTCCTCTTCCTCCATGCCCGCTTTCTGCTTGGGGGGAGGTTCCCTTCGGCCTAAATAGAAGGAAAGAATGCCATCAGGCGGGTGGTCTGCATTCCCTTGGACTATCCCTACATGCTATTTCCCATCTTTTTACCTCCCTTTCTACTGTGCAGGGAAGGACCGGTCTTTCAGCAGGGCTGGTGGAATGGCCCTGCTTCCCAGTCAAAATGGAGTCAATGGGTTGACTGCAGAACCACTGTTGCCTCTCATTTCAAGATGCTGTGGATGATGGAGGAGGAAAAGGAGAGGGCGGAGAAGGTGATCTTACCTGTGAAGATGGTTGCCCTGTTGTTGTTGTAGGAGGTGTAGCAGATGCTGTTGCAGGAGGTGGAGGAGAAGGTGAAGTTGCGGATGATGTTTCTGACTCCTGTGAAAATACCAGTACATAAACTCTATTTTGGGCTATAGCGTAATTGATAACTTCCCCCTTTCACCACTCAAGCTCCCCTACGTTTACGTTCCTTTGGCTTGAGGGCTGCCCTGAGGGGCTGCCCTTGGGAAAGTCAGGGAATTCTGATTGGCCAACACATTCATCAAGCTATTTTTATGAATCTATTATTTACCCCAGGATTACCTCAGCTTCTTTCTGAACCATTTTGACCAGGGAGAGGGGAGGAAACACCCAGATATCAGGCAGCTTACGCCGGAGTACATATTCCCCTCATCCCACATTGTCAGACAGTGATCCTGGTTGCACCCCCAGAAGTAGAACATCCTATGCTACCATGCCCCATTCATGGCCTTGCTCCTTCGCTGACTCCCGCCCTCCACCATCCACCAGCCATGTTCGCTCTGGAGAAGACTTACTTCCAAAGTTAGGAGGGCTGCATTCACTGCCTGGGCCCAGGCATTCCACGGTACAGATGTTTCCTGGAACAATTCAGTGAATTATTATTATTATCGAATGGAATTTTAAGATATTTCTAAAACGTTTGCACGATGTTTTTTAGGATGTTTTTAAGAATGTAAATTATGTTTTAATGGAGTATTATGTATTTTATCGTTTATTGTTGTTCCCTGCCTCGATCAAAATGGAGGGGTGGGTAAGAAATAGGGGTGTGCACAGACCCCCCGCTCCGCTTCACTTGCAGATCCGCCATTTTCCGGATCGGGCCGCTCCGCCCCGCCCCCGCTCCGCCCACTTCCGCTCCGCTCCGCTCGGAGCTCCGGATCCAGATCCGGAGCTCCGTTTCCCCCCCCCCATAGGCTTGCATTGAAAGCTAAAAAATTATACAACTTTTTTTCTGTTCAAGTTAGAAACCTCATGTTTGGCACCATGACACCTCATGGGGATATACACACGCATGCCAAGTTTCAAAGCAATCCCATCATCCCCTGATTTTTGGCGAATTTTTGAAAATCGGGCACCCCACACACACCATCCCTGCGAGGTGGGCAGGGGAGGAGGGAGGGAAGGCAGGCAGGCATGCAGCTGGCATTTCTGGGGGCATAAGGAAGTGAGCCAAGGATAAGCCAGTAATGCATATAAAATGGAATAAATCAATCAATAAACAAAGGAGGGGTGGAATTAAAAGCAGCAGTGTTGCTCAATAAACAACAAGAAGAACTTTTTTTAAAAGGCTATATCTGTCTTTTACCAGCAATAGGGGGACGTGCCCGGGGGAGGGGGAAGTAGCTGCCAGTTCAAGACACTGACAGCCACAGCTCTGAGAAGAAGTAAAACGCTCACTTCGACTCAGAACAGGCATTGCTCCACCACTGAAAAGTGACCATTCACTTCAACTCATGATAGGCATTGCTCCACCGTTTTACTCTCTTTGGAAGGCTCTAATGGCCTTCCAGTGCAGGAGAGAGTGGGGGCACGTCCACGATGAGATGCCCTAGGGGAGCTCATCCCCTTGCACCACATCGATTCAGTTGTTCCCCAAGGTTAGGGTGGGGAGCAGTGCTGTGTTTCTATCTCTTATTCTTGGCTTAGTATATGATTTCAGGTTGTGTTTGTGCATTTGGTGGGGCTACAGTGTTAAAAAACACGGGGAAAAGCCCGTTCAGATGAAGAAAGAGAAGTTTCCCAGAATCCCAAGTTACCTGTTTTGCCTATGCCCTCCTCCAACTTTGGGATCATCATGACCGGGAGCTGACTCTGCCCCTCAGCCCTTTGAAAAAGGTATTTTTCCCGCCGATTTTTTAAAAACGTCTAGCCCGCGACCCGTACGATGCAGAAAGTTGAGAGTGGTCTCAAAATGACCCCCATCCACGACTCTCTGTGCACAAGAATTTTCAGAACAATAGCTTAAACCGCCCCCCAGTTATCCCCGATTCTTTCCCTCAATGCAATCCTATGGGCGAAAAGCCGAAAACGCAGTTTGAGCCGCGCGGTTGACCCGATTTTCACAAAAATATAGCCCGCGACCCGTACGATGCAGAAAGTTGAGAGTGGTCTCAAAATGACCCCCATCCACGACTCTCTGTGCACAAGAATTTCCAGAACGATAGCTTAAACCCCCCCCCAGTTATCCCCGATTCTTTCCCTCAATGCAATCCTATGGGCGAAAAGCCGAAAACGCAGTTTGAGCCGCGCGGTTGACCCGATTTTCACAAAAATATAGCCCGCGACCCAGACAACGCAGAAAGTTGAGAGTGGTCTCAAAATGACCCCCATCCACGACTCTCTGTGCACAAGAATTTCCAGAATGATAGCTTCAAAAACAACGTAGTTATGCGCGATTATTTGCCGCAATGCAATCCTATGGCGAAATGTTTTCAAGATGGCGACCGGAGCGCTCCGCCTGAACTCGGAGCTCCGAAAAATGGTCGCTTCTCTTCGCCTTGCTTCTAGGGGGTCCGCGGTCCGCTCCTACTCCGCCTCTGGGTAAGGCGGAGCAGGCCAATCCGCTACTGCTTCTACGCTCCTAATCGGAGCGGAGCACATCCCTAGTAAGAAATAAATATATTATTAAATTATTATTAATATTATTATCATTATTATTTAACCCCCTCTCTTAAATAACCCATGTTGGGTTCTGGTGATGTCCGAATCCATGCCCCAGCCGCCTGGCGAAGGCTGCATCACATGATGCTTCCCTGATGTTCAGGAGAGGGCCAACTCTGTCACCTTGCTGGGTTCGATACGTCTTATCTGTGCTTGCTGTGAGGAGCCTGAGAGAGGGGGAGAGAGGCTGCCTGGCTCCCTGCCCAGGCTAGCTGGTTGAAATCAAGCAGGGCTGGACTGGGAAAGGTGGAGAGCATGAAATGAGCAGGAGGGGCAGCCTTGGCCTCAAAAATAGCGGAGAACGTGGAGGAGCGGGCAGAGAAGGGCGGAGGAAGATTGTGAAGAGGAGCACTGAAAGAAACCCTTGGAAGGTTGCAGGATGGGAATCCAGCTTCCTAGTCCGTCTCCCTGAGGAGAGATGCCCAGCAGGCCCATTGAACATCCTGCATGCTGACAAAGCCACGCAAGTGAAATCACAAAAAGGGGGGCGGCTATAACTCCAGGGACGCTTGCAGGAGCGGGACAAAACTTCAGGCGCAGCATCCACTGGCAGGGATGCACACCGGGTGAATCGCAGCCCCAGGCAGCTGCTGCCTCCCCACCAAGATGGTGTTTGACACCTGGGGGGGTTGCACAGGGCCAACGTCGGGGGAGGGGACAGGGTCCTGGAAACAGAGATCTGCCGGCTGGAGGAGAGTGGTGGGAGCGGTTTTGGCCGCTCTTCCCAGACAACCCGGAGTGCGACCCAAGGTAGCCCACTGTGACCACCCCATGACACGATAACTGATGTTGTATTATTTGGGCCAAATAAGCCATCGTGGGCTAAAAAAGCTCCTGACAGATGACACGATAACCCACGAAGGGTTAATCAATCCACTCTCTTAAATAACCCATGGTGGGTTATTGTGACGTCAGAATGCAGTCAAAGTCTAAACCATGGTTTAATTTGTTTTTAACTGTGCATATTTATTGTTTTTATACTGTATGTTTTTAGCTGTACGCTGCTCTGAGATATTAATGATATAGGGCGGGATAGAATTGTTTTAAATAAATAAATAAATAAATAAATAAATAAATAAATAACCACAGGCAGTTAGAGGTTGATTGTTCAGTTATGATTTTGGAACGGAAACTGCCTTGGTCGCCCTGTGGGATGACCTTTGCCGGGAGAGGGACAGGGGGAGTGCGACCCTGTTGATTCTCTTGGACCTTTCAGGGGCCTTTGATACCATCGACCTTGGTATCCTTCTGGATAGGTTGCCTGGGCTGGGAGTTGGAGGCACTGTGTTGCAGTGGCTCTGCTCCTACTTGGAGGGCCAATTCCAGAAGGTGGTGGAAGTGGCTGTTCTGAATCAGTGCCTGAGAACGGTAATGGACTGGAGGAGGGCCAAGAAACTGAGACTCAATCCAGACAAGACAGAGGTACTGTTAGCAGGTGGTTCACCTGTTCGGCTAGGTGGTGTTCACTCTGTTCTGGAGGGGGTTGCACTCCCCCCTAATGGATTGGGTTCGTAGTTTGGGGGTGCTCTTGGATCCAAAACTATCACTTGAGGCACAGGTGAACTCAGTGGCAAGGAGCATCTTTTATCAGCTTAGGCTGATATACCAACTGCGTCCTCATCTCGACAGAGATAGTCTTGCTACAGTTATCCATGCTCTGATAACCTCTGATCTGTGTTATATATGGGGCTGCCTTTGAAAAGTGTCCAGAAACTTCAGCTGGTTTAAAACGGGGCAGCAGCTTTGCTAACAGGGACTGGCCAACGAGACCACATCACGCCAGTCCTTTTCCAGCTGCTAGGTCCAGGCCCAGTTCAAAGTGCTGGTATTAACGTTCATAGCCCTTAACAGCTTGGGTCCAAGCTGTCTGAAGGAACGCCTCCTCCCAGATGTACCTGCCACAATACTAAGATCGTCCTCAGGGGTCCTTCTCCGTGAGCCCCTGCCAAAGGAAGTGAGGCAGGTGGCTACCAGGAGGAGCAGGGCCTTCTGTGCTGTGGCACCCCGGCTGAGGAATGAGCTCCCTAAAGAGGTTCGCCTGGCACCTACACTGTACTCTTTTAGACACCAGGTGAAGACCTTTTTATTCTCTCAGCATTTTAACAGCCTATTAACTTAATTTTAACTTTCCTGTTATGAATTTATATTTTAGATCTGTATTAATTTCTGCATTGCTGCTCAGTTTTCTCTGGTTGTGTTTTTATATTTTATACTATGCTTTTATATTGTTTGTTTTATATTTTGAATGCTTTTTTTGGTTTTAATTTTTCTAAACCATCCAGAGAGCTTCAAATATTGGGCAGTATAAAATGCAATAAATAAATAAATATTTTATTATAGTTTACTCTAAATCTATTATTATGTTAAGTACTTTGATCGTTTTATTAGAAAGCAGTATAAAACTCTGCATAATGAATAAGAAATTAATATATTGTCTCCTGTCTTTAGCAAAACAGACAGAAGAGAAGAGCCACTGACCTCCCTAGTCACCTCCGTGGCCCAAGCCTCTCCTAAGGAAGCCCAGCGAGTCTGTGAAGCAAAAAAGAGAAATAATTAAATCCAAAGGGATTTAGGACATCCACCGTGAATTCACCACCCATTTTGATGTAGATCTTCAGGAAAAGTCCCTCGTGGGGGGGGGGGAGGATCTCTTGGATGCTGCTGGCGCTAGAATATGACTGGAGAGACTTGCCCGCCTCTGCCTTAGTCAGCTGCCACGCCACCACCAATCCCGCCCCTGCTCATGCCACTGCGTGAGCTTCTTAGTGACCTGGTTGCCCCCAAAGACGCTGGGCCCAGTGGGTGGAGAGGCAGTGGAGAGTCCTCTGGACTCCTGGACCCAGTCAGGCACCCGTAACAACCTACACTAGAATGTCCCCAACCATGGTCTTGCTCCTTCGCTGACTCCCTCCCTCCGCCATCCACCAGCAATGTCAGATCTGTAGGAGACTTACGTCCAGGGCTTTCAACGCCTCTGCGACTGCCTCTTCCCAGGCACTGCTCGGTACAGATGTTTCCTGGAAAAATTCAGTCAACAGATCACTCAGTCAACAGATCAATGGGAAGGATGAGACAACAGTCAACAGCACCTCCATCTCCCCTGGGTTCAAGCTCAGCTTGTTCACCCTCATCCAGCCACTTACCGTATTAATCTCACCAATACGCCACAAAAATGAAAGAAGAGCGCAAGGCGTAACATGCTGCGAATTTCCAACAATATCCTTTCAGGGGCCCAGGGACATCTAAATCCCAGCTCACCATCTCCTCCCAATAACACCACCGGGCAGCAAAACAGACAACACAGAACGGCCACTGACCTCTTTTCCCACAGCCGCGAGCAGACTTTGCCACCTTGAAACCACATGTTTCTGTGAAACAAAAAGAGCCATAAAAGGGTGTCTGAAGGGGAGGCAGAAGATCAAACTTTTATGAAATCTACGCTGAATTCACTTTGCATTCAGGTGCACATGTTGGGAAATGCCCCCGAGGAAAAGGAAGCATCTCTTGGATGCTCTTGGCACAACAGAGGCCACATTCACGGCCTCGTTCCTTGTTCCTTCCCTGGCTCCTCGCTCCACCCTCCATCAGGAACGTTAGACCTGAAGAAGACTTACTTCTAAGGCTTCCAGGGCTGCAGCTATTTGGTGGGACAGTTCTTTGGATGGTATCATGGGTTCCTGAGCAGGCGACAAAAAGGTTCAGTCAGTGGGAGGCTCTGCTTTGCTCGAATTTCTTCCGGTAGTGTCTTCTTCTCAACCCACCCTTTGTTTGTACGTCAAGGTTAGGGAACAACAGCCCTGAGGGCCACCAGCGCTGCCAAACCTCAGGGTGAACTTACTGAGATTGAGCGCAAGTTGCACCTACCACACATTCTTGATGTCGTTCTGCTTTTCTGGTGTATACACACACACAGACATATATATACACACACATATATAATGACATTGATATTCTGCCTTTCCTCCCCATTACCCCCACATCAATCCTGTGAGGAAGGTTAGGCTGAGAGGTAGTGACTGACCCAGATCTTCCAAAGAGATCAGCAGTGGAACGGAGCCCCCAAATGAGAAAGAGGAAGGAGGCAACGTTTATGGTTCCAGTGAAACCTGATATCAATGGGGAGGAGGAGACAGAGCTTATTGAACCATACCCTTCTGCTAAATTTAGAATTTGTAAAGCCGTAACTATATAAATGTATAAACTGGGTGCATCAGGCTGTCTTCCCACTATCCCCACAGGGCAGCAAGACATGGAACAGGGAGACGCCACACTTACTTTGACTACCACAGGGGTTGGCTGGCCTTTGGCCAGGCATGCGTTCTGTGAAGCAAAAATAAACAAACAATGGCAAGGTCTGATGATAACTGTGACAAATGTGTCAGGTGGTATTTATTTATTATAGGCAAAGTTGTCTTGAAGGAGTTTAATAGAGCTTCCACAGTTTTCTTTCCTCTCCTCAGCCCATTTTACCTTTAAAATGTGTGAGTAAGTTACAACTGTGGGGTAGGGTCTGCTCATTGAGCCTAAACCTGTGAAGTAGTTTCGTCTCGCCCATGATCCCCCAGTTACATTCTCCCCTGAGTGAGGAGTTGAACTTTGGGGTCACTTAATAATAGGGGGGCCATATTTTGGAAACCAAAGAGGAGGACAAATGGCCGGCCCAAGAGGGTGTGACCACCAACATGTCCAGTCCCCAAAGGGCTTGACCACCAACTGAGTAACCAATCGAGAGCGCACAAGAAAAGCCTCATGTTGCAATGCTCTCAATCCCACAAAGAAACCTGATCACCCACACAAAAGGCTTTGGAAGAAGAGCCCTGGAGTTCTCTCTTTCCATTCTTACTGGTCCCCAAGGAAGTTTAAACCGCAACCCATGCCGTCCTCCCATTAACAGCCTTTGGCAGCAAAACAGGGAAGACGGAAGAGGCACTAACCTTGCCTGCTGCTGTGGTGAGGCGATTCTGATGGGGATTCTGTGAAGGAAAAACACACAAACCATGTCAGTGTCTGAGGGAAAGGGAGAAGAGTACCTGGCAAAGAAATCCACCATGAATTTAACCTGCATACTGCTTCAGAAAGAATGACAAAACCGCAGACATTTATTTACCGATATCCCACATTTTCTTGAAGAGGATCAATAGGGCTTCCATGGTTCTGTTCCCCGCCGCAATTCATCCTTAAAAGTGTGAATATCTTACAACTGTGTGATGTAGGTCATGCTGCGAGAGCCTAACCAAGTCAGCTAGCTTAGCCTGGCCTGTGGTCGCCCAGTTCGGTTCTCCCCTGAGTGAGGAGGTTAACTTGGCCCTCCCTTGATATTCACTGATTCACCCATTCTCTCATTCCATTTCTGTACTGCCCCAATAGCCTAGGCTCTGTGGGTGGTTTACAAAGACCAAAAACCCTTAAAACACAATATTATACACAGAGTAATATAAAGAAAATCATTTACATACAAACACATCAATAGATAGCACACAAGTAGTAATAGGAGGGGTACCTCCAATCAAACAAAAAGTGACAGGTCAGTGGGGTTGTGACTGTGGGGTTGTGGAAAACTGATGACGAATAACTTAGAGCCACCTACTTCTTTTTTTGTTTAGAGCAGCCCTTCCCCAACCTGGTGCCCTCCAAAGGTGTTGGACTACGACGATCCATCATTGCAAGTCAGTATGTCCTATGGTCAGGAATGCTGGGACAGCAGGATGGGGAACGTAGGGCGGCGGCTCCAGGCAAGCCCCCCCCACCCCACCCCACTTACCTGCTCTGTTGTCGCTGGGCCCGGGCTTGAACCGAGCGCCCTGGTGCACCCGGAAGCAAGGCCACACCTGCAGCCTTGCTTCTGGGTGGACCCAGGGGCTCTATTCAAGCCTGGGCCAGGCGACGACGGAGCAGATAAAAAACCCCCTTCCCCACCTGGCCCCTTTCCTGGACCTGCCGCCACCACTGCACAAAGTGTGGCAGCTCCAGGCAAGCCCCCCCCCGCACCCCACCACTTTCCTTCTCCGTCAAGGCCTGGCCTGTGCTTGAATCGAGCCCCCGAGTCCACCCAGAAGCAAGGCTGCAGGCGCGGACTTGCTTCCGGGCGGACCAGGGCGCTCGATCCAAGCCCGGGCCCAGCGACGACGGAGCAGGTAAGTGGGGTGGGCTGGGGTGGGGGCTTGGTTTTTGTTTTTTGAATTTCATGACTTTTTGTAAAGGATGACCAGAGCCCTGCCCTCTTTAAAATGTGGTCACTGTAGTATAGCTCCTGCAGCTTTAACTGTTGTGATGAAGAGGGAATTTCACCAGGTTCTACATATAAACAAATGACACCTGCTGAAATTCCCTTTTCTATGCAACTGTTAAAGATACAGGAGCGCTGTCCTCCGTTCCATATGGCTAGGGTGACTATATAAAAGGAGGACAGGGCTCCTGTACCTTTAACAGTTTCTTACGGACGTTTTTCACACCCGAGAAGCAGAGGTGGAGGGTGGACACTTAGAAAACTGTTTCTTTATACAATTTAATAAAAAGCAACAAACCAAGGTGTCATCTTAAAGTTAACCAAATAGTACTTCTTCACCATGGCTAGGCAAAGTATACGTCCAAATGCAAAGAAAAGGAAACTGGAAACATGATTTTGGAGAACTAAGATGCTAAAACAATTAGCACTTACAATTTGCAAACACTGAAACACAAAGACAAGCAAAAAAGGGGGTGTGAGTGGACAAAACGCCGATAGCACAATCGCACAAGAAGGCAAGTCAAATTCCCACTCTGAATGCTGTGTTAGGGTGACCATATGGAAAGGAGGACAGGGCTCCTGTACCTTTAACAGTTCCATAGAAAAGGGAATTTCAGCACATGCCCTGTGTATGCATGCAGCCACTGGTGGAATTCCCTCTTCATCACAACAGTTAAAGCTGCAGGCGCTATACTAGAGTGACCAGACACAAAGGAGGACAGCGCTCCTGCAGCTGTAACTGTTGTGATGAAGAGGGAATTCCACCAGTGGCTGCACGCATACAAACGACATGTGCTGAAATTTCCTTTTCAATACAACTATTAAAGATGCAGGAGCCCTGTCCTCCTTTCTATATGGTGACCCTAGCTGTGTTCACCATGCCTGGATCAACCCCCGCAAAGATACTTTGTAACTAAACAAAACGACAATTCTCCTGCTGCAGCTTTTGCCTGTGTTTTCTCAAAAGTGTGTGCTTTTGTGTGTGTGTGTGTGTAGTGCTTAAGGAGGCGCACACTCTGTCTCCCAAGCTGTTGAACTTTGAAACTGATGTTTTTTGTCAATGAATACTCAGTTGCTCTTTGCAGATGTTGGGGGTGGGGAAACGTAGGCCTTTCCTAAATTCTGTGTTAGGCTTTCCTCCTCATCCCTCATTTATCCTTCATCTGTTGCGCTGGGGGTAATACATGTTTGCTACCATACATTGGTGAAATTCCCTTCTCGGCGCATTTACAAACTTATCCCACAACTATGGGATGCACCTATTAAAGATACAGAAACATTAGATTATACCTGTCCACATTTGGAATTTTCAGTCGTGGGATAAGTTTGTAAATGCACTGAAAAGGGAATCTCACCTATGGACATGGGTTCAGTTAATGGGCTGGAGCTGCTCCCCTGGCTCCTCCAGGCATCGAAGGTCCCATTCCTGAGGGGGGCCGCTGAGATTCATTTTGAATATGTACCTACCGACTAGTTGTTTTTATGGCCTGTTGCATGTAAGGTAAGGGCATCTTCCTAGGTCTGGGAATTGGGACTTCCTACCTGACTTTTCCTCCCACCTCTACAGGAAAGTTCAGCGCTTTGGGAGACTTACACGCAACTGATGTTCTTGCGCCACCATGAAATCCCACAGCAGCCGCCTTGCTGGGTAGCTGGTCACACCCAGGTCCTGCAAGAGAAAGATGGACAACAGGTCAACAACTGGCGGATCCAATCCAGGATGACTGAGAACGTGTCGACGTTTTAGGGGAGATCCAGGGCGGGCAGAAGGGAGACAACACACTCAGCATCGCCTAACAGATTAGGGTAGCGCTTCAGAGATCAGGCAGATGCCTTCAGCTTTATCTGTGTAAAACACACTTCTGTGAAAGTGGAATTCCATTTTTAAAAAAGAAAAGAGCGTGGATCACGCAAGTCAGCCCACTTGTGGCATTGAGAAAAGACAGGGGGGGGGAGGCAGAGCGTGGTCTACCTGGGGGAGACTGGCCTGTTTCCAGTGGACCACAGAGGGCTTGGCAGCGCTTCTGACTCCTGTAATTCAGGCTGCACTTGCTGGGCCCAGGGTGTACGCATTTCGTTCAGTCTTTCTGCCTGTGTTTTGCATGTTGTCAGGTGTCTTTCGTTCCATCATCCACTCATTGAAAAAATCAATACTTTTTTTAAGGAAGTCCAAGAATTCCATCCCATTTACACTAATGCCCGTTAGTATAGATCTAATAAAGTGCATTAGTGATGCCTATTTGTGCAAGTGTGATTTGGTGCAAATCCCCACAAAAAGAAAAAGTGGTTTGAAAAAGGCAGTCCAGAATTATGCACACTTTTAGTACATTTCTTCGTTCTCTCCTGCAGAAAATGAAGATAAGTTTGGTGATTTTATATGAGCGATGGCAAAAGAGCTGCGGCCAGGTGCATGCGATTAACTTCTGGCATGAAAGAGGTGTCATCGAAATAGGGCTCTTCCCTCTTGCCCCAGGACGTGCCCTGCCTTCCCCCCTGCAAAGCTGCCCCAATTTTGACTTCACTTGTGGCAGAACCCCCTAACCCATGAAATCTCCTCCAGTGCCTGTGGGAGAAGCAAAGCCCCCGATTCCCCGCTGGCCCTCTCTCTCCAGAGTCACCAGCTGACACTTCCCAAGATGGGACCCTAAATTGTTGTTAAGATGTGAGACAGAAGATGAACAAGTAAAAGATTGTATGACAAAACGGGCACAAAATATTGGGCATAATATCTTAATGGAAGAATGGGAAAATATGTGGGGAAAGGGTTTAAAATTTACACAATGTGCAAATCTTCAAGAGAATTTGTATAAGATGATGTACAGATCGTATATGTCACCTGTAAAATTAGCTAAAATGTTTAAAGGGGCTTCAAGTAAATGTTGGAAATGTAAAAAAGAAGAAGGAACCTTTTATCGTCTTTGGTGGACTTGTAAAAAAGCCAAGACCTTTTGGACTCAAATCCCTCCTTAATCCAAAAAACATTAAAGAAATGAAACCAGAAGCTTTCTTACTTGCAGTAATGGACAAACAAATAAAAGAGAAGGGGGGAATGTTGTTTTCGTATTGGGTGACGGCAGCAAGATTGCTATTCGCACAGAACTGGAAAAATGAAATAACACCAAAAATGAATGCATTGATGTTGAAGATGTTGGAACTTGCAGAGATGGAAAAACTTACAGCGATGTGGGGAAAGGGAGGAAAGAAGCATAACTCTGTGAATCCAATGTAGGAGATTTTAATAAATTATAAGATCATAAGAAAAATTGAATTGGATATATAAAGGGTGATGAAGAAATTAATCAGCATTTTTGGCATGAAGAGGGCAAAAGAAAAATATACTTTAACCTCACCCTTAAGTGTTTTGAGTGTAATTGTAGTGGTTATATGTATACCCTTGTTTGTATGTACCATGTGGGATGTTTGTTTAGCTGCTGATGGGAAAAAATAAAAAATTTAAACCACCAAGATGGAACCCTTCTTACCTTGCGCCACGTTGGGTTGATGATGCTCATCGTGAGCAGCGGTGGGTGGAAGACGGTGTGGGGAGGGGGAAGGGGGTCGGCTCTCTGGGATGGGGGGAAGGGAGGGGAGGGAAGGGAAGGCTAAACTATTAAACAATTAAGTTCGCAACTAATAACCTATCAAAATATTAAACTTTAACTTTAAAATTACAAAGAAAAATGAACAATAAATGCTGGTAGCACTAGAAACACTATAAACAGCCACACTCCCACACCAATCCGCCACACTCCCACACTAATCCTCCACACTCTCTCAAGACACCAACGGTCTCCCGGGGTTGGAATCCTGCGTCACCACGGCTGCTAGAACTCCGGCATTGTGGAGAATCCGGCTCTGGACTGGATGGGATTTTGATATAGGCAGTGACCACCATGGGCAACCACAGGGGGGTGAAGGGGGCCTTCTACCCCACCCCACCCTCACCCCCCACTGACCCATGAGCCATAATCCTAGCCATGGATCCTTTGAGTTGCAATAGAAAGGAAGGTTTAAAGCACTTGTTGTGAGAGATCAATGGGTTTTCTGCCTAAATGTATTGTTTTGATTATTCCTCGTCTCTATTATACGATATATCTGACATGATTAATTGGAATGTTTGGTCTAATGGCTTAATACTGCAATTTTCATCCTTCTGTTAGAAGCCCTGATGTTGCCAAAATAATTGGCTAATTTTTCTGTAATTCACATTCCAACACTTCTATAAGAATTTCAGGGAACTCTACGTTGAAGGAAATGTAACCAAAAGAATTGACCTTGGTGCGATAGATGATAGATGAATATAAGGGAGAGGGGGAAAAGTCTAAATCAATAGGTGCCCTAGAAGGAAACTAGGGGGCTGTCTAGATGTCTTCTTTGCCCCGTGGTGCCTGTGCAGTGGTGCTGCATTGATTATTCAACGCAGTCCCCAACATCACAAGCACAGCAACCCTTTGCGACAGTAATTGGTGATCATTTCTTCAGCACTGCTAAGGTGATGGTGTTAATATCTGCAGGAGTCCCTACGCAGACCTATATTTACTTGATTGGCATTCTGAACCAGCTTAAACCACTTCCGAAGGCATTGAGGCAGTGTGGTGTAGCGGCTAGAGTGTTGGGCTGGGACTCAGGAGATCTGGTTTTCCCACTCAGGCATGAAACTCACAGGCTAAGTTTGGGCCAGTCCCTGACTCTCAACCTGACCTACCTCACAGGGTTGTTGTGAGGATAAAATGGAGAGGAGGAGGAGGACTATGTGAGCTGCCTTGGGTTCTTTGCAAGAGGAAGAAAGGTGGAATAATAATAATAATAAAAATAATAATTTTTTGCCCGGTTTGAATGGATTCAATCCTATGCCTTTTTTTAAGCAGTTCAAAGTCATGTTAAGACACCATCCTATCCGTTCCAGCCTCGATGGTCGGAAGCCTCTGAATGTAGAACCTCACAAGTATCCCATGGAGAGCCAGAGACATGGCGGGAGTAATTTCCGCCTCCCTCTCCTCCCTCTCTGCCCTTTCATGAGATCGGCTTGTTTGCCCGTCTAGCTGGGACGCTTTGGAGGGGGTGGGAAGGAGGCTGGAAAAGCCTCAGGTAACCTCCATCCTGACCTCCCCAATCCCCTCCCCTCTGCCCCGCCCACTGGGGGAGTTCCTGACCTCGGAGAGGCATCAGTCATGGTTCTTTCTGTGTTGGCTGCAAGGAGGAGGGAGGGGGGGCAGAGGATTGATTCCAGATCTGAGGTCAGAGCGCTGCCTTCCATGATCCTGGAATCCTCAGTCTCCTGTGGCCCCCCAGACACTGTCTAGGGAGCATAGAATTGTTCCCTTACACTACTGCTTTGTAACCATTTAAAATGGTATTGACAACTGATGGGGCCCAGGACATGCTCCATATACCATTTTCAAACCGCCTTCAAAGTGTCATTCCCTGCTCGGTGTAGATCTGGCCTGAGGCTGAAATGGTGATTTACAACAACCCTGCAATGCAGTCCAGGGTTCTAAAGAGTATTCAGAGTCATTAATGGCCAGCAGGCAGTACAGCTGCCACTAATAGCACATGCAGTAGGAGCCTGCACAAGTTCAGGAGAGGCCCGAGGCCCAGTGATGGCATCCCAGAATCAGGCCTACATTCCTATGTTAGCCCTCCTCCAGTCGTACCATGATGGGCATAACTCAGGGGAATTGCACACCCACCGCCCCTCTTTTGTGGGGGTTGTAGCTGCATGCTGGTCGCAAAATGATGAGACATCTGACTTTCCCACAAGGCAAAGCCGCAGTTCTAGATGCCATCACAAACTGCCTGAATGTGACTCAACTGGTGTAGCCTGAACAATTCAGGGGATGAACCCATGTGCTTCAAATTTGGTATACCTAAATCCCTACTTAGGACCTACCATGGTGCTAATTTTTATGTTTGTTTAAGTAATTTCCTTCCCTTTCGGGAAAACTTCTCAAGCCTCTAGTCCTCAACGAGGTAAGAGAATTTTAAAAAAACCTCCTAAAAATCTGGGGATGAACCCATATGCTTCAAACATGGCATACCTACAGCCCTGCTTAGGACCTACAATGGTGCTAATTATTATGCCTGTACCTGTAATTTCATTTCTTTTTTGGTAAATTTTCAAGCTTCTAGTTCTCAACGAGGGTTGAGAATTTTAAAGAACTCCTAAAAATCAAGCAATGAACCCATCTGCTTCAAACGTAGCATACCTAAATCTCTACTTAGGACCTACCATAGTGCCAAGTTACATGTCTGTACCTTTAAAAATGGCAGTGTATTTTTAAAAAAATAATTTTAAAAACTCAAACTTTTAAAAATCCCTAAAAATCAGAGGATGAACAAATAGGCTTCAAACCTGGCATGCCTAAACCCCTACTGAAGCTCTACCATGGTGCTAATTTTTGTGTTTGTTTCTGTAATTTCATTTCTTTTTTAGGAAACTTCCTTCTCAAGCTTCTAGTCCTCAACGAGGTTTGAGAATTTTAAAGAACTCCTAAAAATCTGGGGATAAACCGATATGCTTCAAACTTGGCATACCTAAATCCCTACTAAAGACCTACAATGTTGCCAAGTTACATGTCTTTACCTCTAAAAATAACAGCGTATTTAAACATTTTTTTTAAAAAAAAACCTCAATTTTTTTAAAATCCTGAAAATCAGGGGATGACTCCATATGCTTCAAACTTGGCATGCCTAACGCCCTACATAGGACCTACCATGGTGCTAATTTTTATGTTTGTTTCAGTAATTTCCTTCCCTTTTGGGGGAAACTTCTTAAGCCTCTAGTCCTCAACGAGGTTGGAGAATTTAAAAAAACTCCTAAAAAACTGGGGATGAACCCATATGCGTCTAACCTGGCATACCTAAAGCCCTGCTAAAGATCTAGCATGTTGCCAAGTTACATGTCTTCACCTTTAAAAATGACAGAGTATTTAATTTTTTTATAAAAACCAAAACTCTCACTCAAAAAAAATTCCTAAAAATCAGAGGCTGAACCCATAGGCTTCAAACCTGGCATGCCTAAACCCCTACTGAAGCACTACCATGGTGCTAATTTTTGTGTCTGTATCTGTAATTCCATTTCTTTTTTGGGAAACTTCCTTCTCAAGCTTCTAGTCCTCAACGAGGTTTGAGATTTTTAAAAAACTCCAAAAAATCAGGGGATGAAGCCATATGCTTCTAACTTGGCATGCCTAAAGCCCTACTAAGGGCCTACCATGGTGCAAAGCTACATGCCTTTACCTTTTAAAATGACAGCATATTTTCATTTTTTAAAAAAAACCTCAAACTTTTTTAAAAACTCCCAAAAATCAGGCGATGAACCCATATGCTTCTAACTTGGCATTATGGAACATGGTTAGCAGCACTAACCATGGCTAAAAGTGTCATCTGACACATGTCTGTGGTTAACATGCTGAAATAATAGAGCCTCAAGTATAGAGTGGCCAAAATTGCCATGGCTGCTCTATACTGCGGGCAATTTCACTGCTCCAGACGGCTGCTTTGCCTAAGCGTCTGCAGAGGCCACCATTTTGCATAGTCGGCAAAGATTTTGATGCAGTTACGTCTGATTGAACAGGCGCGTGTTAAACTCACATTTACTTCCTCATTGCCCGGCACTTCTTCCCTTTGTTGTGTCATGATATCGATGTCGCTTGTTGATGATGCGTCCCGTTCGCTTGCTTTGGCCCGCTCATTCCCATGGCCGACACACTCAAAATGGCCGCTGGAGCTGTACTATAAAGAGGAGTCACCAACATGGCGGATGGCATTAGCCGGCACAGCAGACACACTCAAAATGGCCGCGAGCATGACAGGCCATGAGCCACTAGAGGAACGGAGGATTTCCCCGTAAAAACGTACATTTACGTGCTAGTCCACGCAAAAATGGCTGGCGCTACTGCATGGGCTCCTAATGCACAGACTTCCGGGATATGGGGCGGAGCAGTTGGAGGACTCAGGTGCTCCACGCACCTAGTGTGACCGTATGGAAAGGAGGACAGGGCTCCTGTATCTTTAACAGTTGCCTAGAAAAGGGAATGTCAGCAGGTGTCATTTGTATATATGGAGAACCTGGTGAAATTCCCTCTTCATCACCACAGTTAAACATGCAGGAGCTATACTAGACTGAGCAGATTTAAAAGAGGGCAGGGCTCCTGCAGCTTTAACTGTTGTGATCAAGAGGTTCTCCATATATACGAATGACACCTGCTGACATTCCCTTTTCTAGGCAACTGTTAAAGATACAGGAGCCCTGTCCTCCTTTTCATAGGGTCACCCTATCCAATGGACACTTACCCAGTACTGGAAATCCCAGTAGGGGATTATATAGAATCATAGAATAGCAGAGTTGCAAGGGGCCTACAAGGCCATCGAGTCCAACCCCCTGCTCAATGCAGGAATCCACCCTAAAGCATCCCTGGCAGGTGGTTGTCCTTTACTCAAAAGTAAATCCCATTGATTTCAACTGCTAATTTGAACTGCTGCCCCTTGGTCTGTGCTTGGAGGGGAGAGAAACAGAGGGAAGGGGGCTGGAAAGATTTCCCCTTTTTCTGCGCCCTTTTCCTAAGCATAGTTCAAGGGGCAGCGTGTAGCAATTGAAATCAATGGGATTTGCAGCAGCAACCCTCACCCACATATATACAAATTAAGTACACTGGACCTCCAGGGAAGAATGGAAGGTGAGGGGGGAGAGACTCTTTTGATCTGTGTGTGTGTTTAACTGCAAAGGAACACGTTCCTCCGTAGGTCCAGAACAGTCTCTTCAAAGGCTGGTCAGTTTCAGGCGCGGATTGAGAGACTAGCTCTGGTGCCAATAAAAGTGATTAAAATCTTTATAAATTCTCATCTGTGTCCAGAATGTTCGATGTTTCGGATTAATAATACTCCTTCCTCAGGAGCTGACACTGGAAACCTTATTCTTATATGTTAAATATTTTCTGGAGCCTTTTTCCTTTTTGAGCGTTCGCCTGAACTGCCTCTAATCAAAGAATTCCGGCTCGTAGCACTTTTATCTGCACCAGAGCTAGTCTCTCAATCCGCCCCTGGTCAGTTTCACCCAAAATGTCTTGTCAGTTTCAAGCGAAGTTCTTTGGCTGCTTCTGAATCAGTGTCCCTGTTGTATAGAGATAAAAGATTTCCTCACCTCTCAGTCCATAGGAGTGGATTATGCCATTGCCTGCCCTTGTTCAAAACTCTACCTAGGGAAAACAACAAGGCAATTGAAGACTAGAATAGAGGAATATCTTTATAATTTGAGACATAACAAAATTGAAGCCCCGCTAGTATAGGGTGACCATATGGAAAGTAGGACAGGGCTCCTGTATTTTTAACAGTTGCATTGAAAAGGGAATTTCAGCAGGTGTCATTTGTATATATGGGGAACCTGGTGAAATTTCTTCTTCATCACAACAGTTAAAGTTGCAGGTGCCCTGCCTGCTTTTAAATCTGGTCACTCTAGCATAGCTCCTGCACCTTTAATTGCTGTGATGAAAAGGAAATTTCACCAGGTTCTCCATATACACAAATGATACCTGCTGAAATTCCCTTTTCTATGCAACTGTTAAAGATACAGGAGCCCTGTCCTCCTTTTCATATGGTCACCCTACGCTAGTAACATTCACCAGAATCTATCCTGTTGTGGGCCATTGAAAAAACTAGAGGAAGTGAAGCCACTCTTAGCAGGAGAGAACTCTATTGGATTCTATCTCTGAAGTCCCTCACTCCAGGAGGGCTCAATGATACTTTAGAATTAATTGCACACAATTAATCACTGTTAACTTACCGTTGACCCTTTGATCACCATTCAGGGTTAAATCACACCATCACGACTCAGCTGAACACTATAAAATCAACCCGCACCTTCCCTAATGCATCAGGGCTTGTTCACACACACACACCCCAAAAAATTTCGTTCTGATAGCAGGACTCACAACAAACGCTGAGGCTTTTTAATCAAGCGAATTGTGTTTGCAGTATTGCAGCTTGCCCGTCTGTTTTCTTATAACAGGTCGCTCAAAATATGTATATGTAATGGGTATTGTTAATCTTGTTGCTAGATTTTGCTGTATAACTAATTAGATTCTTTGAGTTGACTGTATGTTATGGTCTTAACAGCTATCGATGCAGTTTGAAAAAAGGACTAGAATGTATTCCATGTTTGAAAAAGAGCATTTTATGACTTTTAATTTGTTGTGTATTACCTTTTAAAAATACACTACATGTATAGTATGGAAGCGTTCTCCGTGGGGGTGGGGATCCTGCATCTCCCCACCTTTTTCTTTTCTTTTTTAACAATGGGGGGTCCAGTTTTTATTGGGAGCCCCCACATGGGAAAGGAGGACTTAATCCTCTCAGTAACTGTGATTTGCCTCTCAATTCCTCTGCCATTGGAGGTCCTGGTGCTGCATTTGAAGTCTCCTCCTCCCTACACTGGGAGTTGAGATGGTCACTTGCTACCTCGCTTTGCTCCCCCACCCCAGACACCCACCCCGTTTCCCCCCCCCTTTTTAAAATTGCAAAAATTAAGACTGAAATCCTCAGCATAGAATGGTGCACCCTTGAAAGATCAGGACAGCAGCTTGGGGATACTCCTGGACCATACCTGCTCAGGTGATGGTTGGCCAGGTGTGCTTTTCCTCAGCATGGAGTACTGCACCCATAGAACGGTGCACTCAGCATAGAATGGTGCACCCTTGAAAGATCAGGACAGCAGCTTGGGGATACTCCTGGACCATACCTGCTCAGGTGATGGTTGGCCAGGTGTGCTTTTCCTCAGCATGGAGTACTGCACCCATAGAATGGTGCACTCGGCATAGAATGGTGCACCCTTGAAAGATCAGGACAGCAGCTTGGGGATACTCCTGGACCATACCTGCTCAGGTAATAGTTGTGGCCAGGTGTGCTTTTCCCTGGAATGGAATGGTGCACCCATCCCTGGTTCAGTTGGACCTCACCGTAATGCTTCGTGCATGGTGAACATCATGACTGGACTACTCTAACATGTCTGTAATCACTGGCGTTGTAAGAGACTTTACGAAATGGTGCTCTCCGGAAGGGGATATAGGACCCTGGGAATGGCACCTTCTCCAGAGACTATCCCCCCAATGGATGGGGAAATCAAACCAAAATCACACTGTTTTCTTTACAGCAAGGGAGGAGGTGGGAAAGGAGGGAGTAGCTGAGCCATCTCAGTTCCTGAATTCTATCTTCGATTGGTCTTTGGACCTTAAAGGAAACTGTAATATATGTTATGTGTTGGCACCTAGGGGCAACGTAGCAACAGTGTTTGTCTTAGAGTAGTTGGAACTGAGCTTGCTCCAGGCCTGATTTCCTATCTACATGCTGATAGGAGAAACTAAAGGGAGAGGAGTGTACTTTGGTTCAGTTTAATTTCTGCCTTGGCAAATGTGAGCCGGTCTTGAGGCAAAACCTCCAAATTTTAATAAGAGACATTATTGTAGTTACAACTAGGTCTGTGCAAGCCTTGGGCCTCAGAATTTGAAATCCAAATTACGATGGTCATTTCGTAAGGGATCTGTTATTTTATCACGGAACCACCATTTCAATGCATAGTCCTAGGCCTCCTTAAAGAAGAAACCGCCTACGACTTTTGTATATCGCCCAGAGAGCTTCGGCTATGGGGCAGGATAGAAATGTAATAAATGAAATAAATAAATAAGTAAATAAACAAATAAATGAAAAACTCCCAGCATACATTGCCTGGGAGGGCTGAGCCTACCAGAGCCCAGGGTCAGTGGGCACTCACGTCCTCCCTGCTGCCGCTGCAATCGCCCACTCACAAGCGTGATCGCCCACTCCCTGACGTGGTCCAGGACACTCCAGTTCCTGGAGGAGTTCTCGTGTGTTCTGCAGGCACCCCACAGCAGACTGCTTCTCCCAAAAGCCGAAGCAGGCGTCTGCGTGGTGCCCGTGGAACACATGAGGTCCCCTCCAGGAACTGGAGTATCCTGGGGCGGATCCACACGTCGTTCCGAAATCGCTTGCTTGTGTCTGGAGTGCGCCCCGAAGCTCATCGGTGCACACAGGCGTACTTTCAAAGCGCCTTTTCCCGGCTTTTGGGCACTGTTATTTAGTCTGTCTTAGGTCAGTTTAGGTCACCCTTCTTCCAAGGTGTGAATCAATTAGTCGCTCTTTCCTCCCTGCCCCGCCCCGCCCCGCCCCGCTCTGCCCACCAGACTTACTTTGTTGCCTTTTGACTTCCTCTCCTCTTCCGATAATATTTCCTGTCCAAACAACACCATCCATCTTTAATCTGTAATCATCAACTTTTCCGCGTGCGAGGACAGGTGAGGTCGGTTCCATTTACCTCAGTCGTTTCCGCTTTTGGCTTTCTCATTTCTATTTTTTTTTAATTTGTTCTGATCTATGTGCATCAATGCATATTCGTTTAAAAGGCTCTTTACAGAGCGCTGGTTAGTATAGGCAAAGCCCCAAATCCGGCGCGAAAAGCAGCCTCCATTTTTCCTCTGCACCTTTCGCGTGAGGGAGGGGGCAGGTATCCATTCTCCTAAGCCTTCCCTCTTTCGCCATTCCCAGTTTTAATTTTTTTCTAGGGTTCTGAGTTATGCGCATAAGTGCATATACGTTTAATATTCTCCATACAGAGCGCAGCGGACTCTGTGTATCGTGTATAGGCGCACAGCACACGCAAGTGTGCTTTGAACTCTATGGGCAAGGGTCAATTCTGGCGCGAAAAGCAGCCATTTTTCCTATTCACCTTTCGCGCGAGGGAGGGGGAGGCGGCAGGTATCCATTACCCTCAGTCGCCATTCCCAGTTGTAATTCTTTTTTAATTTATTTATATTCCCCCTTTTCCCCCTTTACAGAGCGCTGGCTAGTATAGGCAAGCCCCAAATCTGGCGCGAGAAGCAGCCTCCATTTTTCCTCTTCGCATTTTTCCAGCGAGGGAGGGGGGAGGGTGCAGGTATACATTATCCTCAGTCGTTCACTCTTTTGGCTTTCTCATTTGTAATGTTACTAGTTTCTTTAGAAGAAAATGATGCTGTTTAAATGTCTAGATCTTGAAATGTAATTAATATTAAGTTTCTCCCCTCCACACACAAACCCACCCCGCCCCTACATAGATTATTGCAAGCTTTTGCATGCCTTTTTCATAAAATAACAGTGTTCCTTTTCTGCTGCTGAAGTTTACATGTATCTCTTAGAACTGATATTTCAGTTCAGGAACTTTACCTACTTTTGTATAGTTCTTCATATTTCAGGTAATGGTTTTATGAGGAGAGTTATTCCAAGTGCAATACTTTTAAAAGTTGCTTTATGTTTGGTCACATATTAAAAACCTACATTCTGTTAGCAATTCTGCTAAGTGATCATTGACCTAACATTAAAACCAAATCAAGGAGTTAACGAGTTTAAGCAAGAGTTATCTTTCTTAATTCATAATATTATAAATATTTTTATTCTTCATAATCCTTAGATCTGAGAATGGCAAGTGGCAGTAAGGGCCGAGGCACCTCATGGCATCACCCAGAAATTCTCGATTTGCTTGTCGTATGGGGGGAAGAAAAACTTCAGGCGCAACTGAGGGCAACCCATCGGAACATTGATTCATTTGAAGTCATAGCACAGGAACTACAAAAGAGGGGGCACAACCGAACAGCTGTAGAGTGCAGGAGGAAAAGCAAAGCTATGAGACTTGAGTACCGCAGAGTCATCAGGCACAATGCAAAGTCAGGGAACAATGCAACCACATGTCCCTACTTCTCACAGCTACACAGCATTCTCAGGGGTGAGGCTACAATGAGACCTAAGCGTGTAGTATCAAGTTTAGAAATTAGAAGGACCATGCCGTCATCAGGCAGCAGCAGCAGCTCATCCGGAAGTTCATCGAACATCAGTTATGGGTCCTCACAGGAAGAAGAAAATGTGCCTCTGGAAACGGTGAATACTGAAGACCTTTACAATGGTGAGTATTTTTTCCGTTAATATTATATTTCTCCCTTACCTACAGGAGAAGTGTGTATTAAGTATTGCTTTTTTAAACTTCTCACAGATGAACAGGTCAGCATGGATTCGGATCCAAATATGAGCTGCACAGTGACAGATCAAGAGCAAGCGCCGATTACTGTGGAGCAAGGTTTGGATCTGTTAAAGATGGGCTGACAATGTTTTGGGGTTTGAACCTGTTTTCCCCGGGGTAGCATTGGCTACGAGTAATCATATGTTTTCCAATGCGATAATCACATTTAATAATGCTGTTACTTTTTATTCCTGTGTTTTTAAAAAGCATTCTAATGTAGAATATTAACATTGTAACTATTGATATTCCTCAATTTTATAACAAGAACCAGTGTGAACATGTCAACGATGGAAAGAGAAACTGAGTTCATCTTTTTCAACTGATATTCACAGAAACAGCCTCAACCAGCAGCACTGCAGCTGATGCACAACAGCAAGCATCCCAGCACCCTGGAACTGGTAAATCTTACATGAGACCATCCATCATATTTTATGTTCTAGAAATTAATATTCTAAGTCATGATAATGCCAACAACCACTACCTCTAACTTCAATTCCTTTTTTTTCTTATCAGACACAGGGATTCCAAATACACAGGCCACTTTGTCGCCTGCCACAAGGCTTGCGATGATTAGAAATCGAAAAATCCGACGTACAGCAAATGATATTGCTGACCGGTTAATGCAGCACTCTTCGTCAGAAAGTGCTAAAACAAGAGCAATGATGCAGGAAGATTCAATTTTTTTTAATGATTTCTTACGCAAGTCCTTGGAATCAGATGAGGAATACAAACGCGACAGGAAGATCCTGATAAACTCTATTGCACATCACTCATCTATTTTGGAACGCCTGGTTGATAAAATTCCAGATGCCAACAGCATGGTGCGACACAGGAATATCCAGGCTGCAGAAATAGCAGAGATTCAAAGTGCCGCTCAGCAAGTAAATGCTGAGATTCTTGAAAATGAGGAAATTATGTCTAATAATTCCTCATCTGCTACATCTACTCCCAAAAGAGGTGTAGAAAATCCTGAGCGTCCAAGACGGCTGATTAAACGTCCCTTAGTGTTTTCTCCATAACTGTCAAAGTAGTGTGGAAGTAACCTAAAACTTGTTAAATGTTAATGTATCTGGTTTATGATGTTGTTAAAGGGTTGCTGTACTTGTAATGTGTTTTTTTTTTTTTTTTGTATTTAGCACGTTTACCTTTAGTAGTTTAATGGTACTTTAGCAGATGCTGTAAGTCCCAGAGGGCTTATAAAACCTCCTATTGTGTTTTCACCATCACTATAATATTACTCAGGTAACCACTTTTAACGTGTTAAATGTTTTTGGAGTTGGTAAATGCTTCGTTTAAACTGTGGTTCTACTGTAATAGTTCTAATTTTGTTTAAAAGAAATTATGTTAGGGCTTTAAGGCGTACAAGACAAAAGTGTTAGTGTTACTCTTTAAAACTTCGGCTTTACTGCATTATAAGTATTATAACTACAATAAAGGAGATAAGACTTTTATGTTTTCTTTGCAACAACTTTTTTTGTAAGTGCATGGTAATATACTTTTTTATAATGTACAGTTCTTTCATTTCTTTAATACAACATAATAAAGTTATGTTTTAAAATAAAAAAATATATTTACAAAATAGTTTTTGATCACTGATCATTTTGGAGGGGCTTGTGCTGGTGGACCCTCTTGGAGCACCTGGACGGTGCGTTTCAGCTGCCGATTGTCCTCCTCTAATAAGGAGACTCTCCTTTGCAAGCGACGCACTATGAATAGAGTAAGTATAACTGTTAATATTCCATGCAGGAAAGAGGTTATTCACAATTCACACTTTAATTTTTTTTTTAAAAAAAAAACGTATTTACTTGTTCTTTTAAATGAACCCTCCAGCCGGAGGACAGCTTGCAGCACTGGGTCACTGCTGGATGTTGGCCCTGACTGCTCAGCTGCAGGAGGATCGAGGGTGGATGTCCCTGAAAGGGGAAGCATGTACTTTTAGTTATGAAAAAAAGGGATCATCACTCATTACCTTCATGTCTTAAATTATTCTACCGTTTCTTGGAATCAGGGATAGACCTGGGTCCTCAGCAACTGCTGGTGATGCTGCCTCAGCAACTGCTGGTGACAGTGGTGGATCTTCACCTTGCTGCTGGCTGTGAGCTGGCTGCATGTCTGAAAAGTAGACAAAGAAGTAGTACGTAAGAGTATTTAACAATTGCTAATGTTTAAGTTTGGCAATAGAAAGTCATAGCTATTTTATTCCATTAAAATATTATTTTAAATAAAGTTAAAGATAATGATATACTCTCAAATTTCCCAAAACTTAAGTACCATAAATACAGAGAGCACTACAGACTCTAAGAGTCCCTAACAAGTCTCCCTGGAAAGAACTCTCAATCCCCTCAGTCCTTCCCTTATATATCACTCCTCCCCCTCCCAAGACATTCTAACTCTGCCCACTCAGGCCAACATTCTACAAACCACAGACTTACAAACAGCAGACATACCTTTGGGAATTGACTTGTGGGGTGTAACGCCACAGTAACCTCCCTTGTGGACCGTGGGAACGCTGTGGACGTCATATATCTTGACTTCAGCAAAGCTTTTGACAAAGTACCACATGACATTCTGATTAACAAACTAGCTAAAAGTGGGCTAGATGGAACAACTATTAGGTGGATTCACAGTTGGCTACAGAATCGGACTCAAAGAGTACTTATCAATGGAACCTTCTCAAACTGGGGAGAGGCAACGAGTGGGGTACCGCAGGGCTCAGTCCTGGGCCCAGTGCTTTTCAACATTTTTATTAATGATTTGGACGAGGAGGTGCAGGGAACGCTGATCAAATTTGCAGATGACACAAAATTGGGTGGTATAGCTAATACCCTGGAAGACAGAAACAAACTTCAAAGTGATCTTGATAGGCTGGAGTGCTGGGCTGAAAACAATAGGATGAAATTTAATAGGGATAAATGCCAAGTTCTACATTTAGGAAATAGAAACCAAAGGCACAGTTACAAGATGGGGGATACTTGGCTCAGCAATACTACAAACAAGAAGGATCTTGGAATTGTTGTAGATCGCAAGCTGAATATGAGCCAACAGTGCGATATGGCTGCAAGAAAGGCCAATGCTATTTTGGGCTGCATTAATAGAAGTATAGCTTCCAAGTCACGTGAGGTACTGATTCCTCTCTATTCGGCCCTGGTTAGGCCTCATCTAGAGTATTGCGTCCAGTTCTGGGCTCCACAATTCAAGAAGGACGCAGACAAGCTGGAGCATGTTCAGAGGAGGGCAACCAGGATGATCAGAGGTCTGGATACAAAGGCCTATGAAGAGAAACTGAAAGAACTGGGCATGTTTAGCCTGGAGAAGAGAAGATGGAGGGGAGACATGATAGCACTCTTCAAATACTTAAAAGGTTGTCACACAGAGGAGGGCCAGGATCTCTTCTCGATCCTTCCAGAGTGCAGGACACAGAATAACGGGCTCAAGTTAAAGGAAGCCAGATTCCAGCTGGACACCAGGAAAAACTTCCTTACTGTTAGAGCAGTGCGACAATGGAATCAGTTACCTAGGGAAGTTGTGGGCTCTCCCACACTAGAGGCCTTCAAGAGGCAGCTGAACAAGCATCTGTCGGGGATGCTTTAGGGTGGATTCCTGCATTGAGCAGGGGGTTGGACTCGATGGCCTTGTAGGCCCCTTCCAACTCTGCTATTCTATGATTCTATGATTCTATGATTCATCGCCCATGATATGGAACTCTGAGAAAAAGGCCTCTGGCCCATTCTGTTTTGCCCTCTGGGCTGCTTTGACTGACCTCTCCTTTCCTCCATTTTGATCTGTGGTTGCCTCACCTCTGCTGAGCTCCAGGTGCCCGACTGCCCACCAAACCTGCAACAGGAAAGGTGCCCTCCTAACCCAGCACTTCTTAGCTAAAAACTGGAGATCCCTTTGATGCCAAGGGCTGAACATGCTCAAGGTGAAAGACCCCAAAGAGGAGGCTTGATAACCTGAGTTTGAAGGGTATGGCTCTAGTGCTTTTGGGAAATAATAATTTTAAAACCTCAATATTAAAAAAAATCCTAAAAATCAACAGATGCTTTGAACTTGGCATGGCTAAAGCCCTACTTAAGAGCTATTGTGGTACAAAGTTAATGTCCAGCCATGACACACTGTGTTTGCTTCTTTTAAAATCTGTTTTAAGTGTTTTATTCTGTTTTTATTTTCATTTTATCTTGTACACCGCTCCAAAATTTTCAATAGGGAGCGGTAAATAAATATTGTAAATAAATAATAATAAATAGATAATGGTGATAGCTCTTAAGTGGGGATTTAGACATGTCAAGTTTGCAGTAGATCCATTCATGTCTTGATTTTTTAGGATTTTTTGTTTCCCCCCCCCAACAAAACATTATTCCCCTTACACACAAATACACACACACATTAATCCAGCCTTGCAAATTATGGAGGGAACTTCTATCCTTTACTTTGCTGACTCAGAGTTCCACTGCTGGTGGTGCAAGTTTCTACTCCAGCCTTCTCCAACTTGGTGCCCTCCAGATCTATTGGACGGAGGCCCCCTCCTCTGCATTGGAAGCCCATCCAGGCAACAGGAATAATAGTTTAATTGAAACAGAGAGCCAGCCTGTGCCTGACTCAGGTGTAGGAGCATTCTAACTCTCGATGCCAGCCAGCCCAACAGCACTTTTACACTGTGGAATGTGGATGATTGACTTCTATTAGCCTGAGCAGAAGCGCCCTCCCTCTCCCTCACCCCATTGGTAGAATCAGCAGCCAGTTAGTGTTTCCCACTCCCAAAAACACTGCAATTGGAGGAGGAGACGGTCACAGACAGCGCTGTGGCAATTCCTAATTGGTTAGCTGCAGATGTCAATATCAAAGCTAGCCCTCACCCCACACATCACCTTCCAAATATGGAGTTATTCAATTCACACACACACACACACACACACACACACACACACACACAGAGAGAGCATTGACACCTGAAAAACAGTCGGAGAATTTCAGAGACATTAAAAAAGTGTGCCAGAATCCACACTCCCATGCAACCTATGACCTTTGCCTCCTGTTTTCGCAACAAGCTTGTCCCCGACAGGTTTTAATGATCCTTCTGCAGGCAAAGGTTCTTTTTTGTGGGTCACTGTTGGTCATGAGTGTTTTCATCTAAGGATGACCCTTCATCGCCCATGATGTGGAACTCTGAGAAAAAGGCCTCTGGCCCATTCTGTTTTGCCTGACCTCTGGGCTGCTTTGACTGACCTCTCCTTTCCTACATTTTGATCTGTGGTTGCCTCACCTCTGCTGAGCTCCAGGTGCCCGACTGCCCACCAAACCTGCAACAGGAAAGCTGCCCTCCTAACCCAGCACTTCTTAGCTAAAAACTGGAGATCCCCTTGATGCCAAGGGCTGAACATGCTCAAGGTGAAAGACCCCAAAGAGGAGGCTTGATAACCTGAGTTTGAAGGGTATAGCTCCCGTGGCTTTTAGAAATAATAATTTTAAAACCTCAATATTTAAAAAAATTCCTAAGAATCAACAGATGTACAGATCTGTTTTGAACTTGGCATGGCTAAAGCCCTACTTAAGAGCTATTGTGGTACAAAGTTTCATTTCTTTACCTTTAAAAATGATGGTGTGTTGTTGTTTTTTAAAAATTAAAGCCTCAAAATTTGAAAATTCCTAAAAATCAACAAATGAATGGATATGCTTCAAATTTGGCATGGATAAAGCTCTACCTAGGAGCTACCACTGTGCCAAGTTTCAACTCTTTATCCTTAAAAATGGCAGTGCTGTAAGCATTTCTGTTAATTCTAATTAAAGTAGAGCGACCCTTGGGGTGGGGAGGATGGGGAAAAATGGATTTTTCTTCAAATTTCATAATCCCCCTTTCCAGATTTGTTCCTAAAATCCTAACAAACCCCAACACCTGGAAGAAGTCCAGGATAATAGTAATACCAAAACCTGGGAAAGACAACGCAAAGGTGGGATCCTATCACCCAATCACATTACTCAATCAGGATCAAAAAATTTTTTCATAACTTTTAGTTCAACGATTAAATAGGTGGTAGGTCTTCAGGTAGACCAGACTGGACTTATTCCCCAAAGACATATATCTGGACCGATACAACCGGTCTTAAATATTATCTATGATGCAAGCAGAACAGGTCACTCATTGTCACTAATTTCACTCGACATAGTCAAGGCCTTTGACTGTCTTGAATGGCAATACTTGTGAAGAGTCCTAAACTATTATCAGCCAGGAACCTCATTTGTGACCGCAATTTCCAAATTATACGCTGCTAGTACTGCAACGGTGCGTACTAACAATATAGATTCTCCGCCTATCAGCTTGGCACGGGGAATGAAACAAGGCCTCTGCTCTTCACCCTCTCCCTGGAACCATTGGCTAACATTATACACCAACCCCCAGGTATTCTCGGACACAGAGGAGGGTGTGAAGAACATGTGATGAACCTGTATGCGGATGACATGATAATTCTGCTGGGGGACCCACATCAATCAGTTTCTAACCTAAAGGAAGAACTTGAAAATTTCAGACAAGTGGCAGGTTGAGAAGTTAATTATGAAAAATCTACTATCATGTCATACAACATTCACCCCAACCATCAATACCTTATTAGCCATACCATGGGAACACTAATTTGTAGAACTTCCTTTAGATAAATTAACAAATTGTTTAAAATAAATGAAATTATTAAAACTGTGATTACAGACTTGAAGAAATGGAATAAATGGAACCTTGGCAAATTGCTACAATACAAATGATTCCCCTAACCCTAACCCTAACCCTAAAATTGTATTAACCAAGTTTTCTGTAACAGCTGATTAAACCCCAATTCTTAGGGGACTGTTTTATTCTCTGTTATATAAAGAAAGAAAAGAGAAAAACAACAATAACAATGCAGGAAGTGCATAGACGTCTCTCAACGGGAATGCTCAAGAGGGGATGGCCAAGGGCCAGCCCACATCACAGGCAGGCCCAGCGTTGAATGAGGCGGCCTGGGGCACATTGCAGATCGAGCACCTGAAACCTCCTCAGCTGGCCGAAAGGACTGTTTTTGAGCATCCTGGCCACGACGTCATGTGCCGCAAAGGATCTCATAACACCTCCAGCCAGCAGGAACTCCCCTGTGAAGTCAGCCCACTGGATGTCTGTGTATACATTGTAACGGATGTCAGGGTCTACCTGACGTCCCTGCCAGGTAGGCTCCTGGACCAAACGTCCCAAGCTCCCAGGCAACCCATCTCCCTAGCCCTGTCCACAACCGGGAAGAGCCAGATGTTCCAAGAAGAAAGCACAAGCACACATTAGGGACCAAAGGAGGTTTATTAACACCACTAAGACTAACATGTAAGGCCTTGGTCGGTAAAAGCTAAGCGGAGGGGACAAGGGAAGGTTGGGAGAAGGGGGTGAGGGAGAAAGGAGTGAGAAAGGAAATTGAGGGAGAAAAGGCTAGCCATTACCCCAATAAAACCATCAGTCATTCCACCACCCAGCCGCAGCGGCAGCGGCTGACCTTGTCCACAATACCCCAACACATTAAAACCTAAGAAAAGCCTAACTAACTCCGAGCAGCCCCCTTTGACTGCCCGGACCTGATCTTCTGTTCGACACACGTGTCGTCCAGTCAGGAAGATGACGACTCCTTGACACTGGACTTTTTAGCCCTTCTTCGACCACCTGGCCCCATGACCGACGCCAACCAACCGATGCCCTTCCCGGGCTTCTGGCGACCCCTCCCAACAGGAGCGAGACCCACATCTTAGCAACATTCTTTCCCACAGCTGAAATGGGTTAACATCTAGGCAGCCCCTGAGAACTCCCAGGTGCTAGAGCGGGAGTCGGAAGCGCCAGGCCAAGACGACCTTGGCAGGCGCTCCCAGCTCTCTCCCTCCCACCCGAGCCTGGGACAGCGAAACTTGAAACACCACGAAATGCACTTTGCTCGTTCTTGGTAGACACAAAAAGCAACATTAGATCAAAGCAGAACCATTTCAGACCCATTGTCCTTCACATATGCATTATGCAAACCATGTGGGGCACGGAAGATTCGGCTGTGAATAGCATGACAATAACCAGCCAACGGTGGTTGAACTTTGGTGTGAAAGTTTTGCGGAAAGGCTCAGTGGTGGAACACATGCTTTGCATGCAGAAGACCCCACACTCGATGGGTGGCCTCTCCAGGTCGAAGGGAAAGGCTCCTGCCTGAAGCCCCAGCGAGTGGCTGCCAGTCAACGCCAACTAGACTAAGGAGCATGGACTGACTCGGTACGAAGCCGCATCCATGTTCTCAGGGTGAAACACCAGGGGTGCTGCTTCAGCGGAATCCTTGTAGCACAGAGGCCCCTTTAAAGGGAGGGTGGAATTCAGCTGCTCTTGGGAGTTCTGTGGCAGTTGGTGGTGGACTAGGGATTGTTGAGATTTGAAGAAAGAGAGAGTTGCCTTGCGCCTTTCTTCTGCCACGAGCAGCAGAGAGGTTGGGGAACTTTCCTGCGCCTGGACTAGGAGAAGGAGCAGTGGGAGGCACTGTCCAAGGCTGGGACCAGGGCTTCCTTCCAGGGCATTCACAGGAGCAGACAGAGGGAGCCAAGCGCCAGGATGCCGTATACTGGCAGGGAGTGGATACGTTCACATGCCCCGTATGCCATGGTAAGCAAAGCCTGGCTCTTTGTTTCTCTCGGTACCCGATCGTTCTCCCAAAAGGCAAGTAGCCGTGCTTCATGGAGTCTTGAGCAAGGTGCTCCCAGGAGTCTTGCTGCTCCACCCATACGATGACTGACTGCTGATGGGATGTCTGGCACCAGGGAAACGGAAATCAAGCCTACGGGAGCCGAGATGGCCGAGAACATTTCTCCTGCAGGCACCGACACAATGGCCAAGTCTGCAGTCTGCACCAACCCCAACAAAGTGCGCCATGCAGCATGTTAAGTGATCCCGGCTGTGTTCTTCCGTAGTGCATGAATGAGCCCAAACTGCACAGTTCCCACCCTAAGCCCTGTGGGTAGACGTCACACTGAGTGAGGCCCCCTGGCCACCGGTACTTTGGGCTCCAGGGAGAAAGTCCCTTGGTGACCTTTGCATTGGGCAAAGACTAACCCAGGAGTGTTTCTGGCTGCCTTCTCCCATTGGTGGGGTTTGTGGCTGGCAGTTGGCAGCTGTTCCTTCTCCCGGCAGGGGCCTTAATCTCCAAGAAGGTCTGTTCCTCCCTGTGACCCTAGATGGTGAAGAAGACCGTCTGTCGCAGCAGTTCTCTCCCTCAACAAGGGAAGACACCTGGCTAGGACAAGACCATCGTAACCCCCCACCATGGTCTGTCCTGTCCTGGCACTCGTGTATCCGGGAGATGCTGGGGGGTGAGTGGGAAGCACAAGACTCTTCTCTCCCCACGCCCATAGCTCAGTATTATGCCCGACACGGCCAGGGATCAGGAAGCCATCATTTGGAAAGCAGGTGGAGGGCTAACGTGCTTTATACGGGTGGCAGCAAGGCATCCGTCTCCCCAGACCTTTGTTGGCAGCTGACTGAAAATATGCACCAATGGTTGGTTGTGACGTGTGGATGTGCGCGTGCGGGTATTTAAGTGTGTGATTCTGTGGATTTTAAGGGTTTTCTTTTTAGCCCCGATTTAGGAAGAGACCTGCGGCCACCAGCACATCCTCATCTGGCACAACTACAAGGGGACTTTCGGGTAATGATTTAGGCAAATCTTTTTTTCCTTTCTTTTCAAATTTTCAAATTTATTTTAATGTAACCAACAAATGATCAGTCCCCTAACAACTGATGCGTAAACAGCTGTTATATAGAATTAATTACGTAATACAATTTTTTTTGGGGGGGGGGAGAATAATACAAAGAAGGAAAGAAAAGCAAAAAAATGGAAGGGAAAAGGAATAACAAAATAAACAAATAAATGAATTAATAAGTGTGCTGTATGGTCTTCATTTGTTGTTATAATGTCCAAAACATGAAGACCACACTAACCATTTAGTCAAATGCTTCCCTTTGGCTTATTTATTAGTTTAAAGATATTTAAATCTGTAGGCTGTTGTATTCAATAGGGATGGGTGACTCTGTCATGCTCAATTTCACTCTGGTTCCCATTTTTCACTCAGGTTTCCTCAATATATATATATATATATATATATATATATATATATGCTTTTTTCTCCTAATTCCGCATTGGATTGCAATATGTTTTTGAGTCTGCATATGCACGCTTTCAATTTTTTTAAGCATTCCCCCAAATGAACACAATTTATTTATTTATTTATTTATTTATTTATTTATTACATTTTTATACCGCCCAATAGCCGAAGCTCTCTGGGCGGTTCACAAAAATTAAAACCACAGTAAAACACCCAACAGTTTAAAACACAATTACGAAATACAGTATAAAAAGCGCAACCAGGATAAAACCACACAGCAAAGTTGATATAGAATTAAAATACAGAGTTAAAACAGTAAAATTTAAATTTAAGTTAAAATTAAGTGTTAAAATACTGAGTGAATAAAAAGGTCTTCAGCTGGCGACGAAAGCAGTACAGTGTAGGCGCCAAGCGGACCTCTCTGGGGAGCTCGTTCCACAACCGGGGTGCCACAGCGGAGAAAGCCCTCCTCCTAGTAGCCATTTTTGTGCACAATTTTGCTAATGTACACATTCCCCCACCCACATTGAATAAAGTCTTTTTTGTGCATTTTTGCAAATATGTTAATGTTTGTCTGCAGTTTTGAAAGGTGTACATTTTTGTATACCATCATTTTCATTTTGGTGGCTGAGATGGCCTGGACAGAATCAGATGTTTTCTTAATGCAGGATTTTAAAGCATAGATTACTAACTGCACTATCGCATACAATCACATGAGAAGAAATAATCCCATAAGTACATATTTCAGCACGGCCCTCACCCATCCTGTGAGACTGGGCAAGCATCCACTCAGCCAGTCCATAGAGCTGCCTCTGGGAACATATGCTATTTGGCTAGCTTTATTAGCACGGACAATAGCATCATTCATATGGGCTTCAACCCCTTGAAAAGGGCTATTTACATACACGCAGCCTTCCCATGAAAGAACTGCACAGGCTCTGCCTTCCTCTTTGAGTCTGAAATCTATGGCCATCCGATTCGGTATTCCCATTTGTCTGATCTGTTCTGCCTTGCCCAACTCTCCAACAGACTGCTTGAATTCATCTGCCATGATTTAGAACAACCGCTTGAGGTCTTATGACATCTTGTCTCAGGCAGGCTGTTCCCACCACTGGGAGAATCCCTACTGTGGAGCACCCAACCAACTTCCCTTGAGTGAGGGGATTCTTATAACCGTTCTCTAACATTGCCTTGGAATCCTCAACGGTGCATCTATTGCAATGTCTCCCATATGCCGTACCAATTGCCACGCAAGATCTTGTAAGCCTTAATACCACGTACAAAATAATGACCTTCGAGTGCAATGGCGTTTCTATCAGAGCCAATGGGTGTGAAGTATGCATAGTGGCCTCCAAATGGTATAACACTGCCTCTATCTTTGGCGGTGGGGGCACTTACTTTGGTACCATTTAGGTAGCATTCTCCCTTTGAGGCCCAGACACATTCCCAGACAGTAGCATTAGAGAACTCTGTACACCACACACCCTCTGCCACATTCGTTAGATCACGTACTGTGTAGAATGTTTTAAAAGTTTGGCAAGTTTGGCCTATTTTAACCCGCAGACTTCCTTGGCTTGTTTCACTGGAATGACTTCATGCACACCCAATCTCCTGCTTTCAACTTATGGCCCCTTTTGTGCTGGTTGGGAGCAGGTAAAGCAACTTTGACCTGTGGAAAGCGTCCTTGCATAGAGTTGGTTAGCTGGACCAATGGTCTCTAATCCGCTCATTGACCCGCTGCAGTTCACTGCATGGTGGTGGTGAAGCTGGTACACGCATTGGCCTGCCCATCACAATCTCATGTGGTGACCGACCAAGGGGACCTGGAGTGACCCTCATTGCATACAAGGCTAGAGGCAACGCCTCTGGCCATTTGAGTCCCATCCCTTCACAGATTTTGGCAATTTTGTTCTTTGGAATCCCATTATGCCTCTCCACGAGCCCTGTGGCGTGCGGGTGAGAAGGACCGCGACGGTGTTGGTCTACGCCCAAAGCCTTTTCTAGGACTGAGATCACCTTGCTGGTAAAACGAGTCCCCCAGTCACTCTGTAAAGTAGCTGGCAATCCAACTCTCCGGATGAGTTCCCAGAGCAGTTTCTTGGCATGGCATCCGCCCTCAAGGTCAGATAGGCCTCAATCCGTTTGGAGAACATGTCGATTATAACTAACTCATATTGAAATCTTTGACATTTGGCCATTTGGATGAAATCAATCTGCAATTTCACCTGCGGGACCTTGACTGCGTTCCCCACATTATGCTTTTGACATGACATACGTTGTTTGGTTTGGTTTGTTACCATGGTTTGGTTTGTTATTGGCTTGTGGGTGGGGGGTTCACGTACGATCCCATCAGGATCCGGCTTGCAGCCCCATTTGAGCCATTCTTGTTGCTCACCAAGGCCGGCTGCACGTTGTGTTGCTGCCAAATGTCCAAGGGCACTGGGCAAAGTGTGGGTGGCATCCTGGACTATCCCTACGAAGGCTCTTGTGGCCTTTTCTGCGGCCTGATCTGCCCAGTCGTTTCCCCATTTTATTGGATCTTCTCCTGTCTGGTGTCCTGCCCGTTTAACCACTGCACCTGCAAGGGGTTTCTGCAAGGCATTCAATTGTCCCTCTACACTCTTTGCGTTCTTTATCGGTGTCCCTGTTGCTGTTGGGAACCCTCTATTTCCCCACAGAATTCTGAACTTGTGGACTGTCCCAAATGCATATCTAGCATCTGTATGTACTGTGACCTTCCGGCCTTCATGCATCAAACAAGTTCGAGGGAGCGCAAACCATTCCGCTCCCTGAGCTGACAAACTCCCTGGCAGGGCTGCAGCTTCTAATTCCACTCCTGCGCTTCCTGCCACAGCATATCCTGCCAATGGCCATCCTTCTGCCCCCCTTTTGGCAGAGACACCCACAAAAACAACTTTGTCCCAAGTACACTACTTTCCGCTGCACCCACTGCACAGTCAATCTTACACAACAAGTCTATACCTAGTACATTGACTGGAGTGCTCCAAAATCTCATGTTCCAAAATCTCTTGCCTCCCTTGCACTTCCACTGACACGTCCTCTGACATTGGCCGGGTTTCAGACACCCACTGAATCCAATCGCGTTCACATTCTTTTGCCCTAGAGGCAAGGCACACTTTTGTGGGTTAAGAGTGGAATCTGTAGCCCCTGTATCCACCAAAAGTTCTACTTCGCACCCAGGTACTTTCAAAGAGACTTGAGTACCCACTCCCGGGTGGGGAGTGACTTGAACACAGGCAAAATGCATAGCATCTTCCAAATCCCAATCATAGTCTGCTCCAATCCAGACCCAATTTCTATCACTTCCAGACCGCAACCTTTCTCTACACATTTGTGTAAGCCCATCATTTTCTGAGTCTGAGTCACTTCCCCCCTTCTTCCGCATGCCTCTGTAGCTGCGCTTTCCTATGGCACTTTCTTTTCAACGTAAGGACATTCTCTTTTCCAGTGCCCTGTCTGACCACAATGAAAACACTCTCCTGAGCCTGGGCTGAAAGGCAGCACCTCAGCTCTCAGTCCTCCAACTGGGGTTCCCTGCAGCTGCCCCCCTTGCCGTCCTTGACCTCTTCCTCGCCTTCCTCTGCCACTAAAACCTCCCCAACCCCCTCTTCCGCTATTCCCTCCACCCCTGCCTGCCTGTGTTTTCAAGGGAGTCGCCTGCATAACCATGATGGAACCATTTAGGTCTTCTCTCTTCCTTTCTTGAGCACCCAGACATTGTTATACTGCATTCACTGGCTCCTTCACAGTCTTCTCCCCCACCCTAAAATTACATGTGTATATTTCTGCTGCACAGGTCCTGGCAGCCCCTTTACAGAGAGATCCACCATTGCAGAAGTTGCAGTCTCTTTGGCATTTGCAATTTCCACTTAACCAAATAAATCTTTGACCAGTGTGCCTTAGCCGGAAAATCCTTGTCCAAACCTTCCATCAATTTGTCTCTTTTGTCCACCAAGTCATCATATTCAGGTGCATTCATTGGCCATTGTGAGCTTTCTTTGAGAGCCTGTACAGCTAACTTTCAGCTAACGGGGAAGGGGCCCAGCGCTTGGGCAAGGGAAGCTGTTGCCCCCTGGGCTTACCTGCAGGACAACAGACCCCAGTTCTTCTGTAGGGCCCCACGGAAGCAGCTGAGGTGCACCTTCCAGCTCCTGCACAGCTAACAGGGAAGGGGCACAGCGCTTGGGCAAGGGAAGCTGTTGCCCTCTGGGCTTACCTGCAGGACAACAGACCCCAGTTCTTCTTTCAGCAGCTTCTTGAATCGTTCTGTGCAGGGGTGGACACCGTGTAGACCTCCAGAAACTTGGGCCAACAACTCCCATCAGCCCAAGCCAACATAGCCGATGGTGAGGATCATGGGAGTTGGAGGCCAAAATATCTGGAGGGCCACAAGTTGGCCTCCTCTGGATTTTCTTGTGGGATATCGGACTGACTTTTGTCCTTCATTTCCATCCAGATGCTTCAGGATACCAGCAAGTAGTTCATCAGCTGCTCCACGACTCGCCGCTTGGGGATCATCCGCTCTTCAGAAACCCATTGCCTGACCAAAAGAAGCGTGAGGTAGGTGGGGTCACCCAATGAAGTGGATTGCCAAGAGGTCCGGAACAGAGGCGGGGAAGTGTTTCTTCACACAAGGCATAACTCACGGATGGAGTTGGGTGCCAAAGAATGGGGTGAGAAGCACAAGCCTAGATGGCTTCAACAGGAGATTAGACCCATGATAGGATGGAGGGGGTCTATCAGTGGTTCTTAATCCTGGAAGCTGAATATGGAACCTCCACATTCAGAGGCAGTATACTGCTAAATTCCAGCTGCTGGGTAGCAAGACTAGGGGGAGGGTATTGCTCTTGCCACCAGGCCCTGCTTGTAGGCATCATTGAAGCATCTGGTGCGATCATAGCAGAAGGTAGGATGCTGGGTGGATGGACCGTTGCTCTGATCCAGCGGAGCTGCTCTTAAGCTCTTATCACAAAACACGGTAACGTAAAACAGTGCAAAATGATTGCTTGTCACAAGCAAAATATATTTTAGGGCCCCACCCACACGACTGATTTAGTGCAGAGGGGCAGCACACCAGGTTTGTTTGTGACTGATGACACTGTCGCCAATCCACAGTGACCCCGCAGTTTTGGAAAGTCCTTTTAGTGCATCTTTTTCCCCTTAAAGGCTGCTACCCTGCAGTTCCACTACAGTGTGCCCCAGCCCCCGGCATTAAATCCTGGGCATGCTTATTTCTCTGACCTGGCTGTGAACTGGTCAAGCGGTGGGGCCACCCCTTCCTCCCCCATTTCCCTCTTTATCCCCAATTGAAATAGGACTGCTTTTCCATTCACAATACCTAGCCTCATTTTTCCATTCACAGTATCACAGTGGTGCCATTTCAAGCATTCACAGTAGTGCAGTAGTGCTGTTTCAGGCATTCACAATAGCCTTGTACCTCTTTTCCTGTATTTCAGGCATTCACAATAGTGTAATAGCTCCTTTCCCCATTTACTAGCATTTACTGTTTCAAGCATTCACAATAGCGCAGTAGCTCCTTTCCCCTTTCACAGGCTGTAGCCTGTTTTTTCCATTCATGAAGTAAAGATGACATGGCAGCCCTGCATGTCTGTCATTTAGAAAGACAAACCTATTCGCCATGGAGCAGCGCGAAGGCTGGGGTGAGAATAATCCATGAGAACTGGATAGTAGCCTCGTCTCTTCCCGGACAGCAACCAGTTAGCACACTTTGTTCGCTCACATGGCGCAGATGGCTTCCTGCGCTATAAGATTACCAGCTAAAAGGGATCACCTTGAAAGCGCTCAGCCGGCACTGAACATGCTTATCTCGAACATGGGGCGAGAATTAATGGCTAGTCCTGAATCTGCCAGGGCAGTCGCCTCAAGTTTGCATCGCATGTGTCTTTTTTCAGAGAGGGAATTTATTGCACCTGCTGGTATTGTTGCCGCCCACTCCCCACAAGCTTACTCTTCGCCGTGCAAGCAGGCTTCGTCCGACAGCTTTGCAGAGAATGCGCCCTTCTAAATCCCACGTCAAAGACGACCCAGAGGACGAAGAGCTGCGCCAGCCGAAATATGATTTTGTGCTCAAGTTAGTGCTTTATCTCTTTCTTGTGTGTGTGATGAGTATTGGGAGAATATGCAAACCTAGTGAGAGTCCTGGTGGTCTCAAACTGTGTCCCGTTCTGGTTTTAATCTAGAGCATTAGCTTAAAACCAGATGAAAACTCTTGTTGGATGTGATTAGTGCTCACTACTCCGTTCAAGATCATGTTTGGTGCCCGCATACTTGAGTCAGCTTTGTGACTCCTTGTTCTAAAGGGTTCCCTCAAACTTCGTAAAGACTGTTTCCTTCTTCATGTATCTAACCAAAGATAATGATGTAGTGTACGGATGTTGAACAGTACCATAGACTGGAGCTCCAGTTCTCCAGCGCATCATACCTGAGACATGCCTTTGAACTCCCTCTTCTCACAGAACTACAATTCCTGGGGTTCCTTGCGGAGAATCAGTTCAAACCTGTGTTCTAGAAAAAGCCCTTTCACAATCTTTCTTCTTTTATCCTTCTCTCGAAATGCTTAAATAAAGAGGGGGAGAAACATTTTCTTAGATGTTTTCATTTCCTGCCAAGCAAGGCTCCCTTCGATAGGAAAGCAGCTTTAAAATACGAATGAATGAATTAACGAATAAATAAATAAATTTATTATTTATTCGTTAATTCATTCCTTCATATTTCAACTCTGCTTTTCTGCCAAAGAGGGCCTTTTTGGCAGAAAATGAAAACCTCAAAGTAAATGTTCTCTTTTTTATGTTTTCATTTCGGCAGCAAAGTCGATACTACCCCAAAAAATCACCCCACTTTTCTAAATTTAGAAATTCAAGCGCAGAAAGAGACAGAACCTGCCAGAATGCAAGAACATTGGAAAATATCTCCTAAGAGAAAAGTGGTTTTTTTTCAACACCGAGGAGAAAGCCTTGTTACGTTCTTTTTGTGCTTTGCCAGTAGAGGCACAGAATGCAATTGCAATGAGATTTGAGTGCCTGAAAGAAAAGATGAGAAATCTCTAGGCAGGAAATGGGAGATGCACAGACTCTGAAGAAGGGGCATACTGGCTAATGGAGGGCTATTGTTCAGCCCAGCCAGACCATAGTCATAAAGGAAGGGATGGAGATGAACAGGAACCTCTTAGGCCTGGGAAGGGCGCATCACCTTGCCTCAAGGCAGTAGAGATTAACCCACTAAGTAAGATAGAACAGAGATGCCATACGAGGGAAGTAGTATGCCCACTGTAAAATTTACGGACTTAAGAGGACCTTCTGCCTGGGCAGGTATGAGATACCTGGGAGATGAGGCATTTGGCTCCCCGCAGAGACTAGCCAAACAAAAGGCAACATCCAATATCCCTTATCCAAGAAAAGACATGTGTCCAGCACTTTCAAACGTTAGTTGATTGAGTCCCATAATGTTGCCCACTGACACATACCCTTTTCTTCTCATCCATGTGGGAACAAATGGTATTGCCAAGCGGAGCTACAAAGAAATCCCATCAGATTTTGAAGCTCTGGGAAGGAAACTCAAGCACTTTGGGGCCCAGATAGTTTTCCCATCCATCCTCCCGGTTCTTGGAAGAGGAAAAGAAAGGGAAAGAAGAATACTCTGGGTGAATGACTGGCTACGAAGGTGTGTTGTACAAGTTCTTTGCCCTTAGGGACGAGATCCAATCAGCCCCTAAGCACGACTCCACACTTCCAGCGACAGAGGGTTCAAAAGCACTTTATTGATTAGTAATCAAGGTCTGGTCTCTGAAGGCGAGCAGTCAGACAACCGAAACAGGGGATTCAGCACAGCTTTTGAAGCTTGAAAGGGGCAGTGCCCAGTAGCGGCATTAACCAATCAGAACGTAACACTGGAGCATAGCTAATCTTTGCTAAACAATCCCCTTGCTCACAGTAAGTTACAGTAAGCTAACTTTTGCCTGGAGCCGAAGCTATTGTTTTCGTTAGATAAGACAGATACAAGGAGACACCCTTGGAGATGTGGCGTTTTGCTTACTACATAATGGCTGCTTCACAGTTTCCTTAAGAAAATGGAGGCACCTATGCTAACAGGTGGTGCCGACGTGAGAGATCTGGATTCTGGGACCACGGGCTACGCTACTTGGAAGATGGACTGCTGGCAAGGGATGGGTTGCACCTCCTAAGGGCTGGGAAGAATGTGTTTGGTCACAGCATGAAGAACTTGATCAGGAGGGCTTTAAACTAAATCCTAAGGGGGCAGGAGACGTAAACTTCAAGGCAACAATGGATGAAGGCTCATGCACCATAACACAGAGAACAGCTCCAACAATGTAGGAATGAAGCCAGGCTACAAAGAACATGGTCTTCGATGTCTGTATCCCAATGCCCAGAGTATGGGAAACAAGAAGAATGAACTTGAACTCTTAATACATGAAGGCAAATACAACTTGATAGGTATAACTGAAACTCGGTGGAATGACTCCCAAGACAGGAATATAGCAACTGAAGGATATAACTTGTTCAAAGAGAACAGAAGAAATAGAAAGGAAGGCGGAGTTGCATTATACATTAAAAATACTTATCCCTGCACAGAAAATACCAACGGGTTTTTATTTATGATTTGGATGAGGAGATGCAGGGAATGCTTATCCAATTTGCATATGGCACAAAATTGGGGGAGGGGATAGCTAATACTCTGGAAGACAGACACAAACTTCAAAGTGATCATGATAGCCTGGAACACTGGGCTGAAAACAACACAATGGAATTTAATAGGGATAAATGCCAAGTTCTACATATAGGGGGGGCAACCAAATGCACAGTTACAAGATGGGGGATACTTGGCTCAGCAATACTACAAGCGAGAAGGATCTTGGAATTGTTATAGAACACAAACTGAATATGAACCAACGGTGTGATGTGGCTGTAAAAAAAGCAAGTGCTATTTTGGGCTGCATTAATAGAAGTATAACTTCCAAATCGCGTGAGGTAGTGGTTCCTGCCTATTCGGCCCTGGTTAGGCCTCATCTAGAGTATTGTGTCCAGTTCTGGGCTCTACAGTTCAAGAAGGATGTAGACAAGCTGGAGTGTGTTCAGAGGAGGGCAACCAGGATGATCAGGGGTCTGGAAACAAAGCCCTATGAAGAGAGACTGAAAGAACTGGGCATGTTTAGCCTGGAGAAGAGAAGATTGAGGGGGGACATGATAGCACTCTTCAAATACTTGAAAGGTTGTCACACAGAGGAGGGCCAGGACCTCTTCTCGATCATCCCAGTGTGCAGGACATGGAATCATGGGCTCAAGTTACAGGAAGCCAGATTCCAGCTGGACATCAGGAAAAATGTCCTGACTGTTAGAGCAGTAGGACAATGGAACCAATGACCTAGGGAGGTCGTGGGCTCTCCCACACTAGGCATTCAAGCAGCAGCTGGACAACCGTCTGCTAGGGATGCTTTAAGGTGGATTCCTGCATTGAGCAGGGGGTTGGACTTGATGGCCTTATAGGCCCCATCCAACTCTACTATTCTATGTTTCTATGGAATCAAGGAGGAGGAAGAGCTATCTGAGGTGCAGATGACAAACCTGGGCTATATAAATCGACAACGCAAACAGCAGGATCATAATCTGAAAGACCCCCAGCCCAGAAACATCAGCAGGAGGAAATCAAAGGAGGGTTTGCTTGAGGCCAAAAAAGGATGTCTTCTGCTCTTATGTCATGGAATACAGCTGGGGGGGGGGGGGGAGAGAGGAAGGCCAGAGCTCAGGATTGTGAGTTGATGACATATTTATCTATAGACGCACTGATATCACTGCAAGAAACATGGCTCACTGCAACAGATGAGTTACTGATTCCACATTTTACAGTGTAGTTAAACCGACAAAAGAAATCACAGGGCCAGACCTGTAAGGGGTTTAGCCATCCTGGTTAAAGAAGAGCACTTGGAGCGAGTACTGACGGAGCTGAATATGGAGTTCCCAAAGGCTTTGCTTATCCTATGAGATGATGTTAATGACAGACTGGACTCATCACTACCATTAGTTGCAGAACACGGTGGTATATCGCAAGATGTCCCTGTAGAACTAAATTACTGGAAATTCAGAGTTGTGAAGATAAATTGTGCTGCTTTAAATTTATTTAGGCTAACATAGATGTTTGGATTGCATGTTGTAGGCGGCAATGGTCCCAGCACTACATATCCTTTTACTCATTTCTTGGCTTATTCCAGCACTGTTCTTGATTACATTTGTGTTTCCAAAGAAAAAGCACATCTATTCTCCAGTGTAACGGTTCCCCCCAGGGAAGACAGGGATCCCCAACTCGTAGTGGTAATGCTGGTTGCTGAATCCGTCTTAAGACTTGAAACTTTTTCAGACCACTGGTTTTCCTAGAAGCAGGAAATTTATCAGGAAAAGAGATGAAAATAGCAAAAAAATAAATACGATCAAACTGGAAGCATTTGAGAATTTGAATATGGCTAGATCTTTGCTCAATATCACTGTGTCTTGTGATTCTGATCCTGACTGAGTTCTACATGCGCATCAGGCCGTGTGTGATACTCTGAAACCTTTCTTAACGACTGCTATACTGTCAGTTCAAATGATACAAAGCCTATGAAGACTTTATGGTTTGATAAAGAATGCAGAACACTGAGAAGGCATTTGAGAAGACACATATGACGAGCACAAGTGTCACATCACCCTGAGGATCACTGACATCAGTTGCCCATGCGCAATCCCTAATCCGTTTGCTGAGTCTCAGATACCCTGGGTCAATGCATGCGATTTTGGATATTTTTAAAGCAAAGATGATCCGAATGCTAACATTCAGTGCAGAAACGTGGGGATATGCAAATCTCACCAAGAGTGAACAAGTTCAAAATGGCCCCAGGGGTTTCAAAACTGAAATGGGGATGAGAATGATTACAGGTCTAGAGAAACAGAGAATAAGCAATCTAGGTACTTCATGGCTGCAGAAATTCTCAAATTACTAAATTTTGGTTGCTCCTTGCAGGCTTTAAACCCATGGGGAAATGTTACTAGAAATTGCTTTAAACAATAAGTCTTGGATGTTGACACCCAGTCTGATATAGCTTTCCGTACATCCTCTAGAATAGCTAGGTGGTGGCAGGTACCAGACATCAGCATCAACGCAAAGGTACCTCTTAATCTCCATGACGGTGGAATACTGAAGGGCTTTCAATGGATTGCGCTTCGAACAAATGGACTGTATGGTGAATTCCACTAGGTTTCATGGTGTATCTGTCCAAGAGAGATTGTGTGTTTGTGAGGAAGCGGCTTTGGAGGATTTGGCAGGTTATACTCTCAAATGTCAATTATACATTGACAGGAAAGCCCATTAGTTAGATTGCCCCCCCTTTTTTAATGAAATTTGGGGTGTAAAGAGGAAACTGGGATTTTTGCTACAAGGAACTAAGCAATATCTGGTTTGGAGGGTTGCACCTTTTGCAGTAAAGGCTGCTCAATACAGGGAGAAGTATGTAGTTTCCATTGCTATGAATTGCCTGGGAGATGCTGAATAATGAGAAATGCGTTCTGATGCGGGTTTATAGTGTCATGTATTGTATAAGTAAAGCTAGTTATTTTAGGAATACTTTTTAACCTTAACAATTTTACTGACAAATTTTAATTGGTCACTTGTGTAACCTTTGGACTAATGCAATAATAATAATAATAATAATAATAATAATAATAATAATAATAATATGCAAATGCCATAAAATACATATAATTAAAACATTTAAAACTAATACATTATTAAAAGCAGCACATTATTAAAAGGCATCTTAAAATTCAACTGGATAGGCCTGCCGGAAAAGATCAGTCTTTATAGCTTTTTTAAAATCTGCAGACCGAGGGAGAAAAGTGTTTTGCAGGAGGAGCCGCCGCCGGTGGGACACGGCAGAAGAGCCGCCGGGTGGGAGGGGGGATTATTCGAATGGAAGAACATGCGAGGGGGAAGCGGCCAGAGCAGCGTCTTTGAATGGGGTCGAGATTCTTCCGCAGGCGGCGCTGCCTAGCTCACAGTACACACAGGAAAGAACGAGGCGCTTCTTTTAGGCACGTCTTTAAAAAAGGCGCACGGAAGCCCCTTCGCAACGACGTGTAGATCTGGCCCTGGAAAACTGTTAAGTTGACGAGTCTCTCCTGGCAGGTCATTCCATAATCTGGGAGCGGCAGAGGAAAAAGTCCTCTGGGTAGTAGTTGTCAGCCTTGTTTTTGTTGACTGGAGTAAATTCTTCCCAGAGGACCTGAGTGTGTGGGGCAGATTGCATGGGAGAAAGAGATCCCGCAGGTCACCTGGACCCAAACCATGTAGGGCTTTGAAGGTGATAACCAACACTTTCTACTTTGCCCGGAAAATAATTGGCAGCCGGTGCAGAGATTTTAAAACTGTTTATTCACTTTTTATAAAAATAAATAAATAGCAGTGGTGTCATTGGTGTGATTCCCCCCTGCTCTGAGTTAGGCCACAACCCAGTTGTGGGTCACAGCCGCCAAGGCAAGATGACTGGTCCACCCTGGTCCACTCCACAGCCGAGGGATCGTGGTGTGACTTTTCAACTGATCTTTGTCACCTTGGTCTCTCTCTCTCTCTCTTTTAGGGAGAGCTTCAAGAAGCTGGTGTCCCTCAGAAGGAAAAGCCTATGCTCTCGTGCTACTTGTACAGTTGGGGATGTCGCCTCTACCTCTGGGGATCCAAACAATAGAAAACGACGTTTACGGAGGTATGAAAGAAGCTTGATCTCTGCTATGCTGGCTTCTGAAGTAAACAAACGACATTTAAAGATGCAGCTCCCACTGTAGTGGTTCAGCTTGAAGCATCTGCAAATCTCCTCTGTTGTAGCCATGATGCTAGCAATGCTGTGCCAAGTTCCATGTTGTGTGTGTGGAGCTTGCGCTGCAGGAAGAAATACGAGAGCCACATGTGTCGTAATGGTAACGCTTCCACTGGAAAGCCGTCTGTCTCGCCTTCATGTCACTGATACCATCCTGAGGGCTGCTGCTTGGGAGCCTCCTCAAAGCGTTGCAGAGTGAGATGTGAAGGGCAAGGCCTGTTGGGTGCCTTGGAGTGTTCCAGCTCCTTAGCAGCACGTTGATCCGAGGCTGTGCTTTCGTGGGAGTCCAGTGAATATGTACATCCATATGTACACTCATTCCCTAGAACCTCCCCGAAAATTCCCCATCGTCAGTGGGCTGAATCCTCTCAGTAAATGAAAGCTGTTACCAAGCACAATTACAGGGTTTTCCATACTTAACGGGAAAACAGTCCAAAAAACAGCTGTCGTTACCTGAGTTCTGCAACCTTTCTAGACTGGATGGGGAAAGAAGATGCTGCGCTATTTGGAATGCCTGAAACAGCAGTACTGTACTTGAATTCCGCAAGCCTTCTTGTTATGGAGAGGGGCAAAGAACCCACTATCACTGAAAATCCTGCACAGGCCCTGCTCTGGCTTCTGAGATCTTGCCAGGCACAGCCCAGAGACTTCCAAGTAGGGGTGTGCACAGACCCCCCGCTCCGCTTCACTTGCAGATCCGCCATTTTCCGGATCGGGCCGCTCCGCCCCGCCCCCGCTCCGCCCACTTCCGCTCCGCTCCGCCCGGAGCTCCGGATCCGGATCCGGAGCTCCGTTTCCCCCCCCCATAGGCTTGCATTGAAAGCTAAAAAATTATACAACTTTTTTTCTGTTCAAGTTAGAAACCTCATGTTTGGCACCATGACACCTCATGGGGATATACACACGCATGCCAAGTTTCAAAGCAATCCCATCATCCCCTGATTTTTGGCGAATTTTTGAAAATCGGGCACCCCACACACACCATCCCTGCGAGGTGGGCAGGGGAGGAGGGAGGGAAGGCAGGCAGGCATGCAGCTGGCATTTCTGGGGGCATAAGGAAGTGAGCCAAGGATAAGCCAGTAATGCATATAAAATGGAATAAATCAATCAATAAACAAAGGAGGGGTGGAATTAAAAGCAGCAGTGTTGCTCAATAAACAACAAGAAGAACTTTTTTTAAAAGGCTATATCTGTCTTTTACCAGCAATAGGGGGACGTGCCCGGGGGAGGGGGAAGTAGCTGCCAGTTCAAGAGAGAGTGGGGGCACGTCCACGATGAGATGCCCTAGGGGAGCTCATCCCCTTGCACCACATCGATTCAGTTGTTCCCCAAGGTTAGGGTGGGGAGCAGTGCTGTGTTTTTCTATCTCTTATTCTTGGCTTAGTATATGATTTCAGGTTGTGTTTGTGCATTTGGTGGGGCTACTGTGTTAAAAAACACGGGGAAAAGCCCGTTCAGATGAAGAAAGAGAAGTTTCCCAGAATCCCAAGTTACCTGTTTTGCCTATGCCCTCCTCCAACTTTGGGATCATCATGACCGGGAGCTGACTCTGCCCCTCAGCCCTTTGAAAAAGGTATTTTTCCCGCCAATTTTTTAAAAACGTCTAGCCCGCGACCCGTACGATGCAGAAAGTTGAGAGTGGTCTCAAAATGACCCCCATCCACGACTCTCTGTGCACAAGAATTTTCAGAACGATAGCTTAACCCCCCCCAGTTATCCCCGATTCTTTCCCTCAATGCAATCCTATGGGCGAAAAGCCGAAACGCAGTTTGAGCCGCGCGGTTGACCCGATTTTTAAAAAAATATTGCATGTGAACCACAGCACGCAGAAAGTTGGGAGTGGTCTCAAAATGACCCCCATCCACGACTCTCTGTGCACAAGAATTTTCAGAACGATAGCTTAAACCCCCCCCCAGTTATCCCCGATTCTTTCCCTCAATGCAATCCTATGGGCGAAAAGCCGAAACGCAGTTTGAGCCGCGCGGTTGACCCGATTTTTTAAAAAATATTGCACGTGAACCACAGCATGCAGAGAGGTGAGAGTGGTCTCAAAATGACCCCCATCCACGACTCTCTGTGCACAAGAATTTCCAGAATGATAGCTTCAAAAACAACGTAGTTATGCGCGATTATTTGCCGCAATGCAATCCTATGGCGAAATGTTTTCAAGATGGCGACCGGAGCGCTCCGCCTGAACTCGGAGCTCCGAAAAATGGTCGCTTCTCTTCGCCTTGCTTCTAGGGGGTCCGCGGTCCGCTCCTACTCCGCCTCTGGGTAAGGCGGAGCAGGCCAATCCGCTACTGCTTCTACGCTCCTAATCGGAGCGGAGCACATCCCTACTTCCAAGTCTACCCTTAGCCAGCTTAAGGACTAGAAACTTTTTCTTTTGAAAATGAGGTTCTCAGAATGCTGAGCGCTGTACTTCTGGAGTGTGTAGAGGTGGGGACAAATAGGGTTGGGTGTGCTCAAATTTCTCCCAACTCTCCGATACAAAATGAGGACGAGGAAGTAAAAACTACCTGCTTATCTTCATGGTAGAGTCAGCACTGTCCTGTTATTTAAAATGGTCTGCGAGAAACTCTCCAATTTCCCTGGTGCTCCCAGGGAAATAGACTACTTGCTAAACCATTCTAAAAGCTTTTATTTTCATGAGTTTTGTCTTAGAAGAATGGAAATGGAACATCCCCTTGGAGGACAGACGGGCCCCCACAAAATTTCATTTTTGTATTGGAGCTGTCGTGTTTTTAGGGAATGCAGTTCACCTTAGGTCCTTCAGTTGGCCTCCCCACAGTGTGCATGTTTAAATTCAGCAGTGACTTGAGGCTTCTACACATGACCTGACCCACGGGTCAGTGCTAAGAAGACAGCATTAGAATGCTGGAATGGATTTGGCCTGGATCTCTTTCCTAAACAGGTAAAGGCCAAATGTTTTCAGGCTCTGACCCTTCTGCCTACTCCAGGCTCCGATTCTGCCTCACCTTTCTAACATCTGATTTGGTTGTTTGCTTTGTTTTCCTATTCAATGTAGTTGACCAATGCCTAATCCGTACAGCAACCCATGTGTATAAATTCATTAAAGGCTCGGGTAAACAGTAGTAGAATTACCCTTGGCTCTCTTCTCTGTAGGCTCTCTGTTGTAACTGTGTTGTTCCTTGTGTTGTTTCTGAACATTTTTGACAGGGCTTCTTGCAGGCATTGCCATGCATCCCAGAAGGCTGGCTTCTTGAGTGCCTCTTCTTGGCCATGCCACTGTAAATAGCTTGTTCCAAAATTCCCCATATCGGCCTTGCCCAACTTGGTGCCCTCCAGATGTTTTGGACCACACCCTCAGCATTCCTGACCATTGGCTATGTGGGCTACAGCTGATGGCAGCTGAAGTCCAAAACATCTGGAGGGCACCAAGTTGGGCAAGGCCTTTCTGTTTCACAGAGGTACTTAGAGGTATGAGAGCCAGTGTGGTGTAGTGGCTAAGGTGGTGGACTGGGAGTCGGGAGATCCGAGTTCTAGTCCCCACTCGGCCATGGAAACCCACTGGGTGACTTTGGGCCAGTCACAGACTCTCAGCCCAATCTACCTCACAGGGTTGTTGTTGTGAGGATAGAAATGGAGAGGAGGAGGATTATGTATGCCACCTTGGGTTCCTTGGAGGAAAAAAGGTGGGAAATAAAATAAATAAATAAATAAATAATAATGATAATGATGATCCAGAAGCCACAGGCTATGGAAATCCATTGTCCTGGTTCAGGTGACTGCTCTTCCATGAATGGCACCACGCAAATTGTGTGTGTTCCTTTGTCAGCGTCAACTTGCACGCCATGGCCCTTGGCAAGCGCCCCAGGCAGGATGGAGAGAAGGAGGAGGAAGAGAGCCCCCTTTGCAAAGTGTTACAGCTCTGCGCCGACCGCATTGCCAGCCGCCCTCCCCAGACGCAATGGAACACGAACAGCAACAACCACAACATTGTGGAAAGCACCATTATGGGGGAGCGTGATGAGACGACAGAGGACAAACATCATGGACATGCAGCAGGTGGTGTTCCTATTCCCGGTGGTCCAGCTCTTTTCTCTCGGGTCCAGCCGGGAAAAGCTAGCCATGGTGGAGAGCAGGGGAGGGCTGTTTTCCATGCATGCTGCCCTTTACACTGACAGTCCTGATTCCAGTGGCCTTTCCCTAAAGAGAGCAGCCTCATGAGGGTTCCAGTGAATTTTCCAACTCGGAGATGGTCTTTTTAAGACTCAACCAGGTTGTATTGACTCATGAGCCAAGCTGCGAATGTCTCGGCACATTCACAGGTCTCTTTCAAAAGGCCAAGAGGGCTCTGCAAGAGGTCACATTGGACTGGCGGCCATCACGGAACGTGCTTTAGGCCACCTGTGACTGGCATGTGCTCCGTGGCTTGTGAACCACCTGATAATCGGGCAAACGGCCCCTCTGTCACGTTGACTCTGCAGCTACTTCAAATACTTTGGGTTGCTGACACTGTTGGTGTGCCGCTGGAGTGTGTGTGCTTCGTCTTGTGGAGCGATTCAGAGAGCTCAGTTGGAATGGCACGGGCTTGGGAAGCCTATCTGAGTGGGAGAGCCACCCACACAGATTTGCCCACCGGGCCCCACGGAAGCAGCCTGGAAGCACCTTCCAGCCCCTGCACAGCTAACGGGGAAGGGGCACAGCACTTGGGCAAGGGAAGCTGTTGCCCCCTGGGCTTACCTGCAGGACAACAGACCCCAGTTCTTCTGTTAGCAGCTTCTTGAATCATTCTGTGCAGGGCTGGATACCGCGTAGCCCTCCAGAAACTTGGGCCAACAACTCCCATCAGCCCAAGCCAGCATAGCCGATGGTGAGGGATCATGGGAGTTGTAGGCCAAAATATCTGGAGGGCCACAAGTTGGCCGCCTCTGGATTTCCCTGTGGGTTATTGGACTGACTTTTGTCCTTCATTTCCGTCCAAATGCTTCAGGAGACCCGCAAGCAGTTCTTCAGCAGCTCCACAACACCTCGATTGACTCGCCCCTTGGGGATCGTCCCCTCTTCAGAAGCCCAAAGCCTGACCCAAAGGAGCAGGAGGTAGGTGGGGATCACCCAATGAAGTGGATTGCCAAGAGATCCGGAACAGAGACGGGGAAGTGTTTCTTCACACAAGGCATAACTCACGGATGGAGTTGGGTGCCAAAGAATGGGGTGAGAAGCACAAGCCTAGATGGCTTCAACAGGAGATTAGACCCATGAATGGAGGAAGGGGTCTATCAGTGGTTCTTAATCCTGGAAGCTGAATATGGAACCTCCACATTCAGAGGCAGTATACTGCTAAATACCAGCTGCTGGGTAGCAAGACTAGGGGGAGGGTATTGCTCTTGCCACCAGATCATTGAAGCATCTGGTGTGATCACAGCGGAAGGTAGGATGCTGGGTGGGTGGACCGTTGCTCTGATCCAGCGGAGCTGCTCTTAAGCTCTTATCACAAAACACGGTAACGTAAAACAGTGCAAAATGATTGCTTGTCACAAGCAAAATATCGTTAATGACAATATTTTAGGGCCCCACCCACACAACTGATTTAGTGCAGAGGGGCAGCACACCAGGTTTGTTTGTGACTGATGACACTGTCGCCAATCCACAGTGACGCCGCAGTTTTGGAAAGTCCTTTTAGTGCATCTTTTTCCCCTTAAAGGCTGCTACCCTGCAGTTCCATTACAGTGTGCCCCAGCCCCCGGGCATTACATCTTGGGCATGCCTATTTCTCTGACCTGGCTGGGACCTGGTCAAGGGGTGGGGCTACTCCCTTCCTTCCCCCTTTTCCTTTTCCTCCCCTGTTGCGATAAGACTGCTTTTCCATTCACAATACCTAGCCTCATTTTTCCATTCACAGTATCACAGTGGTGCCGTTTCAAGCATTCACAGTAGTGCAGTAGTGCTGTTTCAGGCATTCACAATAGCATTGTACCTCTTTTCCTGTATTTCATGCATTCACAATAGTGTAATAGCTCCTTTCCCCATTTACTAGCATTTACTGTTTCAAGCATTCACAATAGCGCAGTAGCTCCTTTCCCCTTTCACAGGCTGTAGCCTGTTTTTTCCATTCGTGAAGTAAAGATGACATGGCAGACCTGCATGTCTGTCATTTAGAAAGACAAACCTATTTGCCATGGAGCAGCGCGAAGGCTGGGGTGAGAATAATCCATGAGAACTGGATAGTAGCCTCGTCTGTTTCCTGACAGCAACCAGTTAGCACACTTTGTTCACTCACATGGCCAAGATGGCTTCCTGCGCTATAAGAGTACCAGCTAAAAGGAATCCCCTTGAAAGCGCTCAGCGGGCAACGAATACACTTATCTCGGACATGGGGCAAGCATTAATGGCTAGTCCTGAATCTGCCAGGGCAGTCGCCTCAAGTTTGCACAGCATGTGTCTTTTTTCAGAGATCGAATTCAGCCGCCGTGAAGGCATTGAGTAAGGCATTGACTATGGCTAGTAACAACAAGATGACCCTTGGTACTGCAATTAAGCTTCGTCCGAAACCTTTGCAGAGAAGGCATCCTTCTAAATCCTACGGCAAAGATGACCTACAGGATGATGTGCAAGCCCGGTCAAACCAGGATTTCGTGCCCAAGTAAGTGCTATGTCTCTATTTTTTCTGTGTGATGGGTATTGGGAGAATATGCAAACCTGGTGAGATTCATGGTGGTCTTAAACCATCTCCCGTTCTGGGTTTAATCTAGAACAGCGTGGCTCTTCTTTGATTCCGTTAGTGCTCACTACTCCATTCAAGATCACGTTTGGTGCCCGCATACTTGAGTCAGCTCTGCGACTCCTTGTTCTAAAGGCTTCCCTCAAACTTTGTGAAGGCTGTTTCCATTTCCATGTTTCTAACTGAAGATAATAATGTTGTCTGTACTACTATGTTTAACACACTAAAATAAAACCACTTTCAGAGCAATTAGCTAAACCTATCCCAAATTCACAGGTAAGTTCCTTTTTCAGTGTAATCTCAAACACTTTGCTTATTTCAGGTTTATGGAGATTTGCATCACCTGGTTCTCTGCCATTAATCTAACAGGAAAGGAAAGGAACCTCTCATGCAAGCACTGAGTCATTACTGACTCTTGGAGGGACGCCCGCTTTCGCTGACGTTTTCTTGGCAGGCCTTATAGCGGGGTGGTTTGCCGTTGCCTTCCCTGGCCGTTATTACCTTTCCCCCAGCTAGCTGGGTACTCATTTTACCGACCTCGGGAGGATGGAAGGCTGATTCGACCCGAGCCGGCTGCCTGAAACCAGCTTCCGCTGGGATCGAACTCAGGCCATGGGGAGAGTTTCAGCTGCAGAAACTGCTGCTTTACCACTCTGTGCCACGCGAGGCTCTATCTAACAGAAGAACCGCTATATTGAAGAGGCTTCTGGCTCAGCTGGCATCCCAGCTCACTAACCACAAGACTGCCACAACACAGTGCAGCGTGAGGATAGGGATTGGAAGCATGTTCCCCCCCCCCCCCAGAAGCAGCTTCGATTCAACACTCGAGGGCATTTTATATGACATCTGTATCACGTGCGAGTGAGATGACCCAAAGTCATTCCCTTGCCTGAAAACCTCTGTAGGAACACTGAATAGCTGTAAAAGAGGCAGGGGCAGATGCTGTGCATCAAAACGTCCCCCGTCGCCCCACTACAACTTAGATTTACGGAGGGAATGTGTTTTGATTGGGAAATTGTTTTGGAAATAGCTCCTTGTTTTTTCAAAAAAATCCTTTGTATTAAAGTTTTACCACTTTTGAAAGATGACCACAAAGAGGGAGAGAGAGGGAGAATATATCCGTCTATGACCAAAGGTGGAGAAAGGGGTAACATTTTCTTTTGGGCGAAAGAACATCTGTGGGTGAGGCTCAAAGGAGAGCCCAGGAACTCATCAGCCCAGCCCCAGGGCTGACTCGCCACAAGGCCCCTGAGCAGGTCTGCAGCTCTATTAGAGGGGAAAGAAGGAAAGAAGGAAAGAACGCGGTGGTTTTGTGTTCCACAGGAGGTGGGATTTGGGGGTTTGCTTTTTTATGGTCGTTAAAACGAAATTCTAGTCACAAGAGGCCTGAAGCCAAGGATTTGGTGGTTCACTTATTCTGAATCAGCGTGCAGGATTCATCCCTTGAGACCGACCCCACACAGGCCAGGCCGCCTCCTCTTCCTGAGCGGGCGCTGCGTGAGGTGTCCGTTCGCTCTGTCCCTGACGTGCAGACACAAATGCCCTGCTCCCCGTGCACCTCTCCTGCCCCTGGGCTGTGTGAAGTCGCCCCTCATCTCCTTCCTGCCACCCCCTGGCCCTTTGGGTATCTGGACCTCAGCACCCTCCCAAGAATCCTGTATCCCCAAGCACACGCCTCTTCTGTTCTTCTGAGGCCCCTGTGAGGTCATTCCGTTGGATAAAGGTTCTTCACCCAGGGACGAAGATGCTTCATCTCCCCTTTGTGCAGACTCTCTATCCCCTCAGCTATTCAGCCCCCCAAGCTCCACCAGTGCACATAACTTTGGAATCCTCAACTGCTTTCCTAGCTCCCTAGAAAGAGAATTCACCACTTCCAAAGCAAACCTTTAAAAGAAAGAAAGAAAGAAAGAAAATCAGCCCAAACCCCACAGACAGAGTTCTTTTAAATGAAAAAAGAATAATAATAATAATAATAATAATAATAATAATAATAATGAGGTTTAACTAGAACTTAAAATCCCTCCCACTAGCCCGTAGAGATGCAAGAACCTCACTTCGGCTCCAACCTCCAAATGACAAAATTAAGTAGCCTACAAAACATGAAGTCAAGAGACGCCGCTCTTCTCTCCCTGCTAGTCTGCCCAAAGGTGGCAGAACCATGGCTTGCTAAAGGAGAACCACGTTACTAAACATACCGCAAGGGAGGATTTTTTCTACTAAACTGAAGAGCGCCACCCGCACTCGCTGCCAACGCCGACTTGCCTCGCTAGTCGCCAGGACCGCTGCCATCTCGCCCTGTGCTGCTGCTCCTACTGCTGCCGCCACCGCTGCAGACTCATCCGTGCTGATGCGGTTGCCGCCGCCACCTTGCCCCACGTTGCTTCTGCAGCAGCTGTGGCCACCGCCACAGCTGCGGCTGCAACTCCCACTGCCACTGCCTTAGCCCACAAGGCTGCTGCTACTGCTGCCATGGCCGCCCACCTGGCCGGCCGGCCAGTGAACCGGTGTTCTCTTGGCACGCGTACACGCGCCCCACCTCCTCCAAAAGTCTGGACTCAGCTAGCTCATCCCGGAAGTCTCCCAAGACTTGAGACTTCTGGGAGAGCGGCAGGGAAGATGACTGCTCCCCCCACCCGTGCCAATCGGGACATATGAAAGGGCCTCTTAAGAGGCCCTTTCAGAGGTCCCGATTGGCACAGGTGGGGTGGGGTGGGAGGGTCTTCTTGGCCTCCAGAAAGGGTGTCTAGTCAGACTCACCACTAGTATAGGTGGGAGGCAATCTGGGGGTGCACTGGAAATTGGCTCGCCCTGGCGATGGTTTATGAGTTAAGAGCAGATACTGACAAGGACAGGCTTTGCCACACCTTTATTGTCTTAGCTAACTATACAAAACAAATTGCTTGGACAATGCTGCTATTTCAATGGCTGACAAGGACTTGTTCTGAATTATTTTCATTTCTTTTCTTTCTACCTGTCTCTGTCTTTTAGGTCCCTGTGTAGGATTTGGCAAATTGCTCAGAATAGCAAGTATCAGCGATGGACGTGGCCGGCCTGGTTCTGGTAAGTTATGACCCCCCTCCTGTTTTTATTATTATTTATGAGAAGCCTTTAAAACCTTTTTGCTTTAAACTTATTTAGGCTTAAATAATTCCCTCCCTCTACTCCAGGGACATTTTTAGTATTACTCCATCTTTTAAGTTTCATCCAACACAAAGTGGCACAAGCAATATTCTCGGTCATTCCAATCCTGATCCCACAAAAAAGGACCTTTGCGTGCAGAAGGATCATTAAAAACTGTCAGGGACAAACTTGTTGCGAAAACAGGAGGCAAAGGACATAGGTTGCATGGGAGTGTGGATTCTGGCACATTCTGGCACACTTTTTAATGCCTCTGAAATTCTCCGACTGTTTTTCAGGTGTCAATGCTGTAAAGGATAGAAGCTCCCTCCATAATTTGCAGGGCTGGATTAATGTGTGTGTATTTGTGTGTTTAAGAGGAATAATGGTTTTTTTTGGGGGGGGGGAACAAAAATTCTTAAAAAATCAAGGCATGAATGGATCTACTGCAAACTTGACATGTCTAAATCCCCACTTAAGAGCTATCACCATTATTTAATTATTATTATTTATTTACAATATTTATATATGGCTCCCCATTGAAAATTTCAGAGCCAATGAAAATAAAAACAGAATAAGACACTTAAAACAGATTTTAAAAGAAGCAAACACAGTGTGTCATGGCTGGACATTAAGGAAAGGCTTCCTGGAAGAATGATGTTTTCAGGAAGCACCAAAAGGAGTACAAAGTTGGTGCCTGCCTGACCTCCAGAGGCAGGGAGTTCCACGGGAGGGGAGCCACCGCTCTGAAGGCTCTTCCCATGGTGGACATCCCTTTATCTTTAAAGCTGAAGGGGCTGTAAGCATTTGATTAATTTCCACTGACTAGAGCGGTTTTCTGAAAACGGGCGGTTCTCCGACGGGTAATCCCATGGGGCGGAGTAAGGGGAGTCGTTCCGAAATCGGGGCAGAGAATTGCTTCAACGGAGCTCTGGCTCAAATTTCAAGGCAGAGAAGACCCAACTTGCACACCCCTATCGACATTCTCTTCTCAGACAGGATGAGGTCTCAAGCTTGGAAGTTAGGGTTAGACTAACACTGAGTGATCAGTTCAGGCCTGGTTGGTATGGAAGGGAAAGAAGAGAGATTTTCTTTGGAGTGCTTACACTTAAGCGCCATTTTGTTGACAGCCTCCATCTTTGTCTCTGACCTACTTTGAAACTCTGGCATCGATTGGTCTATATCATTCTCCAGGTTATCTTTTCCTTGGAAAATGTCATTTCTTTCCCCTCTGGAAAGCCTCTTCTTTTTGGCCATTCTTTATTTATGACAAAAAGAGTATTGGTTCTTTATCTGTGCATCCAACAGCTCTTCTTCATCTTTCTGTTTTGTAACCGTTGGATATTTATAAAGAATAACCCTGTCTTTATTACAACGTTCTACCAGTCAGTCCATTCTTTATATGGAACAAGACAGCTGGAACAAGTTGGGGCATGTCGCAAGACAGTTAGATCTGATACAGAAACTCCTAGTAAATCTTATTTCATCAGGCCTTATTTATACTCAAAACCTTCAAGCATAGAGCCCCTGATACACTGGAGCCTTGTTTGATTTGTACCCTTAGTTACCCCGTTATTCAGCATCGCAAACAAATCAAGCCCTTTTACAGTTGCCACAGTTAGGGCATGACCCAGTTGTGGGTCACAGCCGCCAAGGCAAGATGACTGGTCCACCCTGGTCCGCTCCACAGCCGTGGGATCGTGGTGTGACTTTTCAACTGATCTTTGTCACCTTGGTCTCTCTCTCCCTCTCTCTCTTAGGGAGACATTTATAAAGCTGGTGTCAAAGAACTTGAACAGCAACAATCCGTGCTCTACTTCATGCTCTAATCCGTGCACAGTTGGTGACGTGGCCTCTACATCTGGGGATCCAAACAATGGAGAAACCCATTTACAGAGGTATGGAAGAAGCATGGTCTCTGCTCTGCTGGCTTCTGAAGTAAACAAACGACTTTTAAAGATGCAGCTCCAGCTGTAGTGGTTCAGCTTGAAGCATCTGCAAATCTCCTCTGTTGTAGCCGTGGTGCTAGCAATGCTGTGCCAAGTTCCATGTTGTGTGTGTGGAGCTTGCACAGCAGAAAGAAATACGAGAGCCACGTGTGTCGTAATGGTAACGCTTCCACTGGAAAGCCGTCTGTCTTGCCTTCTGTCACTGATACCATCCTGAGGGCTGCTGCTTGGGAGCCTCCTCAAAGCGTTGCAGAGTAAGATGTGAAGGGCAAGGCCTGTTGGGTGCCTTGGAGTGTTCCAGCTCCTTAGCAGCACATTGATCCGAGGCTGTGCTTTCGTGGGAGCCCAGTGAATATGTACAACCACAAGTACACCCATTCCCTAGAATCTCCCCCCAAATCCCCCATTGTGAGTGGGCTGAATCCTCTCAGGGAATGATAGCTGTTACCAAGCATAATTACAGGGTTTTGCATAAGTCATGGGAAAACAGTCCAAAAGTCAGCTGTGGTTACTTGAATTCTGCAACCTTTCTAGAGTGCAGATGGGGAAAGAAGATACGGCGCTATTTGGAATGCCTGAAATAGCAGTACTGTACTTGAATTCCGCAAGCCTTCTCGTTACGCAGAGGGGCAAAGAATCCACTATCACTAGAAATCCTGCACAGGCCCTGCTCTGGCTTCTGAGATCTTGCCGGGCACGGCCAAGAGACTATCAAGTCTACCCTTAGCCAGTTTTAGGACTAGAAACTTTTTCTTTTGAAAGCAGAGATTCTCCGAGTGCTGAGCGCTGTGCTTCGGAAGCTTGTAGAGTTGGGGGCAGTGAGGAGGCCTTCTGTGATGAGGAGTCCCTACAGCATGACAGTGAGGAGGATGGAGAAGATGTATATCATGTGCATCCAGCAGGTAAAGTTGCGTTCCTATTGCTGGTGATCCAGCTCTTTTCTCTCGTGTCCAGACTGGAAAACCTGGCCATGGTGGAGAGCCGGGGAGGGCTGTTTTCTCTGCCTGCTGCCTTTTACACGGAGAGTCCTGATTCAAGTGGCCTTTCCCTAAATAGATAAACCTCATGAGGGTTTCACTGAATTTTACAGCCTTGACCTGCTTTTCTTAATACTCAACCGGGTTGTGGCGACTCATGATCCAAACAGTGTAGATCTCAGCGCTTCGCAGGTCTTTTTCAAAAGGCCCAGAGGGCTCTGGAAAAGGGCCCCTTGGATTGACGGCCATCATGGAACGTGCTTGTCTGAATCATCCCATCCTGCTTGCCAGTAGAGTATAGTGGGGACCTGCTTTTTGCTGCATCAGGCTTTCTCGGTCTTTGTTGTTCTGGGCAGATTTCTTCTCTCGCAGATTAACGGGGAGAGGGGGAAGGAAGGGCAGAGGGAAATGCATGTAATGGGCCAATCAATCCAGCAAAGAATCCGGAAGCAGAAGGCCCAGTAGAAATCGCAGGATGAAAAGCCTCTGTGTGGAGAAGCCCTAAGGTGCCCCCACTTGCTTCATAAGCTCTTCCTCAAGCCATGTTCACGCTCTTTAGTGTGAAAATGTTGAAGTTCTCTGTGGTTGACTGTTTTGTTAATTTGCGCTATCACTGAATCACTGCATGTGTTTTTGAAGTTCCTGAAAAGAGTGGCCTTCAACCAGGTTTTGGGTCTTTCAGGAATCATTTTAACACGAATTGGATACTATACCATTCCATCCATGGAAGAGCTGGCCCAAATGACAAGCGACCAAGGAGAGTGCATTGTGACCAATTTCACCATTGGCCGGAAAGGTGAGGATGGACCCTGGGTCTGATCCAGCCTGGCAATTCTTATGTTCTTATGTTCTCGTGTATGCTTTAAAGTGGGCTCCTGCATTGAGTAGGGGGTTGGACTCCATGGCTTTATAGGCCCCTTCCACTCTACTATTCTATGATTCTAGTTTTGCCTAGTGGTTGCAAAAGATTTACCCCAAAGCACCTTAATTTACCTTCATCTTCATTAATTTAAAATTAATGTCTAAAATTACCTAGCTGCACCAGTGCTTATTGAGGTGTAAAAGGCCCTCTGCATGTTCTCAGAAGCACTCTCCTCTTTCATCACTTTGCTTGCTCCAAGGCTGACCTCTGGCACATGCTTACACTACATTTCTAAGACACATGTAGCTGTGTGCGCAGGATGATTTTGGTGTATCGTCGCAGCCATCCAGTTTGGGCTGACCCCGTGCTAATCATCGTCTTCTATCTAGGCTATGGCTCAATCTACTTCGAAGGCGAAGTCAACCTGACCAACTTGAACCTAGATGAGATTGTGGGCATCTGCAGGAAATACGTTGTCATCTACCCAGATGCCAGATTGGCTCCACCCTTCGGGCAAGGTTTAAATCGGTAATGCAGAGCTCCCGTTCGTGAAGTTTAATTGCAGGTGTATTTGCGTTCCAGGTCTCCAACCCTCTGTTTTTTTAACAGGCGAGCCGAAATTACGTTGGATGAATACTGGCCCACTGACAAAACCTCAGGTGGCTTGATAAAGAGCCCAAGCCAGCTTGCAAAATTGAAATATGAAAATACCTTAGAGGCCTACTGTCGGAAATGTGGTGTCCAGTTCCTGGAGTACCGGCCCGAAACTGGTTCGTTGGTATTCAAGGTAAACCCCGTTGCTTGTGAATAGATCAAAGGAGCTCCCATGCTGAAGCTCTAGCATCTACTCCTTTTCCTTATGGCCTGTAAGATTTTAAAGCAGACTCCAAAAGTGCGGAGGGAGGATCGCTTCACAGGGTTTAGAAAACATGCTCGTTTTGTTGACTACAATCTTCAGAGACTGTCTGCAAGCAACTATCGTAACTTGATAGGCTGGATTTTGTCTTCTCTTAGTCATAGCCAAAAGGTCTTTTCTGATTTGCAAAATTAGTCATAGCTTTTGTTTCTGTCCAGGTGCCTCACTTCTCAAAATACTGTCTTGTAGTTCTTGCACTTCTCTTGCACATTATCTTATATCAAGCCTATAATATTGGGGGTGGGGGGGGGTGTCGGTGTTCCTTTCCCCCTTATGGTAGAAGGTTATTTGTGGCTGGAAAAGAATGGCTTGCCTAAGGCGGCCACCAGAAGTTAACGCTGTTCAAAAACATGGGTGTTCTGTGCCTGGTTGGGCAAAGACAGCATTGGCTGGTTGCCGTTTTAGTGGATTTGGGCTGATGTCCACAGTAATTCTGGGCTTACAAGCAGTGCCCCTAGCGTCGTGACACCCCACCCCCCGGCTTTGCCTCTTTGGGTGTGCTTCAGCTGGTGAGTTCTCTGCTTCCGTATCCCCACTGTGTGAAGTGCTGGCAGACTGCAGGGCCAGTTTTGAAAACCAGGTTTGCCATTGCCCTGTAGTACCCAGACGGAAGCAGGAGAATGAACAGACGCTCCTGAATGTTTGTGAAGTAAAAATGACACGGCAGCTCTGCATGTCTGTCATTTAGAAAGACAACTGTATTGGCCATAGAGCAGCGTGAAGGCTGGGAAGAGAATAATCCCTGAGAAGTTAATAGTAGCCTCCTCTGTTCCCTGACAGCAACCAGTTAGCACACTTTGTTCACTCACATGGCCAAGATGGCTTCCTACACTATAAGATTACCAGCTAAAAGGAATCCCCTTGAAAGCGCTCAGCCGGCACCGAACACGCTTATCTCGGACATGGGGCAAGCATTAATGGCTAGTCCTGAATCTGCCAGGGCAGTCGCCTCAAGTTTGCATCGCATGTGTCTTTTTTCAGAGAACGAATTCAGCTGCCGTGAAGGCATTGACTACGGCCACTCACCACAAGATGACCCTTTGCCCTGCAGTCAGACTTCGTCCAAAACCTTTGCAAAGAATGCACCCTTCTAAATCCCGCGACAAAGATGGCCTACAGGAAGTTGTGCAAGCCCGGTCAAACCAGGATTTCGTGCCCAAGTAAGTGCTATGTCTCTATTTTTTCTGTGTGATGGATATTGGGAGAATATGCAAACCTGGTGAGATTCATGGTGGTCTTAAACCATCTCCCGTTCTGGGTTTAATCTAGAACAGCGTGGCTCTTCTTTGATTCCGTTAGTGCTCACTACTCCATTCAAGATCACGTTTGGTGCCCGCATACTTGAGTCAGCTCTGCGACTCCTTGTTCTAAAGGCTTCCCTCAAACTTTGTGAAGGCTGTTTCCATTTTCATCTTTCTAACTGGAGATAATTATGTTGTGTGCAGATGTTGAACAGTTCCATATGGAGCTCTAGTTCTCAACCTCGTACTACCTGAGGCACGCCTTTTGACACCATCTCAAAATGTAAAACACATTGTGTGTGTGTGTGTGTTTTTTTTACAGTTTTTAAAATACCGTCTCTCTCTTTCACTCCTAGAAAAGATCTGATTCCTAGTTGGCTGAACTCTAGGTCCTGCAGTATTGCATTCTGCACTTCTGGCTATTACAGAAATAGGTCAGATCACCAGTCCAGTTGCTAGTCCTCACATGAGCAGACTCAGTGAAGCAATAGAACTAAGATAAGTATGGACTTGCCAAGTTCCCATTGATTCACTGTGTCGACTCCAGTTGGGAGTAACAATTGGATTTAGGTCATTATCTCCCTTTCAAAAGAGAAACCAATAACAGAATAAGGATGTTTCTCTAATGTACCAGAGTTTGCTACATCCCATACACTAATGTACCCAGGGCCAGGGCCAATCTATTTTGCGACCTAGGCAGGCACGCTGTTCTGAAGCCGCCCCCCAACCCCAGCGTCCTGGATTCGAAGATGATGCTCCCCCCACCCGTGCCAATCGGGACATATGAAATGGCCTCTTAAGAGGCCCTTTCAGAGGTCCCGATTGGCACAGGTGGGGTGGGGTGGGAGGGTCTTCTTGGCCTCCATAAAGGGTGTCTATTCAGACTCACCACTAGTATAGGTGGGAGGCAATCTGGGGGTGCACTGGAAATTGGCTAGCCCTGGCGATGGTTTATGAGTTAAGAGCAGATACTGACAAGGACAGGCTTTGCCACACCTTTATTGTCTTAGCTAACTTGAAAAACAAACAGAACTTTTAGGGTTCACAATGGAGGATGAAGGCAACGGCTGGGGGAGGAGCCCTCCCAATCTGCTTTTAGCACAATGGACGTATTCCTTCAGTTGTCAGGATGTCTTTAGGATGTCTTTAAGCACCACTGTTCTCTCTCCTATCAATTACAGCTGGACTAGATAGGATGGAAGTGGTGAGTCTACTGCATGGGGACATCCAGAGTATTGCATAGTGATGTTGGACGCAGTGGTTTCCAATCTTAAGCCTGAGTGGTGGCACCAAACATAAAAGTTTCATTATGCGAATCATCGTATTAGGTGATTTGTGAGAGAATTTCCACCTCCCCACTAAAGGTGAAGATTCAGGAACTCCAGTAACAACTTAGTGTGGAATTCAGGGCTTCTTTAGGGCTTCTCGACATGACCATTTCTTCCCAGAACTGTTCTGTTGTTTCTGCTCCCTCTTTCAGGGAGGGGCCTCTACACTGGCTGGTTTTATCCTGGGTCTTTCCATTTCTTTTCTTTCCATGGAGAGGCAGGGCCGGTGCCAGACTATTTTGCGCCCTAGGCAAGGTGAGCTACTTTCACACACACACACACACAAAATGCCAACTTTGATTTTTAAGAATATATGTTTCCTGGAAAAAATAAGAAGCACAAAACTTGAAACTGCTACATTGATTTTAAAGTGCAAGAAATACGTCATGCCAATTATAGCAAACAAATTGCAAAGGAACGTCTATGGGTCTAAAATGCATTATTTAATAGGAATATCACCTCCAAATCATCCCCCCCAACTCACATGCACACGCACTCAGCATCACTCACTCCAAACAAACACACGCATGAACACAGGCATTCACTCAAAGACCCCATGCACCCCATTCACCCATACATTCTCTCTCTCTCTCTCTCTCTCTCTCTCTCTCTCTCTCTCTCTCTCTCTCTCTCTCTCTCTCTCTCTCTCTCTCTCTTCTGGGCGCGTCCTGGAAGTCTGAACGTGGAGCCACTCCACCTCCACCTCCACCCCAGTGTCCCTGGCTTTGCTTCAGCTGGGCGGGCGCAGGGCGCCATCTCGCCCGCCCAGGCCCAACTGAATCCTCAGGCCAGGCCGGCTCACAGCCAACACGCGTGAGTGCTGCGCTGGGCCCGGCGCCCCTCTTAGCTTGGCGCTCTAGGTGGCCACCCGAGTGGCCTCTATGGTAGCACCGGCCCTGTGGAGAGGCAGCACCTCTCCTGAGCAGAAATGGTCCTGTGGAGGAGCCAGTCAAAATCAGCCTCTATCAAGTACTGTGATGGTTTCAGGTTGTATCTAGGACTCTCTCGATGGTTGCTAGGATAAAGAAACAAATGCTTGATACACCATTTTTTAAAAAATATTAAATTCAGCTGATACTCAGAACTAAATGCAGACAGATTGCATAGCTTGAACACCAGCTGCACCCCTGCACCCCCATTTCTAAAGCAAAGTGTTCTCCCGTATGTACCTACTCAGACCCTTCAGTCCTCTTCGGAGGCATTTCTAAAAATGCCCCTGACAAAGGAGGCGGGACGGGAGGCTACAAGTGAGGCAGAGGCCTTCCGATTTGGGGAATGGGTTCGCCTGGGACCTACATTGTTATCTTTTTGGCACCAGGCAAAGACATTTCTTTTCTCACAGCCATTTTAGAGTTTAGTTTTTAGATTTTATGGCTAGATTTTAGTTTTATATTTTTTAAAAAGATTGATTCCTACACCCTTTGTTTTCTGCATTATATTTTATTCTGTTTGTAATCTGCCCAAAGAACATCTGTTATTGGTCAAATTAAAAATAGAATACATAGGGAGGGCTGGGGGGGGGGCGGTGGCTCTGGGGGCCCTCCACTGAGGCCCAACACTGCCACGCCCTAGTTCATTCCCCAGGCTGCATCATAGAACTGGAAGGGGCTTTCTAGGCCAGGGCGTTCGACCCACTCCTCAGCGCCAGTGCAGGAATCCCTCTTAGAGCATCGCTGCCAGATGGTGGTCAGTCTCTGGTTGACTACTCCAGTGATAGGGAGCCCACTGCCTCCCAAGACAGTTGGTTCCCTTCTCTGACTGCTCTAACCAGTAGAGAAATTTCCCTGTTATTCAGCCAGAATCCTTTTTATACTGTATTTCGTAATTGTGTTTTAACCTGTTGGGTGTTTTACTGTGGTTTTAATTTTTGTGAACCGCCCAGAGAGCTTCGGCTATTGGGCGGTATAAAAATGTAATAAATAATATAAATAATAAATAGAATCCGCACTTGGATGACAGAGAACATGTTTTGGCCTCCTTTGTGTGACAATGCTTTAGGTACTTGAAAAGTGCTATCTAACCCTCCTCATCTTTCTCTTCTCAAGGCCAGTTCTTTGAATATTGCCATTCCAATTATGAGCCATCTCACTGGAGGCAGCCCTCACGGGATGACACATGCACAGGTCCCAGCACCAACTGAAGAGGTGGACTCATTCCGTGGCCCACCCCACTCCACCCCCCGAAGCAAGCAGACAGCTCAGAAACGTCTCCAAAGACTTCATTCCCAGCCCTTGGCGACTCACGACATGAATGGAACTCCACCATTGTGGGCCAATCCCTGGAAGTGCCGCTCTCCACGCTCTTGCTGGTTGTGGTGCTAGTAGTGGTAGGAGGCTTCCGGCTCCCAACAGATTCTGGCTCAAACTCAGAGGACAGGATGGGGGTGGGATCATGTGCAGAGTAAATATCACATCCGCACCAGAGGCAAGCCTGCCTTGGAGAGGCATTTTTGGCAGGTCCTAGAGTGATCTGCTGTGAAAGCCTTGCATGAAACAGCTGAACTATGCAGGGGAGGAAGATGGAGCTCAGAGGCGATGTAGCGATGCCAGGGGCAGCTGGGCTCCCACTTACGCACATTTTCTGTGGATTGTAGCTGTGCTGAGATAAGCCAACCACAGATATGCAAAAGCAGAACGAGAACAGCAACAAGAAAGGCCACACCTCTGACTTTGTTATAGCAATTTAATTTAACACGCTTGAGAGCTACAGCCGTTAAATAAAACAAAATTACATGATATCTTTCTGTTGTATCTCCTTGGAAAAAGTGTTATTTCAATTCCCTTGTATCTGAGATGAATTGCTGGGGGAATTTCACGGTTGGCAAATAAGGGCTGAAGGGTGCGCATGTGTAAATGTTGCATGCGCGCTGGACTTCAATACTGCGCTGGCCAGAGACAACCTTAATCTGGCGTTGACATTTGGCCAATGTGTTACTTGCTCTTGGCTTAACAGTAGTTTTAACCACTATACAGTAAAAGGAATTTAAAATGATTTGGGAGAAATGTAACTTTGAGACAGAGGAGTCACGAAGCAATACGATCAGTAAAATTTAACTGAGTTCTACAACAGGATTGTAGCCTCTGTCTTTTAAGACTCCGCTGTTCCGTTCATAACCCGAATAATAAATTTAGTAATAAAGTTTAATGACACAAAAGTTAGACCTAAAAGCAGTGCAAAGTCCTAAGATCACCTTTGCACCTTTGAGACATTCCTCCACTATCAATGTAGGTCAGAAAGCAAAGAACCATTTTATTATTTCACGTGTGTTCTTGCCAATGTGGAAATCCTTCAGAAGCATGTTCACTACGTCGTAGAACTGGTTGTCATAAGCTAGCTTGTAATACACATCGATATCATCACAATAGGTCAACAGCTTCTTCAGGTTTTTTAGAGCCGGTTCATTGCCTGCACGCTGCTTGAACCTGAAAGAGATGGTCATACTGTTAACAGATGTCCTCACCCCCTCTGCTTCCATCCTACGGCCAGCCTCTCCATTAGTTCAACCTAGTGCCGAAAGAATGAGATCTACCCCCTTTCAGTACGTACTCTGAAGGACTTGAAGACATGAAGCCAGTATCCCAATGATACAGAAAACCTGATTTGGGAGAAGTCTCCCCACTGGAGAATTGGGCTTCAAATGGTTCACTTGGTTGCAGAGGACTTACTCCTGGGCCATTTCCTCAAAGGTGCTCGCCTTGAGCAGGCCACGCTGCTTGCACTCCTCCAGGTAGCTGAAGTCCTCCTTTACAGTCACTTGCTGATACAGGACTTCAGCCCAGTCCGGAACGAAGTCATAGGCCTCAGCCACGACTGCCGCCTAGCGAGAGATTGGGAGTGGAGAGGGAAGAGATTCCAGTTGGAGCAGGAGCAGGAGCATGCTAGGAGCTGCACGCTGCCCCCTGCCAACAAAAGGACTCTGCCCACTAAGGCTCTCTGTCCATCGTACTGAGATCCTGACTGCATGTCACATTCACAGCATGAAAAGTAGCCAGGCTCTCAGAAAGAACAAGGAAAGTGTCTGGGCCCACAACAGGACCGAGCTCCAATCAAGCTCTTGCAAGGAAAAATACTCAAGATCCAACAATAGCTGTAAGCTGTTCCCGATGGTGAAAGCTCTCCTGTCCTCTTCGTCACCGGGTAGAACCTGGGCAGGGACATGGCACATTCCAGCAGGCTCTTCTGGCTCAGGTTGATCTGCAACAGGACAGCCTTGGTTTGGGTCCAGGCTACCTGCGGGGTCACCTTCACCTGTACAATCCACCTCGCACACTCAGGTTCTCTGGGAAGAATTTCCATCAGCGAGCCAAAATTAGGCTGACATGTATTACCCAGAGGACCTCTTCTGCTTCTCCCAGACTGTGGCATGGCCTGCCGGAGGAGATTCGTCAACTTAACAGTCTTTTAGCATTTAAGAAAGCTATAAAGACGGATCTCAGGCATATCCAGTGGAGTCTTAGGATGTTTTTAGGATGTTTTAACAGTGTATACTATGTTTTTAATCAGTATTTTATACTTACTGTCGTTCCCCACCTTGATCCAAACGGAGAGGCAGGTAAGAGATAAAATTATCGTTATTCCCAACCTGCTGCACTCCAGATCTTTGGACTAACTGTCACCAGCCCCAGCCAGCATGGGCAATGGTCAGAAATGGTCAGTGGGAGCTGTAGTCCAAACCATCTGGACAGCACCAGGTTGGGAAGGCTGCAACAGGGCAACTGGATACATAGGTTTGGATTTGCATGGGCAGAGCAGACTGTGATTTGGAGCTGCAAATAGGAGGGTTTTTCCCCACCACCAAAGGTGCAGCATGCGAAGCTGAAAGTAACAACGAGGGCCTGAGCTAGTTCTCCCCTTCAGACACAATGGGAGTTCTTCTGCAAATCCTGGATGGAGGGTCAGTGACCTTCACTAATGCAAATGCTTTACCGATAGGAATAGTTCTCTGGCGTAGTGGTCTACCATTGCTTGGCTCCGATGGGCCAATTCTACTGTTACTTTCTACTGTTAGTTTTACCCTACCCTGTGCCTGCTTACCCTACCCTGTACCTGTTTGCATTCTCTTCCCCTCCTTATTGTTTTACTATGATTTTATTAGATTGCAAGCCTATGCGGCAGAGTCTTGCTATTTACTGTTTTACTCTGTACAGCACCATGTACATTGATGGTGCTATATAAATAAATAAATAATAATAATAATAATAATAATAATAATAATAATAATAATAATGGGTGAGCCCAGGGTGGCTGTGTGCAAAAGGACTAGGCAGAGCGTAAAGCATGAGCGTATGCCCAGAGGTTCTCGCACCTCTTCGCATCCTGTGTGGGTAGAAAGGCAGCCACAAGAGTCAGTGTTTATGCTCCAGGTCTCCACGCCTTTGCTTGATGCACCTACTCAGGCACACTGGATTTTCTAGAGTCTAAGTGCTAAGCATATACTTAAAGTGGCAGCAAGGCGGAGCTCCTTCGTAACAGAACGTGCCACACCTGAAGAAGCTCTTGATGAAAGCCCTAACCCTCTTTATCGACGCTGCTGAGAGCTATTCCAAGGTAAAATGGAACACTGAATGGGGCTGGATGAAGGTTTAAAATAGTGATGGGAGCCTGTAGCCCTCAGCTCCCATCAGCCCCAGCCAGCATGGTAATAGATGCTGGGAGTGGTAGTCCAACAGGTTTCAATTTAAAGGTGAGCTGTGAAATGTTTGCTCCATGTGTTCTGTGGTGTGATAGTTCTTGCATCAGGTACGTGAAAAGGGCTGTGTTCTGAAGGCACTCCTCTGGAAAGGAGAGAGCAGGGTGATTGTATGACCACGGTGGGCAGCGATGCCGCCTGCTCTGTGTCAGGGGACCTACTCTGTGTCAGGGGACACACGCTCCCCCACCCCCACCCACACGGCACGTCCTCCTCCTCCACCTGAGATCGAACACCTCAGACATCCCACCGTTTCCAGGTCCGGGTGGCTCCCGCCCGGGGCTCCCCGGGACGAGCGGCAATTTACCCCAAGGCTGGGATTCAATGAGCTTCAGCTGGACCTTGGCTGCCGCCTCGTGGTTCTCCCCAATCTCCCGGCACATGCTGAAGCAGAGGGCGATCATGTTGTGCTTCTCGCTGTCTCCTGGGCGGCAGCGCTTGATGTAGTCCAGCAGCGCTGTCTTGAGGGTCCCGCTCTGCCAAAGAGGGAGGGGCGGAGAGTGAAGGCAGCGCGTGGCTTGGGACCTGGCCAGCGCCAATCCTCAGGGCAAGTGAGCTCTGGCGCTGAGCAGAGCCCTCCAACAGCAACGCCAGGCCTCACAGTCGCTTGTGAAGGAGCGTAAAGGTGGCAAGAAAACCCTAAGTGCCCTCAGCTCTGCCTTGAAGGATTCTTCTGTCTTAATTGATCGTGCCATTTTAAGCAGTTACACTGTTGAGAATTTCCAGAATGAGCGCAGAAGAATTCTGGAACAGCTGCAGGAGAGACGCGCTTTTTCCGTGGCACGGGGAGTGGCAGAACTTGCAGAGTTGCCTGTGGACAACGTTGTTATCCAAGAGGTGTGCTGTAGTCCGTGTGGGTCCAAGGAATGTCTGGACACATGTTTGGAGCCGCCTGGGGCGGGCGCTCCAGAAAGCATAGGAATTTCCCCGAGCATCTTGCCTGTCCGTTTGGCATGGGGTCAGGGTGGGGTGGGGGTTCTCCCAGGCGGCAGGTGCTTCAGGATTGGCCTCCCCCCGTCCTTCTCCGTGGTGCTCTGCAGGAGCTGGGCTGTTCCTTCGGTGAGATCTCCGCCCATGATTCTGAGAAGCTGCTTCGGGTGATCCTGTCCTCCCAGCAGCCAGACAGGGGCAAGAAGGCCCAGGCCTTCCTCACCACCCAGGGGCTGGAGCCAGAGATGGTGGCGGAGCTCGTGGCTGAGGAAGTCACCCGAGAAGTGCTGGCGCCTTTGCAAGGAAAAGGTGTGTATGGGCGAGTGGGGGCTCCAGTTCATAGGCCCATAGAATAGTCGAGTTGGAAGGGGCCTGTAAGGTCATCAAGTCCAACCCCCTGCTCAATGCAGGAGCCCACCTTAAAGCATCTCTGGCAGAGGGTTCTCACTGCTGTTGGTCTGTTTGCTCCGTTCCAGGCAGTTGATTGCCAAACTCTGGGAGTCTGGCTGACATTGTGCCTCTTGATACCAACCAAAACATTGTAGTGGCCCTTTCTCGATGCTGCGTTACGTTGTCAGCTCACGTTCAGGCTGCCATCCACTGTGACTGCCTGCACCCCATCCCACCCTCTTTACATCATCATCACCACCACCACCATCATCCAATTATTTATTACTGGACATCTTTCTCAGACCCAAAGCATCTTACAACAAGAATGAAAATACTTTTAAAAATTAAAATAATAAGTCACTGCTTCTGCCATGGCCGTGGCATTTAAATGGCTTTCTTGGGCCAAGGGTAGAGCTCGTGCAACTTATGGGGGAAGAACTCCGAAACTTGCGAGAGGAGAGGCTGCCTTCGTGGCCCAGGTGCTCAGCGGAGGAATGTGCTGTGGCCGCTATGTCATTCTGGGCCTGCTGTCTGTACAGGGAAAAAGCAAGTCTTAAATCCAGCAGAGGAGAGCGAGGCGTTCCTGCAGTTGGCCAAACTGTGCCAGGACCCCACCCTGGTTGGCGTGAAGCTATTGGATAAAATTTCATCTGTCCCTCACGGGGAGCTTGCCTGCAGTAAGTGTTTATCTCTGAACGTCCAGTAATGTCACGCTTCTGAGGACTTGGGTCTTGTGACTAAGACGGCTACCCCAAACATGCGCACTTGGCCACAGATCTCGTCGCAGTCCCTGGGACGTCATGTCCGAGTACACATAGATACGACTGTGCTGTAGGAGCGACCTCGTGTCCTGACCTTTTGCTCTCTTGGCATGGTGGACATCTGGGAAATGCGATGCCAGGAGCTGCATTCGTGGAGGCCTCGGTTCACATGCTGCTGCAGTTCCCCATGCTGCACGTGTGTCTAGGGAGCAGTGCAGGTTTACCGCTTGAGCCCTTTGAGAATGTGCGAACATTCCCAGAAGGGGAAAGCGGTGGTCTCCATCTCTGACCTTCATGACTCAAGCCTGGGAACTGGGTCTCTGGGTCTCCCACAGCTGAGAGGTTGGCTGCTGGGGGTCCCATTCAGCAGACAGTAACAAGGCAGGGACTTAAATCCCGCTCTTTGGCTTTTGGGCCACAAGAACTCTGTTTTAAGCAAAATGCTTACTGATGGGAGCCCCCATTCCTCCCTCCCTTAGCTACAGAGCTCCTGATCCTCGCCCATAATTGCTTCAGCCTCACGTGTCATCTGGAAGGGATTATTCGCGTTCTCCAAGCTGCCCGAACGCTCACGGACGAACACTTAGCACCCAGCGAAGAATACGGCCTTGTGGGATGTAGAGACGGCGGCGGTGGCGGCAGCCCCAAAAGCACCCCGTGGAGGATGTTGAGCGGCTGCGGTGCCCCTTCCTCCCCCTGGTCTTTGGGGTTTTAGAGCGGCAGGCTGTTGTGGCTCCCACTGATTCCCGGAGCTCCGCTGTCTCCCTCACTGAGCAGGGAAGGCCGTGGCAAGGCAGACGCTCGCCTGCCCGCGCCTGTGCAGGGTGGCCTGTGCTCCGACACAAGTCTTGTTCTGTTGTGCTGCACGTTGACTTACGCCAGCAAGCGTCCTGCAGTGTCTCTCGTGAGAAGCAGTGCCAGGAGTCGGGCCTTGTGTGTGGAAGCGAGTGGCTCTCCACTGGTCTGGTGAGAGAGCAGCCATTGCTTCCTCCTGGCCTTGCGTTCGTTTCTTCCGTTGCTCAGTCTCTCAGCTGGGGAGTTCTTGCCTGCAGCTGGGAGGTGTCCATAGTGTCTGGAACCCCACTGAAATGGGGGAAGTGGCTGGTCAGTGGCATTCCACAGGCAGGGACTCTGTCCCAAGTGGAAGAGTGGGGCTGTCATGACACAGCACTGCTCCAACGGCAACGTGTGGGGTGACGTTTTGTGGGTTCTGAAGCTCAAGCTCTTTTCTCTCCCCAAAGGTTCGACTTCTCACTGGCATCGGCAGGTACAACGAGATGACCTACATCTTTGACTTGCTGCATGAGAAGCACCACTTTGAGGTGCTAATGAGAAAGAAGTTGGACCCGGTGGGTACAAACAACAGAATCCACCCTTCCCAGTCCAAGAGTTCCAAATTGTAGAACCTCCAGTGCCTTTGTTCTGCTTGTTTCCCTCTTCCAAAATAACCGCCCCAGTGCCTGCATTCCCACGACATATTGCCCCGTGCTACCAAACTCTCCGTCACTTGCCCATGCCCTCACCCTTGAAGGCAGGGGTGGGCAACCTCTGGCCCTCCAGGTGTATTTGGCCTACAGTTCCCCTCCCTCCGCCTTAGCCAGCAGAGCCAGTGATGAGGGACAGCAGGACTTGGAGACCTGGATATCTGCTGGAGGACCACAAGTTGCCCCACCCCCGTCTTAAGGGCAGGTTTTTCTTGCCACCTTTACGCTCCTTCACAAGCGACTGTGAGGCCTGGAGTTGCTGTTGGAGGGCTCTGCTCAGCGCCAGAGCTCACTTGCCCTGAGGATTGGCGCTGGCCAGGTCCCAAGCCACGCGCTGCCTTCACTCTCCGCCCCTCCCTCTTTGGCAGAGCGGGACCCTCAAGACGGCGCTGCTGGACTACATCAAGCGCTGCCGCCCAGGAGACAGCGAGAAGCACAACATGATCGCCCTCTGCTTCAGCATGTGCCGGGAGATTGGGGAGAACCACGAGGCGGCAGCCAAGGTCCAGCTGAAGCTCATTGAATCCCAGCCTTGGGGTAAATTGCCGCTCGTCCCGGGAAGCCCCGGGCGGGAGCCACCCGGACCTGGAAACGGTGGGATGTCTGAGGTGTTCGATCTCAGGTGGAGGAGGAGGAGGTGCCGTGGGGGTGGGTTTGAGGGGGTGTGGGTGGGGGTGGGGGAGCGTGTGTCCCCTGACACAGAGTAGGTCCCCTGACACAGAGCAGGCGGCATCGCTGCCCACCGTGGTCATACAATCACCCTGCTCTCTCCTTTCCAGAGGAGTGCCTTCAGAACACAGCCCTTTTCACGTATCTGATGCAAGAACAATCACACCACAGAACACATGGAGCAAACACTTCACAGCTCCCCTTTAAATTGAAACCTGTTGGACTACCACTCCCAGCATCTATTACCATGCTGGCTGGGGCTGATGGGAGCTGAGGGCTACAGGCTCCCATCACTATTTTAAACCTTCATCCAGCCCCATTCAGTGTTCCATTTTACCTTGGAATAGCTCTCAGCAGCGTCGATAAAGAGGGTTAGGGCTTTCATCAAGAGCTTCTTCAGGTGTGGCACGTTCTGTTACGAAGGAGCTCCGCCTTGCTGCCACTTTAAGTATATGCTTAGCACTTAGACTCTAGAAAATCCAGTGTGCCTGAGTAGGTGCATCAAGCAAAGGCGTGGAGACCTGGAGCATAAACACTGACTCTTGTGGCTGCCTTTCTACCCACACAGGATGCGAAGAGGTGCGAGAACCTCTGGGCATACGCTCATGCTTTACGCTCTGCCTAGTCCTTTTGCACACAGCCACCCTGGGCTCACCCATTATTATTATTATTATTATTATTATTATTATTATTTATTTATTTATTTATATAGCACCATCAATGTACATGGTGCTGTACAGAGTAAAACAGTAAATAGCAAGACCCTGCAGCATAGGCTTACAATCTAATAAAATCATAGTAAAACAATAAGGAGGGGAAGAGAATGCAAACAGGTACAGGGTAGGGTAAGCAGGCACAGGGTAGGGTAAAACTAACAGTAGAAAGTAACAGTAGAATTGGCCCGTCGGAGCCAAGCAATGGTAGACCACTACGCCAGAGAACTATTCCTATCGGTAAAGCATTAGCATTAGTGAAGGTCAGTGACCCTCCATCCAGGATTTGCAGAAGAACTCCCATTGTGTCTGAAGGGGAGAACTAGCTCAGGCCCTCGTTGTTACTTTCGGCTTCGCATGCTGCACCTTTGGTGGTGGGGAAAAACCCTCCTATTTGCAGCTCCAAATCACAGTCTGCTCTGCCCATGCAAATCCAAACCTGGTGTCCGGTATGTATCCAGTTGCCCTGTTGCAGCCTTCCCAACCTGGTGCTGTCCAGATGGTTTGGACTACAGCTCCCACTGACCATTTCTGACCATTGCCCATGCTGGCTGGGGCTGGTGACAGTTAGTCCAAAGATCTGGAGCGCAACAGGTTGGGAATAATGATAATTTTATCTCTTACCTGCCTCTCCGTTTGGATCAAGGTGGGGAACAACAGTAAGTATAAAATACTGATTAAAGACATAGTATACACTGTTAAAACATCCTAAGACTCCACTGGATATGCCTGAGATCCGTCTTTATAGCTTTCTTAAATGCTAAAAGACTGTTAAGTTGACGAATCTCCTCCGGCAGGCCATGCCACAGTCTGGGAGAAGCAGAAGAGGTCCTCTGGGTAATACATGTCAGCCTAATTTTGGCTCGCTGATGGAAATTCTTCCCAGAGAACCTGAGTGTGCGAGGTGGATTGTACAGGCGAAGGTGACCCCGCAGGTAGCCTGGACCCAAACCAAGGCTGTCCTGTTGCAGCTAGGTGCAGTGACTGCAGCTGCTTCCTCCTTGCTTACCTGACTCCTTCTCTTCATCCTTCCTCTTTGAGGACTTCTGTGTGCGTCAGTCCTTGCGCTGCAAGAGGCTGACAAAGCTCATTACGCTGCAGCTCCACTTCCTGAACACCAACCCCAAAACCAAGCTGATCAACCTGAGCCAGAAGAGCCTGCTGGAATGTGCCATGTCCCTGCCCAGGTTCTACCCGGTGACGAAGAGGACAGGAGAGCTTTCACCATCGGGAACAGCTTACAGCTATTGTTGGATCTTGAGTATTTTTCCTTGCAAGAGCTTGATTGGAGCTCGGTCCTGTTGTGGGCCCAGACACTTTCCTTGTTCTTTCTGAGAGCCTGGCTACTTTTCATGCTGTGAATGTGACATGCAGTCAGGATCTCAGTACGATGGACAGAGAGCCTTAGGGGGCAGAGTCCTTTTGTTGGCAGGGGGCAGCGTGCAGCTCCTAGCATGCTCCTGCTCCTGCTCCAACTGGGATCTCTTCCCTCTCCACTCCCAATCTCTCGCTAGGCGGCAGTCGTGGCTGAGGCCTATGACTTCGTTCCGGACTGGGCTGAAGTCCTGTATCAGCAAGTGACTGTAAAGGAGGACTTCAGCTACCTGGAGGAGTGCAAGCAGCGTGGCCTGCTCAAGGCGAGCACCTTTGAGGAAATGGCCCAGGAGTAAGTCCTCTGCAACCAAGTGAACCATTTGAAGCCCAATTCTCCAGTGGGGAGACTTCTCCCAAATCAGGTTTTCTGTATCATTGGGATACTGGCTTCATGTCTTCAAGTCCTTCAGAGTACGTACTGAAAGGGGGTAGATCTCATTCTTTCGGCACTAGGTTGAACTAATGGAGAGGCTGGCCGTAGGATGGAAGCAGAGGGGGTGAGGACATCTGTTAACAGTATGACCATCTCTTTCAGGTTCAAGCAGCGTGCAGGCAATGAACCGGCTCTAAAAAACCTGAAGAAGCTGTTGACCTATTGTGATGATATCGATGTGTATTACAAGCTAGCTTATGACAACCAGTTCTACGACGTAGTGAACATGCTTCTGAAGGATTTCCACATTGGCAAGAACACACGTGAAATAATAAAATGGTTCTTTGCTTTCTGACCTACATTGATAGTGGAGGAATGTCTCAAAGGTGCAAAGGTGATCTTAGGACTTTGCACTGCTTTTAGGTCTAACTTTTGTGTCATTAAACTTTATTACTAAATTTATTATTCGGGTTATGAACGGAACAGCGGAGTCTTAAAAGACAGAGGCTACAATCCTGTTGTAGAACTCCGTTAAATTTTACTGATCGTATTGCTTCGTGACTCCTCTGTCTCAAAGTTACATTTCTCCCAAATCATTTTAAATTCCTTTTACTGTATGGTGGTTAAAACTACTGTTAAGCCAAGAGCAAGTAACACACTGGCCAAATGTCAACGCCAGATTAAGGTTGTCTCTGGCCAGCGCAGTATTGAAGTCCAGTGCGCATGCAACATTTACACATGCGCACCCTTCAGCCCTTATTTGCCAACCGTGAAATTCCCCCAGCAATTCATCTCAGATACAAGGGAATTGAAATAACACTTTTTCCAAGGAGATACAACAGAAAGATATCATGTAATTTTGTTTTATTTAACGGCTGTAGCTCTCAAGCGTGTTAAATTAAATTGCTATAACAAAGTCAGAGGTGTGGCCTTTCTTGTTGCTGTTCTCGTTCTGCTTTTGCATATCTGTGGTTGGCTTATCTCAGCACAGCTACAATCCACAGAAAATGTGCGTAAGTGGGAGCCCAGCTGCCCCTGGCATCGCTACATCGCCTCTGAGCTCCATCTTCCTCCCCTGCATAGTTCAGCTGTTTCATGCAAGGCTTTCACAGCAGATCACTCTAGGACCTGCCAAAAATGCCTCTCCAAGGCAGGCTTGCCTCTGGTGCGGATGTGATATTTACTCTGCACATGATCCCACCCCCATCCTGTCCTCTGAGTTTGAGCCAGAATCTGTTGGGAGCCGGAAGCCTCCTACCACTACTAGCACCACAACCAGCAAGAGCGTGGAGAGCGGCACTTCCAGGGATTGGCCCACAATGGTGGAGTTCCATTCATGTCGTGAGTCGCCAAGGGCTGGGAATGAAGTCTTTGGAGACGTTTCTGAGCTGTCTGCTTGCTTCGGGGGGTGGAGTGGGGTGGGCCACGGAATGAGTCCACCTCTTCAGTTGGTGCTGGGACCTGTGCATGTGTCATCCCGTGAGGGCTGCCTCCAGTGAGATGGCTCATAATTGGAATGGCAATATTCAAAGAACTGGCCTTGAGAAGAGAAAGATGAGGAGGGTTAGATAGCACTTTTCAAGTACCTAAAGCATTGTCACACAAAGGAGGCCAAAACATGTTCTCTGTCATCCAAGTGCGGATTCTATTTATTATTTATTTTATTTATTACATTTTTATACCGCCCAATAGCCGAAGCTCTCTGGGCGGTTCACAAAAATTAAAACCACAGTAAAACACCCAACAGGTTAAAACACAATTACGAAATACAGTATAAAAAGGATTCTGGCTGAATAACAGGGAAATTTCTCTACTGGTTAAAGCAGTCAGAGAAGGGAACCAACTGTCTTGGGAGGCAATGGGCTCCCTATCACTGGAGTAGTCAACCAGAGACTGGACCACCATCTGGCAGCGATGCTCTAAGAGGGATTCCTGCACTGGCGCTGAGGAGTGGGTCGAACGCCCTGGCCTAGAAAGCCCCTTCCAGTTCTATGATGCAGCCTGGGGAATGAACTAGGGCGTGGCAGTGTTGGGCCTCAGTGGAGGGCCCCCAGAGCCACCGCCCCCCCCAGCCCTCCCTATGTATTCTATTTTTAATTTGACCAATAACAGATGTTCTTTGGGCAGATTACAAACAGAATAAAATATAATGCAGAAAACAAAGGGTGTAGGAATCAATCTTTTTAAAATATATAAAACTAAAATCTAGCCATAAAATCTAAAAACTAAACTCTAAAATGGCTGTGAGAAAAGAAATGTCTTTGCCTGGTGCCAAAAAGATAACAATGTAGGTCCCAGGCGAACCCATTCCCCAAATCGGAAGGCCTCTGCCTCACTTGTAGCCTCCCGTCCCGCCTCCTTTGTCAGGGGCATTTTTAGAAATGCCTCCGAAGAGGACTGAAGGGTCTGAGCAGGCACTTTGCTTTAGAAATGGGGGTGCAGGGGTGCAGCTGGTGTTCAAGCTATGCAATCTGTCTGCATTTAGTTCTGAGTATCAGCTGAATTTAATATTTTTTAAAAACGGTGTATCAAGCATTTGTTTCTTTATCCTAGCAACGATCGAGAGAGTCCTAGATACAACCTGAAACCATCACAGTGCTTGATAGAGGCTGATTTTGACCGGCTTCTCCACAGGACCATTTCTGCTCAGGAGAGGTGCTGCCTCTCCACAGGGCCGGTGCTACCATAGAGGCCACTCAGGTGGCCACCTAGAGCACCAAGCTAAGAGGGGCGCCGGGCCCAGCGCAGCACTCACGCGTGTTGGCTGTGAGCCGGCCTGGCCTGAGGATTCAGTTGGGCCTGGGCGGGCGAGATGGCGCCCTGCGCCCGCCCAGCTGAAGCAAAGCCAGGGACACTGGGGTGGAGGTGGAGGTGGAGTGGCTCCACGTTCAGACTTCCAGGACGCGCCCAGAAGAGAGAGAGAGAGAGAGAGAGAGAGAGAGAGAGAGAGAGAGAGAGAGAATGTATGGGTGAATGGGGTGCATGGGGTCTTTGATTGAATGTGTGTGTTCATGCGTGTGTTTGTTTGGAGTGAGTGATGCTGAGTGCGTGTGTGCGTCTGCGTGTGAGTTGGGGGGGGATGATTTGGAGATGATATTCCTATTAAATAATGCATTTTAGACCCATAGACGTTCCTTTCCAATTTGTTTGCTATAATTGGCATGACGTATTTCTTGCACTTTAAAATCAATGTAGCAGTTTCAAGTTTTGTGCTTCTTATTTTTTCCAGGAAACATATATTCTTAAAAATCAAAGTTGGCATTGTGTGTGTGTGTGTGTGTGTGTGTGTGTGTGTGTGAAAGTAGCTCACCTTGCCTAGGGCGCAAAATAGTCTGGCACCGGCCCTGCCTCTCCATGTAAAGAAAAGAAATGGAAAGACCCAGGATAAAACCAGCCAGTGTAGAGGCCCCTCCCTGAAAGAGGGAGCAGAAACAGCAGAACAGTTCTGGGAAGAAATGGTCATGTCGAGAAGCCCTAAAGAAATGGTCATGTCGAGAAGCCCTAAAGAAGCCCTGAATTCCACACTAAGTTGTTACTGGAGTTCCTGAATCTTCACCTTTAGTGGGGAGGTGGAAAGTCTCTCACAAATCACCTAATACGATGATTCGCATAATGAAACTTTTATGTTTGGTGCCACCACTCAGGCTTAAGATTGAAAACCACTGCGTCCAATTTCACTATGCAATACTCTGGATGTCCCCATGCAGTAGACTCACCACTTCCATCCTATCTAGTCCAGCTGTAATTGATAGGAGAGAGAACAGTGGTGCTTAAAGACATCCTAAAGACATCCTGACAACTGAAGGAATACGTCCATTGTGCTAAAAGCAGATTGGGAGGGCTCCTCCCCCAGCCGTTGCCTTCATCCTCCATTGTGAACCCTAAAAGTTCTGTTTGTTTTTCAAGTTAGCTAAGACAATAAAGGTGTGGCAAAGCCTGTCCTTGTCAGTATCTGCTCTTAACTCATAAACCATCGCCAGGGCTAGCCAATTTCCATTGCACCCCCAGATTGCCTCCCACCTATACTAGTGGTGAGTCTGAATAGACACCCTTTATGGAGGCCAAGAAGACCCTCCCACCCCACCCCACCTGTGCCAATCGGGACCTCTGAAAGGGCCTCTTAAGAGGCCATTTCATATGTCCCGATTGGCACGGGTGGGGGGAGCAGTCATCTTCGAATCCAGGACGCTGGGGTTGGGGGGCGGCTTCAGAACAGCGTGCCTGCCTAGGTCGCAAAATAGATTGGCCCTGGCCCTGGGTACATTAGTGTATGGGATGTAGCAAACTCTGGTACATTAGAGAAACATCCTTATTCTGTTATTGGTTTCTCTTTTGAAAGGGAGATAATGACCTAAATCCAATTGCTACTCCCAACTGGAGTCGACACAGTGAATCAATGGGAACTTGGCAAGTCCATACTTATCTTCGTTCCATTGCTTCACTGAGTCTGCTCATGTGAGGACTAGCAACTGGACTGGTGATCTGACCTATTTCTGTAATAGCCAGAAGTGCAGAATGCAATACTGCAGGACCTAGAGTTCAGCCAACTAGGAATCAGATCTTTTCTAGGAGTGAAAGAGAGAGACGGTATTTTAAAAACTGTAAAAAAAAAACCACACACAATGTGTTTTACATTTTGAGATGGTGTCAAAAGGCGTGCCTCAGGTAGTACGAGGTTGAGAACTAGAGCTCCATATGGAACTGTTCAACATCTGCACACAACATAATTATCTCCAGTTAGAAAGATGAAAATGGAAACAGCCTTCACAAAGTTTGAGGGAAGCCTTTAGAACAAGGAGTCGCAGAGCTGACTCAAGTATGCGGGCACCAAACGTGATCTTGAATGGAGTAGTGAGCACTAACGGAATCAAAGAAGAGCCACGCTGTTCTAGATTAAACCCAGAACGGGAGATGGTTTAAGACCACCATGAATCTCACCAGGTTTGCATATTCTCCCAATATCCATCACACAGAAAAAATAGAGACATAGCACTTACTTGGGCACGAAATCCTGGTTTGACCGGGCTTGCACAACTTCCTGTAGGCCATCTTTGTCGCGGGATTTAGAAGGGTGCATTCTTTGCAAAGGTTTTGGACGAAGTCTGACTGCAGGGCAAAGGGTCATCTTGTGGGGAGTGGCCGTAGTCAATGCCTTCACGGCAGCTGAATTCGTTCTCTGAAAAAAGACACATGCGATGCAAACTTGAGGCGACTGCCCTGGCAGATTCAGGACTAGCCATTAATGCTTGCCCCATGTCCGAGATAAGCGTGTTCGGTGCCGGCTGAGCGCTTTCAAGGGGATTCCTTTTAGCTGGTAATCTTATAGTGTAGGAAGCCATCTTGGCCATGTGAGTGAACAAAGTGTGCTAACTGGTTGCTGTCAGGGAACAGATGAGGCTACTATTAACTTCTCAGGGATTATTCTCTTCCCAGCCTTCACGCTGCTCTATGGCCAATACAGTTGTCTTTCTAAATGACAGATATGCAGAGCTGCCGTGTCATTTTTACTTCACAAACATTCAGGAGCGTCTGTTCATTCTCCTGCTTCCGTCTGGGTACTACAGGGCAATGGCAAACCTGGTTTTCAAAACTGGCCCTGCAGTCTGCCAGCACTTCACACAGTGGGGATACGGAAGCAGAGAACTCACCAGCTGAAGCACACCCAAAGAGGCAAAGCCGGGGGGGTGGGGTGTCACGACGCTAGGGGCACTGCTTGTAAGCCCAGAATTACTGTGGACATCAGCCCAAATCCACTAAAACGGCAACCAGCCAATGCTGTCTTTGCCCAACCAGGCACAGAACACCCATGTTTTTGAACAGCGTTAACTTCTGGTGGCCGCCTTAGGCAAGCCATTCTTTTCCAGCCACAAATAACCTTCTACCATAAGGGGGAAAGGAACACCGACACCCCCCCCCACCCCCAATATTATAGGCTTGATATAAGATAATGTGCAAGAGAAGTGCAAGAACTACAAGACAGTATTTTGAGAAGTGAGGCACCTGGACAGAAACAAAAGCTATGACTAATTTTGCAAATCAGAAAAGACCTTTTGGCTATGACTAAGAGAAGACAAAATCCAGCCTATCAAGTTACGATAGTTGCTTGCAGACAGTCTCTGAAGATTGTAGTCAACAAAACGAGCATGTTTTCTAAACCCTGTGAAGCGATCCTCCCTCCGCACTTTTGGAGTCTGCTTTAAAATCTTACAGGCCATAAGGAAAAGGAGTAGATGCTAGAGCTTCAGCATGGGAGCTCCTTTGATCTATTCACAAGCAACGGGGTTTACCTTGAATACCAACGAACCAGTTTCGGGCCGGTACTCCAGGAACTGGACACCACATTTCCGACAGTAGGCCTCTAAGGTATTTTCATATTTCAATTTTGCAAGCTGGCTTGGGCTCTTTATCAAGCCACCTGAGGTTTTGTCAGTGGGCCAGTATTCATCCAATGTAATTTCGGCTCGCCTGTTAAAAAAACAGAGGGTTGGAGACCTGGAACGCAAATACACCTGCAATTAAACTTCACGAACGGGAGCTCTGCATTACCGATTTAAACCTTGCCCGAAGGGTGGAGCCAATCTGGCATCTGGGTAGATGACAACGTATTTCCTGCAGATGCCCACAATCTCATCTAGGTTCAAGTTGGTCAGGTTGACTTCGCCTTCGAAGTAGATTGAGCCATAGCCTAGATAGAAGACGATGATTAGCACGGGGTCAGCCCAAACTGGATGGCTGCGACGATACACCAAAATCATCCTGCGCACACAGCTACATGTGTCTTAGAAATGTAGTGTAAGCATGTGCCAGAGGTCAGCCTTGGAGCAAGCAAAGTGATGAAAGAGGAGAGTGCTTCTGAGAACATGCAGAGGGCCTTTTACACCTCAATAAGCACTGGTGCAGCTAGGTAATTTTAGACATTAATTTTAAATTAATGAAGATGAAGGTAAATTAAGGTGCTGTGGGGTAAATCTTTTGCAACCACTAGGCAAAACTAGAATCATAGAATAGTAGAGTGGAAGGGGCCTATAAAGCCATGGAGTCCAACCCCCTACTCAATGCAGGAGCCCACTTTAAAGCATACACGAGAACATAAGAACATAAGAATTGCCAGGCTGGATCAGACCCAGGGTCCATCCTCACCTTTCCGGCCAATGGTGAAATTGGTCACAATGCACTCTCCTTGGTCGCTTGTCATTTGGGCCAGCTCTTCCATGGATGGAATGGTATAGTATCCAATTCGTGTTAAAATGATTCCTGAAAGACCCAAAACCTGGTTGAAGGCCACTCTTTTCAGGAACTTCAAAAACACATGCAGTGATTCAGTGATAGCGCAAATTAACAAAACAGTCAACCACAGAGAACTTCAACATTTTCACACTAAAGAGCGTGAACATGGCTTGAGGAAGAGCTTATGAAGCAAGTGGGGGCACCTTAGGGCTTCTCCACACAGAGGCTTTTCATCCTGCGATTTCTACTGGGCCTTCTGCTTCCGGATTCTTTGCTGGATTGATTGGCCCATTACATGCATTTCCCTCTGCCCTTCCTTCCCCCTCTCCCCGTTAATCTGCGAGAGAAGAAATCTGCCCAGAACAACAAAGACCGAGAAAGCCTGATGCAGCAAAAAGCAGGTCCCCACTATACTCTACTGGCAAGCAGGATGGGATGATTCAGACAAGCACGTTCCATGATGGCCGTCAATCCAAGGGGCCCTTTTCCAGAGCCCTCTGGGCCTTTTGAAAAAGACCTGCGAAGCGCTGAGATCTACACTGTTTGGATCATGAGTCGCCACAACCCGGTTGAGTATTAAGAAAAGCAGGTCAAGGCTGTAAAATTCAGTGAAACCCTCATGAGGTTTATCTATTTAGGGAAAGGCCACTTGAATCAGGACTCTCCGTGTAAAAGGCAGCAGGCAGAGAAAACAGCCCTCCCCGGCTCTCCACCATGGCCAGGTTTTCCAGTCTGGACACGAGAGAAAAGAGCTGGATCACCAGCAATAGGAACGCAACTTCACCTGCTGGATGCACATGATATACATCTTCTCCATCCTCCTCACTGTCATGCTGTAGGGACTCCTCATCACAGAAGGCCTCCTCACTGCCCCCAACTCTACAAGCTTCCGAAGCACAGCGCTCAGCACTCGGAGAATCTCTGCTTTCAAAAGAAAAAGTTTCTAGTCCTTAAGCTGGCTAAGGGTAGACTTGATAGTCTCTGGGCCGTGCCCGGCAAGATCTCAGAAGCCAGAGCAGGGCCTGTGCAGGATTTCTAGTGATAGTGGATTCTTTGCCCCTCTGCGTAACGAGAAGGCTTGCGGAATTCAAGTACAGTACTGCTATTTCAGGCATTCCAAATAGCGCCGTATCTTCTTTCCCCATCTGCAGTCTAGAAAGGTTGCAGAATTCAAGTAACCACAGCTGACTTTTGGACTGCTTTCCCATGACTTATGCAAAACCCTGTAATTATGCTTGGTAACAGCTATCATTCCCTGAGAGGATTCAGCCCACTCACAATGGGGGATTTGGGGGGAGATTCTAGGGAATGGGTGTACTTGTGGTTGTACATATTCACTGGGCTCCCACGAAAGCACAGCCTCGGATCAATGTGCTGCTAAGGAGCTGGAACACTCCAAGGCACCCAACAGGCCTTGCCCTTCACATCTTACTCTGCAACGCTTTGAGGAGGCTCCCAAGCAGCAGCCCTCAGGATGGTATCAGTGACAGAAGGCAAGACAGACGGCTTTCCAGTGGAAGCGTTACCATTACGACACACGTGGCTCTCGTATTTCTTTCTGCTGTGCAAGCTCCACACACACAACATGGAACTTGGCACAGCATTGCTAGCACCACGGCTACAACAGAGGAGATTTGCAGATGCTTCAAGCTGAACCACTACAGCTGGAGCCGCATCTTTAAAAGTCGTTTGTTTACTTCAGAAGCCAGCAGAGCAGAGACCATGCTTCTTCCATACCTCTGTAAATGGGTTTCTCCATTGTTTGGATCCCCAGATGTAGAGGCCACGTCACCAACTGTGCACGGATTAGAGCATGAAGTAGAGCACGGATTGTTGCTGTTCAAGTTCTTTGACACCAGCTTTTTAAATGTCTCCCTAAGAGAGAGAGAGAGAGAGACCAAGGTGACAAAGATCAGTTGAAAAGTCACACCACGATCCCACGGCCGTGGAGCGGACCAGGGTGGACCAGTCATCTTGCCTTGGCGGCTGTGACCCACAACTGGGTCATGCCCTAACTGTGGCAACTGTAAAAGGGCTTGATTTGTTTGCGATGCTGAATAACGGGGTAACTAAGGGTACAAATCAAACAAGGCTCCAGTGTATCAGGGGCTCTATGCTTGAAGGTTTTGAGTATAAATAAGGCCTGATGAAATAAGATTTACTAGGAGTTTCTGTATCAGATCTAACTGTCTTGCGACATGCCCCAACTTGTTCCAGCTGTCTTGTTCCATATAAAGAATGGACTGACTGGTAGAACGTTGTAATAAAGACAGGGTTATTCTTTATAAATATCCAACGGTTACAAAACAGAAAGATGAAGAAGAGCTGTTGGATGCACAGATAAAGAACCAATACTCTTTTTGTCGTAAATAAAGAATGGCCAAAAAGAAGAGGCTTTCCAGAGGGGAAAGAAATGACATTTTCCAAGGAAAAGATAACCTGGAGAATGATATAGACCAATCGATGCCAGAGTTTCAAAGTAGGTCAGAGACAAAGATGGAGGCTGTCAACAAAATGGCGCTTAAGTGTCCTTTGCCTCCTGTTTTCGCAACAAGTTTGTCCCTGACAGTTTTTAATGATCCTTCTGCACGCAAAGGTCCTTTTTTGTGGGATCAGGATTGGAATGACCGAGAATATTGCTTGTGCCACTTTGTGTTGGATGAAACTTAAAAGATGGAGTAATACTAAAAATGTCCCTGGAGTAGAGGGAGGGAATTATTTAAGCCTAAATAAGTTTAAAGCAAAAAGGTTTTAAAGGCTTCTCATAAATAATAATAAAAACAGGAGGGGGGTCATAACTTACCAGAACCAGGCCGGCCACGTCCATCGCTGATACTTGCTATTCTGAGCAATTTGCCAAATCCTACACAGGGACCTAAAAGACAGAGACAGGTAGAAAGAAAAGAAATGAAAATAATTCAGAACAAGTCCTTGTCAGCCATTGAAATAGCAGCATTGTCCAAGCAATTGGTTTTGTATAGTTAGCTAAGACAATAAAGGTGTGGCAAAGCCTGTCCTTGTCAGTATCTGCTCTTAACTCATAAACCATCGCCAGGGCTAGCCAATTTCCAGTGCACCCCCAGATTGCCTCCCACCTATACTAGTGGTGAGTCTGACTAGACACCCTTTCTGGAGGCCAAGAAGACCCTCCCACCCCACCCCACCTGTGCCAATCGGGACCTCTGAAAGGGCCTCTTAAGAGGCCCTTTCATATGTCCCGATTGGCACGGGTGGGGGGAGCAGTCATCTTCCCTGCCGCTCTCCCAGAAGTCTCAAGTCTTGGGAGACTTCCGGGATGAGCTAGCTGAGTCCAGACTTTTGGAGGAGGTGGGGCGCGTGTACGCGTGCCAAGAGAACACCGGTTCACTGGCCGGCCGGCCAGGTGGGCGGCCATGGCAGCAGTAGCAGCAGCCTTGTGGGCTAAGGCAGTGGCAGTGGGAGTTGCAGCCGCAGCTGTGGCGGTGGCCACAGCTGCTGCAGAAGCAACGTGGGGCAAGGTGGCGGCGGCAACCGCATCAGCACGGATGAGTCTGCAGCGGTGGCGGCAGCAGTAGGAGCAGCAGCACAGGGCGAGATGGCAGCGGTCCTGGCGACTAGCGAGGCAAGTCGGCGTTGGCAGCGAGTGCGGGTGGCGCTCTTCAGTTTAGTAGAAAAAATCCTCCCTTGCGGTATGTTTAGTAACGTGGTTCTCCTTTAGCAAGCCATGGTTCTGCCACCTTTGGGCAGACTAGCAGGGAGAGAAGAGCGGCGTCTCTTGACTTCATGTTTTGTAGGCTACTTAATTTTGTCATTTGGAGGTTGGAGCCGAAGTGAGGTTCTTGCATCTCTACGGGCTAGTGGGAGGGATTTTAAGTTCTAGTTAAACCTCATTATTATTATTATTATTATTATTATTATTATTATTATTATTATTATTATTATTCTTTTCATTTAAAAGAACTCTGTCTGTGGGGTTTCGGCTGATTTTCTTTCTTTCTTTCTTTTAAAGGTTTGCTTTGGAAGTGGTGAATTCTCTTTCTAGGGAGCTAGGAAAGCAGTTGAGGATTCCAAAGTTATGTGCACTGGTGGAGCTTGGGGGGCTGAATAGCTGAGGGGATAGAGAGTCTGCACAAAGGGGAAATGAAGCATCTTCGTCCCTGGGTGAAGAACCTTTATCCAACGGAATGACCTCACAGGGGCCTCAGAAGAACAGAAGAGGCGTGTGCTTGGGGATACAGGGTTCTTGGGAGGGCGCTGAGGTCCAGATACCCAAAGGGCCAGGGGGTGGCAGGAAGGAGAGGAGGGGCGACTTCACACAGCCCAGGGGCAGGAGAGGTGCACGGGGAGCAGGGCACTTGTGTCTGCACGTCAGGGACAGAGCGAACGGACACCTCACGCAGCGCCCACTCAGGAAGAGGAGGTGGCCTGGCCTGTGTGGGGTCGGTCTCAAGGGATGAATCCTGCACGCTGATTCAGAGTAAGTGAACCACCAAATCCTTGGCTTCAGGCCTCTTGTGACTAGAATTTCGTTTTAACGACCATAAAAAAGCAAACCCCCAAATCCCACCTCCTGTGGAACACAAAACCACCGCGTTCTTTCCTTCTTTCCTTCTTTCCCCTCTAATAGAGCTGCAGACCTGCTCAGGGGCCTTGTGGCGAGTCAGCCCTGGGGCTGGGCTGATGAGTTCCTGGGCTCTCCTTTGAGCCTCACCCACAGATGTTCTTTCCCCCAAAAGAAAATGTTACCCCTTTCTCCACCTTTGGTCATAGACGGATATATTCTCCCTCTCTCTCCCTCTTTGTGGTCATCTTTCAAAAGTGGTAAAACTTTCATACAAAGGATTTTTTTGAAAAAACAAAACAACAACAACAAGGAGCTATTTCCAAAACAATTTCCCAATCAAAACACATTCCCTCAGGAAATCTAAGTTGTCGTGGGGCGACGGGGGACGTTTTGATGCACAGCCTCTGCCCCTGCCTCTTTTACAGCTACTCAGTGTTCCTACAGAGGTTTTCAGGCAAGGGAATGACTTTGGGTCATCTCACTCGCACGTGATACAGATGTCATATAAATGCCCTCGAGTCTTGAATCGAAGCTGCTTCTGGGGGGGAAAAACATGCTTCCAATCCCTATCCTCACGCTGCACTGTGTTGTGGCAGTCTTGTGGTTAGTGAGCTGGGATGCCAGCTGAGCCAGAAGCCTCTTCAATATAGCGGTTCTTCTGTTAGATAGAGCCTCGCGTGGCACAGAGTGGTAAAGCAGCAGTTTCTGCAGCTGAAACTCTCCCCGTGGCCTGAGTTCGATCCCAGCGGAAGCTGGTTTCAGGCAGCCGGCTCGGGTCGAATCAGCCTTCCATCCTCCCGAGGTCGGTAAAATGAGTACCCAGCTAGCTGGGGGAAAGGTAATAACGGCCAGGGAAGGCAACGGCAAACCACCCCGCTATAAGGCCTGCCAAGAAAACGTCAGCGAAAGCGGGCGTCCCTCCAAGAGTCAGTACACTGAAAAAGGAACTTACCTGTGAATTTGGGGATAGGTTTAGCTAATTGCTCTGAAAGTGGTTTTATTTTAGTGTGTTAAACATAGTAGTACAGGCAACATTATTATCTTCAGTTAGAAACATGAAGGAGTCGCAGAGCTGACTCAAGTATGCGGGCACCAAACGTGATCTTGAATGGAGTAGTGAGCACTAACGGAATCAAAGAAGAGCCACGCTGTTCTAGATTAAACCCAGAACGGGAGATGGTTTAAGACCACCATGAATCTCACCAGGTTTGCATATTCTCCCAATACCCATCACACAGAAAAAATAGAGACATAGCACTTACGTGGGCACGAAATCCTGGTTTGACCGGGCTTGCACATCATCCTGTAGGTCATCTTTGCCGTAGGATTTAGAAGGATGCCTTCTCTGCAAAGGTTTCGGACGAAGCTTAATTGCAGTACCAAGGGTCATCTTGTTGTTACTAGCCATAGTCAATGCCTTACTCAATGCCTTCACGGCGGCTGAATTCGATCTCTGAAAAAAGACACATGCGATGCAAACTTGAGGCGACTGCCCTGGCAGATTCAGGACTAGCCATTAATGCTTGCCCCATGTCCGAGATAAGTGTATTCGTTGCCCGCTGAGCGCTTTCAAGGGGATTCCTTTTAGCTGGTACTCTTATAGCGCAGGAAGCCATCTTGGCCATGTGAGTGAACAAAGTGTGCTAACTGGTTGCTGTCCGGGAACAGATGAGGCTACCATCCAGTTCTCACGGATTATTCTCTTCCCAGCCTTTGCGCTGCTCCATGGCAAATAGGTTTGTCTTTCTAAATGACAGACATGCAGAGCGGCCGTATCTCCTTTACTTCACGAATGGTAAAAACAGGCTACAGCCTGTGAAAGGGGAAAGGAGCTACTGCGCTATTGTGAATGCTTGAAACAGTAAATGCTAGTAAATGGGGAAAGGAGCTATTACACTATTGTGAATGCCTGAAATATAGGAAAAGAGGTACAATGCTATTGTGAATGCCTGAAACAGCACTACTGCACTAATGTGAATGCTTGAAACGGCACCACTGTGATACTGTGGATGGAAAAATGAGGCTAGGTATTGTGAATGGAAAAGCAGTCTTATCGCAACAGGGGGGGGAAAGGAAAAGGGGGAAGGAAGGGAGTAGCCCCACCCCTTGACCAGGTCCCAGCCAGGTCAGAGAAATAGGCATGCCCAAGATGTAATGCCCGGGGGCTGGGGCACACTGTAGTGGAACTGCAGGGTAGCAGCCTTTAAGGGGAAAAAGATGCACTAAAAGGACTTTCCAAAACTGCAGGGTCACTGCGGATTGGCAACAGTGTCATCAGTCACAAACAAACCTGGTGTGCTGCCCCTCTGCACTAAATCAGTTGTGTGGGTGGGGCCCTAAAATATTGTCACTAACGATATTTTGCTTGTGACAAGCAATCATTTTGCACTGTTTTACGTTACAGTGTTTTGTGATAAGAGCTTAAGAGCAGCTCCGCTGGATCAGAGCAACGGTCCACCCACCCAGCATCCTACCTTCCGCTGTGATCACACCAGATGCTTCAATGATGCCTACAAGCAGGGCCTGGTGGCAAGAGCAATACCCTCCCCCTAGTCTTGCTACCCAGCAGCTGGTATTTAGCAGTATACTGCCTCTGAATGTGGAGGTTCCATATTCAGCTTCCAGGATTAAGAACCACTGATAGACCCCTTCCTCCATTCATGGGTCTAATCTCCTGTTGAAGCCATCTAGGCTTGTGCTTCTCACCCCATTCTTTGGCACCCAACTCCATCCGTGAGTTATGCCTTGTGTGAAGAAACACTTCCCCGTCTCTGTTCCGGATCTCTTGGCAATCCACTTCATTGGGTGATCCCCACCTACCTCCTGCTCCTTTGGGTCAGGCTTTGGGCTTCTGAAGAGGGGACGATCCCCAAGGGGCGAGTCAATCGAGGTGTTGTGGAGCTGCTGAAGAACTGCTTGCGGGTCTCCTGAAGCATTTGGACGGAAATGAAGGACAAAAGTCAGTCCAATAACCCACAGGGAAATCCAGAGGCGGCCAACTTGTGGCCCTCCAGATATTTTGGCCTACAACTCCCATGATCCCTCACCATCGGCTATGCTGGCTTGGGCTGATGGGAGTTGTTGGCCCAAGTTTCTGGAGGGCTACGCGGTATCCAGCCCTGCACAGAATGATTCAAGAAGCTGCTGAAAGAAGAACTGGGGTCTGTTGTCCTGCAGATAAGCCCAGGGGGCAACAGCTTCCCTTGCCCAAGTGCTGTGCCCCTTCCCCATTAGCTGTGCAGGGGCTGGAAGGTGCTTCCAGGCTGCTTCCGTGGGGCCCGGTGGGCAAATCTGTGTGGGTGGCTCTCCCACTCAGATAGGCTTCCCAAGCCCGTGCCATTCCAACTGAGCTCTCTGAATCGCTCCACAAGACGAGGCACACACACTCCAGCGGCACACCAACAGTGTCAGCAACCCAAAGTATTTGAAGTAGCTGCAGAGTCAACATGACAGAGGGGCCGTTTGCCCGATTGCCAGGTGGTTCACAAGCCACGGAGCACATGCCAGTCACAGGTGGCCTAAAGCACGTTCCGTGATGGCCGCCAGTCCAATGTGACCTCTTGCAGAGCCCACTTGGCCTTTTGAAAGAGACCTGTGAATGTGCCGAGACCTGTGCAGCTTGGCTCATGAGTCAATACAACCTGGTTGAGTCTTAAAAAGACCATCTCCGAGTTGGAAAATTCACTGGAACCCTCATGAGGCTGCTCTCTTTAGGGAAAGGCCACTGGAATCAGGACTGTCAGTGTAAAGGGCAGCATGCATGGAAAACAGCCCTCCCCTGCTCTCCACCATGGCTAGCTTTTCCCGGCTGGACCCGAGAGAAAAGAGCTGGACCACCGGGAATAGGAACACCACCTGCTGCATGTCCATGATGTTTGTCCTCTGTCGTCTCATCATGCTCCCCTATAATGGTGCTTTCCACAATGTTGTGGTTGTTGCTGTTCGTGTTCCATTGCGTCTGGGGAGGGCGGTTGGCAATGCGGTCGGCGCAGAGCTGTAACACTTTGCAAAGGGGGCTCTCTTCCTCCTCCTTCTCTCCATCCTGCCTGGGGCGCTTGCCAAGTGCCATGGCGTGCAAGTTGACGCTGACAAAGGAAGACACACTATTTGTGTGGTGCCATTCATGGAAGAGCAGTCACCTGAACCAGGACAATGGATTTCCATAGCCTGTGGCTTCTGGATCATCATTATCATTATTATTTATTTATTTATTTATTTATTTATTTTATTTCCCACCTTTTTTCCTCCAAGAAACCCAAGGTGGCATACATAATCCTCCTCCTCTCCATTTCTATCCTCACAACAACAACCCTGTGAGGTAGATTGGGCTGAGAGTCTGTGACTGGCCCAAAGTCACCCAGTGGGTTTCCATGGCCGAGTGGGGACTAGAACTCGGATCTCCCGACTCCCAGTCCACCACCTTAGCCACTACACCACACTGGCTCTCATACCTCTAAGTACCTCTGTGAAACAGAAAGGCCTTGCCCAACTTGGTGCCCTCCAGATGTTTTGGACTTCAGCTGCCATCAGCTGTAGCCCACATAGCCAATGGTCAGGAATGCTGAGGGTGTGGTCCAAAACATCTGGAGGGCACCAAGTTGGGCAAGGCCGATATGGGGAATTTTGGAACAAGCTATTTACAGTGGCATGGCCAAGAAGAGGCACTCAAGAAGCCATCCTTCCGGGATGCATGGCAATGCCTGCAAGAAGCCCAGTCAAAAATGTTCAGAAACGACACAAGGAACAACACAGCTACAACAGAGAGCCTACAGAGAAGAGAGCCAAGGGTAATTCTACTACTGTTTACCCGAGCCTTTAATGAATTTATACACATGGGTTGCTGTACGGATTAGGCATTGGTCAACTACATTGAATAGGAAAACAAAGCAAACAACCAAATCAGATGTTAGAAAGTTGAGGCAGAATCGGAGCCTGGAGTAGGCAGAAGGGTCAGAGCCTGAAAACATTTGGCCTTTACCTGTTTAGGAAAGAGATCCAGGCCAAATCCATTCCAGCATTCTAATGCTGTCTTCTTAGCACTGACCCGTGGGTCAGGTCATGTGTAGAAGCCTCAAGTCACTGCTGAATTTAAACATGCACACTGTGGGGAGGCCAACTGAAGGACCTAAGGTGAACTGCATTCCCTAAAAACACGACAGCTCCAATACAAAAATGAAATTTTGTGGGGGCCCGTCTGTCCTCCAAGGGGATGTTCCATTTCCATTCTTCTAAGACAAAACTCATGAAAATAAAAGCTTTTAGAATGGTTTAGCAAGTAGTCTATTTCCCTGGGAGCACCAGGGAAATTGGAGAGTTTCTCGCAGACCATTTTAAATAACAGGACAGTGCTGACTCTACCATGAAGGTAAGCAGGTAGTTTTTACTTCCTCGTCCTCATTTTGTATCGGAGAGTTGGGAGAAATTTGAGCACACCCAACCCTATTTGTCCCCACCTCTACACACTCCAGAAGTACAGCGCTCAGCATTCTGAGAACCTCATTTTCAAAAGAAAGTTTCTAGTCCTTAAGCTGGCTAAGGGTAGACTTGGAAGTCTCTGGGCTGTGCCTGGCAAGATCTCAGAAGCCAGAGCAGGGCCTGTGCAGGATTTTCAGTGATAGTGGGTTCTTTGCCCCTCTCCATAACAAGAAGGCTTGCGGAATTCAAGTACAGTACTGCTATTTCAGGCATTTCAAATAGCGCAGCATCTTCTTTCCCCATCCAGTCTAGAAAGGTTGCAGAACTCAGGTAACGACAGCTGTTTTTTGGACTGTTTTCCCGTTAAGTATGGAAAACCCTGTAATTGTGCTTGGTAACAGCTTTCATTTACTGAGAGGATTCAGCCCACTGACGATGGGGAATTTTCGGGGAGGTTCTAGGGAATGAGTGTACATATGGATGTACATATTCACTGGACTCCCACGAAAGCACAGCCTCGGATCAACGTGCTGCTAAGGAGCTGGAACACTCCAAGGCACCCAACAGGCCTTGCCCTTCACATCTTACTCTGCAACGCTTTGAGGAGGCTCCCAAGCAGCAGCCCTCAGGATGGTATCAGTGACATGAAGGCGAGACAGACGGCTTTCCAGCGTAAGTGTTACCATTACGACACATGTGGCTCTCGTATTTCTTCCTGCAGCGCAAGCTCCACACACACAACATGGAACTTGGCACAGCATTGCTAGCATCACGGCTACAACAGAGGAGATTTGCAGATGCTTCAAGCTGAACCACTACAGTGGGAGCTGCATCTTTAAATGTCGTTGGTTTACTTCAGAAGCCAGCATAGCAGAGATCAAGCTTCTTTCATACCTCCGTAAACGTCGTTTTCTATTGTTTGGATCCCCAGAGGTAGAGGCGACATCCCCAACTGTACAAGTAGCACGAGAGCATAGGCTTTTCCTTCTGAGGGACACCAGCTTCTTGAAGCTCTCCCTAAAAGAGAGAGAGAGAGAGACCAAGGTGACAAAGATCAGTTGAAAAGTCACACCACGATCCCTCGGCTGTGGAGTGGACCAGGGTGGACCAGTCATCTTGCCTTGGCGGCTGTGACCCACAACTGGGTTGTGGCCTAACTCAGAGCAGGGGGGAATCACACCAATGACACCACTGCTATTTATTTATTTTTATAAAAAGTGAATAAACAGTTTTAAAATCTCTGCACCGGCTGCCAATTATTTTCCGGGCAAAGTAGAAAGTATAAAGTGTTGGTTATCACCTTCAAAGCCCTACATGGTTTGGGTCCAGGTGACCTGCGGGATCTCTTTCTCCCGTACAATCTGCCCCACACACTCAGGTCCTCTGGGAAGAATTTACTCCAGTCAACAAAAACAAGGCTGACAACTACTACCCAGAGGACTTTTTCCTCTGCCGCTCCCAGATTATGGAATGACCTGCCAGGAGGGACTCGTCAACTTAACAGTCTTCCAGGGCCAGATCTACACGTCGTTGCGAAGGGGCTTCCGTGCGCCTTTTTTAAAGACGTGCCTAAAAGAAGCGCCTCTTTCTTTGCTGTGTGTACTGTGAGCTAGGCAGCGCCGCCTGCGGAAGAATCTCTGCCCCATTCAAAGACGCTGCTCTGGCCGCTTCCCCCTCGCATGTTCTTCCATTCGAATAATCCCCCCTCCCACCCGGCGGCTCTTCTGGCGTGTCCCACCGCCGGCGGCTCCTCCTGCAAAACACTTTTCTCCCTCGGTCTGCAGATTTTAAAAAAGCTATAAAGACTGATCTCTTCCGTCAGGCCTACCCAGTTGAATTTTAAGATGCCTTTTAATAATGTGCTGATTTTAATAATGTATTAGTTTTAAATGTTTTAATTATATGTATTTTATGGCATTTGCATATTATTATTATTATTATTATTATTATTATTATTATTATTATTATTATTATTGCATTAGTCCAAAGGTTACACAAGTGACCAATTAAAATTTGTCAGTAAAATTGTTAAGGTTAAAAAGTATTCCTAAAATAACTAGCTTTACTTATACAATACATGACACTATAAACCCGCATCAGAACGCATTTCTCATTATTCAGCATCTCCCAGGCAATTCATAGCAATGGAAACTACATACTTCTCCCTGTATTGAGCAGCCTTTACTGCAAAAGGTGCAACCCTCCAAACCAGATATTGCTTAGTTCCTTGTAGCAAAAATCCCAGTTTCCTCTTTACACCCCAAATTTCATTAAAAAAAGGCGGGGGCAATGTAACTAATGGGCTTTCCTGTCAATGTATAATTGACATTTGAGAGTATAACCTGCCAAATCCTCCAACGCCGCTTCCTCACAAACACACAATCTCTCTTGGACAGATACACCATGAAACCTAGTGGAATTCATCATACAGTCCATTTGTTCGAAGCGCAATCCATTGAAAGCCCTTCAGTATTCCACCGTCATGGAGATTAAGAGGTACCTTTGCGTTGATGCTGATGTCTGGTACCTGCCACCACCTAGCTATTCTAGAGGATGTACGGAAAGCTATATCAGACTGGGTGTCAACATCCAAGACTTATTGTTTAAAGCAATTTCTAGTAACATTTCCCCATGGGTTTAAAGCCTGCAAGGAGCAACCAAAATTTAGTAATTTGAGAATTTCTGCAGCCATGAAGTACCTAGATTGCTTATTCTCTGTTTCTCTAGACCTGTAATCATTCTCATCCCCATTTCAGTTTTGAAACCCCTGGGGCCATTTTGAACTTGTTCACTTTTGGTGAGATTTGCATATCCCCACGTTTCTGCACTGAATGTTAGCATTGGGATCATTTTTGCTTTAAAAATATCCAAAATCGCATGCATTGACCCAGGGTATCTGAGACTCAGCAAACGGATTAGGGATTGCGCATGGGCAACTGATGTCAGTGATCCTCAGGGTGATGTGACACTTGTGCTCGTCATATGTGTCTTCTCAATTGCCTTCTCAGTGTTCTGCATTCTTTATCAAACCATAAAGTCTTCATAGGCTTTGTATCATTTGAACTGACAGAATAGCAGTCGTTAAGAAAGGTTTCAGAGTATCACACACGGCCTGATGCGCATGTAGAACTCAGTCAGGATCAGAATCACAAGACACAGTGATATTGAGCAAAGATCTAGCCATATTCAAATTCTGAAATGCTTCCAGCTTGATCGTATTTATTTTTTTGCTATTTTCATCTCTTTTCCTGATAAATTTCCTGGTTCTAGGAAAACCAGTGGTCTGAAAAAGTTTCAAGTCTTAAGTCGGATTCAGCAACCAGCATTACCACTACGAGTTGGGGATCCCTGTCTTCCCTAGGGGGAACCGTTACACTGGAGAATAGATGTGCTTTTTCTTTGGAAACACAAATGTAATCGAGAACAGTGCTGGAATAAGCCAAGAAATGAGTAAAAGGATATGTAGTGCTGGGACCATTGCCGCCTACAACATGCAATCCAAACATCTATGTTAGCCTAAATAAATTTAAAGCAGCACAATTTATCTTCACAACTCTGAATTTCCAGTAATTTAGTTCTACAGGGACATCTTGCGATATACCACCGTGTTCTGCAACTAATGGTAGTGATGAGTCCAGTCTGTCATTAACATCATCTCATAGGATAAGCAAAGCCTTTGGGAACTCCATATTCAGCTCCGTCAGTACTCGCTCCAAGTGCTCTTCTTTAACCAGGATGGCTAAACCCCTTACAGGTCTGGCCCTGTGATTTCTTTTGTCGGTTTAACTACACTGTAAAATGTGGAATCAGTAACTCATCTGTTGCAGTGAGCCATGTTTCTTGCAGTGATATCAGTGTGTCTATAGATAAATATGTCATCAACTCACAATCCTGAGCTCTGGCCTTCCTCTCTCCCCCCCCCCCCCAGCTGTATTCCATGACATAAGAGCAGAAGACATCCTTTTTTGGCCTCAAGCGAACCCTCCTTTGATTTCCTCCTGCTGATGTTTCTGGCCTGGGGGTCTTTCAGATTATGATCCTGCTGTTTGCGTTGTCAATTTATATAGCCCAGGTTTGTCATCTGCACCTCAGATAGCTCTTCCTCCTCCTTGATTCCATAGAAACATAGAATAGTAGAGTTGGATGGGGCCTATAAGGCCATCAAGTCCAACCCCCTGCTCAATGCAGGAATCCACCTTAAAGCATCCCTGACAGACGGTTGTCCAGCTGCTGCTTGAATGCCTAGTGTGGGAGAGCCCACGACCTCCCTAGGTCATTGGTTCCATTGTCCTACTGCTCTAACAGTCAGGACATTTTTCCTGATGTCCAGCTGGAATCTGGCTTCCTTTAACTTGAGCCCGTTATTCCGTGTCCTGCACTTTGGGAGGATTGAGAAGAGATCCTGGCCCTCCTCTGTGTGACAACCTTTCAAGTATTTGAAGAGTGCTATCATGTCCCCCCTCAATCTTCTCTTCTCCAGGCTAAACATACCCAGTTCTTTCAGTCTCTCTTCATAGGGCTTTGTTTCCAGACCCCTGATCATCCTGGTTGCCCTCCTCTGAACACGCTGCAGCTTGTCTACATCCTTCTTGAATTGTGGAGCCTAGAACTGGATGCAGTACTCTAGATGAGGCCTAACCAGGGCCGAATAGGCAGGAACCAGTACCTCACGCGATTTGGAAGCTATACTTCTATTAATGCAGCCCAAAATAGCATTTGCTTTTTTTACAGCCACATCACACCGTTGGTTCATATTCAGCTTGTGTTCTATAACAATTCCAAGATCCTTCTCGCTTGTGGTAGGATTTAGTTTAAAGCCCTCCTGATCAAGTTCTTCATGCTGTGACCAAACACATTCTTCCCAGCCCTTAGGAGGTGCAACCCATCCCTTGCCAGCAGTCCATCTTCCAAGTAGCGTAGCCCGTGGTCCCAGAATACAGATCTCTCACGTCGGCACCACCTGTTAGCATAGGTGCCTCAATTTTCTTAAGGAAACTGTGAAGCAGCCATTATGTAGTAAGCAAAACGCCACGTCTCCAAGGGTGTCTCCTTGTATCTGTCTTATCTAATGAAAACAGTAGCCTCGGCTCCAGGCAAAAGTTAGCTTACTGTAACTTACTGTGAGCAAAGGGATTGTTTAGCAAAGATTAGCTATGCTCCAGTGTTACGTTCTGATTGGTTAATGCCGCTACTGGGCACTGCCCCTTTCAAGCTTCAAAAGCTGTGCTGAATCCCCTGTTTCGGTTGTCTGACTGCTCGCCTTCAGAGACCAGACCTTGATTACTAAACAATAAAGTGCTTTTGAACCCTCTGTCGCTGGAAGTGTGGAGTCGTGCTTAGGGGCTGATTGGATCTCGTCCCTAAGGGCAAAGAACTTGTACAACACACCTTCGTAGCCAGTCATTCACCCAGAGTATTCTTCTTTCCCTTTCTTATCCTCTTCCAAGAACCGGGAGGATGGATGGGAAAACTATCTGGGCCCCAAAGTGCTTGAGTTTCCTTCCCAGAGCTTCAAAATCTGATGGGATTTCTTTGTAGCTCCGCTTGGCAATACCATTTGTTCCCACATGGATGAGAAGAAAAGGGTATGTGTCAGTGGGCAACATTATGGGACTCAACCAACTAACGTTTGAAAGTGCTGGACACATGTCTTTTCTTGGATAAGGGATATTGGATGTTGCCTTTTGTTTGGCTAGTCTCTGCGGGGAGCCAAATGCCTCATCTTCCAGGTATCTCATACCTGCCCAGGCAGAAGGTCTTCTTAAGTCCGTAAATTTTACAGTGGGCATACTACTTCCCTCGTATGGCATCTCTGTTCTATCTTACTTAGTGGGTTAGTCTCTACTGCCTTGAGGCAAGATGATGCGCCCTTCCCAGGCCTAAGAGGTTCCTGTTCATCTCCATCCCTTCCTTTATGACTATGGTCTGGCTGGGCTGAACAATAGCCCTCCATTAGCCAGTATGCCCCTTCTTCAGAGTCTGTGCATCTCCCATTTCCTGCCTGGAGATTTCTCATCTTTTCTTTCAGGCACTCTAATCTCATTGCAATTGCATTCTGTGCCTCTACTGGCAAAGCACAAAAAGAACGTAACAAGGCTTTCTCCTCGGTGTTGAAAAGAAAACACTTTTCTCTTAGGAGATATTTTCCAATGTTCTTGCATTCTGGCAGGTTCTGTCTCTTTCTGCGCTTGAATTTCTAAATTTAGAAAAGTGGGGTGATTTTCTGGGGTAGTATCGACTTTGCTGCCGAAATGAAAACATAAAAAAGAGAACATTTACTTTGAGGTTTTCATTTTCTGCCAAAAAGGCCCTCTTTGGCAGAAAAGCAGAGTTGAAATATGAAGGAATGAATTAACGAATTAATAATAAATTTATTTATTTATTCGTTAATTCATTCATTCGTATTTTAAAGCTGCTTTCCTATCGAAGGGAGCCTTGCTTGGCAGGAAATGAAAACATCAAAGAAAATGTTTCTCCCCCTCTTTATTTAAGTATTTCGAGAGAAGGATAAAAGAAGAAAGATTGTGAAAGGGCTTTTTCTAGAACACAGGTTTGAACTGATTCTCCGCAAGGAACCCCAGGAATTGTAGTTCTGTGAGAAGAGGGAGTTCAAAGGCATGTCTCAGGTATGATGCGCTGGAGAACTGGAGCTCCAGTCTATGGTACTGTTCAACATCTGTACACTACATCATTATCTTTGGTTAGATACATGAAGAAGGAAACAGTCTTTACGAAGTTTGAGGGAACCCTTTAGAACAAGGAGTCACAAAGCTGACTCAAGTATGCGGGCACCAAACATGATCTTGAATGGAGTAGTGAGCACTAATCACATCCAATAAGAGTTTTCATCTGGTTTTAAGCTAATGCTCTAGATTAAAACCAGAACGGGACACAGTTTAAGACCACCAGGACTCTCACCAGGTTTGCATATTCTCCCAATACTCATCGCACACACAAGAAAGAAATAAAGCACTAACTTGAGCACAAAATCATATTTTGGCTGGCGCAGCTCTTCGTCCTCTGGGTCGTCTTTGACGTGGGATTTAGAAGGGCGCATTCTCTGCAAAGCTGTCGGACGAAGCCTGCTTGCACGGCGAAGAGTAAGCTTGTGGGGAGTGGGCGGCAACAATACCAGCAGGTGCAATAAATTCCCTCTCTGAAAAAAGACACATGCGATGCAAACTTGAGGCGACTGCCCTGGCAGATTCAGGACTAGCCATTAATTCTCGCCCCATGTTCGAGATAAGCGTGTTCAGTGCCGGCTGAGCGCTTTCAAGGTGATCCCTTTTAGCTGGTAATCTTATAGCGCAGGAAGCCATCTGGGCCATGTGAGCGAACAAAGTGTGCTAACTGGTTGCTGTCCGGGAACAGACGAGGCTACTATCCAGTTCTCATGGATTATTCTCACCCCAGCCTTCGCGCTGCTCCATGGCAAATAGGTTTGTCTTTCTAAATGACAGACATGCAGGGCTGCCATGTCATCTTTACTTCACGAATGGAAAAAACAGGCTACAGCCTGTGAAAGGGGAAAGGAGCTACTGCGCTATTGTGAATGCTTGAAACAGTAAATGCTAGTAAATGGGGAAAGGAGCTATTACACTATTGTGAATGCCTGAAAGACAGGAAAAGAGGTACAATGCTATTGTGAATGCCTGAAACAGCACTACTGCACTACTGTGAATGCTTGAAACGGCACCACTGTGATACTGTGAATGGAAAAATGAGGCTAGGTATTGTGAATGGAAAAGCAGTCCTATTTCAATTGGGGATAAAGAGGGAAATGGGGGAGGAAGGGGTGGCCCCACCGCTTGACCAGTTCACAGCCAGGTCAGAGAAATAGGCATGCCCAGGATTTAATGCCGGGGGCTGGGGCACACTGTAGTGGAACTGCAGGGTAGCAGCCTTTAAGGGGGAAAAGATGCACTAAAAGGACGTTCCAAAACTGCGGGGTCACTGCGGATTGGCGACAGTGTCATCAGTCACAAACAAACCTGGTGTGCTGCCCCTCTGCACTAAATCAGTCGTGTGGGTGGGGCCCTAAAATATTGTCATTAACAACATTTTGCTTGTGACAAGCAATCATTTTGCACTGTTTTACGTTACCGTGTTTTGTGATAAGAGCTTAAGAGAAGCTCCGCTGGATCAGAGTAAAGGTCCATCCACCCAGCATCCTACCTTCTGCTATGATCGCACCAGATGCTTCAATGATGCCTACAAGCAGGGCCTGGTGGCAAGAGCAATACCCTCCCCCTAGTCTTGCTACCCAGCAGCTGGAATTTAGCAGTATACTGCCTCTGAATGTGGAGGTTCCATATTCAGCTTCCAGGATTAAGAACCACTGATAGACCCCCTCCATCCTATCATGGGTCTAATCTCCTGTTGAAGCCATCTAGGCTTGTGCTTCTCACCCCATTCTTTGGCACCCAACTCCATCCGTGAGTTATGCCTTGTGTGAAGAAACACTTCCCTGCCTCTGTTCCGGACCTCTTGGCAATCCACTTCATTGGGTGACCCCACCTACCTCACGCTTCTTTTGGTCAGGCAATGGGTTTCTGAAGAGCGGATGATCCCCAAGGGGCGAGTCGTGGAGCAGCTGATGAACTGTTTGCTGGTATCCTGAAGCATCTAGATGGAAATGAAGGACAAAAGTCAGTCCGATATCCCACAAGAAAATCCAGAGGCGGCCAACTTGTGGCCCTCCAGATATTTTGGCCTACAACTCCCATGATCCTCACCATCGGCTATGCTGGCTTGGGCTGATGGGAGTTGTTGGCCCAAGTTTCTGGAGGTCTACACGGTGTCCACCCCTGCACAGAACGATTCAAGAAGCTGCTGAAAGAAGAACTGGGGTCTGTTGTCCTGCAGGTAAGCCCAGGGGGCAACAGCTTCCCTTGCCCAAGCGCTGGGCCCCTTCCCCGTTAGCTGAACGTTAGCTGTACAGGCTCTCAAAGAAAGCTCACAATGGCCAATGAATGCACCTGAATATGATGACTTGGTGGACAAAAGAGACAAATTGATGGAAGGTTTGGACAAGGATTTTCCGGCTAAGGCAGACTGGTCAAAGATTTATTTGGTTAAGTGGAAATTGCAAATGCCAAAGAGACTGCAACTTCAGCAATGGTGGATCTCTCTGTAAAGGGGCTGCCAGGACCTGTGCAGCAGAAATATACACATGTAATTTTAGGGTGGGGGAGAAGACTGTGAAGGAGCCAGTGAATGCAGTATAACAATGTCTGGGTGCTCAAGAAAGGAAGAGAGAAGACCTAAATGGTTCCATCATGGTTATGCGGGCGACTCCCTTGAAAACACAGGCAGGCAGGGGTGGAGGGAATAGCGGAAGAGGGGGTCGGGGAGGTTTTAGTGGCAGAGGAAAGTGAGGAAGAGGTCAAGGACGGCAAGGGGGACAGCTGCAGGGAACCCCAGTTGGAGGACTGAGAGCTGAGATACTGCCTTTCAGCCCAGGCTCGGGAGAGTGTTTTCATTGTGGTCAGACAGGGCACTGGAAAAGAGAATGTCCTTACGTTGAAAAGAAAGTGCCATAGGAAAGCGCAGCTACAGAGGCATGCGGAAGAAGGGGGGAAGTGACTCAGACTCAGAAAATGATGGGTTTACACAAATGTGTAGAGAAAGGTTGTGGTCTGGAAGTGATAGAAATTGGGGCTGGATTGGAGCAGACTATGATTGGGATTTGGAAGATGCTATGCATTTTGCCTGTGTTCAAGTCACTCCCCACCCGGGAGTGGGTACTCAAGTCTCTTTGAAAGTACCTGGGTGCGAAGTAGAACTTTTGGTGGATACAGGGGCTACAGATTCCACTCTCAACCCACAAAAGTGCGCCTTGTCTCTAGGGCAAAAGAATGTGAACGCGATTGGATTCAGTGGGTGTCTGAAACCCGGCCAATGTCAGAGGACGTGTCAGTGGAAGTGCCAGGGAGGCAAGAGATTTTGGAACATGAGATTTTGGAGCATTCCAGTCAATGTACTAGGTATAGACTTGTTGTGTAAGATTGACTGTGCAGTGGGTGCAGCGGAAAGTAGTGTACTTGGGACAAAGTTGTTTTTGTGGGTGTCTCTGCCAAAAGGGGGGGCAGAAGGATGGCCATTGGCAGGATATGCTGTGGCAGGAAGCGCAGGAGTGGAATTCGAAGCTGCAGCCCTGCCAGGGAGTTTGTCAGCTCAGGGAGCGGAATGGTTTGCGCTCCCTCGAACTTGTTTGATGCATGAAGGCCGGAAGGTCACAGTACATACAGACGCTAGATATGCATTTGGGACAGTCCACAAGTTCAGAATTCTGTGGGGAAATAGAGGGTTCCCAACAGCAACAGGGACACCGATAAAGAACGCAAAGAGTGTAGAGGGACAACTGAATGCCTTGCAGAAACCCCTTGCAGGTGCAGTGGTTAAACGGGCAGGACACCAGACAGGAGCAGATCCAATAAAATGGGGAAACGACTGGGCAGATCAGGCCGCAGGAAAGGCCACAAGAGCCTTCGTAGGGATAGTCCAGGATGCCACCCACACTTTGCCCAGTGCCCTTGGACATTTGGCAGCAACACAACGTGCAGCCGGCCTTGGTGAGCAACAAGAATGGCTCAAATGGGGCTGCAAGCCGGATCCTGATGGGATCGTACGTGAACCCCCCACCCACAAGCCAATAACAAACCAAACCATGGTAACAAACCAAACCAAACAACGTATGTCATGTCAAAAGCATAATGTGGGGAACGCAGTCAAGGTCCCGCAGGTGAAATTGCAGATTGATTTCATCCAAATGGCCAAATGTCAAAGATTTCAATATGAGTTAGTTATAATCGACATGTTCTCCAAACGGATTGAGGCCTATCTGACCTTGAGGGCGGATGCCATGCCAAGAAACTGCTCTGGGAACTCATCCTGAGAGTTGGATTGCCAGCTACTTTACAGAGTGACTGGGGGACTCGTTTTACCAGCAAGGTGATCTCAGTCCTAGAAAAGGCTTTGGGCGTAGACCGACGCCGTCGTGGTCCTTATCACCCGCAATCCACAGGGCTCGTGGAGAGGCATAATGGGATTCCAAAGAACAAAATTGCCAAAATCTGTGAAGGGATGGGACTCAAATGGCCAGAGGCGTTGCCTCTAGCCTTGTATGCAATGAGGGTCACTCCAGGTCCCCTTGGTCGGTCACCACATGAGATTGTGATGGGCAGGCCAATGCGTGTACCAGCTTCACCACCACCATGCAGTGAACTGCAGCGGGTCGATGAGCGGATTAGAGACCATTGGTCCAGCTAACCAACTCTATGCAAGGACGCTTTCCACAGGTCAAAGTTGCTTTACCTGCTCCCAACCAGCACAAAAGGGGCCATAAGTTGAAAGCAGGAGATTGGGTGTGCATGAAGTCATTCCAGTGAAACAAGCCAAGGAAGTCTGCGGGTTAAAATAGGCCAAACTTGCCAAACTTTTAAAACATTCTACACAGTACGTGATCTAACGAATGTGGCAGAGGGTGCGCGGTGTACAGAGTTCTCTAATGCTACTGTCTGGGAATGTGTCTGGGCCTCAAAGGGAGAATGCTACCTAAATGGTACCAAAGTAAGTGCCCCCACCGCCAAAGATAGAGGCAGTGTTATACCATTTGGAGGCCACTATGCATACTTCACACTTGGCTCTGATAGAAACGCCATTGCACTCGAAGGTCATTATTTTGTACGTGGTATTAAGGCTTACAAGATCTTGCGTGGCAATTGGTACGGCATATGGGAGACATTGCAATAGATGCACCGTTGAGGATTCCAAGGCAATGTTAGAGAACGGTTATAAGCATCCCCTCACTCAAGGGAAGTTGGTTGGGTGCTCCACAGTAGGGATTCTCCCAGTGGTGGGAACAGCCTGCCTGAGACAAGATGTCATAAGACCTCAAGCGGTTGTTCGAATTCATGGCAGATGAATTCAAGCAGTCTGTTGGAGAGTTGGGCAAGGCAGAACAGATCAGACAAATGGGAATACCGAATCGGATGGCCATAGATTTCAGACTCAAAGAGGAAGGCAGAGCCTGTGCAGTTCTTTCATGGGAAGGCTGCGTGTATGTAAATAGCCCTTTTCAAGGGGTTGAAGCCCATATGAATGATGCTATTGTCCGTGCTAATAAAGCTAGCCAAATAGCATATGTTCCCAGAGGCAGCTCTATGGACTGGCTGAGTGGATGCTTGCCCAGTCTCACAGGATGGGTGAGGGCCGTGCTGAAATATGTACTTATGGGATTATTTCTTCTCATGTGATTGTATGTGATAGTGCAGTTAGTAATCTATGCTTTAAAATCCTGCATTAAGAAAACATCTGATTCTGTCCAGGCCATCTCAGCCACCAAAATGAAAATGATGGTATACAAAAATGTACACCTTTCAAAAATGCAGACAAACATTAACATATTTGCAAAAATGTACAAAAAAGACTTTATTCAATGTGGGTGGGGGAATGTGTACATTGGCAAAATTGTGCACAAAAATGTGTTCATTTGGGGGAATGCTTAAAAAAATTGAAAGCGTGCATATGCAGACTCAAAAACATATTGCAATCCAATGCAGAATTAGGAGAAAAAGCATATATATATATATATATATATATATATATATATATATTGAGGAAACCGGAGTGAAAAATGGGAACCAGAGTGAAATTGAGCATGACAGATTCACCCATCCCTATTGAATACAACAGCCTACAGATTTAAATATCTTTAAACTAATAAATAAGCCAAAGGGAAGCATTTGACTAAATGGTTAGTGTGGTCTTCATTTTGTGGACATTATAACAACAAATGAAGACCATACAGCACACTTATTAATTCATTTATTTGTTTATTTTGTTATTCCTTTTCCCTTCCATTTTTTTGCTTTTCTTTCCTTCTTTGTATTATTCTCCCCCCACCCCAAAAAAATTGTATTACGTAATTAATTCTATATAACAGCTGTTTACGCATCAGTTGTTAGGGGACTGATCATTTGTTGGTTACATTAAAATAAATTTGAAAATTTGAAAAGAAAGGAAAAAAAGATCTGCCTAAATCGTTACCCGAAAGTCCCCTTGTAGTTGTGCCAGATGAGGATGCGCTGGTGGCCGCAGGTCTCTTCCTAAATCGGGGCTGAAAAGAAAACCCTTAAAATCCACAGAATCACACACTTAAATACCCGCACGCGCACATCCACACGTCACAACCAACCATTGGTGCATATTTTCAGTCAGCTGCCAACAAAGGTCTGGGGAGACGGATGCCTTGCTGCCACCCGTATAAAGCACGTTAGCCCTCCACCTGCTTTCCAAATGATGGCTTCCTGATCCCTGGCCGTGTCGGGCATAATACTGAGCTATGGGCATGGGGAGAGAAGAGTCTTGTGCTTCCCACTCACCCCCCAGCATCTCCTGGATACACGAGTGCCAGGACAGGACAGACCATGGTGGGGGGTTACGATGGTCTTGTCCTAGCCAGGCGTCTTCCCTTGTTGAGGGAGAGAACTGCTGCGACAGACGGTCTTCTTCACCATCTAGGGTCACAGGGAGGAACAGACCTTCTTGGAGATTAAGGCCCCTGCCGGGAGAAGGAACAGCTGCCAACTGCCAGCCACATACCCCACCAATGGGAGAAGGCAGCCAGAAACACTCCTGGGTTAGTCTTTGCCCAATGCAAAGGTCACCAAGGGACTTTCTGCCTGGAGCCCAAAGTACCGGTGGCCAGGGGGCCTCACTCAGTGTGATGTCTACCCACAGGGCTTAGGGTGGGAACTGTGCAGTTTGGGCTCATTCATGCACTACGGAAGAACACAGCCGGGATCACTTAACATGCTGCATGGCGCACTTTGTTGGGGTTGGTGCAGACTGCAGACTTGGCCATTGTGTCGGTGCCTGCAGGAGAAATGTTATCGGCCATCTCGGCTCCCGTAGGCTTGATTTCCGCTTCCCTGGTGCCAGACATCCCATCAGCAGTCAGTCATCATATGGGTGGAGCAGCAAGACTCCTGGGAGCACCTTGCTCAAGACTCCATGAAGCACGGCTACTTGCCTTTTGGGAGAAGGATCGGGTACCAAGAGAAACAAAGAGCCAGGCTTTGCTTACCATGGCATACGGGGCATGTGAACGTATCCACTCCCTGCCAGTATACGGCATCCTGGCGCTTGGCTCCCTCTGTCTGCTCCTGTGAATGCCCTGGAAGGAAGCCCTGGTCCCAGCCTTGGACAGTGCCTCCCACTGCTCCTTCTCCTAGTCCAGGCGCAGGAAAGTTCCCCAACCTCTCTGCTGCTCGTGGCAGAAGAAAGGCGCAAGGCAACTCTCTCTTTCTTCAAATCTCAACAATCCCTAGTCCACCACCAACTGCCACAGAACTCCCAAGAGCAGCTGAATTCCACCCTCCCTTTAAAGGGGCCTCTGTGCTACAAGGATTCCGCTGAAGCAGCACCCCTGGTGTTTCACCCTGAGAACATGGATGCGGCTTCGTACCGAGTCAGTCCATGCTCCTTAGTCTAGTTGGCGTTGACTGGCAGCCACTCGCTGGGGCTTCAGGCAGGAGCCTTTCCCTTCGACCTGGAGAGGCCACCCATCAAGTGTGGGGTCTTCTGCATGCAAAGCATATGTTCCACCACTGAGCCTTTCCGCAAAACTTCACACCAAAGTTCAACCACCGTTGGCTGGTTATTGTCATGCTATTCACAGCCGAATCTTCCGTGCCCCACATGGTTTGCATAATGCATATGTGAAGGACAATGGGTCTGAAATGGTTCTGCTTTGATCTAATGTTGCTTTTTGTGTCTACCAAGAACGAGCAAAGTGCATTTCGTGGTGTTTCAAGTTTCGCTGTCCCAGGCTCGGGTGGGAGGGAGAGAGCTGGGAGCGCCTGCCAAGGTCATCTTGGCCTGGCGCTTCCGACTCCCGCTCTAGCACCTGGGAGTTCTCAGGGGCTGCCTAGATGTTAACCCATTTCAGCTGTGGGAAAGAATGTTGCTAAGATGTGGGTCTCGCTCCTGTTGGGAGGGGTCGCCAGAAGCCCGGGAAGGGCATCGGTTGGTTGGAGTCGGTCATGGGGCCAGGTGGTCGAAGAAGGGATAAAAAGTCCAGTGTCAAGGAGTCGTCATCTTCCTGACTGGACGACACGTGTGTCGAACAGAAGATCAGGTCCGGGCAGTCAAAGGGGGCTGCTCGGAGTTAGTTAGGCTTTTCTTAGGTTTTAATGTGTTGGGGTATTGTGGACAAGGTCAGCCGCTGCCGCTGCGGCTGGGTGGTGGAATGACTGATGGTTTTATTGGGGTAATGGCTAGCCTTTTCTCCCTCAATTTCCTTTCTCACTCCTTTCTCCCTCACCCCCTTCTCCCAACCTTCCCTTGTCCCCTCCGCTTAGCTTTTACCGACCAAGGCCTTACATGTTAGTCTTAGTGGTGTTAATAAACCTCCTTTGGTCCCTAATGTGTGCTTGTGCTTTCTTCTTGGAACATCTGGCTCTTCCCGGTTGTGGACAGGGCTAGGGAGATGGGTTGCCTGGGAGCTTGGGACGTTTGGTCCAGGAGCCTACCTGGCAGGGACGTCAGGTAGACCCTGACATCCGTTACAATGTATACACAGACATCCAGTGGGCTGACTTTACAGGGGAGTTCCTGCTGGCTGGAGGTGTTATGAGATCCTTTGCGGCACATGACGTCGTGGCCAGGATGCTCAAAAACAGTCCTTTCGGCCAGCTGAGGAGGTTTCAGGTGCTCGATCTGCAATGTGCCCCAGGCCGCCTCATTCAACGCTGGGCCTGCCTGTGATGTGGGCTGGCCCTCGGCCATCCCCTCCTTGAGCATTCCCGTTGAGAGACGTCTATGCACTTCCTGCATTGTTATTGTTGTTTTTCTCTTTTCTTTCTTTATATAACAGAGAATAAAACAGTCCCCTAAGAATTGGGGTTTAATCAGCTGTTACAGAAAACTTGGTTAATACAATTTTAGGGTTAGGGTTAGGGTTAGGGGAATCATTTGTATTGTAGCAATTTGCCAAGGTTCCATTTATTCCATTTCTTCAAGTCTGTAATCACAGTTTTAATAATTTCATTTATTTTAAACAATTTGTTAATTTATCTAAAGGAAATTCTACAAATTAGTGTTCCCATGGTATGGCTAATAAGGTATTGATGGTTGGGGTGAATGTTGTATGACATGATAGTAGATTTTTCATAATTAACTTCTCAACCTGCCACTTGTCTGAAATTTTCAAGTTCTTCCTTTAGGTTAGAAACTGATTGATGTGGGTCCCCCAGCAGAATTATCATGTCATCCGCATACAGGTTCATCACATGTTCTTCACACCCTCCTCTGTGTCCGAGAATACCTGGGGGTTGGTGTATAATGTTAGGGTGAAGAGCAGAGGCCTTGTTTCATTCCCCGTGCCAAGCTGATAGGCGGAGAATCTATATTGTTAGTACGCACCATTGCAGTACTAGCAGCGTATAATTTGGAAATTGCGGTCACAAATGAGGTTCCTGGCTGATAATAGTTTAGGACTCTTCACAAGTATTGCCATTCAAGACAGTCAAAGGCCTTGACTATGTCGAGTGAAATTAGTGACAATGAGTGACCTGTTCTGCTTGCATCATAGATAATATTTAAGACTGGTTGTATCGGTCCAGATATATGTCTTTGGGGAATAAGTCCAGTCTGGTCTACCTGAAGACCTACCACCTATTTAATCGTTGAACTAAAAGTTATGAAAAAAAAATTTGATCCTGATTGAGTAATGTGATTGGGTGATAGGATCCCACCTTTGCGTTGTCTTTCCCAGGTTTTGGTATTACTATTATCCTGGACTTCTTCCAGGTGTTGGGGTTGTTAGGATTTTAGGAACAAATCTGGAAAGGGGGATTATGAAATTTGAAGAAAAATCCATTTTTCCCCATCCTCCCCACCCCAAGGGTCGCTCTACTTTAATTAGAATTAACAGAAATGCTTACAGCACTGCCATTTTTAAGGATAAAGAGTTGAAACTTGGCACAGTGGTAGCTCCTAGGTAGAGCTTTATCCATGCCAAATTTGAAGCATATCCATTCATTTGTTGATTTTTAGGAATTTTCAAATTTTGAGGCTTTAATTTTTAAAAAACAACAACACACCATCATTTTTAAAGGTAAAGAAATGAAACTTTGTACCACAATAGCTCTTAAGTAGGGCTTTAGCCATGCCAAGTTCAAAACAGATCTGTACATCTGTTGATTCTTAGGAATTTTTTTAAATATTGAGGTTTTAAAATTATTATTTCTAAAAGCCACGGGAGCTATACCCTTCAAACTCAGGTTATCAAGCCTCCTCTTTGGGGTCTTTCACCTTGAGCATGTTCAGCCCTTGGCATCAAGGGGATCTCCAGTTTTTAGCTAAGAAGTGCTGGGTTAGGAGGGCAGCTTTCCTGTTGCAGGTTTGGTGGGCAGTCGGGCACCTGGAGCTCAGCAGAGGTGAGGCAACCACAGATCAAAATGTAGGAAAGGAGAGGTCAGTCAAAGCAGCCCAGAGTCAGGCAAAACAGAATGGGCCAGAGGCCTTTTTCTCAGAGTTCCACATCATGGGCGATGAAGGGTCATCCTTAGATGAAAACACTCATGACCAACAGTGACCCACAAAAAAGAACCTTTGCCTGCAGAAGGATCATTAAAACCTGTCGGGGACAAGCTTGTTGCGAAAACAGGAGGCAAAGGTCATAGGTTGCATGGGAGTGTGGATTCTGGCACACTTTTTTAATGTCTCTGAAATTCTCCGACTGTTTTTCAGGTGTCAATGCTCTCTGTGTGTGTGTGTGTGTGTGTGTGTGTGTGTGTGTGTGTGTGTGTGTGTGAATTGAATAACTCCATATTTGGAAGGTGATGTGTGGGGTGAGGGCTAGCTTTGATATTGACATCTGCAGCTAACCAATTAGGAATTGCCACAGCGCTGTCTGTGACCGTCTCCTCCTCCAATTGCAGTGTTTGGGGGAGTGGGAAACACTAACTGGCTGCTGATTCTACCAATGGGGTGAGGGAGAGGGAGGGCGCTTCTGCTCAGGCTAATAGAAGTCAATCATCCACATTCCACAGTGTAAAAGTGCTGTTGGGCTGGCTGGCATCGAGAGTTAGAATGCTCCTACACCTGAGTCAGGCACAGGCTGGCTCTCTGTTTCAATTAAACTATTATTCCTGTTGCCTGGATGGGCTTCCAATGCAGAGGAGGGGGCCTCCGTCCAATAGATCTGGAGGGCACCAAGTTGGAGAAGGCTGGAGTAGAAACTTGCACCACCAGCAGTGGAACTCTGAGTCAGCAAAGTAAAGGATAGAAGTTCCCTCCATAATTTGCAGGGCTGGATTAATGTGTGTGTGTATTTGTGTGTAAGGGGAATAATGTTTTGTTGGGGGGGGGGGAAACAAAAAATCCTAAAAAATCAAGACATGAATGGATCTACTGCAAACTTGACATGTCTAAATCCCCACTTAAGAGCTATCACCATTATTTATTTATTATTATTTATTTACAATATTTATTTACCGCTCCCTATTGAAAATTTTGGAGCGGTGTACAAGATAAAATGAAAATAAAAACAGAATAAAACACTTAAAACAGATTTTAAAAGAAGCAAACACAGTGTGTCATGGCTGGACATTAACTTTGTACCACAATAGCTCTTAAGTAGGGCTTTAGCCATGCCAAGTTCAAAGCATCTGTTGATTTTTAGGATTTTTTTTAATATTGAGGTTTTAAAATTATTATTTCCCAAAAGCACTGGAGCCATACCCTTCAAACTCAGGTTATCAAGCCTCCTCTTTGGGGTCTTTCACCTTGAGCATGTTCAGCCCTTGGCATCAAAGGGATCTCCAGTTTTTAGCTAAGAAGTGCTGGGTTAGGAGGGCACCTTTCCTGTTGCAGGTTTGGTGGGCAGTCGGGCACCTGGAGCTCAGCAGAGGTGAGGCAACCACAGATCAAAATGGAGGAAAGGAGAGGTCAGTCAAAGCAGCCCAGAGGGCAAAACAGAATGGGCCAGAGGCCTTTTTCTCAGAGTTCCATATCATGGGCGATGAATCATAGAATCATAGAATCATAGAATAGCAGAGTTGGAAGGAGCCTACAAGGCCATCGAGTCCAACCCCCTGCTCAATGCAGGAATCCACCCTAAAGCATCCCCGACAGATGCTTGTTCAGCTGCCTCTTGAAGGCCTCTAGTGTGGGAGAGCCCACAACTTCCCTAGGTAACTGATTCCATTGTTGCACTGCTCTAACAGTAAGGAAGTTTTTCCTGGTGTCCAGCTGGAATCTGGCTTCCTTTAACTTGAGCCCGTTATTCTGTGTCCTGCACTCTGGAAGGATCGAGAAGAGATCCTGGCCCTCCTCTGTGTGACAACCTTTTAAGTATTTGAAGAGTGCTATCATGTCTCCCCTCCATCTTCTCTTCTCCAGGCTAAACATGCCCAGTTCTTTCAGTTTCTCTTCATAGGGCTTTGTATCCAGACCTCTGATCATCCTGGTTGCCCTCCTCTGAACATGCTCCAGCTTGTCTGCGTCCTTCTTGAATTGTGGAGCCCAGAACTGGACACAGTACTCTAGATGAGGCCTAACCAGGGCCGAATAGAGAGGAATCAGTACCTCACGTGACTTGGAAGCTATACTTCTATTAATGCAGCCCAAAATAGCATTGGCCTTTCTTGCAGCCATATCACACTGTTGGCTCATATTCAGCTTGCGATCTACAACAATTCCAAGATCCTCCTCGTTTGTAGTATTGCTGAGCCAAGTATCCCCCATCTTGTAACTGTGCCTTTGGTTTCTATTTCCTAAATGTAGAACTTGGCATTTATCCCTATTAAATTTCATCCTATTGTTTTCAGCCCAGCACTCCAGCCTATCAAGATCACTTTGAAGTTTGTTTCTGTCTTCCAGGGTATTAGCTATACCACCCAATTTTGTGTCATCTGCAAATTTGATCAGCGTTCCCTGCACCTCCTCGTCCAAATCATTAATAAAAATGTTGAAAAGCACTGGGCCCAGGACTGAGCCCTGCGGTACCCCACTCGTTGCCTCTCCCCAGTTTGAGAAGGTTCCATTGATAAGTACTCTTTGAGTCCGATTCTGTAGCCAACTGTGAATCCACCTAATAGTTGTTCCATCTAGCCCACTTTTAGCTAGTTTGTTAATCAGAATGTCATGTGGTACTTTGTCAAAAGCTTTGCTGAAGTCAAGATATATGACGTCCACAGCATTCCCACGGTCCACAAGGGAGGTTACTGTGGCGTTACACCCCACAAGTCAATTCCCAAAGGTATGTCTGCTGTTTGTAAGTCTGTGGTTTGTAGAATGTTGGCCTGAGTGGGCAGAGTTAGAATGTCTTGGGAGGGGGAGGAGTGATATATAAGGGAAGGACTGAGGGGATTGAGAGTTCTTTCCAGGGAGACTTGTTAGGGACTCTTAGGGCCTTCCTAGACGAGGCCTTAGCGCGCATTCTGTCCCGGCTTCCCTGCTGTGCGTCCAGATGACGCACAGGGGAATCCGCAGACAGGCCGCGCTGAGGCCTGGTCTTACCCGCCATAAGCGAAGTCGCTTATGGCGCGCCTTTTCCCCAGCTCCGGCCTCAGGCCGGAGCTGGGGAAAGTGTGGAGAGTTCCGCGGCTTTTCGCGGCTCCTCGCTTACTCGCGAGGAGCCGCGAAAAGCCACGGACCTGGCACGATGCGCTGTGCCCATCGTGCCAGGAGGTGGGTGATCCGGGGGGGGGGGGAAGATGGCAGAGGGCGACGAAGGAGACAGCGAGGTGATGGCAGAGGGCGACGAAGGAGATGTTGGGGGGGGGGGCGGAGGGCGACGAAGGAGATGGTGGGGGGGCGGAGGGCGACGAAGGAGATGGTGGGGGGGCGGAGGGCGACGAAGGAGATGGTGGGGGGGGCGGAGGGCGACGAAGGAGACGGCGAGGGGGGCGGATGGGGGGGATTAAATTAAAAAAAAACCCTTACCTTCTCCGGCGGCTTCGGGCCCCACATGGCCCCTTTAAAAAAAAAAAAACATGGCCGACGCTGCAGGGCTTCCGTCGTCCCTGCTGGTCGGCCGTCTAGGAGGCTGGGCGGCGCGCGTTAAAGTTTGCACGCCGTCGCCCCGCCTCCCTGCCGGCTTATCCCGGCAGGTCTAGCAAGGCCCTTAGAGTCTGTAGTGCTCTCTGTATTTATGGTACTTAAGTTTTGGGAAATTTGAGAGTATATCATTATCTTTAACTTTATTTAAAATAATATTTTAATCGAATAAAATAGCTATGACTTTCTATTGCCAAACTTAAACATTAGCAATTGTTAAATACTCTTACGTACTACTTCTTTGTCTACTTTTCAGACATGCAGCCAGCTCACAGCCAGCAGCAAGGTGAAGATCCACCACTGTCACCAGCAGTTGCTGAGGCAGCATCACCAGCAGTTGCTGAGGACCCAGGTCTATCCCTGATTCCAAGAAACGGTAGAATAATTTAAGACATGAAGGTAATGAGTGATGATCCCTTTTTTTCATAACTAAAAGTACATGCTTCCCCTTTCAGGGACATCCACCCTCGATCCTCCTGGAGCTGAGCAGTCAGGGCCAACATCCAGCAGTGACCCAGTGCTGCAAGCTGTCCTCCGGCTGGAGGGTTCATTTAAAAGAACAAGTAAATATGGTTTTTTTTTAAAAAAAAAAAAATTAAAGTGTGAATTGTGAATAACCTCTTTCCTGCATGGAATATTAACGGTTATACTTACTCTATTCATAGTGCGTCGCTTGCAAAGGAGAGTCTCCTTATTAGAGGAGGACAATCGGCAGCTGAAACGCACCGTCCAGGTGCTCCAAGAGGGTCCACCAGCACAAGCCCCTCCAAAATGATCAGTGATCAAAAACTATTTTGTAAATATATTTTTTTATTTTAAAACATAACTTTATTATGTTGTATTAAAGAAATGAAAGAACTGTACATTATAAAAAAGTATATTACCATGCACTTACAAAAAAAGTTGTTGCAAAGAAAACATAAAAGTCTTATCTCCTTTATTGTAGTTATAATACTTACAATGCAGTAAAGCCGAAGTTTTAAAGAGTAACACTAACACTTTTGTCTTGTACGCCTTAAAGCCCTAACATAATTTCTTTTAAACAAAATTAGAACTATTACAGTAGAACCACAGTTTAAACGAAGCATTTACCAACTCCAAAAACATTTAACACGTTAAAAGTGGTTACCTGAGTAATATTATAGTGATGGTGAAAACACAATAGGAGGTTTTATAAGCCCTCTGGGACTTACAGCATCTGCTAAAGTACCATTAAACTACTAAAGGTAAACGTGCTAAATACAAAAAAAAAAAAAAAACATTACAAGTACAGCAACCCTTTAACAACATCATAAACCAGATACATTAACATTTAACAAGTTTTAGGTTACTTCCACACTACTTTGACAGTTATGGAGAAAACACTAAGGGACGTTTAATCAGCCGTCTTGGACGCTCAGGATTTTCTACACCTCTTTTGGGAGTAGATGTAGCAGATGAGGAATTATTAGACATAATTTCCTCATTTTCAAGAATCTCAGCATTTACTTGCTGAGCGGTACTTTGAATCTCTGCTATTTCTGCAGCCTGGATATTCCTGTGTCGCACCATGCTGTTGGCATCTGGAATTTTATCAACCAGGCGTTCCAAAATAGATGAGTGATGTGCAATAGAGTTTATCAGGATCTTCCTGTCGCGTTTGTATTCCTCATCTGATTCCAAGGACTTGCGTAAGAAATCATTTAAAAAAATTGAATCTTCCTGCATCATTGCTCTTGTTTTAGCACTTTCTGACGAAGAGTGCTGCATTAACCGGTCAGCAATATCATTTGCTGTACGTCTAATCATCGCAAGCCTTGTGGCAGGCGACAAAGTGGCCTGTGTATTTGGAATCCCTGTGTCTGATAAGAAAAAAAAGGAATTGAAGTTAGAGGTAGTGGTTGTTGGCATTATCATGACTTAGAATATTAATTTCTAGAACATAAAATATGATGGATGGTCTCATGTAAGATTTACCAGTTCCAGGGTGCTGGGATGCTTGCTGTTGTGCATCAGCTGCAGTGCTGCTGGTTGAGGCTGTTTCTGTGAATATCAGTTGAAAAAGATGAACTCAGTTTCTCTTTCCATCGTTGACATGTTCACACTGGTTCTTGTTATAAAATTGAGGAATATCAATAGTTACAATGTTAATATTCTACATTAGAATGCTTTTTAAAAACACAGGAATAAAAAGTAACAGCATTATTAAATGTGATTATCGCATTGGAAAACATATGATTACTCGTAGCCAATGCTACCCCGGGGAAAACAGGTTCAAACCCCAAAACATTGTCAGCCCATCTTTAACAGATCCAAACCTTGCTCCACAGTAATCGGCGCTTGCTCTTGATCTGTCACTGTGCAGCTCATATTTGGATCCGAATCCATGCTGACCTGTTCATCTGTGAGAAGTTTAAAAAAGCAATACTTAATACACACTTCTCCTGTAGGTAAGGGAGAAATATAATATTAACGGAAAAAATACTCACCATTGTAAAGGTCTTCAGTATTCACCGTTTCCAGAGGCACATTTTCTTCTTCCTGTGAGGACCCATAACTGATGTTCGATGAACTTCCGGATGAGCTGCTGCTGCTGCCTGATGACGGCATGGTCCTTCTAATTTCTAAACTTCATACTACACGCTTAGGTCTCATTGTAGCCTCACCCCTGAGAATGCTGTGTAGCTGTGAGAAGTAGGGACATGTGGTTGCATTGTTCCCTGACTTTGCATTGTGCCTGATGACTCTGCGGTACTCAAGTCTCATAGCTTTGCTTTTCCTCCTGCACTCTACAGCTGTTCGGTTGTGCCCCCTCTTTTGTAGTTCCTGTGCTATGACTTCAAATGAATCAATGTTCCGATGGGTTGCCCTCAGTTGCGCCTGAAGTTTTTCTTCCCCCCATACGACAAGCAAATCGAGAATTTCTGGGTGACGCCATGAGGTGCCTCGGCCCTTACTGCCACTTGCCATTCTCAGATCTAAGGATTATGAAGAATAAAAATATTTATAATATTATGAATTAAGAAAGATAACTCTTGCTTAAACTCGTTAACTCCTTGATTTGGTTTTAATGTTAGGTCAATGATCACTTAGCAGAATTGCTAACAGAATGTAGGTTTTTAATATGTGACCAAACATAAAGCAACTTTTAAAAGTATTGCACTTGGAATAACTCTCCTCATAAAACCATTACCTGAAATATGAAGAACTATACAAAAGTAGGTAAAGTTCCTGAACTGAAATATCACTTCTAAGAGATACATGTAAACTTCAGCAGCAGAAAAGGAACACTGTTATTTTACGAAAAAGGCATGCAAAAGCTTGCAATAATCTATGTAGGGGCGGGGTGGGTTTGTGTGTGGAGGGGAGAAACTTAATATTAATTACATTTCAAGATCTAGACATTTAAACAGCATCATTTTCTTCTAAAGAAACTAGTAACATTACAAATGAGAAAGCCAAAAGAGTGAACGACTGAGGATAATGTATACCTGCACCCTCCCCCCTCCCTCGCTGGAAAAATGCGAAGAGGAAAAATGGAGGCTGCTTCTCGCGCCAGATTTGGGGCTTGCCTATACTAGCCAGCGCTCTGTAAAGGGGGGAAAAGGGGGAATATAAATAAATTAAAAAAGAATTACAACTGGGAATGGCGACTGAGGGTAATGGATACCTGCTGCCTCCCCCTCCCTCGCGCGAAAGGTGAATAGGAAAAATGGCTGCTTTTCGCGCCAGAATTGACCCTTGCCCATAGAGTTCAAAGCACACTTGCGTGTGCTGTGCGCCTATACACGATACACAGAGTCCGCTGCGCTCTGTATGGAGAATATTAAACATATATGCACTTATGCGCATAACTCAGAACCCTAGAAAAAAATTAAAACTGGGAATGGCGAAAGAGGGAAGGCTTAGGAGAATGGATACCTGCCCCCTCCCTCACGCGAAAGGTGCAGAGGAAAAATGGAGGCTGCTTTTCGCGCCAGATTTGGGGCTTTGCCTATACTAACCAGCGCTCTGTAAAGAGCCTTTTAAACGAATATGCATTGATGCGCATAGATCAGAACAAATTAAAAAAAAATAGAAATGAGAAAGCCAAAAGCGGAAACGACTGAGGTAAATGGAACCGACCTCACCTGTCCTCGCACGCGGAAAAGTTGATGATTACAGATTAAAGATGGATGGTGTTGTTCGGACAGGAAGTATTATCGGAAGAGGAGAGGAAGTCAAAAGGCAACAAAGTAAGTCTGGTGGGCGGGGCGGGGCAGGGAGGAAAGAGCGACTAATTGATTCACACCTTGGAAGAAGGGACGCCTTAAACTGACCTAAGACGGACTAAATAACAGCGCCCAAAAGCCGTGAAAAGGCGCTTTGAAAGTACGCCTGTGTGCACCGATGAGCTTCGGGGCGCACTCCAGACACAAGCAGGCGATTTCGGAACGACGTGCGGTTCCGCCCCAGGATACTCCAGTTCCTGGAGGGGACCTCATGTGTTCCACGGGCACCACGCAGACGCCTGCTTCGGCTTTTGGGAGAAGCAGTCTGCTGTGGGGTGCCTGCAGAACACACGAGAACTCCTCCAGGAACTGGAGTGTTCTGGACCACGTCAGGGAGTGGGCGATCACACTTGTGAGTGGTCGATTGCAGCGGCAGCAGGGAGGACGTGAGTGCCCACTGACCCTGGGCTCTGATAGGCTCAGCTCTCCCAGGCAATGCATGCTGGGAGTTTTTCATTTATTTGTTTATTTATTTATTTATTTATTTATTTCATTTATTTATTTCTTTTATTACATTTATATTCTGCCCCATAGCCGAAGCTCTCTGGGCGATATACAAAAGTCGTAGGCGGTTTCTTCTTTAAGGAGGCCTAGGACTATGCATTGAAATGGTGGTTCCGTGATAAAATAACAGATCCCTTACGAAATGACCATCGTAATTTGGATTTCAAATTCTGAGGCCCAAGGCTTGCACAGACCTAGTTGTAACTACAATAATGTCTCTTATTAAAATTTGGAGGTTTTGCCTCAAGACCGGCTCACATTTGTCAAGGCAGAAATTAAACTGAACCAAAGTACACTCCTCTCCCTTTAGTTTCTCCTATCAGCATGTAGATAGGAAATCAGGCCTGGAGCAAGCTCAGTTCCAACTACTCTAAGACAAACACTGTTGCTACGTTGCCCCTAGGTGCCAACACATAACATATATTACAGTTTCCTTTAAGGTCCAAAGACCAATCGAAGATAGAATTCAGGAACTGAGATGGCTCAGCTACTCCCTCCTTTCCCACCTCCTCCCTTGCTGTAAAGAAAACAGTGTGATTTTGGTTTGATTTCCCCATCCATTGGGGGGATAGTCTCTGGAGAAGGTGCCATTCCCAGGGTCCTATATCCCCTTCCGGAGAGCACCATTTCGTAAAGTCTCTTACAACGCCAGTGATTACAGACATGTTAGAGTAGTCCAGTCATGATGTTCACCATGCACGAAGCATTACGGTGAGGTCCAACTGAATCAGGGATGGGTGCACCATTCCATTCCAGGGAAAAGCACACCTGGCCACAACTATTACCTGACCAGGTATGGTCCAGGAGTATCCCCAAGCTGCTGTCCTGATCTTTCAAGGGTGCACCATTCTATGCTGAGTGCACCGTTCTATGGGTGCAGTACTCCATGCTGAGGAAAAGCACACCTGGCCAACCATCACCTGAGCAGGTATGGTCCAGGAGTATCCACAAGCTGCTGTCCTGATCTTTCAAGGGTGCACCATTCTATGCTGAGGATTTCAGTCTTAATTTTTGCAATTTTAAAAAGGGGGGAAAAAAACCAGGGTGGGTGTCTGGGGTGGGGGAGCAAAGCGAGGTAGCAAGTGACCATCTCAACTCCCAGTGTAGGGAGGAGGAGACTTCAAATGCAGCACCAGGACCTCCAATGGCAGAGGAATTGAGAGGCAAATCACAGTTACTGAGAGGATTAAGCCCTCCTTTCCCATGTGGGGGCTCCCAATAAAAACTGGACCCCCCATTGTTAAAAAAGAAAAGAAAAAGGTGGGGAGATGCAGGATCCCCACCCCCACGGAGAACGCTTCCATACTATACATGTAGTGTATTTTTTAAAAGGTAATACACAACAAATTAAAAGTCATAAAATGCTCTTTTTCAAACATGGAATACATTCTAGTCCTTTTTTCAAACTGCATCGATAGCTGTTAAGACCATAACATACAGTCAACTCAAAGAATCTAATTAGTTATGCAGCAAAATCTAGCAACAAGATTAACAATACCCATTACATATACATATTTTGAGCGACCTGTTATAAGAAAACAGACGGGCAAGCTGCAATACTGCAAACACAATTCGCTTGATTAAAAAGCCTCAGCGTTTGTTGTGAGTCCTGCTATCAGAACGAAATTTTTTGGGGTGTGTGTGTGTGTGTGAACAAGCCCTGATGCATTAGGGAAGGTGCGGGTTGATTTTATAGTGTTCAGCTGAGTCGTGATGGTGTGATTTAACCCTGAATGGTGATCAAAGGGTCAACAGTAAGTTAACAGTGATTAATTGTGTGCAATTAATTCTAAAGTATCATTGAGCCCTCCTGGAGTGAGGGACTTCAGAGATAGAATCCAATAGAGTTCTCTCCTGCTAAGAGTGGCTTCACTTCCTCTAGTTTTTTCAATGGCCCACAACAGGATAGATTCTGGTGAATGTTACTAGCGTAGGGTGACCATATGAAAAGGAGGACAGGGCTCCTGTATCTTTAACAGTTGCATAGAAAAGGGAATTTCAGCAGGTCTCATTTGTGTATATGGAGAACCTGGTGAAATTTCCTTTTCATCACAGCAATTAAAGGTGCAGGAGCTATGCTAGAGTGACCAGATTTAAAAGCAGGCAGGGCACCTGCAACTTTAACTGTTGTGATGAAGAAGAAATTTCACCAGGTTCCCCATATATACAAATGACACCTGCTGAAATTCCCTTTTCAATGCAACTGTTAAAAATACAGGAGCCCTGTCCTCCTTTCCATATGGTCACCCTATACTAGCGGGGCTTCAATTTTGTTATGTCTCAAATTATAAAGATATTCCCCTATTCTAGTCTTCAATTGCCTTGTTGTTTTCCCTAGGTAGAGTTTTGAACAAGGGCAGGCAATGGCATAATCCACTCCTATGGACTGAGAGGTGAGGAAATCTTTTATCTCTATACAACAGGGACACTGATTCAGAAGCAGCCAAAGAACTTCGCTTGAAACTGACAAGACATTTTGGGTGAAACTGACCAGGGGCGGATTGAGAGACTAGCTCTGGTGCAGATAAAAGTGCTACGAGCCGGAATTCTTTGATTAGAGGCAGTTCAGGCGAACGCTCAAAAAGGAAAAAGGCTCCAGAAAATATTTAACATATAAGAATAAGGTTTCCAGTGTCAGCTCCTGAGGAAGGAGTATTATTAATCCGAAACATCGAACATTCTGGACACAGATGAGAATTTATAAAGATTTTAATCACTTTTATTGGCACCAGAGCTAGTCTCTCAATCCGCGCCTGAAACTGACCAGCCTTTGAAGAGACTGTTCTGGACCTACGGAGGAACGTGTTCCTTTGCAGTTAAACACACACACAGATCTAAAGAGTCTCTCCCCCCTCACCTTCCATTCTTCCCTGGAGGTCCAGTGTACTTAATTTGTATATATGTGGGTGAGGGTTGCTGCTGCAAATCCCATTGATTTCAATTGCTACACGCTGCCCCTTGAACTATGCTTAGGAAAAGGGCGCAGAAAAAGGGGAAATCTTTCCAGCCCCCTTCCCTCTGTTTCTCTCCCCTCCAAGCACAGACCAAGGGGCAGCAGTTCAAATTAGTAGTTGAAATCAATGGGATTTACTTTTGAGTAAAGGACAACCACCTGCCAGGGATGCTTTAGGGTGGATTCCTGCATTGAGCAGGGGGTTGGACTCGATGGCCTTGTGGGCCCCTTGCAACTCTGCTATTCTATGATTCTATGAAATCCCCTACTGGGATTTTCCAGTACTGGGTAAGTGTCCATTGGATAGGGTGACCCTATGAAAAGGAGGACAGGGCTCCTGTATCTTTAACAGGTGCCTAGAAAAGGGAATGTCAGCAGGTGTCATTCGTATATATGGAGAACCTCTTGATCACAACAGTTAAAGCTGCAGGAGCCCTGCCCTCTTTTAAATCTGCTCAGTCTAGTATAGCTCCTGCATGTTTAACTGTGGTGATGAAGAGGGAATTTCACCAGGTTCTCCATATATACAAATGACACCTGCTGACATTCCCTTTTCTAGGCAACTGTTAAAGATACAGGAGCCCTGTCCTCCTTTCCATACGGTCACACTAGGTGCGTGGAGCACCTGAGTCCTCCAACTGCTCCGCCCCATATCCCGGAAGTCTGTGCATTAGGAGCCCATGCAGTAGCGCCAGCCATTTTTGCGTGGACTAGCACGTAAATGTACGTTTTTACGGGGAAATCCTCCGTTCCTCTAGTGGCTCATGGCCTGTCATGCTCGCGGCCATTTTGAGTGTGTCTGCTGTGCCGGCTAATGCCATCCGCCATGTTGGTGACTCCTCTTTATAGTACAGCTCCAGCGGCCATTTTGAGTGTGTCGGCCATGGGAATGAGCGGGCCAAAGCAAGCGAACGGGACGCATCATCAACAAGCGACATCGATATCATGACACAACAAAGGGAAGAAGTGCCGGGCAATGAGGAAGTAAATGTGAGTTTAACACGCGCCTGTTCAATCAGACGTAACTGCATCAAAATCTTTGCCGACTATGCAAAATGGTGGCCTCTGCAGACGCTTAGGCAAAGCAGCCGTCTGGAGCAGTGAAATTGCCCGCAGTATAGAGCAGCCATGGCAATTTTGGCCACTCTATACTTGAGGCTCTATTATTTCAGCATGTTAACCACAGACATGTGTCAGATGACACTTTTAGCCATGGTTAGTGCTGCTAACCATGTTCCATAATGCCAAGTTTGAAGCATATGGGTTCATCGCCTGATTTTTGGGAGTTTTTAAAAAAGTTTGAGGTTTTTTTAAAAAAATGAAAATATGCTGTCATTTTAAAAGGTAAAGACATGTAGCTTTGCACCATGGTAGGCCTTAGTAGGGCTTTAGGCATGCCAAGTTAGAAGCATATGGCTTCATCGCCTGATTTTTTGGAGTTTTTTAAAAATCTCAAACCTCGTTGAGGACTAGAAGCTTGGGAAGGAAGTTTCCCAAAAAAGAAATGGAATTACAGATACAGACACAAAAATTAGCACCATGGTAGTGCTTCAGTAGGGGTTTAGGCATGCCAGGTTTGAAGCCTATGGGTTCAGCCTCTGATTTTTAGGAATTTTTTTTGAGTGAAAGTTTTGGTTTTTATAAAAAAAATAAATGCTCTGTCATTTTTAAAGGTGAAGACATGTAACTTGGCAACATGCTAGATCTTTAGCAGGGCTTTAGGTATGCCAGGTTAGACGCATATGGGTTCATCCCCAGTTTTTTAGGAGTTTTTTTTAATTCTCCAACCTCGTTGAGGACTAGAGGCTTAAGAAGTTTCCCCCAAAAGGGAAGGAAATTACTGAAACAAACATAAAAATTAGCACCATGGTAGGTCCTATGTAGGGCATTAGGCATGCCAAGTTTGAAGCATATGGAGTCATCCCCTGATTTTCAGGATTTTTTAAAAAATTGAGTTTTTTTTAAAAAAATGTTTAAATACGCTGTTATTTTTAGAGGTAAAGACATGTAACTTGGCAACATTGTAGGTCTTTAGTAGGGATTTAGGTATGCCAAGTTTGAAGCATATCGGTTTATCCCCAGATTTTTAGGAGTTCTTTAAAATTCTCAAACCTCGTTGAGGACTAGAAGCTTGAGAAGGAAGTTTCCTAAAAAAGAAATGAAATTACAGAAACAAACAAAAAAATTAGCACCATGGTAGAGCTTCAGTAGGGGTTTAGGCATGCCAGGTTTGAAGCCTATTTGTTCATCCTCTGATTTTTAGGAATTTTTAAAAGTTTGAGTTTTTAAAATTATTTTTTTAAAAATACACTGCCATTTTTAAAGGTACAGACATGTAACTTGGCACTATGGTAGGTCCTAAGTAGAGATTTAGGTATGCTACGTTTGAAGCAGATGGGTTCATTGCTTGATTTTTAGGAGTTCTTTAAAATTCTCAACCCTCGTTGAGAACTAGAAGCTTGAAAATTTACCAAAAAAGAAATGAAATTACAGGTACAGGCATAATAATTAGCACCATTGTAGGTCCTAAGCAGGGCTGTAGGTATGCCATGTTTGAAGCATATGGGTTCATCCCCAGATTTTTAGGAGGTTTTTTTAAAATTCTCTTACCTCGTTGAGGACTAGAGGCTTGAGAAGTTTTCCCAAAAGGGAAGGAAATTACTTAAACAAACATAAAAATTAGCACCATGGTAGGTCCTAAGTAGGGATTTAGGTATACCAAATTTGAAGCACATGGGTTCATCCCCTGAATTGTTCAGGCTACACCAGTTGAGTCACATTCAGGCAGTTTGTGATGGCATCTAGAACTGCGGCTTTGCCTTGTGGGAAAGTCAGATGTCTCATCATTTTGCGACCAGCATGCAGCTACAACCCCCACAAAAGAGGGGCGGTGGGTGTGCAATTCCCCTGAGTTATGCCCATCATGGTACGACTGGAGGAGGGCTAACATAGGAATGTAGGCCTGATTCTGGGATGCCATCACTGGGCCTCGGGCCTCTCCTGAACTTGTGCAGGCTCCTACTGCATGTGCTATTAGTGGCAGCTGTACTGCCTGCTGGCCATTAATGACTCTGAATACTCTTTAGAACCCTGGACTGCATTGCAGGGTTGCTGTAAATCACCATTTCAGCCTCAGGCCAGATCTACACCGAGCAGGGAATGACACTTTGAAGGCGGTTTGAAAATGGTATATGGAGCATGTCCTGGGCCCCATCAGTTGTCAATACCATTTTAAATGGTTACAAAGCAGTAGTGTAAGGGAACAATTCTATGCTCCCTAGACAGTGTCTGGGGGGCCACAGGAGACTGAGGATTCCAGGATCATGGAAGGCAGCGCTCTGACCTCAGATCTGGAATCAATCCTCTGCCCCCCCTCCCTCCTCCTTGCAGCCAACACAGAAAGAACCATGATTGATGCCTCTCCGAGGTCAGGAACTCCCCCAGTGGGCGGGGCAGAGGGGAGGGGATTGGGGAGGTCAGGATGGAGGTTATCCTGAGGCTTTTCCAGCCTCCTTCCCACCCCCTCCAAAGCGTCCCAGCTAGACGGGCAAACAAGCCGATCTCATGAAAGGGCAGAGAGGGAGGAGAGGGAGGCGGAAATTACTCCCGCCATGTCTCTGGCTCTCCATGGGATACTTGTGAGCTTCCACATTCAGAGGCTTCCGACCATCGAGGCTGGAACGGATAGGATGGTGTCTTAACATGACTTTGAACTGCTTAAAAAAAGGCATAGGATTGAATCCATTCAAACCGGGCAAAAAAATTATTATTTATTATTATTATTATTATTCCACCTTTCTTCCTCTTGCAAAGAACCCAAGGCAGCTCACATAGTCCTCCTCCTCCTCCTCTCCATTTTATCCTCACAACAACCCTGTGAGGTAGGTCAGGTTGAGAGTCAGGGACTGGCCCAAACTTAGCCTGTGAGTTTCATGCCTGAGTGGGGAAACCAGATCTCCTGAGTCCCAGCCCAACACTCTAGCCGCTACACCACACTGCCTCAATGCCTTCGGAAGTGGTTTAAGCTGGTTCAGAATGCCAATCAAGTAAATATCCCTGCCCTCTTTTAGACATAAGTAATAATGATTTATAAAATGATAAAAAAGGAGGAGGCGGCTTTTATTAAGGAAGGCTGGAAGGAGTCAGCAGGAGCATTGCTCGTGAACTCACAACCCTCTGGAAGGCGGTGACCGATAGGGAGGGTCATTCCTCACAAGAACTGGACTGCCGTGTTACACGAACAACGTGGGAGGACTTTGGGGAGCAACAGTCCAAGGATTTTGAACGGACTGACTTGCTCCCTCCATTGCTGGCCAATGGCCGTCTGTGATAGTGGATGGAATTAAGTCACTCATTGTGCCAGTGAAAAGCAACGCAGCCCAGCGTATCCCCCCACCCCATTAATTAAAGGTCGTTGTTGAATGGTGGGCACCAGTACTGGCATCACGCTTTATTTGCACTGAAGTGTTCCTGAAAAGTCCCAGCAGAGTGGAGGGGGCAATATTGGTCCCCATAGATAAAAAGGGGGGAAACGAGAAAATCCAACTGGCTATAGACCTCGTCTCCTGGATTTATTCTATTCTTTATCCTATTCAATGGATTTGTTGGAAACAGCTGATTCTGACAAGACTAATCCATCTGTCTTAAGACAATATAAGAGGTCTTATGATGAAATGCAAATGACAGGTGTTTAATGATAAATATGTAAATAAGTAAAAAGTAGTAGAATTGTATGAAAAGGAAGATACAGGTTGACATTCAACCAGATTCCTGTTGCAAGGAGTCTTGGGCCCCCTGAAAGAGAAACAAGTGTTGTATAGCATAAGAAACGTGGGCTTCCAGATGCACTTCATCCGCTGAATGAAGTGTCACCCTCAGATAGCAGTTCCTGGACTCGCTCATCAGGCAGCTGAATTCCATTCATTCAGGTCTGCATAGGGACTCCTGCAGATATTAACACCATCACCTTAGCAGTGCTGAAGAAATGATCACCAATTACTGCTGTCGCAAAGGGTTGCTGTGCTTGTGATGTTGGGGACTGCGTTGAATAATCAATGCAGCACCACTGCACAGGCACCACGGGGCAAAGAAGACATCTAGACAGCCCCCTAGTTTCCTTCTAGGGCACCTATTGATTTAGACTTTTCCCCCTCTCCCTTATATTCATCTATCATCTATCGCACCAAGGTCAGTTCTTTTGGTTACATTTCCTTCAACGTAGAGTTCCCTGAAATTCTTATAGAAGTGTTGGAATGTGAATTACAGAAAAATTAGCCAATTATTTTGGCAACATCAGGGCTTCTAACAGAAGGATGAAAATTGCAGTATTAAGCCATTAGACCAAACATTCCAATTAATCATGTCAGATATATCGTATAATAGAGACGAGGAATAATCAAAACAATACATTTAGGCAGAAAACCCATTGATCTCTCACAACAAGTGCTTTAAACCTTCCTTTCTTTTGCAACTCAAAGGATCCATGGCTAGGATTATGGCTCATGGGTCAGTGGGGGGTGAGGGTGGGGTGGGGTAGAAGGCCCCCTTCACCCCCCTGTGGTTGCCCATGGTGGTCACTGCCTATATCAAAATCCCATCCAGTCCAGAGCCGGATTCTCCACAATGCCGGAGTTCTAGCAGCCGTGGTGACGCAGGATTCCAACCCCGAGAGACCGTTGGTGTCTTGAGAGAGTGTGGAGGATTCGTGTGGGAGTGTGGCGGATTAGTGTGGGAGTGTGGCTGTTTATAGTGTTTTTAGTGCTACCAGCATTTATTGTTCATTTTTCTTTGTAATTTTAAAGTTAAAGTTTAATATTTGGATAGGTTATTAGTTGCGAACTTAATTGTTTAATAGTTTAGCCTTCCCTTCCCTCCCCTCCCTTCCCCCCATCCCAGAGAGCCGACCCCCTTCCCCCTCCCCACACCGTCTTCCACCCACCGCTGCTCACGATGAGCATCATCAACCCAACGTGGCGCAAGGTAAGAAGGGTCCCATCTTGGTGGTTTAAATTTTTTATTTTTTCCCAACAGCAGCTAAGCAAACATCCCACATGGTACATACAAACAGGGGTATACATATAACCACTACAATTACACTCAAAACACTTAAGGGTGAGGTTAAAGTATATTTTTCTTTTGCCCTCTTCATGCCAAAAATGCTGATTAATTTCTTCATCACCCTTTATATATCCAATTCAATTTTTCTTATGATCTTATAATTTATTAAAATCTCCTACATTGGATTCACAGAGTTATGCTTCTTTCCTCCCTTTCCCCACATCGCTGTAAGTTTTTCCATCTCTGCAAGTTCCAACATCTTCAACATCAATGCATTCATTTTTGGTGTTATTTCATTTTTCCAGTTCTGTGCGAATAGCAATCTTGCTGCCTATACGAAAACAACATTCCCCCCTTCTCTTTTATTTGTTTGTCCATTACTGCAAGTAAGAAAGCTTCTGGTTTCATTTCTTTAATGTTTTTTTGGATTAAGGAGGGATTTGAGTCCAAAAGGTCTTGGCTTTTTTACAAGTCCACCAAAGACGATAAAAGGTTCCTTCTTCTTTTTTACATTTCCAACATTTACTTGAAGCCCCTTTAAACATTTTAGCTAATTTTACAGGTGACATATACGATCTGTACATCATCTTATACAAATTCTCTTGAAGATTTGCACATTGTGTAAATTTTAAACCCTTTCCCCACATATTTTCCCATTCTTCCATTAAGATATTATGCCCAATATTTTGTGCCCGTTTTGTCATACAGTCTTTTACTTGTTCATCTTCTGTCTCACATCTTAACAACAATTTAGGGTCCCATCTTGGGAAGTGTCAGCTGGTGGCTCTGGAGAGAGAGGGCCAGCGGGGAATCGGGGGCTTTGCTTCTCCCACAGGCACTGGAGGAGATTTCATGGGTTAGGGGGTTCTGCCACAAGCGAAGACAAAATTGGGGCAGCTTTGCAGGGGGGAAGGCAGGGCACGTCCTGGGGCAGGAGGGAAGAGCCCTATTTCGATGACACCTCTTTCATGCCAGAAGTTAATCGCATGCACCTGGCCGCAGCTCTTTTGCCATCGCTCATATAAAATCACCAAACTTATCTTCGTTTTCTGCAGGAGAGAACGAAGAAATGTACTAAAAGGTGGGCTGTCAACTTATTAAAGATGACACCATTGAGTTGGGATATTTCCTTTCCCCCACAGCTGTACTAGGGACTCCACCGCCTTTATTTCAGAGGTGTTTCACTAGACAGGAGTTATGGGATGCCCACTAATGAAATTAATCTGGGCTACAGAATAAATAGAAGAAGACTCCACACATGTAGCTAGGTCATAATGAACGATTCTTCAATTCAAAAGAGTAAATCGAGCAAGGCCTGCCTTATCTTTCATTCTGGCACCTGCAGATGGAGATGTCCCAAACAGGGGTGGCCTCAATTCATTACGGTTTGGCCCCCTTTTGTGGTCAACTGAAGTCTTGTCAAGTTAGAATTCCAGTGTGCATAATTCTGGACTGCCTTTTTCAAACCACTTTTTCTTTTTGTGGGGATTTGCACCAAATCACACTTGCACAAATAGGCATCACTAATGCACTTTATTAGATCTATGCTAACGGGCATTAGTGTAAATGGGATGGAATTCTTGGACTTCCTTAAAAAAAGTATTGATTTTTTCAATGAGTGGATGATGGAACGAAAGACACCTGACAACATGCAAAACACAGGCAGAAAGACTGAACGAAATGCGTACACCCTGGGCCCAGCAAGTGCAGCCTGAATTACAGGAGTCAGAAGCGCTGCCAAGCCCTCTGTGGTCCACTGGAAACAGGCCAGTCTCCCCCAGGTAGACCACGCTCTGCCTCCCCCCCTGTCTTTTCTCAATGCCACAAGTGGGCTGACTTGCGTGATCCACGCTCTTTTCTTTTTAAAAAATGGAATTCCACTTTCACAGAAGTGTGTTTTACACAGATAAAGCTGAAGGCATCTGCCTGATCTCTGAAGCGCTACCCTAATCTGTTAGGCGATGCTGAGTGTGTTGTCTCCCTTCTGCCCGCCCTGGATCTCCCCTAAAACGTCGACACGTTCTCAGTCATCCTGGATTGGATCCGCCAGTTGTTGACCTGTTGTCCATCTTTCTCTTGCAGGACCTGGGTGTGACCAGCTACCCAGCAAGGCGGCTGCTGTGGGATTTCATGGTGGCGCAAGAACATCAGTTGCGTGTAAGTCTCCCAAAGCTCTGAACTTTCCTGTAGAGGTGGGAGGAAAAGTCAGGTAGGAAGTCCCAATTCCCAGACCTAGGAAGATGCCCTTACCTTACATGCAACAGGCCATAAAAACAACTAGTCAGTAGGTACATATTCAAAATGAATCTCAGCAGCCCCCCTCAGGAATGGGACCTTCGATGCCTGGAGGAGCCAGGGGAGCAGCTCCAGCCCATTAACTGAACCCATGTCCATAGGTGAGATTCCCTTTTCAGTGCATTTACAAACTTATCCCACGACTGAAAATTCCAAATGTGGACAGGTATAATCTAATGTTTCTGTATCTTTAATAGGTGCATCCCATAGTTGTGGGATAAGTTTGTAAATGCGCCGAGAAGGGAATTTCACCAATGTATGGTAGCAAACATGTATTACCCCCAGCGCAACAGATGAAGGATAAATGAGGGATGAGGAGGAAAGCCTAACACAGAATTTAGGAAAGGCCTACGTTTCCCCACCCCCAACATCTGCAAAGAGCAACTGAGTATTCATTGACAAAAAACATCAGTTTCAAAGTTCAACAGCTTGGGAGACAGAGTGTGCGCCTCCTTAAGCACTACACGCACACACACACACACAAAAGCACACACTTTTGAGAAAACACAGGCAAAAGCTGCAGCAGGAGAATTGTCGTTTTGTTTAGTTACAAAGTATCTTTGCGGGGGTTGATCCAGGCATGGTGAACACAGCTAGGGTGACCATATGGAAAGGAGGACAGGGCTCCTGCATCTTCAATAGTTGTATTGAAAAGGAAATTTCAGCACATGTCGTTTGTATGCATGCAGCCACTGGTGGAATTCCCTCTTCATCACAACAGTTACAGCTGCAGGAGCGCTGTCCTCCTTTGTGTCTGGTCACTCTAGTATAGCGCCTGCAGCTTTAACTGTTGTGATGAAGAGGGAATTCCACCAGTGGCTGCATGCATACACAGGGCATGTGCTGAAATTCCCTTTTCTATGGAACTGTTAAAGGTACAGGAGCCCTGTCCTCCTTTTATATAGTCACCCTAGCCATATGGAACGGAGGACAGCGCTCCTGTATCTTTAACAGTTGCATAGAAAAGGGAATTTCAGCAGGTGTCATTTGTTTATATGTAGAACCTGGTGAAATTCCCTCTTCATCACAACAGTTAAAGCTGCAGGAGCTATACTACAGTGACCACATTTAAAAGAGGGCAGGGCTCTGGTCATCCTTTACAAAAAGTCATGAAATTCAAAAAACAAAAACCTACGGTTTATGAAACAACGTTAAGTACGTACACTTTTCTATCAAGCACCAAAACGCGGGGAAATTGGGAGTTAAGGCTCACCAACCTTAACGCCACATCCTCCATAAGGAGGCAGAAAGTCCCAGTGAAATTCTCATTCTGCCAAAGCAGATAAACCATGAGGACAGGATGGAGATTAGGATATGCAGAGGTGACTGTGGCGTTGTGGAAAACGGATGACGAACAGCTTAGAGCCGCCTACTTCTTTTTTTGTTTAGAGCAGCTCTTCCCCAACCCGGTGCCCTCCAAAGGTGTTGGACTGCAAGGACGGAGCAGGTAAGAACCCCCCTCCCGCCTGGGCCCTCACCTGGACCCGCTGCCGCTGCTGTGCGAACTGCGGCGCTAGCTCTCGGCAAGCCCCCACCCCAGCCCACCCCACTTACCTGCTCCGTCGTCGCTGGGCCCGGGCTTGGATCGAGCGCCCTGGTCCGCCCGGAAGCAAGTCCGCACCTGCAGCCTTGCTTCTGGGTGGACTCGGGGGCTCGATTCAAGCACAGGCCAGGCCTTGACGGAGAAGGAAAGTGGTGGGGTGCGGGGGGGGCTTGCCTGGAGCTGCCACCCCAACAGTTCGTGCAGTGGCGGCTCCAGGTAAGGGGCCAGGCAGGAGGGGGGTTGCCTGGAGCTGCCACACTTTGTGCAGTGGTGGCGGCAGGTCCAGGTAAGGGGCCAGGTGGGGAAGGGGGGTTCTTATCTGCTCCGTCGTCGCCTGGCCCAGGCTTGAAGAGAGCCCCTGGGTCCACCCAGAAGCAAGGCTGCAGGTGTGGCCTTGCTTCCGGGTGCACCAGGGCGCTCGGTTCAAGCCCGGGCCCAGCGACAACAGAGCAGGTAAGTGGGGTGGGGTAGGGGGGGGCTTGCCTGGAGCCGCCGCCCTACGTTCCCCATCCTGCTGTCCCAGCATTCCTGACCATAGGACATACTGACTTGCAATGATGGATCGTCGTAGTCCAACACCTTTGGAGGGCACCAGGTTGGGGAAGGGCTGCTCTAAACAAAAAAAGAGGTAGGTGGCTCTAAGTTGTTCGTCATCAGTTTTCCACAACCCCACAGTCACAACCCCACTGACCTGTCACTTTTTGTTTGATTGGAGGTACCCCTCCTATTACTACTTGTGTGCTATCTATTGATGTGTTTGTATGTAAATGATTTTCTTTATATTACTCTGTGTATAATATTGTGTTTTAAGGGTCTTTGGTCTTTGGTCTTTGTAAACCACCCACAGAGCCTAGGCTATTGGGGCAGTACAGAAATGGAATGAGAGAATGGGTGAATCAGTGAATATCAAGGGAGGGCCAAGTTAACCTCCTCACTCAGGGGAGAACCGAACTGGGCGACCACAGGCCAGGCTAAGCTAGCTGACTTGGTTAGGCTCTCTCAGCATGACCTACATCACACAGTTGTAAGATATTCACACTTTTAAGGATGAATTGTGGCGGGGAACAGAACCATGGAAGCCCTATTGATCCTCTTCAAGAAAATGTGGGATATCGGTAAATAAATGTCTGCGGTTTTGTCATTCTTTCTGAAGCAGTATGCAGGTTAAATTCATTGTGGATTTCTTTGCCAGGTACTCTTCTCCCTTTCCCTCAGACACTGACATGGTTTGTGTGTTTTTCCTTCACAGAATCCCCATCAGAATCGCCTCACCACAGCAGCAGGCAAGGTTAGTGCCTCTTCCGTCTTCCGTGTTTTGCTGCCAAAGGCTGTTAATGGGAGGACGGCATGGGTTGCGGTTTAAACTTCCTTGGGGACCAGTAAGAATGGAAAGAGAGAACTCCAGGGCTCTTCTTCCAAAGCCTTTTGTGTGGGTGATCAGGTTTCTTTGTGGGATTGAGAGCATTGCAACATGAGGCTTTTCTTGTGCGCTCTCGATTGGTTACTCAGTTGGTGGTCAAGCCCTTTGGGGACTGGACATGTTGGTGGTCACACCCTCTTGGGCCGGCCATTTGTCCTCCTCTTTGGTTTCCAAAATATGGCCCCCCTATTATTAAGTGACCCCAAAGTTCAACTCCTCACTCAGGGGAGAATGTAACTGGGGGATCATGGGCGAGACGAAACTACTTCACATGTTTAGGCTCAATGAGCAGACCCTACCCCACAGTTGTAACTTACTCACACAATCTAAAGGTAAAATGGGCTGAGGAGAAGAAAGAAAACTGTGGAAGCTCTATTAAACTCTGTCAAGAAAACTTTGCCTATAATAAATAAATACCACCTGACACATTTGTCACAGTTATCATCAGACCTTGCCATTGTTTGTTTATTTTTGCTTCACAGAACGCATGCCTGGCCAAAGGCCAGCCAACCCCTGTGGTAGTCAAAGTAAGTGTGGCGTCTCCCTGTTCCATGTCTTGCTGCCCTGTGGGGAGAGTGGGAAGACAGCATGATGCACCCAGTTTATACATGTATATAGTTACGGCTTTACAAATTCTAAATTTAACAGAAGGGTATGGTTCAATGAGCTTTGTCTCATGCTCCCCATTGATATTAGGTTTCACTGGAACCATAAACGTTGCCTCCTTCCTCTTTCTCATTTGGGGGCTCCGTTCCACTGCTGATCTCTTTGGAAGATCTGGGTCAGTCACTACCTCTCAGCCTAACCTTCCTCACAGGATTGATGTGGGGGTAATGGGGAGGAAAGGCAGAATATCAATGTCATTATATATGTGTGTGTATATATATGTCTGTGTGTGTGTATACACCAGAAAAGCGGAACGACATCAAGAATGTGTGGTAGGTGCAACTTGCGCTCAATCTCAGTAGGTTCACCCTGAGGTTTGGCAGCGCTGGTGGCCCTCAGGGCTGTTGTTCCCTAACCTTGACGTACAAACAAAGGGTGGGTTGAGAAGAAGACACTACCGGAAGAAATTCGAGCAAAGCAGAGCCTCCCACTGACTGAACCTTTTTGTCGCCTGCTCAGGAACCAATGATACCATCCAAAGAACTGTCCCACCAAATAGCTGCAGCCCTGGAAGCCTTAGAAGTAAGTCTTCTTCAGGTCTAACGTTCCTGATGGAGGGTGGAGCGAGGAGCCAGGGAAGGAACAAGGAACGAGGCCGTGAATGTGGCCTCTGTTGTGCCAAGAGCATCCAAGAGATGCTTCCTTTTCCTCGGGGGCATTTCCCAACATGTGCACCTGAATGCAAAGTGAATTCAGCGTAGATTTCATAAAAGTTTGATCTTCTGCCTCCCCTTCAGACACCCTTTTATGGCTCTTTTTGTTTCACAGAAACATGTGGTTTCAAGGTGGCAAAGTCTGCTCGCGGCTGTGGGAAGTGAGGTCAGTGGCCGTTCTGTGTTGTCTGTTTTGCTGCCCGGTGGTGTTATTGGGAGGAGATGGTGATTTAGATGTCCCTGGGCCCCTGAAAGGATATTGTTGGAAATTCGCAGCGTGTTACGCCTTGCGCTCTTCTTTCATTTTTGTGGCGTATTGGTGAGATTAATACGGTAAGTGGCTGGATGAGGGTGAACAAGCTGAGGTTGAACCCAGGGGAGATGGAGGTGCTGTTGACTGTTGTCTCATCCTTCCCATTGATCTGTTGACTGAGTGATCTGTTGACTGAATTTTTCCAGGAAACATCTGTACCGAGCAGTGCCTGGGAAGAGGCAGTCGCAGAGGCGTTGAAAGCCCTGGACGTAAGTCTCCTACAGATCTGACATTGCTGGTGGACGGCGGAGGGAGGGAGTCAGCGAAGGAGCAAGACCATGGTTGGGGACATTCTAGTGTAGGTTGTTACGGGTGCCTGACTGGGTCCAGGAGTCCAGAGGGCTCTCCACTGCCTCTCCACCCACTGGGCCCAGCGTCTTTGGGTGCAACCAGGTCACTAAGAAGCTCACGCAGTGGCATGAGCAGGGGCGGGATTGGTGGTGGCGTGGCAGCTGACTAAGGCAGAGGCGGGCAAGTCTCTCCAGTCATATTCTAGCGCCAGCAGCATCCAAGAGATCCTCCCCCCCCCCCACGAGGGACTTTTCCTGAAGATCTACATCAAAATGGGTGGTGAATTCACGGTGGATGTCCGAAATCCCTTTGGATTTAATTATTTCTCTTTTTTGCTTCACAGACTCGCTAGGCTTCCTTAGGAGAGGCTTGGGCCACGGAGGTGACTAGGGAGGTCAGTGGCTCTTCTCTTCTGTCTGTTTTATTTATTTATTTATTTTATTTAATTACATTTATATACCGCCCCACAGCCGAAGCTCTCTGGGCGGTTTACAACATTTTAAAATAGTAAACATTAAAAGTATACAATTTAAAAACACACACACACACACACACACACAAAAACAGTATAAAAACAACAGTATCCATTTAAAAACAACAATTGTGGGGTCCATTAAAAACAAACTTAACGTTGTTAAATGCTGTTAAAATGCTGTTAAAAATGCCTGGGAGAAGAGAAAAGTCTTGACCTGGCGCCGAAAAGATAACAATGTTGGCGCCAGGCGAGCCTCATCGGGGAGATCATTGTGTTTTGCTAAAGACAGGAGACAATATATTAATTTCTTATTCATTATGCAGAGTTTTATACCGCTTTCCAATAAAACGATCAAAGTACTTAACATAATAATAGATTTAGAGTAAACTATAATAAAATATTTACTTAATTATTTATTGCATTTTATAATGCCCAATATTTGAAGCTCTCTGGATGGTTTAGAAAAATTAAAACCATGAAAAGCATTCAAAATATAAAACAAACAATATAAAAGCATAGTATAAAATAAAATATAAAAACACAACCAGAGAAAACTGAGCAGCAATGCAGAAATTAATACAGATCTAAAATATAAATTCATAACAGCAAAGTTAAAATTAAGTTAATAGGCTGTTAAAATGCTGAGAGAATAAAAAGGTCTTCACCTGGTGTCTAAAAGAGTACAGTGTAGGTGCCAGGCGAACCTCTTTAGGGAGCTCATTCCTCAGCCGGGGTGCCACAGCACAGAAGGCCCTGCTCCTCCTGGTAGCCACCTGCCTCACTTCCTTTGGCAGGGGCTCACGGAGAAGGACCCCTGAGGATGATCTTAGTGTTGTGGCAGGTACATCTGGGAGGAGGCGTTCCTTCAGACAGCTTGGACCCAAGCTGTTAAGGGCTATGAACGTTAATACCAGCACTTTGAACTGGGCCTGGACCTAGCAGCTGGAAAAGGACTGGCGTGATGTGGTCTCGTTGGCCAGTCCCTGTTAGCAAAGCTGCTGCCCCGTTTTAAACCAGCTGAAGTTTCTGGACACTTTTCAAAGGCAGCCCCATATATAACACAGATCAGAGGTTATCAGAGCATGGATAACTGTAGCAAGACTATCTCTGTCGAGATGAGGACGCAGTTGGTATATCAGCCTAAGCTGATAAAAGATGCTCCTTGCCACTGAGTTCACCTGTGCCTCAAGTGATAGTTTTGGATCCAAGAGCACCCCCAAACTACGAACCCAATCCATTAGGGGGGAGTGCAACCCCCTCCAGAACAGAGTGAACACCACCTAGCCGAACAGGTGAACCACCTGCTAACAGTACCTCTGTCTTGTCTGGATTGAGTCTCAGTTTCTTGGCCCTCCTCCAGTCCATTACTGTTGTCAGGCACTGATTCAGAACAGCCACTTCCACCACCTTCTGGAATTGGCCCTCCAAGTAGGAGCAGAGCCACTGCAACACAGTGCCTCCAACTCCCAACCCAGGCAACCTTTCCAGAAGGATACCAAGGTCGATGGTATCTAAGGCCACTGAAAGGTCCAAGAGAATCAACAGGGTCGCACTCCCCCTGTCCCTCTCCCGGCAAAGGTCATCCCACAGGGCGACCAAGGCAGTTTCCGTTCCAAAATCATAACTGAACAATCAACCTATTACTGCCTGTGGTTATTTATTTATTTATTTATTTATTTATTTATTTATTTATTTAAAACAATTCTATCCCGCCCTATATCATTAATATCTCAGAGCAGCGTACAGCTAAAAACATACAGTATAAAAACAATAAATATGCACAGTTAAAAACAAATTAAACCATGGTTTAGACTTTGACTGCATTCTGACGTCACAATAACCCACCATGGGTTATTTAAGAGAGTGGATTGATTAACCCTTCGTGGGTTATCGTGTCATCTGTCAGGAGCTATTTTAGCCCACGATGGCTTATTTGGCCCAAATAATACAACATCAGTTATCGTGTCATGGGGTGGTCACAGTGGGCTACCTTGGGTCGCACTCCGGGTTGTCTGGGAAGAGCGGCCAAAACCGCTCCCACCACTCTCCTCCAGCCGGCAGATCTCTGTTTCCAGGACCCTGTCCCCTCCCCCGACGTTGGCCCTGTGCAACCCCCCCAGGTGTCAAACACCATCTTGGTGGGGAGGCAGCAGCTGCCTGGGGCTGCGATTCGCCCGGTGTGCATCCCTGCCAGTGGATGCTGCGCCTGAAGTTTTGTCCCGCTCCTGCAAGCGTCCCTGGAGTTATAGCCGCCCCCCTTTTTGTGATTTCACTTGCGTGGCTTTGTCAGCATGCAGGATGTTCAATGGGCCTGCTGGGCATCTCTCCTCGGGGAGACGGACTAGGAAGCTGGATTCCCATCCTGCAACCTTCCAAGGGTTTCTTTCAGTGCTCCTCTTCACAATCTTCCTCCGCCCTTCTCTGCCCGCTCCTCCACGTTCTCCGCTATTTTGGAGGCCAAGGCTGCCCCTTCTGCTCATCTCATGCTCTCCACCTTTCCCAGTCCAGCCCTGCTTGATTTCAACCAGCTAGCCTGGGCAGGGAGCCAGGCAGCCTCTCTCCCCCTCTCTCAGGCAAGGTGAACCCAGCAAGGTGACAGAGTTGGCCCTCTCCTGGACATCAGGGAAGCATCATGTGATGCAGCCTTCGCCAGGCGGCTGGGGCATGGATTCGGACATCACCAGAACCCAACATGGGTTATTTAAGAGAGGGGGTTAAATAATAATAATAATCATATTAATAATAATTTAATAATATATTTATTTCTTACCCACCCCTCCATTTTGATCGAGGCAGGGAACAACAATAAACGATAAAATACATAATACTCCATTAAAACATAATTTACATTCTTAAAAACATCCTAAAAAACATCGTGCAAACGTTTTAGAAATATCTTAAAATTCCATTCGATAATAATAATAATTCACTGAATTGTTCCAGGAAACATCTGTACCGTGGAATGCCTGGGCCCAGGCAGTGAATGCAGCCCTCCTAACTTTGGAAGTAAGTCTTCTCCAGAGCGAACATGGCTGGTGGATGGTGGAGGGCGGGAGTCAGCGAAGGAGCAAGGCCATGAATGGGGCATGGTAGCATAGGATGTTCTACTTCTGGGGGTGCAACCAGGATCACTGTCTGACAATGTGGGATGAGGGGAATATGTACTCCGGCGTAAGCTGCCTGATATCTGGGTGTTTCCTCCCCTCTCCCTGGTCAAAATGGTTCAGAAAGAAGCTGAGGTAATCCTTGGGTAAATAATAGATTCATAAAAATAGCTTGATGAATGTGTTGGCCAATCAGAATTCCCTGACTTTCCCAAGGGCAGCCCCTCAGGGCAGCCCTCAGGCCAAAGGAACGTAAACGTAGGGGAGCTTGAGTGGTGAAAGGGGGAAGTTATCAATTACGCTATAGCCCAAAATAGAGTTTATGTACTGGTATTTTCACAGGAGTCAGAAACATCATCCGCAACTTCACCTTCTCCTCCACCTCCTGCAACATCAGCATCTGCTACACCTCCTACAACAACAACAGGGCAACCATCTACACAGGTAAGATCACCTTCTCCGCCCTCTCCTTTTCCTCCTCCATCATCCACAGCATCTTGAAATGAGAGGCAACAGTGGTTCTGCAGTCAACCCATTGACTCCATTTTTACTGGGAAGCAGGGCCATTCCACCAGCCCTGCTGAAAGACCGGTCCTTCCCTGCACAGTAGAAAGGGAGGTACAAAGATGGGAAATAGCATGTAGGGATAGTCCAAGGGAATGCAGACCACCCGCCTGATGGCATTCTTTCCTTCTATTTAGGCCGAAGGGAACCTCCCCCCAAGCAGAAAGCGGGCATGGAGGAAGAGGAGTGGAGCTCCATTGGAGCCGTCAGAGGAAGAGGTAAGGCAATCCATTACACTGCACTCTCTGCTCACAGAGCTATTTGGCTCTTTAAAAACTCACCACATGAGTTGGTGGAAGCCCCTGAGGATGACCCTGGGACCCCAGTAGAACTGGCTGCCATTTCAGGGGATGGGGGAGGGAAACTCACAGTGTGGTGTCCTTCTGCGAGAGCTTGTGTTGGTCACTGCCTGTAGAGCCACTGCGACAAAGTGCGTCAAGGGGTTTTGAAGGGACAAGATGCAATGCTGCTGCCCTTTTCAGCAGCCACCCAGCTTCTCCCACAAAATTGAAAAACACATGGAGGCTGAAATTGTGTTGTCCCTTGGGAAGGGGGATTGTTGGCCCCTCAGCCTCCTCTCCCACGGGGGTCCCTAAGAGTCAGAAAACCACGGAGGCCCTCATCAGCCATTACAAACGTCTCTCTCTCTCTCTCACTCACTTTCAGATTAGGAAGCCAAAAAATGAAGGGCCCGAAAGGAAAAGGTTTGGAATTTTCTTTTGCTTCGATGTTTCAGAAATGCTGGTGGGAAATGTGACATTGGGGATGGGGTTTTGTGGTGTGGCACCATGCCCTGGTCATGCATAGAGATGAGTAGGAACTAGGGCTGTGCTCCACTCCGATTCGGATCGTGAATCCGGGGCATAGCGACCCGATCCGTCTTCACCAAAGGCGGATTCGAATCGGGTCAGGGGGAGCTGTGGATGGAGGTGAAACGGTTCACCTCCATCGGGAGCTCCAAACGCAGGTAAGTAAGGGGGAGGGGGGCTCACCTGGCGGCGGCACCGCTGCCACACCCCATAGAAACCACTTGGACTCATTCCTCTAACGTCTCTGTTTTTGCAGGATGAGAATGGAAAGATACTGGTTCTGGTAGTGCTCCTGCCCCCTTTTCCTTCCTTCCTCCCTTTTCCCCTCTCTCTCTTTCTCTCTCTCTCTCTCTCTCTCTCTCTCTCTCTCTCTCTCTCTCTCATTTTTCTTTCCTTCTTTTTCATCTCTCTCTTTCTTATTCCCTTTTTCCTTTTTTTTCCTTTTTTAATGAAAAACATTTACAACCTATACAGCATGCATCGCCTGGGAGGGCTGAACCTACCAGAGCCCGGGGTCAGTGGGCACTCGTGTCCTCCCTGCTGCCGCGGCGATCACCCACGCGCAAGCGTGATCGTCCACTCCCTGATGTGGTCCAGGATACTCTGGTCCCTGGAGGGGTCCTCATGTGTTCCACGGGCACCACGCAGATGCCTGCTTCGGCTTTTGGGAGATGCAGTCGGCTGTGGGGCGCCTGCAGAACACACGAGAACTCCTCCAGGAACTGGAGTGTTCTGGACCACGTCAGGGAGTGGGCGATCACGCTTGTGAGTGGGCGGTTGCAGTGGCAGCAGGGAGGACGTGAGTGCCCACTGATCCTGGGCTCTGATAGGCTCAGCTCTCCCAGGCAATGCATGCTGGGAGTTTTATTTATTTATTTTATTTATTTATTTCATTTATTACATTTATATCCTGCCCCATAGCCGAAGCTCTCTGGGCGATATATTATTATTTATTTTTTTATTTATTTATTTATTTATTTATTTATATAGCACCATCAATGTACATGGTGCTGTACAGAGTACAAAATATCTGTACAGATATACAAAAGTCGTAGGCTGTTTCTTCTTTACAGCCTAGAGCTGTGCATTAAAAAGGTGGTTTTCCATCATAAAATGGCAGATCCCTTACGAAATGACCATCGTAATTTGGATTTCAAATTCTGAGGCCTGAGGCTTGCACAGACCTAGTTGTAACTAGGACAGTGTCTCTTTTAAAATTCGGAGGTTTTGCCTCACATTTGTCAAGGCAAAAATTAAACTGAACCAAAGTACACTCCTCTCCCTTTAGGTTCTACTATCAGCATATAGACAAACAGAAAATGAAGATACAGAAAATCAATTGATATCTTGAGTATACTGAACTAGTTTCCAGATACATTGGTCTTAACCCACAAGGTCCTTTGTATTGACAAGTTCAGCCTCTCCCTGGCCTTGGGATGTCACCTTCAATGGCGCAGGGTAACTGCCCGTTCTCCCGGCTCACCCAATGGGTGTCACTGGATGTTCTAGCTCTGAAGTTACTTCATCAGGAGAGACGCCGAAAGCAGTGGCATGATCTGAAGCAGGGATTGTGGTCCTTTCAGTCTCTCCGGAATAACTGGCATTATTCATGTTTGCCCAGTTAAGGTTCAGCAGCCTTATCCAGTCCTGGCCCATTAGACTAGGTCCTTTCCCTTTCCCTGCAACTAAGGGCAATTGTAAGGTCTCATTCGCATATATCACCTCTATTTATTGATTTATTTATTACATTTGTATACTGCCCCACACCCGAAGCTGTCTGGGCGGTTCACAAAAGTTATAAACAGTAAACACTTAAAAAGGATACAAAATTTGAAAATCATCAGAAACATAAAAACAGCAGTATAAAAACAACAGTATCTATTCAACATGGATACTGCCTCTCACTGGGGCATATTCACCAGTACATGTGTGTATCAACATTTTCTCTAGCCATGTCATACGTGGTGTACACCACATCTGTGCTCTCAGCATTCTCTCCTGCACCTGTAATGTGGTGTATCTGCTTGCTGTTGTGAGCTTCCTGGTCCTTTTTCTGTGTCCTTCTTGTACGAAACATTTTAGCGAAATGGCCTCGATTTAGGCACAACCAGCACTCACTATTCCTGTGGGGGCATGGGTGACCATCAGGTTTCCCTCCACATCGAAAACAGGGACTTCGGCTACCTTTGTGGATTCTGTCTTCCCCGGAGAGCCCTTTTCAGCCAACTTAGGCACAGTAGCAGAGACTATCTGAGCATCTCTGGGGTTGTAGAGACCCTCTGCAAATCGAAAGCCTTCTGAGTTGCCACCTCCACGGCTTGCACAATCTCCAGGGCTTTCTTGAAGTCTAAATTGGATTCTGCCAATAAAGGCCTCTGCATCCTGTCCTCATTGATGCCACAGACAGGGCATTCAAGGTATCTCCAAACTCATAATGCTCTGACAGGCGACACAGGTCTGCCACATAGTCTGCCACAGACATCCCAGGGGAGCGTGAGGGACTGTTAAACTGAAATCGCTGCACAATCTCTCTTTTTGTAATCATTTTTTATTATTATTTCATAAACACATGTAGCCTAAAAGTATTACATAAAGCTATAAAAAAGGGAGAAGAAAAGGGGGAGAGAGAAAGGAAAGGAAAACACACATCAAGGTTAAGGTATGTTTTCGGCTCTCTACACATCAAAAATGTGAATTATATGCTCTCTTTGTTCAATACATTTAACATAATAATCAAATTCTTTTCTTTCTTCTAAGTTAACTAAATCTCATACATTGAATCCACAGACAAATACGTTGTTTTTCTATGTCTCTTGCAGAAATCCTATCAGTGGTTTCCATTCCATTCCATTTGTGAACCGCCCAGAGAGCTTCGGCTATTGGGCGGTATAAAAATAAATAAATAAATTCTGATATAAATGTGGCGGTTGATTGATCCTTCATTATCGCTGTTAGTTTTGCCGTTTCTGCCAACTCGAACATCCTCAATATGCGTTCTTGCATTGTTGACGTTGTTTCATCTTCCCACTTCTGTGCATATAATAATCTCCCTGCCGTTGTCATATACAAAAGCAAAGTTCCCCCCTTCTCTTTCAGATGATTGTCCATTAGCCCCAATAGAAAGGCTTCTGGTTTCATTTGTATATTAGTCTTTAATATTTTCTGAATTCAAAGGTGTATTTGCATCCACAATGCCTTAGCTTTTTTGCAGGTCCACCAAAGGTGATGGAAGGTTCCTTCTTCCTCACATTTCCAACATTTACCCTTATACATTTTGGCCAACTTCTTAGGTAACGTACTGTATGCCATCAATACATCTTCTTATAAAGATTCTCTTTAACTCTTGAACGTAATGTAAATTTCAAACCCTTTCCCCACATATTCTCCCACTGTTCCACTGAAATGTTATATCCAAAATGTTAAGCCCATTTTATCATACCATCTTTTACCTGCTCATCCTCTGTTTCATACCTTAATCAAAGATTATATACATCTTTGAAATCACATGCTCATCTTTTGTACACAGTGCCATTTCAAACTCAGATTTCGATTGCTCAAACCCACAATTCTTTTTATCTATTTTAAACCTTTCCATAATTTGTACATACAAAAACCATTGACATATATGACCTTCTTTCAACAACTCCTCCCTTGATTTGAATTTACATTCATCTTTTAACATTTCTAATACATCATTGTATGTTAACTATGTATGCATAGATGACCATTCCCTCCTATGAATAGCCTCCTGGGCAGATACCCAAAGTGGTATTTTCTGTCCGAACCTAGGTTTATATTTATTCCATCCTCTTAGGATAGCACGTCTCACATAATGATTATTAAATTCTATGTTAACTTTAGCTTTGTCATACCACAAATAGCCATGCCATCCATATCTCAATTCATGTCCTTCCAGTTCCAACAGTCTCCTATTTTTCAACCACATCCAATCTTCCATCCACACTAAGCAGCAGGCAGAGAAATATGCCTGGAGGTCTGGTAAACCTAGTCCTCCTCTTTCTTTGGCATCCTGCAATATTTTAATTTTAACTCTTGGTTTTTTGCTTGCCAGATAAATTTAGATACATATCTCTGCCACTGCTTAAATGATACGTCCGAGGTTACAATGGGTATTGTTTGAAACAAAAATAACATTCTCGGCAAATTCATTTAAATTGTTGCAATTCTCCCCAGAAAAGACAGTTGGAGCTTTTTCCATCTTTTAAACTTCATTCCACACCTTAACATAGTTATGATGAAATAACATACGATTCATATTTGTTAGTACAATTCCCAAATATTTTACCTTCTTTTCAATTTGGAAGCCTATCTTTTCTATCAATTCTGATTGTTCTTGGGAGCTCATATTCTTTGTTAACAACTTTGCCTTTTGCTTGTTAACTTTGAAACCTGCTACTGCCCCAAACGCTTTCAATTTTCTCACCAAGATTTCAATGCCCTTTCAAGGACCTTCCAAGGTAAAAACCAAATCATCCGCAAATGCCCTCAGCTTGTATGACTCTTTTTTTCTCTTTATTCCTCTGATTCGCTCATCTTGTCTTATATCGTGGTTCAGCAGTTCTAACTCCAAAATAAACAATAACGGGGACAGGGGACAACCCTGTCCCGTCCCCCTTTGTATTTCACAGGATTTGGTCACATTTCCATTGATAATTCCTTGCGCTTTCTGAGAGGTATCAATAGATTTCACCCATTTTATGAAGTTTACTCCAAAATCCAGTTCCTCTAGAGTTCTAAATAAAAAGGGCCAATTAAGATTATTAAGCGCTTTCTCTGCATCGAGAAAAATCAAAGCAGCCTGTTTCTCTGGGTGTTTTTCCAAATATTCCACAGCATCTATGACCGTTCTTACATTTTCTCTCAACTGCCTCTTAGGTAAGAAGCCACTTTGATCCTCATGTATGAATTCTTGTAGGACTTCCTTAACTCTTTCTGCCAAAATTGCCATAAATAGCTTATAATCATTATTTAGTAATGATATCGGCCTATAATTCTTGGTCAAGGTCAAGTCCTGTCCTTCTTTCTGTATAAGTGTTCTATAAGCCATCTTCCAAGTACCAGGTATCTCCCCACTATTCAAAATAGAGTTCATTGTAGACTGTAGTGGTTGTAGGAGATCATCCTCAAGTATCTTGTAGTATCAACCTGACAGTCCATCCCGTCCTAGGGATTTCCCCAACTAATCATTCTTTTCGCTGCCACCATCTCAGCTGTTGTTATGGGACCATTCATCATTAATAGTTCTTCCTTTTAAATTTTGGGTAATTTTTGTTTTTCAATGTATTTATCCATTAAATCTGTTGATATATCCTGTCTCTTAGATAAATTTGAATAATATTGATGGAAGACGCTTTGTATGGCCGACCGTATCATCTCTGAATTCCGCTCCATTTTCCTTTATTTTAAATATTGTTCTCTGTTCTCTTTCTTTCTTCAATTTATAAGCCAGGCATTTTCCTGGCTTGTTTGCGGATTCAAAACTTCCTTGTTTCATATAACTTAACTTTTTTCCCATATCCCATATTGTTAACATTGATAATTGTTGTGGAAGCATTTTAATTTGTTGAAGTGCACTTGTCTTTCCAGACGTTTTCCTTAATTCTTCTTCTCTTTTTTTGATCTCATTCAGAATATTTTGTCTTTTCTCTTCCCTTTTTTCCTTAAGTTGACTATTTTGTTGATCAAAATGTCCTCTCGTATAGGCCTTACTTGCGTCCCAGACCATTTGGAGATCTGTTCCTTTGTTCAGATTCATTTCAAAATACTCTTTCAATTTTCTTTTACTGATGTCCACCATATCTTTATCTTGCAGCAAAGTTTCATTTAATCTCCATCTAAATGTTTTACCTTTTCTCCTCTAGACCATAGATATAAGATTGTGATCTGAGAAAGATTTAGGTAAGATTTCTATTTTGCCCACTTTTGTGAAAAATTCCTTAGTTTTCAAGGTCATATCTATTCTTGAGAAGGACTTGTGCCTTTCTGAAAAATAGGTCTACTCCTTTGAGTTGCCATTTCTGCATCTCCACAATCTCTGATGGCCTGGGGTTGCGATGATTTGAGACAATCCCAATCAATTCCTCAAATGATTTGTCACTGGGCTGATCAGGAGCTACTAAACTTCTTTTGAGTCCATATGTCTTTGCTCCACAAAGAGTCAGTCAAAAGGCACGCTTCTGGCTATCATCATCAAGGCCATGAGCAATGAAATACTGGGAATGTCTCTCTGCATAGTGTACCCAGGCCTCCTGGTCAGGATCAAACTCCTTCATAAATCCATAAACAGCCATCTTCAGCCACACTGCTCCTCCTCACAATGTGTGAAGAATCAAAGGAGTGATGTATCCTGTTTATCCTTGTCACCAGTGTAATAGAGGTAGCTTACACTGGTAAAAAGAAAGAATAACTGGCTTACTTCTTCGTACATTGCCATTTGGAGTCCATCTCGAAACCACGCCCAGGAAATCAGGCTTGGAGGAAGCTCAGTTCCAACTACTCTAAGACAAACACTTTTGCTACATTGCCCCTAGGTGCCAACACATAACATATATTACAGTTTCCTTTAAGGTGCAAAGACCAATCTTTGGATAGAATTCAGGAACTGAGATGGCTCAGCTACTCCCTCCTTTCCCACATTCTTTCTTGCTGCAAAGAAAATAGTGTGATTTTGCTTTGATTTGCCCATCCATTGGGGGGGGGGGATAGTCTCTGGAGAAGGTGTAATTCCCAGGGTCCTATATCCCCTTCTGGAGAGCACCATTCCGTAAAGTCTCTTCCAACGCCAGCAATTACAGATGAACGACACTTCTAGTCAGTACTCATGTCCTTGCAAGTTTATTCCCAAGTCCCCATAGATTAATTGGGGTTGTACCTTCTTAGTTGTGACTTCTAGGCTACAAACAGCAACCACATTTTCTTTTCTTTTCTTTCCGCTCCCAGTCTCTTCTGTTGCTTTATTGATGACACTGTTTAATTGAAGAGTGTCATTTCCAAAGGACAGCGGAGTGTTGATCCGAATCCCACCAAGTCCCTTTCCAAGGGCCAGCAGAAGGAGAGCGCAGGTTAATGTGAGGTCCAGAAGGGAAGTTGCAGCTTCTCCTTCATCCGCTCCACATCTCAGGCAGCAGCGTCATTCACAGCAGCTGAGGCCTCAGCCTTGTTCTTGCTCTCCCTGTCTCTCTCCCTGTCCTGCCCTGTCCTTTCCATTACTACTTTTCCGAACAGCACAATAGCTGAAGCTGTTGAGCCATCGAAAACAACAAAGTCCTCTATGGTGAGGAGAGAGGATTTCAGCCATCAAAGGGATGAACCAAGAATACAAACGGAGCCAACCAAATTCTCCCAACCTTTCTTGCATGGTAAACATCGGTCTCACGCCTCTGACGGAGCAAAAACTGAGGCTGCTGCTATGGCGAAAAGAGGTGCAAAGCATGTAAATTCTACTGACTTGACTAACAACCCATTGCACTGAACAAGCTGCAGAGCAAGTTGAACCAAGGAGGACTCTTGCAAACTATTTTGAATCCGTGCACTGATCCTTTGGGCAGAAACCTTGGGATGGTGGAAGACCATGTGACATCCTCCCCTGCTTTGACTGTTCCCAATTTAAAGAGAACGTTTTCCAGGTGCTGAGAAACTCTCGAGGGCTGTGCTATCACGACACCGAGGTGCAAGTCTCTCAGAGATCAGAGGGAGAATAACCCGGAGTCATCCCAGACGTTGCACAAGCTAAGAACTAAAGGAAGTATATCATTAATAGAAGAGGTACACTTTGCATCCTTCTGAAAACCTGCAAGTGATTTCCCGAAATGAGAAAGGATTAGGCTCATTGAACTAAGCAAGTCAGAATAGGATCACTGCTGCCCTGAGAAAACCCCAAACCTTTCTATTCCTCCCAAGACACACACGAGAGGCCCCCAGTGTGTCACATAAGAAGCAGACAATGGATGTGCCCCCCCTCTACCGTGTAGCAGCATCTGGCTCCAAGAAAACAAGAGGGGTTTCTCTCATTCTGGGCAAGAGGGGCCCCTTCCCCCCTCTCCAAAGCCCACAGGTCCTCAAAAGGCAAATTTCTCTGCTCACTGGGGCACGTGGGAAGGATATAGTTCTTCTTTGCTCTCTCTCCAGCCCAGACAAGGGCCAGTAGGACTTCCTGAGCAACACCCTGAACAAGCGGGATAAACCTAGGCAGGGTGCAGGGCTCCTTGGAGGGGATTTAAACAGAGTTCTGGTCGAGAAGGAAGACAGAGGGTCAGAGACTCTTCATTCTTCTCACCAAGTTAGAAGCTTCTCCATATATGGTGGAACTGCACCCAGAACTGGTTCCAGAATAGCCACATTCCTCTTCTTCTGGGCAACAGAGTCTAGCATCACCATCAGGTTTTTCTCCATCTCCCTCCTAAGCCCTTTCGTTGCATCTCATGGCTTGTTAGAGTGTATGCCTGAGGGCAGGGCCTGCCTTAATTTTAAGATCAGGAAGAGAGGTCCTTCTCATTTGCCCACCCGTGAGAGCAATGAGGTGGGTGTCTGGACTTCCACTCGAAAGACTAAGTCCCCAGCTGCCTTGGTTGAGGAGATGAACTGGATGGTCCTGCACTAGGAAGAGCAAATATATGTGGGTGTGTGGGTGCGTTAGGCCATTATGTGTTTGATTTGTAGTTTCACTGCTGATGTTTTGAAGTATTTTAGTGTTATCAGCTAGCCTAGGATGAATGTCCTTAAAGTTGTATTCAGCTCCTTAATTAGGAGTGTTCTAATTGTTTTAAGAATTTAATGGGAGCCTTAAGCAGTTATAAGTTGTGCCAGGAGCTGGAAAGTTTCTGTTCGGGCAGCATCCTGAGTTATTTTACTATTATTTGACATTTGTATGTGAGTGTGTCGTTTCATATATCTACATTCTTAGCATATTTTACTTTTTACAATTGGTACATTACCTGTTTTATCTATAGATCTGTTTATTTATTCCCTTCTGGGACCACTGCAGTCCTTTGCCAAACGGAAAACAATCCTCCTTGGTGGAGCCGTTTATATACGTTTTATAAAATGTATCGTTCTGTAGGCTTCATGTATTACAGGAAGGATTGGCAAGAGCCTTGAATTGGGAAGTTGAAATTTAATTTATTTTAGAAAAACCTATTTTTGGATACCTTTTACTTGGATTTTAAGTAGGAATTTTTAATAAATAATATTTTTAAATAGAATACTGCCTTTGTATTTACAGGTCTTAACGCTGCAGTAGGGCCTAGTGATACTTGTGTTGTCTGTATGGTTGATATATGTTTGTATAATTGTGAATGTTCATTTTACCACTGAAGAAGACCATAGGTCAAAACGCGTTTGGTATTAGTAAAGTGTTTGTAGGTAAAGCGAGGTTTTCAATACTACAATATTGTGTTTTTATTGGCCTGATATATACCATGTATTTGTTTCCATGGACTTGCGACTGGATCGGCTCTGTTAACTTGGAACCCCCCAACCTAGAACCTTTTCCAAACCAGTGCCAAAGTTTTGTGCCGTTTTGTGCTCCAAACCCCGAGTTTTGTGCCACCACCGACAGCTCTGTTTTGATACTTCAAGCGGGGGCTCGTAGTTAACACACCAAAAAATGAACTTTCTCATAGAACCTATTTATTTATTTCATTTCTACACAGCTCAATAGCCAAAGTTCTCTGGGTGCTTCACAAAAATTGCAAGCCACAAGTAAAGCATAAATAAAAATATACTACACAATCATTAATGGCTCTAAGAGAGCTAGAAAACAGTTACAATAAGATACCAGACCCAATAAAACAACTGACAAATGCTCCATCACATGTTATCAGTTGACTGTGGGTTTTTTCCTAATTCGATTAAGCTTCGATTCCCTAGTAATCAATCAACCTTTTTTTCCTTTTTCCTTTTTTTGGGGGGGGTATATTATACATATCCATATAATTGTCGGTTTGATATTTAGTGTTAGGGGATTGTTTGTATTCATTTTCTTTTCTGTAACACTTTAAATAAAATAAAATATTTTTTTAAAAAAATCTGGTGTCTGGAGGCTATCTAGAAAGAAAGGGGGGGCAGGGTTCCCATGTCTGGAGGCTATCTAGAAAGAAAGGGGGCAGGGTTACCATGTCTGGAGGGTATCTAGAAAGAAAGGGGGGCAGGGTTACCATGTCTGGAGGCTATCTAGAAAGAAAGGGGGCAGGGTTACCATGTCTGGAGGCTATCTAGAAAGAAAGGGGGCAGGGTTACCATGTCTGGAGGCTATCTAGAAAGAAAGGGGGCAGGGTTACCATGTCTGGAGGCTATCTAGAAAGAAAGGGGGCAGGCTTCCCATGTCTGGAGGCTATCTAGAAAGAAAGGGGGCAGGGTTCCCATGTCTGGAGGCTATCTAGAAAGAAAGGGGGCAGGGTTACCATGTCTGGAGGCTATCTAGAAAGAAAGGGGGCAGGGTTACCATGTCTGGAGGCTATCTAGAAAGAAAGGGGGGCAGGGTTACCATGTCTGGAGGCTATCTAGAAAGAAAGGGGGGCAGGGTTCCCATGCCTTTCATTGCTGTGTAGAATTTTACACTCCCAATTGCCCTTCACCATCACTGGGATAGAGACATCCAAGAGACTGAAACTGACTCATGTGCTCAGCGCATTGGCAATGTTATGCTCCTCTGCATGGAATCCGATCACAAGGAAACCTTTTTGTGTGTGTGGGGGGGGGAGACCTCCCCTTCTGGGCACTAATGTACAAAACATCCCTTTACTGTTGGCTAGTATAATCTAGTTAGTACAACACTTCCCTGGATATGCTCCGGAACTCACTAAGCCCTTCACTACCGCTTTTGGGGTGGGTTTTTAATTCCTATTTTATTTTACAAGGTGTTTTGTTAAGGTCTGTGGTTTTTTGGCTTTGAGAAAGAAAAGCCAAAGTGCCTTCCTTGTTACTTTTCCCAAGGTCAGAGCTGAAGGAAGGGGCCCTTGGCAACAGGGCTCAGAAACTCCCCTAGCAGCTGGACAGACTCTGGTGGGTCAGGAGGTTCATCCTGACTGGTGGCAGTCTATCAGAAATTCTTTTCTGCTGGGGAACTTAGGTAAAGAAGGGGTCTACCGGGGGGGGGGAATCATCCCTCTCCCATCCAAACATACGAAGACCATCAGAGCTCAAGTAGACTGAGTAAAGCTCCACCAAGACCAAAGCCCTCTTATACTCCTTCCTGCCAAGGAGGAGCCAATAGCAAACCTAAGAAGGCTCGGTCAATCCAGAGCCAGAAGGTTCTTCACCACCAGGATGCTGCAGTTATGTGGTTCACCACAAGCAAAAAAATGGTCAGTACAGTTCCTGGAAACCCTCTGAGCATATTCTCTGTTTTGGCATCTGCAAAAGAACCTCTCTGTGGCTGTCACAGAATCCCTGAATGTTGTAGAGATTTCAGGGACATATTCTAGGTTACATTGTCCACATAGGTCAGCACCCTCTCTGAACTGAGAGATGTCAAAGAGCAATACATAAATTCTCCGTAGCTGTGCATTGTCAAGGGCGTTTACTAGAGTCATCGAGCCACCTTTGAGGGTTCCAGAGTAAATAGTTTGGCTTTGGCAAGTCTCCAGAGTCGTCTCCAGTTTCACTGTTGTGCAACATCTATGACTGTGGGGCATGCATCAGTTTGGGTTTAGGAAACCGTAGAGGCAAGATTGTGGCAAGAAACCAGAATGATGCATGTATGAATTTCTCAATCCAGGCTAGAAAACCAGAGGGGCTGGGGAGATCTTGCTCTTCACAGTTGTAGCCTTCCTAAACCCTACTTGTAACTTCAGCTGAACTCCAGATAATTCAGGAACGTAGCACCAGATAAGACCAAAATATTCAGCATTGGGTTAAATTATGAATATCTCAAGCTGTATGATCTTTCTCCATAAACATGCAAACCTGTGCAAGTTTAGTTGTCAGTTGACTTCAGTAGGACTTAGCTATTCCATCCATGTTCTGTAGGACCATATCTCTTGGGTGCTCTGAAAGCATTCGTGAACATAACCGCCAGCTGTGCAATATGGAGGTGGTAGCCTGAAGTTAAATATTTTACACAAAGCTCCTGATGGGATAGAACACATCTGAGTCGTGGCTCAGCTTCCAGGCCCATGCAATGGAGCATGTGAAGAATTCCTTTAAGCCTCTGCATTTCCACCACCATCAAGCAACTCTAAATGTCTGGAAAGAGTTATTAGGGCTTGCAGAAGAAATAATAATGACTTTCAGATAACCTTGAGCCTTGGCACCTCTCTGTTTGGAGTTTAGGATTTATTGATTGATTGATTGATTGATTGATTTCATTTTTATACTGCCCAAAAGCCTAAGCTCTCTGGGAGGTTCACAAAAATTAAAACCATGAAGAGCATAAAAACAATCAACAAATTTAAAACACAAATACAAAATACAGTATAAAAAGCACAACCAGAATAAAACCACACAGCAAAATTAATATAGGTTAAAATATCAGATGAAAACAGCTTAAATTTAAGTTAAATTAGGTGTTAAAATGCAGAGAAAATAAAAAGGTCTTCAGTTGGCGACGGAAGGAAAACAATGTAGGTGCCAAGCGAACCTCTCTGGGGAGTTCATTCCACAACCGGGGGGCCACAGCAGAGAAAGCCCTCTTCCTAGTAGCCACCTGCCTGGAATTTATACATATTTATGCATAGAGAATTTATACATATGCAAATATTTCTTGATGTGAAACCTCCGTAAAGACATATTTAGCAACATTAGTTTTTCAGCTTACAGTTTTAAAAGATAGGAACCATGGAGGCTTACAGACTGGTAGCAATCCAGTACACAGTGATGCCTCTTTCAGCCTCCCCAAATTTGAAATTGCCATGATTCAACATTTGCATTTTAGAAGCAGGCCAGAGTTGCCAACCTTCTAATCCAGCTGGACCAGAACATTGGTGTTTAAAAGAATGAACAGGTGTTGGTTTATATAATGGAACAAACAGTAACTGAGAAGCAGTAATAAGTAATGGCTCTAAAACCCTAGATCTACACTACTGCTTTATAGGAGTATTGAAGTGGACTGATAACTGTTGGGGCAAAATCCACATTCCATAGACCGCTTTCATAGTGTTATTTCCTGCTTTTCATTCCACATGCAAAAAGATTTGACACATGGTGTCACTCCAGCCACAGGAGTGCAGAACCCCTGGCCCATTGAGCCCCCTGGAGGGTTCCCCCTGTTATCTCCAGTCTGAGATCAGAGATAACAGCCAGGATTCCCTGGCATGCTGCTCTCCCTTCTATTGGGAGGGAGGGAGGGAGGGAGGGATGGATGGGTGGATAGATAGGCCATCAGAGCATGTGAAAAGTGCTTCTCCTTCAAGTAACCAGAGGGGTACAGCAACAAGAGGGCAAATAGGGGTGAGCCACTGGTCGGAAGGCTTCCCTTCCCTCATCTTGTCTCCAGAGCCTCCCCCTGTTTTTCATAAGAACATAGGAACTTGCCTTATACTGAATCCGACCATCTGGCCCAGCATTGTTGACACTGGCTGGCAGCATCTCTCCAGGGTTTAAGGCATGGATTTCTCCTGCCCTTCCTGGAAATGACAGGAATTCAACCTGGCTCCTTCTGCACGGGAAGCAGGTGCTCCACCACTGAGCCACAGCCCCTCTTTAATGCCACTCCTCTGCTCTTCTTGCTGCTCTCACTCCCTCTTTATTAGTCCCGCTCTCAACCCACACACTACGGCTCCTTCCTCTCTCAAATTGATCTCAGTGCCCTCTGCCCATTGAAATGACATGACCCGTCAGACCAGTGCATCCCTGGGCACATAAGGGGCATATCTGGTCCCAAGGAGGAAGTTGAGGTGTGAACCGGGACTGACGTGTTGGGAGCCGTGCAGCTCGGCCTGGAACTTGTGGCCAAAGCCCTCCGGGCAGCAGACACAACCTTCGATTTAAGTGAGTTCATATTTATTAGCCAAGCTGCAGATAAAACCCTGTGAGGACAGCCCCAATAAGGAGTTTGAGGGCAAAGCCTGAGGTTAAGAAGAGGCCCTTTCAGCCCCAATGGGCGAGAGAGGAAGGAGAGGCGTGGGAAAATGCAGTTCCCCTGCTTCCTGAGATGGCACAGATTCCCCCGGCTATGCTCATGTTTATTAAATAGGGGTGTGTGTGTGTGTGTGTGTGTGTGTGTGTGTGTGTGTGTGTGTCTGAAATTATCATTATTATTATTGGGTAGAAAACTTAAAATCATTTTACCATATGCCTTAAGCAGGCCTGGTCTAGGCAGGCAGCTGCTGCTGAGTGTCCAGAGGCTCAGAGGGGCCAGTCCTTGACCCTAAGCCTGCTGTTGCAGCTGCTGCCATCTTCCTTCTCCTCCTCTGCACCCACCTGGGCAGCCCTAGGGAGTCCCATGTGGCTCAACCTGCAGGCCCCACGGTACCACATTTCAAAGGATTGTAAGACATTTTGAATAGCACTGATCTGAACCAATCAGACACTGCCTTTAGGGCAGACTTGGCCAATGAGGGTACAGAGTGTTTGTTATATCATCCCTGGGCCCTAATTGGCTGAGTCATACCCAAAGGTGCATCTGATTGGTTCAGACCCTCGCGATTACACAGAAAGCAACCTCTAAAATTCAAGAACCTATGAAAAATAAAATTACACCACTAATCAACGCATTACAAATCTGTTCTTTGACTGAGGCTATCCAAACTTTTACAATGGTTATGAATGAAGAATTTTCCGATGGGATTATAAATTTTGGCAGAATCTCTTCTATTTTTTTTTCGGTAAAAATGCTGACCGAGAGTCTACAAACACAAGATATTCCCCTGAAAAGAGAGGACATGGAACATTTTTCTACATGTGTCACTGGCTTTATCATATCTAGGAGGGGCCTGGATAACTGGTTAACTGAAAATGGTGGCTGGCTGAGTATTTTAAGATGCAGCGATGGTTATTTTAATATTGTATTGATTTTATATTCCCTTTTTTTTAATACTATTTTTATTGATTTTCAAGTAAGGGCAAATACAATAAACACACAGAGTAAAAGAAAACACTCAACAACAATATAGATGTTCCCACAGCACCACTATAAAAAAGCACGGGTGTTCATTCCTTCAATAAGCACTTGGTACAGAAAAAGATGCAGGTTAAGTTAGAACCTCTGTCCAAAAGGATTCCTGAGTCATTGGGGGTCTAGGTTCGCCAGGATTCATATTAATAAATGTGAAAAAGTCCAGCCAGTTTTCCACAAATGTGTCTGCTGTTATTTCTCCTCTTGCTAACCTGCTATGTTGTGTCAATTTATCATTTAAAGCTAGCTTCCAAATCTTATCAAACCAGCGTTGATGGTCAAAAGGTCTGTCGCTTTTCCAGAATTGGGCAATTTCCCACCTGGCTGCAACCAGCAAATGGGTGACCAAGGCTTTGGGAATAATTTTTCTATTGGCATTCCTAAAAATAGAAAGTAGAGCCAGTGCTGGGTCAGTTTCTACTTCAACATGAATAATGTTTGTAATGGTTTGGAAAACCCTTGACCAAAAAGTTTTGACCTGTTGACATTCCCACCAAAGATGAATGGGAACGGAGCAACCACGCCAACAGTGCGGGGATATATTAGCACTAATATGGTGCAGTCTAACAGGGGTGATATACCACCTGTGAGTGATTTTCAGAGTGAGCTCTTTAACTTTTGCTGATATTGTTTTATAGGGTGCTGATTGCCACAAGCTTTTCCATTCACCTTCAGTGAAACTGGTGCACAGGTCATGTTCCCAAAACATTTTTAACCCTCCCTTATCTGGGAATTAACAATTCAATATCATGTGATATATATCAGAAGCTCCCCCTTTAACCTTTCTAGAATAAGTCAGGCAAGCTTTCTCAAATATAGTAAGCGAGCGTGGAATGTTATGGAATTGATATAGAACATTTGCAAAAGAGACTATTTGTAGTTTTTGGAGCCAGGGACAAGGGAGTGGGCTCAGTTTTGCCTCTAATTGTTGCATTGATATGATTTTTCCTTGTATAAAGAGATCAGGAATATGGAAAAAAACTTTTTCTTCCCAACCTGCAAATTGTCTGTACTTAAATTGATCTCTGAATCGGGGGTGGTCTAAAATCGGGGTTAGGGGAGAAGGGGATGGTGCAAACCATTTTGCCCACTTTGCCCATACCTTTAAATTTGCTTTCAAAAAGGGGTTATTAATTATTTGAATATGTTTTTTCAATATTGGAAGGAATGGGATCGCCCTGATCGTAGGGATGCAGGGGGCGCTTTCAATTGACACCCACGGGATTGCTGTCTCATTTCTAATTATTTTGAGTAGTTGCCTCAATTGAAAAGCATCATGGTACAGCCTAAGATTTGGGACACCAACCCCCCCTAGTTTAGTTGGTCGGAATAGTGTCGCTTGATTGACCCGGATGCGTTTGCCCCCTCCACTGACTGTGGATAGAGCTTGTTGCCAACGTTTGAATTCATTTCCAGGAATCTCTACTGGCAGGGTATGAAATAAAAAAGACAGTTTAGGCAACAAAGTCATTTTCAGGGCTGAATTCCTCCCTACCCAAGATAATTTAAGTTTCTTCCACAGTGTCATATCTTTTCTTAGAGCCTTCCATAAAGGATCAAAATTGCGTATACGCAGTTGTTTGATTTCCTTAGTGATCTGAATGCCTAAGTATTTTAAACTGCCAAATCTTAAAGTGACTTTGGAAATTCGTTGAATATTGCGAATGGCCTGATTGGCTAACAAGCAATAAAGTTATGAATATTTTTCTGTTCAGCCAAAGGGATATTAAACACAGAGCAAATCAGATTTGTCATAATTGACCTCCAGACCAGCAACTTCCTTGAAGGTATGTATGTTTACTGTATGAAGGATTCCCCTCTGCTGCTGCTGCTGGAGGTGTACAAATTGTGCATGGACTACAAAATCTACCACGAAGCCCAAGCCAGGCTCCTTGCATTCCAAGCCAGCATTTCAGAAGTAAGCAGAAGCTTAATTCACTTGATGAAGCTTTCAAAAATACCCAAGTCTTTAACAGCTGAGGCAGATTCTGGTGCCTCTGCTTTGTATATTGTTGTGAAAGCTGCAGGTGTTCGATGGGCTGAGTGCCATGCTGCTTCTCTCTTAAATTCTACCAGCGCTCTAAGACAATTCGGCTTCTGTGGTGAGAGGATCCTCGAAACTACAGATGGTTGCTTTTTAAATAATGATTGGTCGCATTGATACCCCGCTGTCGGTGCCCCTCCCGATCCCACCCATGAGGCAGGTTAGGCTGAGAGTCCGCGCCAGGCCCAGCGCCACCCTGTAAGCTTCATGGCCAAATGCGGACTTGAACCTGATTCTCCCTAGTCCCAGTCTAACACTGTAACCACTACACTATGCTGCCTCTCAGTGGGAGAAGAGACACCCCAGAGTGAACCTCACCCGTTTCCCCTTTCTTCTTCAATGAATGAAAGCCTGTAGGAGAAACCAAGCGATCTGGCACATGGCAGAATATTCCTTGAGTGATCAAACTATGAGTCCAATTTATAAAAGGTTTATTAAGGTTTAAGATGAGGAAGTGGGAGAAAGAAGAAAGCATATATAGAAGTTTGTTTGAAGAAATGTGTAGTAAATGAGTTATGGTGAAGATTTTTGTGTTTGATTCAGATACATTTGTTAATGTTCGATAATTGGTTTGATTTTATCATATTTATTTTTTGCAACAGGCCCGTTCCTCTTCTTAGCCTCTTAGGCCTTTCGTTACTCCAATTCCAGCCCTGTCTGGGATGGGGGGGGGGGGAGAATCAACCAGTTAGGCGAAGCTGCTGCTGCTGCTGCTGAGTCGCATGTTTGTCCTGCGCTTAGGGAGAGGAATGAGGCAGGCAGGACAAGAGGCGTGCATTGGCGCAATCTTTGTTCCCGACAGATACATCCACCAGGAGGAGGTCCTGCATACATTACATGGGGTAAAACATGGGCCACGATCCTATTCTTTGGGATCCAGTGGAGGGATTCCTAAAGGGAGAGGCATTGACCCTGTTTCGCCGGCATGCTAAACCACGGTGGTTAAGCATTTTGAGGTAAACATCATGGCTTAGCATGTTGTGTGAACCATTCCTAACCATGGTGGCTATGTAACCACGGTTTAAACACGCACTCACCACTTGCTGCAAGAGGGTCGACGGCGTAACCGTGGCTTCGCATGTCCTCTGAACAGGCCCGAAGTCTACTGAGCCTGTTTCCTTAGTTGTGTTCTTTTGATCGTGAGTTTAATTTCACCAGATGAAGAACAGTTAACACCCACACACCACACCTTTCCTGGTGTGTACAACTCCTCATTTCCTAAACCTCTGTTGCGGAGGGTGGCTGTTCGCGCAAGTTGCCTCAATATGTCCCTGGCCTGAAGTCCGGGTGGTGGGCAGGCGTGTTCTGCAGCCCGCCTCGCTTACTCCAGGTGGTCTTTCCACAGCTTCCAGCCACACGTGATGTGCCGCCTCCCATCCTCCCCAGGCCCTGGGTGGAGTCACAGGCTTCATGTCTCCTGGAAGTGATGCTGCCGCAATGCAGGACCCAGGAGGAGTTAGGAAAACGCCTTCAGCTTTTTGCAGCTCCCAACATTGCTCTTCCTCACGGCAAGGACCATTTTGTGTGTGTGTTTCCTGTGGGTGGGTGTTGCCCACGTAGCCTAGTCGCTGGATTGACATTTGTGGATTTTAACTGGAGCTTAACTTCAGCCAGGGTGTCGTTTTCAGTGCCTGGCCTCAGGCGGCCCTTAAAGGCAAGCTAGGGTTAAAGAAGTCTTTAGCTGCCAAATTTGGGCTCCTTTTAAGTGTAATAGAACATAATAATAATAATAATAATAATAATAATAATAATAATAGACTGTGGCACAGAAATGGGATAGGAAACCAACAGAAATTTGGCAGAGCAGTAAGTAGTTTGCAAGTGCATTGAAAGGCCCGTGCCTTTCGACAGAAGGCCAAGCCTTCTACCTCTGCAGTCCCTGTCCTCTGTGTTCATCACTTGGGGAAGGGAAGGGACTGGGGCCACCAGTTGCTGATCAGCCTGACGTGGTTTATTTCTTTAAAACATTTGCTCTAGACTGATTCCAAGATGGTTTACAAATTTTTAGAAATTAGGAATGCATTAAAACAGTGAAGTGCTTAAATAAACTGGCACATGAAAAGGAGCACACTTGGGCAAGTTAGCTCTTGGGTACGTGAAGAGGTTTACACCTGGCATCTGAAAGGAAAGCAGCATGGATGCCAGTGGTACATTTTATTTATTTATTTATTTATTTATTACACTTATATACCGCTCCCATAGCCAGGGCTCTCTGGGCGGTTTATAGAAATTCTAAAATTGAGGTAAAAACAAGTATACAAAATTTAAAACTCTAAAGCACAGTACATACACACATAAAGCATTAAAAACCGATTAAAACTAAACATGTGGGTCATTAGGATGTGCCGCCATATGCCTGGGCAAAGAGGAAAGTCTTAACCTGGCGCTTTAAAGAGAGCAGCGTTGGTGCCAGGCGAGCCTCATCAGGGAGATCATTCCACAGTCTGGGGGCCACCACCGAAAAGGCCCTGTCCCTCGTTGCCACACTGCTTGGGCACAGCCACTGAAGTGGCCGTCTCTGTCCTCGCTGCCCAATGTGCTTCTGGCCAGGGTGGCGCTCAGAGGAGGAGCAGGAGGAGGAGGAGGAGGAGGAGGAGGAGGAGGGGCCTGGGTGGCAGGTCGATGCGGCTGACCTCTGAGTCCCCGTTTGCTCCTTCCCCAAGGCTCTCGCCTCTGAAGGGCTGATGGCGCCACGTCTTCAGCAACGGCCCTGTCTTTTTTCGTTACTGTTTTTTGTGCTCCTTTTGTACATTGGGCCAGATTTGAAGAAGCTAAGTGCCCTCAGCTCTGCCTTGAAGGATTCTTCTGTCTTAATTGATGGTGCCATTTTAAGCAGTTACACTGTTGAGAATTTCCAGAATGAGCGCAGAAGAATTCTGGAACAGCTGCAGGAGAGACGCGCTTTTTCCGTGGCACGGGGAGTGGCAGAACTTGCAGAGTTGCCTGTGGACAACGTTGTTATCCAAGAGGTGTGCTGTAGTCCGTGTGGGTCCAAGGAATGTCTGGACACATGTTTGGAGCCGCCTGGGGCGGGCGCTCCAGAAAGCATAGGAATTTCCCCGAGCATCTTGCCTGTCCGTTTGGCATGGGGTCAGGGTGGGGTGGGGGTTCTCCCAGGCGGCAGGTGCTTCAGGATTGGCCTCCCCCGTCCTTCTCCGTGGTGCTCTGCAGGAGCTGGGCTGTTCCTTCGGTGAGATCTCCGCCCATGATTCTGAGAAGCTGCTTCGGGTGATCCTGTCCTCCCAGCAGCCAGACAGGGGCAAGAAGGCCCAGGCCTTCCTCACCACCCAGGGGCTGGAGCCAGAGATGGTGGCGGAGCTCGTGGCTGAGGAAGTCACCCGAGAAGTGCTGGCGCCTTTGCAAGGAAAAGGTGTGTACGGGCGAGTGGGGGCTCCAGTTCATAGGCCCATAGAATAGTCGAGTTGGAAGGGGCCTGTAAGGTCATCAAGTCCAACCCCCTGCTCAATGCAGGAGCCCACCTTAAAGCATCTCTGGCAGAGGGTTCTCACTGCTGTTGGTCTGTTTGCTCCGTTCCAGGCAGTTGATCTCCAAACTCTGGGAGTCTGGCTGACATTGTGCCTCTTGATACCAACCAAAACATTGTAGTGGCCCTTTCTCGATGCTGCGTTACGTTGTCAGCTCACGTTCAGGCTGCCATCCACTGTGACTGCCTGCACCCCATCCCACCCTCTTTACATCATCATCACCACCACCATCATTTAACTATTTATTACTGGACATCTTTCTCAGACCCAAAGCATCTTACAACAAGAATGAAAATACTTTTAAAAATTAAAATAATAAGTCACTGCTTCTGCCATGGCCGTGGCATTTAAATGGCTTTCTTGGGCCAAGGGCAGAGCTCGTGCAACTTATGGGGGAAGAACTCCGAAACTTGCGAGAGGAGAGGCTGCCTTCGTGGCCCAGGTGCTCAGCGGAGGAATGTGCTGTGGCCGCTATGTCTGTAGTATCCCTCAGGCATAGGGACCATACGGGTGAGCTTACCTGCTCAGCCTGCCACTTGCCTTTAGACTACCAGGCAATAACATCAGAGTCTTTTCATTGCTGGATTCTTTTATTACTAAAACTTCTTAGAACAGTGACACCAAACTCCCTCAGCAAGGCCCACAACACCAACTGACAGAAAACAGAGGCTCCGCCCAGGCCTTCGATGAGGACCTGGAGACTAGCAGCTACAGGCCTCTTAAAGGTATATACATCCACATATCACATCCCCCCTTCTCCATAAAAACAATAACTTTTGTTCAATTAAATCTTAACTTGTCAATCTCAGCTCTTCACCACTATCCCATAACATAGTCCTTAAACTTTGCTGGTAGTCTCACTTCTCGCCCACTCCGTGTCCGTTTGATTCCATCTGCTGTTACATCTGACGATAGCTCCAGTGGACTCTCCCCTTCAGAAATCCACTTGAAGAGGGGTTTTAGTGCCCGCCGCCATATTGGAATAAAACATGGAGCATTTTAAACCTCCTTCTGAGCTAAGCTTTATTGGGAACTTAGGAGAAAATTGGAGGAAATGGGAACAGAGACTACAACTATACCTTACAGTTACAAAAGCGGAGAAAGAGTCAGAAGACTACAAAATTGCTGTAATGCTGCACTGCATAGGAGAAAAGGCTTTAGAAATTTACAACACCATTCCTAATATCTATGCAGATCCTGAAAGTCAGACACTAGAAGAAGCCCTTGCTGCATTCAAAACTTATTGTGAGCCCAGGAGAAACCCTGTTTTTGAACGGTACCAGTTCTGGCAGCTTCCTTATAATGAGGACGCAGGCATAGACTGTTTTGTTACAGCCCTTAGAGAAAAATCTCAGCATTGTGAATTTGGGGCCTCCACAGACCTGATGCTTAGAGACAAAATTGTTTTCAGCATCTCAGACAGCAAGCTTAAAGAAAAGCTTCTAGAAGACCCTAAGTTGACTCTAGAGCAAGCTATTACCATCTGTAGAGCAAAGGCTCTTATCAGGGCTCAGGCAACAGCAATGACCTCAGAAACAAACATCTTAGCCATCCAACATAAAAGCGGAAGGACCATAAGCTACCAAGAAAGTAAAAGGGCCCCAAAGCAGACCTTTGCAACAGTTAAACCTACAGCGGCAAGGGGCAATTCCTGCAGTAGATGCGGTTATGTTCACAGGCCCAGGCAGTGTCCAGCTTTTGGAGAGACCTGCAATAGGTGTGCAGGAAGGAATCACTTTGCTAAAATGTGTAGGACACAATCTGAGCCTTCCAGTCTCACCAAAGATGTAAATGCCTTATTCATGGGAGTAATAACTACATGCCATCAAGCTAGGCTCATGGGAAGCCCAGAAGCCTGGTATAGCACAGTAGTTGTGGCAGGACTTCCAGTTGTTTTCAAGTTAGATTCTGGATCTGATGCTAACACAATTCCAAAAGATATTGCAGAGTGCTTGCAGGATAAAGTGCATACAGCAATGACAAATGTGACACTAATTGCCTTTGGTGGAGCAAAGGTCAAACCAAGAGGTACCATTATAGCTCCTTGCAAAAATGGTCTGAAGAATCGAAATCTAACCTTCTATGTCACAGAAACTGGAGATCCACCACTTCTGGGTCGGTCAGCCTGTGTAGCCCTTGACTTGATCAGACGTGTGCACGTATTAGCAGTACATTCTCCAACCAAGATGGAGGGTCTCCTCAAACACTATTCTGATGTTTTTGAAGGCCTGGGTCGTTTCCCAGGTGTGCATCATATTCATGTGGATCCCACAGTATCACCTGTGGTGCATGGATGCAGAAAGATTCCATATGCAATCATAGCCCCTTTGAAAACAACATTGGAAGACCTAGAGTCAAAGGGAGTCATTACAAAGGTGACTATTCCAACAGCATGGGTCAACAGCATGGTGATAACACAAAAAAAGAATGGTTCACTCAGGCTGTGCCTTGATCCCAGGGATCTCAACAAGGCAGTGAAGCGACAACATTTTTCAATCCCTACAGTTGAGGATGTGCAGAGAGAACTTGCTGGCAAAAAGTTGTTTACCATTTTAGATGAGAAGGATGGCTACTGGCAAGTGGCCCTAGACAAGGAGTCATCGGAACTATGTACGTTTAACACCCCGTGGGGGAGGTATCATTTTAATAGACTGCCCTTCGGCATTAAGTCAGCAAGTGAAGTCTTCCAGCAGAAAAATTATGAGTGCTTTGGGGACATTCCTGGCATCCATATCATTGCCGATGACATGATTATTGCAGCATCCAGCAAGGAGGAGCATGATAAGATACTTAAACAGGTACTTGACAGAGCGAGGAAAAAGGGTGTCAAGTTTAATAAGGACAAAATTCAATTATTGGTGGATACTGTCAAGTATATGGGCCACATCTTCTCTAAGGATGGTGTACAACCAGATGACAGCAAGGTGGAAGCAATCATCCGATTACCTCCCCCTGAAGATAAGAAAGGTCTCCAAAGAATTCTGGGCACCATTCAATACTTGGCCCAATACATACCTAATGAGTCCAGCCTAACAGCTCCCCTCAGGACTCTTCTACGAAATGATATTATGTGGCAATGGGGGCCTGAACAGCAGGCAGCTCTTGATGGACTAAAACAAGCCATTACAACTGCACCAGTCTTGCAGTATTTTGACCCTAAGGAGCAACTATGGGTCCAAGCTGATGCATCCAAGGATGGTTTGGGGGCATGCCTATTCCAGAAAAAGAGACCAATTGCATATGCTTCTCGTGCCTTATCCAAGGCGGAGCAAAATTACGCACAAATAGAAAAGGAACTCTTGGCAATCGTCTTTGCAATGTCAAAATTCCATCAGTATGTTTTTGGTGTCCAAGTAAAAGTCCAATCAGATCATAAGCCACTGGAGGCAATTTTTGCCAAGCCACTGGGGAAGGCCCCAGCAAGATTACAGAGAATGTTATTACAACTGCAGAAATATGATATTCAGATCCACTATACGAAAGGCAAGGACATGTTTATAGCGGACACACTTTCTAGGGCGACTACAAGTACTCTCCCCACAGATACAGAACCTCTGATGGAAGATAGAGTGATCTACAGTTTGTCCAGTACAGACCCGCTTAGTGATCATATGCTCAAATCATTGCAAGAACACACGTCAGCAGATACATGCCTACAGGGCTTGAAGACTCTACATATTAATGGCTGGCCCAGGAGGCGCAAGCAGATTAGGCCTGAACTTTATCCCTATTGGCCTCTCAGAGACAGTATTCGAATTGAAAATGACTTGTTGCTGGTGGGACACAAAATCATCATCCCCCAGGGCGCCAGAGACAACATGTTAAAACTGCTGCACTTACCACACCAAGGGGTCAATAGATCTAAAGCACATGCTCGGGCATTGATGTATTGGCCTCGTATGAATGAAGAGATAGAACGGTGGGTCAACAATTGTCAGCCATGCCAGGAACATCAGCCAGCCAATCAGAGGGAACCAATGATCCCTCACGAGATCCCAGACCTGCCATGGCTAAAGGTAGCAGCTGATATTTTCGAGTTACAAGGTCACTCTTACCTGGTAGTCATGGACTACTTTTCTAAGTTCCCTGAAGTTCTCCACTTGACAGATAAAACAGCTGTGACTGTTGTTGCCAGATTGAAGGCAACATTTGCACGTCATGGTATACCTAAAGAGATAATCTGTGACCATGTACCATTTGCGAGCCAGGTTATGAGACAATTTGCAACTGAGTGGGGGATCACCTTGACACATTCGAGCCCAGCTTACCCCCAGTCCAACGGGCAAGCAGAACGTACTATACAAACCATCAAGCACATGCTATCGAAAACTCTACAAGATGGCGCTGATCCATATCTGGCTCTGTTGAACCTGCGTAATACTCCAGTAACAGGTTTAGATTTTGCTCCTGCCCAATTGCTCATGGGACGTTTACTACGGAGCACACTGCCAGCTATTACATCTGCCCTGAAGCCCAGGGTGCCACGTGGAGCGCACCCTAGATTACGAGATCGACAGAGGCAGCAGAAAGCATATTATGACAAGCACACAGCACCTCTTCCACCTTTGCAAGTAGGAGACAGGGTCAGGTTGAAAACAACTTTAGGTTGGATGCCAGCATCAGTAGCTCAGAAAAGAAGAGAGCCACGCTCATATGTAGTGGAGACTCCCCAAGGTCAAACTTATAGAAGGAACAGGGGGCACCTCAGGAGGGATTGCTTTTCCCCTGTGAGTGCAACCAATGTGGATCTAGGGGTTGCAGAGGAGCTGGCATCCCCTGAGGCAGTGGTCTTGCCAGAAGGCCCTCAAGGTGAGCTGGAGCTATCTTCAGACGTAACAGCAGATGGAATCAAACGGACACGGAGTGGGCGAGAAGTGAGACTACCAGCAAAGTTTAAGGACTATGTTATGGGATAGTGGTGAAGAGCTGAGATTGACAAGTTAAGATTTAATTGAACAAAAGTTATTGTTTTTATGGAGAAGGGGGGATGTGATATGTGGATGTATATACCTTTAAGAGGCCTGTAGCTGCTAGTCTCCAGGTCCTCATCGAAGGCCTGGGCGGAGCCTCTGTTTTCTGTCAGTTGGTGTTGTGGGCCTTGCTGAGGGAGTTTGGTGTCACTGTTCTAAGAAGTTTTAGTAATAAAAGAATCCAGCAATGAAAAGACTCTGATGTTATTGCCTGGTAGTCTAAAGGCAAGTGGCAGGCTGAGCAGGTAAGCTCACCCGTATGGTCCCTATGCCTGAGGGATACTACAATGCCGGTCTAGCCGTCTCCAACAGAAACGCCAAGCAATCAGAGATCAGCTGCGGAACGCTGACTCAGCACTCTGACTGGGGATAAAAGAGCAGCCGGGAGCCCTGCCAAATTGTCAGAGATTATCTGAGCTCTCAGACCTCTTGACCACGCACCTTGCTCCAGATACCGAGTTCCTGAACCCAGCCTTGACTCCCGGACCCCGTGACCACGCCTGATGACTTCTGGAATCCTATTGTGACCTTGGACTGCCTTTGACGACGTTTTGCCCGTGCCTACTCCTGTGACCTTTGGACTGCATCTCTGGACTTTGCTGACTGTTGGCTGTGCTTGACTTCGGACTGAATCACGGTACCTCTGCCTTGCCACGCTCCTTGGACCTCGGACCGGACATCGACCTCTCTGTAAGCCTGCACCTCGTCTGACGACGTCTGTCTTTTCCCTTTGCAAGCCCATTTTCCCTGCACTTCCTTTCAAGTCTGTAACTACAATAAATTCCTTGTTGCTAAGATACCAACTGTGCTCGTTTTGTCTTTGTCAAGCCATTTGGCAGCTTTCCCGGACACCACTTCTCTCCTGCTTCTGCGCTTCTAATCGGAGCGGAGCACATGCCTACTAACTGGCATCCAGTGCGGTTCTTTTAACGCAGGCGTCATGTGAGCATAGCTGGGTGTCCCAGTGAGCACCCTAGCTGAGGCCTTCTGCACTAGCTGCAGCTGCTGGACCGCAGACCAGGGTAGCCCCGCAGAGAGCACATTGCAGTAGTCTAATTGTGAGGTTACCAGTGGATGGATGACCGTGGCTAGGCTAGCCCTATACAGGAATGTGTATTGTTTATTTATTTATTTATTTATTTATTTATTTATTTATTTAATATATTTATTACATGTTTACACTGCCCATCAGCTGAAGCTCTCTGGGCAGTGCACAAATAAATTTAAAATGTTAAAAGTTAAAAAGGCAATATAAAACCAGCTAAGTTTTCAGGAGGCGTTTAAAAGATGTTACGTTTTCCGCCACCCAAACCGCATGAGGGAGGGTTTTCCGGAGGGTGGGTGCCGCCACTGAGAAGGCTTTGCTGCCACCGAGGTTCTTCATGGCGGCATCCTGTTTGTTTCGGAATGGCTGGCAGGGCCTCCTCTGAGGATCGTAGTTGTCATCCAGGTGCATACCAGGGAAGGCTGTCTGCTAGGTATGCTGGTCCCTTGTATGTGGCTTGGTAGCTAACAGGCAGCCAGTGTACCAACCATAGTTGGCCATGGATGCTCCGGGCCACCGAGGCCTCCAGTGACAAAGATGGATCCAGGAGCACCCCCGAACGATGTTCCTGCTCCTTCAGAGGGAGTGCAACCCTGTCCAAAACAGGCGGACAGCCCAATTCCTGGACCTGGGAACTGTCCTGTTGGGATTCTGCTTCCGTTTACTGGCCACCGTCCAGGCTCCCCCCTCCCCCGCACTCCCCCTTCTTCATATTTTCCCCATCAATGTTTTCAGGCCCCCTTACCTGCTGAACAGCCATCAAGGTGGTATACAATTTTTAAGAATTCAACCTTAAAGCAATAAAAACAAGAACAGTAAATACATTAAAACCTTTAAAACTACATATTTAAAGAGGATCTGGGCTGGACAGCCCCTCCAATAGAGGACAGACCTCTGCTAAGTAGGGTACATGGGCCACCCTGTCCAACAGCAACAGGGAAGGGGTCACCCTCACCCAGTGTCAACTGGACCACCCTTCCCCTCCCTCCCGCTGCCTCTTCCTTACTGCCAGGCACTGGGCACCCTCCTCAGGGCAATTCCATTTCCTTTCATTTTGTGCTTATAGTGTAAAGAGCGCTTTGTGTGCAGTGGCAACATATAAATGCTTCTTTTTAAGAATAAGCCTGCAATCCTGTGTACACGTAACCCTATTGGACTCCTTTTGACTTACTTCTGAGTAGACATGTGTGGGATGGAACTGTAAAACAATGCTTTTGTGGTGGAGTGGGGGGGTGCTTGAGCGGTCATGACGCGTGGTTTGAAAAGCCACATAAATGCTGATTTTACGAAGGAAACGTGACACCTGCTGTGGGGCAGGAAGGAGCAGCGGGCGGCTTCTAGCTGTTCTTCACAGGGGTGGGGTGGGATGGGGGCATTGTACCTCCTTCTCCAATGACCAGCAGATGATGAGGCCTTTTGGAAGATGCCTCTGTCCTCCACTCCCCTTTCATAAGAACGTAAGAAGAGCCCTGATGCTGGATCAGACCAAGGGTCCATCTAGTCCAGCACTCTGTTCGCCTCGAATACTGGAGGTAGCACACAACCATCAGGGCTAGTAGCAATGGATAGCCTTTGTCTCCTGGAATTTATCCAACCCCCTTTTCAAGCCATCCAAATTGGTGGCCATCACTACATCTTGTGGTAGTGAGTTCCACAATTTGACGATGCACTGTGTGAAGAAGTCCTTCCTTTTATTGGTCCTGGATCTCCCACCAATCGGTTTCATGGGATGACCCCTTTGGGTTCAAGTATTTTGAGAGAGGGAGAAAAAGGTCTCCCTGTCCACATTCTCCACACCATGCATAATTTTATACACCTCTATCAGGTGTACACCTCTATTTTGTACACCTCAGCCTCCTTTTTTCCAAGCTAAACAATCCCAGCTGATGTAACTTCCCTCATAGGGAAGATGCTCCAGCCCCTTCATCATTTCAGTTGCCCTTTTCTGCCCTTTTTCCAGCTCTATAATACCCATTTTTAGGGGTGGTGACCAGAACTGCACACAGTGTTCTAAGTGTGGTCACACCATAGATTTGAAAAAGGGCAGTTCTGATACTGGCCATTTTATTCTCAATTCCTTTTCTTATCATGCCTAACATGGAGTTTGCCTTTCCCTCATGCTTGCCCCCCACCCTGCCCCCCACCCCACGCACACACTTTCGTCCGTGTTCCTTCCAAAGCACAGAAGAGCCTTCCCCTCATTCTCTGGCCGTGTCCTATCACCAAAGTAACCAAGCTGAATTCCATGCACTGTGACCTATATTAGCCAAATGTCACATGCAGAGGTGAGGAGGGATTGCTTCCCCTCCTACACCCAGAAGCCCCTGCTAAATTCAGTCAAAACTCTGGGCTATTAGGAAACACAGAGGGGTCCAGCAAGGCCACCGGAAGAATATTGTTCTGCAGCAAGAACTGCTGAAGACAGCTCTTGCCCTGGCTTCTGGAGGGAAGGGCCGATCCGGCACTGGGTCCGTGGCCCAGGCACACCTCGCTCCGTGCAAGTGGTGTGGAACTCCTGCCTAGCACCATCTTATAGGGCAGGCAGGGTTTCCCTGACCGGAAATGGTGAGGTCGGCAGGCAGAGGGTACGTTTGGGCCATGGCCTGGAAGCAGCCTTCCCGGCCAGCAAGCGTGAACCTGTCCCAGCGAAGGGCTCGTGGGAGGGCCTGCGCCAGGCCATCCCGCAGCGGTGCTCCTGTGCGCTTTACCTCACGTGGATTTCAGAGGTGCTTGTGGGGGGGTGGTGTCGTCCCCAGGAAAGCGCCAGCGTGCGTGCAATGGCCATCTCGTTGTTCGGGCAGCTGGTGATGAGAGCGAAAGAAGCTGACAAGACCCTCCTGGAGAAGGAAGTTGTGCACAGCCTGCTCCCTTTGCTGCTCCACCTGAAAGACCGGGACGGCACAGTTGCCATGGCAAGTCTAGAGGCCCACGCGGGACAGAGCCAAGCCCCTCCTCAGGCGCATTTCCCCAGCCCATGGGGGTGTGTGTTCTGTAGCCCCCTTTTAGAGCACCTACTTTAGGGCCAGCACTTCCACGGCACAGGCTGAATCCCCTACTCAGGCGGTGGAGGGGGGGGTTGGTGGATCACGCCCACCCACCCCGACATCACTGGGCCCCCTGCGGGCACTGCTGCTACACCTGCCTCCCCCCCCACACACACATTCTGGCAAAGGCCCCTGAGGGAGTGCGGCCAGCGAGCCACGCTTCTTGGAGGGTGAGCCCCCCCTCACAACTCTCTCGCTCTGAGCCCTCCCCCAAAGTGAGTGCTCTGGAGAGGCCGTCAGCCTGATCTGTTCCTCAGGGGCTGTGGCGCATGTCCTCCCCCCCTCCGCATGGTGGTGGGACCGCTTGCGCTGCCCTGCTTTGCACAAGGAAAGGCCCGGGTTCAACTGCTGGAGGCCTCTCCGGTGACAGCTGGGGAAGGAAGACCGACTTGCCGAGGTCCATCGACGTGTAGGCATCTCCTTTTGCGGTGGCTGCTATTTGTGGCGTGGGGCAAGCACGTCGATGGACCTTGGCAGCGTTGCCTCACACACCCCACAGGCGTCACCAGCATGTGCTGCTGCATGCATGGCACAAGTGGGGTCAGGGGGAGTCTCCTGTGTGTGTGTGGGGGGGGGAAAGATGCACTCCAGCAGCTGCAGCTTCCTCTCTGCAGGGGCCCCTACCGCAAGGGAAACCTGCACCCCCAAAGCCCCTCCCCTAATGAGCACTTTTGGGAGGAGGAAGGCACCACCCTGCTGTGGGCCTAACTGGGAGGGCCCCATGCCTGCTTGCACCAGGGGCAAGGGGTGCTGTGGCGTTACACCCCACAAGTCAATTCCCAAAGGTATGCCTGCAGTTTGTAAGTCTGTGGTTTGTAGTGTTGGCCTGAGTGGGCGGAGAATGAATGTCTTGGGAGGGAGAGGAGTGATATATAAGGGAATGACTGAGGGGATGGTTCGTTCTGTTCTGTTCTGTTCTTGTTCTTTTCAGGAAAGTTTTTCAGGGAGACTTGTTAGGGACTCTTAGAGTCTGTAGTGCTCTCTGTATTTATGGTACTTCAGTTCTGGGAAATTTGAGAGTCAGTGTAGTGAGTGGTGTCTTTAGAGTGTGGTGTGCACGTAGTGGAAGTATATTATTCAATACTGATAATAAAGAAAGTTCAAGAGTGATTGTGTGAGAGAAAGGAAAGTGCGAATGTGAGGGTGACAGGATTGTATGGAAGGTTTCAAAAAGGTTTTTAAATGTTGTTATTTGAAACAAAGCTTATGAACTTTTAAAAATAAATTTTGATTGTTTGTTTTAAACTACCACAAAAATCCCACGTGTCCGTTTGGCATTTATCATCTTAAGTTTACATCATTCAGCACCCACTCTGACAATCATTCACCTCAGCAGATATAACTCACAGCGCATTATTATATATATTAAATCCTTCTCCATTTTAAACCCCTTTCTCCACATAGTTTGGAGGAAGGTGGGCTTTATCCCTTGCCTCAGGCGTATCAAGCAGTGGTGTTTGGCTTGAGAAGGGAGTAGCCTCGGCCAGGTCTGTTGTTCAGAGTCTGTATCGCCCCATAAGAAGTGGTGGCAGACGTGAGGTCTGGTGTTCAGAGCCTGTGTCGTGGCAGGTGCGCGATGGAACAACAGTGCCAAAAGGCCCCTTAGGGCAGGCCGGCCTGACCCCTGACCCCAAGGGTGCGTTTGTCCTCAAGGTGCATCTGTGTGCAGCAGGCAGCTGTCCAGGACCACCAGCAGGCCACATGTGGCCCTGCAGCTGTGCAAAACACTGTGGCAGCTAGCCCCCTCCCCGCACTGGCCCAGCCAAAGGACCACACTGTGGCCTGTCCCCAACTATCTGTGGGCTTGTGATGTGGCCAACATTGTGAATTATTATTATTATTATTGGTCTTTTCAGCAATAAATTCATTTGTAGCCTCTGAGACTATTTTCTCTCTGTGTATTCATAGAATCATAGAATAGCAGAGTTGGAAGGGGCCTATAAGGCCATCGAGTCCAACCCCCTGCTTAATGCAGGAATCCACCTTAAAGCATCCCTGACAGATGGTTGTCCAGCTGCCTCTTGAAGGCCTCTAGGGTGGGAGAGCCCACAACCTCTCTAGGTAACTGATTCCATTGTCACACTGCTCTAACAGTCAGGAAGTTTTTCCTGATTTCCAACCGGAATCTGGCTTCCTTTAACTTGAGCCCGTTATTCCGTGTCCTGCACTCTGGGAGGATCGAGAAGAGATCCTGGCCCTCCTCTGTGTGACAACCTTTTAAGTATTTGAAGAGTGCTCTCATGTCTCCCCTCCATCTTCTCTTCTCCAGGCTAAACCTGCCCAGTTCCTTCAGCCTCTCCTCATAGGGCTTTGTTTCCAGACCCCTGATCATCCTGGTTGCCCTCCTCTGAACACGCTCCAGCTTGTAGTATTGCTTTCACCATGAAGCGTCTTCGCCACAGTGCAGGCAGGTCTGCTTTGCCAGCCAAAGAGCACCACACCCAATTGAGAGGCAGGGACCTTGGCTGTGGGCCACCCAGAGGGCCTGGCTGCTGGATCAGGCCTGCCCGGGGGGGCGGGGGGTCTGTCCTTCTGGGAAATCCCTGAGCCACAGCTGCCCTCTCCCTGCATGGCCACTGCTCTGACTGATCCATGAGGCGTCCAGCGCAAGTTGCTGCTCCTTCAGCCGTCTAGGATGACTGGAGACAGACGTCTGCCTTCCCCTGCATGCCTGAGCTCAGGGGGCTCCTATGTCCTCCCTCCCTCCCTCCCTCCCTTCCCCTCCCCACCCCAGCAGGCGGCTTGTTCTCACGTCTGCCCCGGCGTGCAGGAGGCCAAGTGTGGTGTTGGCACAAAGCTGCCTGGGGCTGGAGCGGTCTCTCACTCACTCACTTGCACAGCCCTTGCAAGGCTGAACCTGGCTCCTGCCTCTGCCCAGCTCCTGCTCGACTACGGGAGTCTTTGCTGTTGCCCCGTTCCTTCCACAGCCCCATACATATGCAAAGAAAGCAGAGGCGCTTGCCCCACAGGGGCCTGGAGGCTGCAGGTGCCAAAGCCAAGGCCCTCCGCTGAGGACCAGAAGCTGCTACACCTGTGAGCCTGGCATCTCCATGTCGCTACCAAGGCCGGCGACCGGCCATAAACCCATTCTCCTTCCCTGCCTCTTCAGAGCGAGACGCATGGGATCTCCTCTCCACCCAGGACCATCAGACTGCCAGGGAAGCAGCAACAGTCTTTGAGCTGAGCGCAAAGAAATATGGGATAGATTGGGGATACTGGCTGCGAAACAACGCCTTGCAAAGTGCGTGTCCAGAGGGAGGCACCGACAGGCTGCAGGCTTGTCGCAAACATGGCACTCAGGCTACTTTATTGCACAAATCTTGGGCAGGCAGATGCCTGCCCCGTACAGTCCGTGGCCTCTCCCCAAGGCACTGTGTGGGGTGCCTGTGGGGCAGGTCAGGCAATGGAAATGGGAGGGGGCCCCAATATGGGCCAAAGCCGCAAAGGGCGTTGCCACAGAAAGGAGGTTGCTGCTGGGCGCTGCTGGCTGTTCAGCGTGACGGCTGGGCCTGCAACTGCCTCGGCTCCCAGGCTGGTTGCCCGGAGGACTCAGTGCAGCTCTGCCAGGTGAAGGTTCCCTCCGGCCCCAGCCACAGCCACCGAGAGTCCTCCAGGTGCCGAGGCCACGACGTGGACTGGCTTGTTGGACAGCAGGATCTCTCCGACCACCTGTGGGCAGCAGGCAGAGAGGAGGGGGGAGTCACTGGAGCAGCCCAATGGCAGGCTCCTTCCACACACAGGTACCGCCGGGGGGGGGGGCTTTGCCTGTGCTTCCCAGCACAAAGGGCCCTGCAAGGAGGCCCACCCACCCCCTCCTTGCCACGGTGAGGCACGTGGTTTGCATGGCCGCTTCATGTGCAGCCCATCTTTCCTGCAGGAAGTTCTACAGGAGGCTGGAACCACGTTACTGGTCCAAGGACACGAGCGAGCTTCACGGCCAACTGGGACTTTGAACTCGGGTCTCCCCAGTCATCCTCTGTCACTCTAAACGCAAGGCCACAGGTGGCTACAGGTTCAATGCCCGCCCTTTCAGTCTCAAGAGATCTTGTACCTGAGAGCTGGGAATGCCCTCCCGCCTTCCCTCCCTGCAGGGATGCTGCCAGGGACACCCGACCTGGCACCACCCAGCCTGGGAAGCATCACTTACCACGCGTTGTTGGGCCTGCCACTCTCGCTCCCTGAACCCCGCCGTTCCCCCAGCGACTGAGCTGCAAGCCCTCCTCACCTGGCCGGTGCCTGTGTGGAGAAGGCTGGTCCCGCTGGTCCCGCTGCCCCCAGCCAAGACCACGTCCGCTGTGCAGAATTGGGCCGAATAGAGGAAGTCCCCCTGCATGGGACTCCCAGGGAAGGGCAGGTTTTGCCACAGTCGAGACATGCGCAAGTCCCACAGCTGGAGGGCGTTGCGCGGCACCCACGAAGCTGTCAGGACTTGGTTGCCCTTTTGGAGGAAGAGACAAAGAGGGCGTCTTGCTGGTGCTCTGATCAACGCAGGTCTACTTTGGGCAGCCAGTGGTATTCAAAGCCCCAGATCCTCCGCTGGGTCAATCCATGCTCTACAAGCAAGCACGCTTTGTACATCCTGGGATCAGTCTCTTGCAAGGCTTGACTGTGTGAATGGCCCAAGGCCTGCTGGTGGTGAACCACCACGGGAAAGCCTTGCACTAGCCCTGAGTCATCGTCCATCTGGGTGGGAGGCCACGAGGGCTTCCTAGCGCCTCAGGCCCAAGGCAGCGGGCATCTGAATACAACTCACTGGGGAAGCACAGCGGGAGGGAGGGGGGCACCTGGCCAGCCACTGTGGGGAACAGGATGCTGGACTAGTGCAAACTTGGGTCTGGCCCGTTTCCAGGGCTCTCCTGACAAGCCCGCACTCATGCCAACCTCCTTCTCACCTTGACATCAATACCAGGGCCACAGACGTGAGGACCACTGATCACACTCTGGGCTCCCTTGGGCAGCCGCTTGTCCCACACCTGGCGCAAAGAAGAGAAAACGTGAACTGTGCACCCACAGCCCAGGACCAGACGGACGGATGCACCCCTTACAGGGGACACCGGTCCAGTCCCCGTTCCCAAGAAGACACGCCCGGGAGGTGATGGGGGTAAGTCAGGAAACACAGCCCCCGTGGCACAACGTACCTTGACAGAATTGTCCCAGCCTCCTGTCAGGAAGAGATGCAATTCAGTGGGGTGGAAGCACAAGGCAAAGATCCGCCGTGAATGCCCGCTGTGGGGGGTGAACTCATCCCCAGCCATGAAATCTGGGGCCTGCATGATGTGGAAGAGCTGGGCAGCGGGAGAGAAGGTTTAAAAGGACATGGAGGAGCCGGTCCTCCCTTGCCTGAGAGGGCCCGGCTCTCCCCACCTCGCCCATGGGCCCACCTGGTTCGTGTGGCTGTTCACAGGAATTCACAGGACGTTCACAGGAACTCCGGCAGCATCCAGCCTAGTATTTAGGAAGGCCACCGACCCTTCGGAGAGGCTGGGGACGCGCACAAAGACAAAGCCGTGGGAAGCTTCCCTTAGCATCCAAACTCCCACCGTTCCGTTTATGCTGAGTTTTATCATTCCTTTGGGAAGCAGAAACTCAGGCCGGGGCAGACAATACACATCTACATTGGAGCAGGCAGGTCTTGGGAGCCGCTCCATTGCCCCAGGGAGGAATTGACCCAGGACACTTCAGCCAAGCAAACACGGTCCAAGTCCTCTCTGGAAGAGGTGCTGGCAGCTCCCATGGGCCGGCGCAGCTGAGTGCTTTATTGAACCATTACCCGGTCTCTTTCAGGCCTGAGATCTGAAGGGTCCAAAGGTGCTAACAGGCCAAAGGTGTAGCAATTCCATCTCCTTAACAGATTTCCCACAGTGCTTACGTGTGGGTGATGGGGCAAAGCCATTTGGGGGGGGGGGGCAGCCAGTCTTGTGAACACGGAAATCTGTTACAAACACGGCTCCTTGCACTGACTGCTAAAAGCTGGGATGGGGCCCTGCTCCGCTCACCCTTTCCCCTCACAGACCTAGTGCCTGCCCCTTTCGGGGCCAAACGCAGCTCCGAGAAGAGCAGCCACTGTAGCGAGGAGGAGGGCCAGACAGACGGCCTCCATCAAGGGCTGCAGAGGGGAAGGTGATGGCATGCAGAAGGCACACGCTCTGCCACAGCAGCAGGGCACTCACGTTTTAAGGTGCACTGCAGGAGGGAGACTCACCATTGGGTGCAATGTGGCTGTCCAGGGGCTGGGCATTTGTCCAAGGGGGAGGCAGAGGCTGAGCTTCCTGGGTGCCCTTTTCAGACTCACATGTGCAGTCTCTGCGCTAAACAAGCTGCTGCCCACAAGAAGCCAAAGGCAGGAATTCAGCCAACAGGCTCTTCCGTTTCCTTCTTTTTAATAAGTCACAAATCCAAGAGCTTCAAACAACAAAAACACAACAGTAGGAGCACACGGCACCCGTTTCATAGACTGGTGGCCCCTGGCCCTGACTCTTGGGAGCAGAAGCCTTGTGGGGCACCACAGTGACGAGGGAGGGGAGGGGAGGGGAGGGGGCGGGTAAGAATAGGAGAGGGAGGGGGAAGGATCGGCGGGTGGGGGGGCACACAGATTTGGCCACATTCCCAGGCAAGGAATGACCGTCTGTGCCCCTTGGCAGGGTGAGGGGGCTTCAAAGGATTCCTCTCCTTGGCCTCCCTGTTGCGGGGAGGCGGTCGCATCTTCCTTCACATTTATCAGACAGAATCTACCAGGACAGGACAGGACAGGGAGCAGCCTCTGTCCAAAGTGTAGCTGCAGGGGTTGAAATGGAGGTGGACAGGGGAGCGGATGGCACAGCCCCAACTTTCTCAGTCAACATGCCAAGTGCTGCCACCGCCACCACGTCCGCGGGTGGCAGTGAGGGGCGTGCTCGCCTAGGCATCGGCCCACCTCTTAGCAAACGTGTACACCATGTACATTGATGGTGCTATATAAATAATAATAATAATAATAATAATAATAATAATAATAATAATAGTAACTCCATTTTAGAAAAATCTTGCTGTGTGACTTGGGAGTGAACTCTGTTTCACCCAAACCCCCTGTCCTATGTAAGTTGTTTTTCAGAATCAGCAGTTGAGGAATCGGTTTGAACCAAACCCGGATGCCTGCTGACATTTAGTCAGAACCAGTACAATGTACACATTTTTAGAACAATGGTGGGAAAGAGGCATATGTAATGCTAACTATACCACGTATACATTTTTAGAATAATGGCAGGAAAGAAGCATATGTAATGTTAACTGTATAAATCATTGTAATTTCTTGTACTCAGTGTCCAAATGGCATTTAAGCTTTTCACACCCAGAGCTGCAGCCTGAAAGCCTAAAATAAATCTATTGCATCCTCCAAACTTGATCTGTGCCTTTCTATGGGATCCGCCCTTAGGAAGAAAGAACCAGATATTTGTCTAACAATTGGTGACCGCGACTCGGATGTCTTCTAAGTTGGATCGCTGTCGGCCATTCTGTTGAAGTGTGGGGCAACTAGGGTGTGGCCACAGGACTGAATTCAGTCTTCCCTCTTTGCCTCAGGACCACAGACTGACCGATCCTGATGTCCAATTAGGCAAGGATCTGAAAGTGAAGACACAGACCGGAGGCTTTGGAAAGGCGTCTTAAGTTGGCAATTAGACGTAATTGCATATTGGTTCGCAATTAGAAATAGTTGCATTGTATTGTTTGGCAGTTAGACGTGACTGCAATATTGTCTTTGGAGTTCCCGGGAACAGGGGTAAGTGTAATTCTTTTCTTCAAATTGGAAGTTCAGACTTGTCTGAATTTCACTTGGGAAGACATGGGAGTTAAAGTCCCAGTATGTAGAAGAAAGTTCCTTAACCCCACTTGGTTATATGTTGAGAAATTTCTCTGGCCTTTGTGGTGTTGTGTTAAAATGTTTGTTGTGTTAAAAATGTCTATTGTGTTAAAATGTCTAAAGATGAATTGAGTAAGTTTTGTGATTGTGAATGGCCAATTTTTGGCGTTGGATGGAGACCAGGGGGGGTCTTTTGATGACGTCACAGCCTTGTTAGCAGAACCACCTCCATTTTTAACAGGAAACTATAAAATCTCCATTGCACACCAAGCAAAATGTCATAATGCCCTGTATGAGAATGTCTCCTTGTGTGCGTCCTTGCATCCTTGATTACTAATATAAACAAGAGTCCTGGCTCCAGCTGTCTGTGTCAAAGTTAACTCTCTGTAACTTACTGTCAGGCCAAAGGTATTGTTTACAGGACTGTTTAGCATAATTAGCTATGCCTCAGTGTTATGTTCTGATTGGTTAATGCTGCTACTGGGCCCTGCCCCTTGAAAGCTTTAATACTGTACCATATTCCCTATGTCTTTTGTCTGATTGCTCCCTTTGAAGAGACCAGGCCTTGATTACTAATCAATAAAGCGCTTTTGAACCCTCTGTCGCTGGAATGGTGGAGTCGTGCTTAAGGGCTGTTTGGATCTCGTCCTTGGGTGAAAAGAACATTGATCTAACAAATGGTGCCGTGACTCGGATCTACCCCAAGACAGATTCATGCCTGCCAGTGGAGCCTAGATTGAGGAGCGATCGCCAAGAGAGATTTCTCTTGCCTCTAGTAGGTTGACATGCACTGTGCAGACATGGAGACCGAATTGACGGGACCATTCGAGCCAAGGTTACAAAATCGACTCCACCCGACAGATGGAAGGGAACAGGCAACAACAATTTGCAATCAGACGTGATTAGAAAGGGCGAAGACGGGAGACGGCTATTTGGTGAGTGAAACCTTTAATCCCATGGACCCTGATGGGAAATGGAGGGAGTGGGTGTTCACAATTGACCTCAGAAATGGGAAGCTTATAGTTCGTATTGGAAAAGAGTCCCCGAGCCCATTGGTTAAAGTTGTTGTCTTTGGGAAAGCTGAAATTGAGAGTTTGAAACTGTAACAGTGTAACAATTAGTTAAAAATGTTTGTGACTGTGAATGGATGTCTTTTTTATGTTAGATTGTGGATTTTTTTGAACTTGATCCAAAGTTAATTTCAGCTGTGTCATTGGAATCAATTTGTAAACATAGAAATGTAATTGAGTAAATGTACCTCTCAAAGGATCGCCCTTTAGTGTTGGAATGTGAATTACAGAAAAGTTGGTGTTGTGTTAAAGTGAAAGAAAAAATTGTCAGTTTGTGTTTTCCACCCGGCCCAAGTGAAAGAAATTTGAAGTTTTTGTTTTCCTTCTCCTCCCTAGTGTTTTTTTGCTTCTCCTATGCTTAGCAGCTAGAGATAAGCAGTTTTATTTTCAGTGAAAGTTTTTGTTTTAGATTTTGAAGACTTTGTGTATTTTGTCTTTCACAAACCTCAGATAATTAGAAAACGTAGAACCCCATTTTCACGGAAGAAATGTCTTCCATAGCTTTGAAGATTCACTGCCTGAGTTGAAAAGCTCAAGTCCTTGTTGCCAACCGTTTTGCCAAAATGAGAGAAAGAAAAAGTATGTTGTTAAAAGTGGATGAGAGAAATGTCTGAAAAAAGAGAGAGAGAGAGAGAGAAGGCTGTGCAGAAGAGATAGTTTGAAAGACTTTTAAAAAGGTTGTTTTGGTTGTTTTGAAAAGATGTTGATTTGAAGTGAAGTTGATTTGAAGAAGAGTAAAGTGTAAGTGAATAGAAGAAGATAAGAAGTTGAAACGTAGTGAAAAAGGAAAGTGTTTGAAAGTTAGTGTACGTGGCATGGTTTTTGACCAGAAGGAAAAGGGGGGTAAAAAAGCCCTGCTTTGAAAAAGTTAGTGAATGGACAATCTTGCATCCTCTGCTGACGAAGATTGGAAATACTGAATTGCTATATTTTTGTGTGTGTTTTGAACGTTGTGTTCTGAAAATTGCCCAGTGGTTCTTTTTTTTGGGGGGCAGAGATATTCTAACTTTGGCCTAATAGAACTTTTGAAATGCTTTGAGCCCTGAGCCTGAGCCCTAAATGCAACTACAATTGAAGTCTAAAAGCACCCCTGTGTTCTTGCATCAGTATCCTTTGAAATTAGAAGCCAGAAGAAGAATACAGCTATTACTTTTTAAAAATGGACTTGTGAAATGATTAAAGCAATTAAAAACTCCAGCTTGCATTACTGTGTTTGCACTACCAGCCTCAAGTGTGCTGTGCTAAAAACGTGGCACAGACCAGTGGAGTACAGTGGAAGAAGCTGACACCTGAACCCTGCCTGCCAGTCCAGATATGAGATCAACCTCCTCGTGGACCCAAGGCTCGACTCATTGAATCCTGCCACGTTGATACCTGAACTACAAAGAAGAAGTTCCAGAGCATGAATGCCTTGAAGTCTTGCAACTTGGCACCAAACCTCGCCCAGACCTATACGATGACCTCGAGTTGTTTACTGATGGATCCAGCTACAATTGTACAACAAGCAGCTGAACTCGTAGTATGCACAGAAGCCCTGATGTTTGTTTCAGGCAAAAGACTATATTTACTGATTCAAAATATCACATGGACAGATTTGGAAAGAAAGAAGATTTGTGACTGCCCATGGAGCAGTGATCCATGGAGAACTAACAGTTGATCTGTTAGAAGCCCTGATGTTGCCAAAAGAATTGGCTAATTTGTCTACAAACAGCTGCCATAATTGGAGCTAGCCCATTTCTCAGTATTTGAATCCACCTTATGAAAAAGAAGACTTGGAATTAGCACAATAACTCAAAGTTTTCAAGAACCCAGAAAGATGGGATTTGTTACCCCTGATGTGCCAAGAATCATCATGACCGCCCTGTTTAAAGACCAGGTGTTTAAAGACCTCACAAGATGGACATTGATCAGACTCTTCAATGACTGAAAGACTTTTTTGAGAACCATGATCAGCCAAGGAATATAAATGCTCAGTGAATTGTTTTTACTGGCCTCATTTGTAAATGCATCAAAAGAGAAGCCTCTGCAGACATGGACTTGTTATCTTTTTTTTAAGAATCCAGATTGACTTTGTTAAAATGTAAAAGTTTTTTTCTGAACACCTACTGTTTTGTTCAGGCCTGAAACCATAGAATCAGATATAGAAAGCTATTTTACTTCTTAGGTAGTGTAGAACATGGCACTTTTGTCCTAAAAATAGGCTGGCATCTCATGAAGATTCCAGTCTGGTAGACAGATAGAGTTAATAGGACCCTGAAAAGAGACCCTAGCAAATTAGAAATTTCCTTGAAATGGGTGGATGTATTTCCAATTGCATTGTTAAAGTCAGAAAAAGGTCTTAAATTGTTTCATTTTGAGCTAATGTTTGGCTTTTCCTCTCAGTTTTTAGTGGGGGAACAAGAAAGAATTAAATAGGAATTAGGAAATGTTTTATTCCAAGAATATGTAATTGCCCTGCAGTTTTCTCTTTTCCAGCTCCATCGTTACCTGCAACTTTCCAGAGATTGTTGTTAGAAGAGCCCTGCTTGTTCCAGCCTACCTGCTTAAAAGTAGGACCCCAGAAGTTAAAAAAGCCCTTGCTGCTTCGTACTTGTAAGTGAAATTATTATAGACAGATAAATGGACACATTGTTCTAAAATAAAGCCTCCCCTGTGCCAGAAGGACACAGGCAAAGCAAAGTTCATCTGCCTTCTGGTGCACCGGAAGCCACCAGCAACATAGGCGAAGAAACCAGCACGGAGCAACCTAGGTACTCAACCCAACATTTAAAAGACACTAAAGTTATCTTACATGTGTGTGAAGATTATGTAGCTGTAATTTTGATAATTCTTACTTTAGTAGGTTCCAAGTGTTTCTTTAATTGCCATAGCAAATGTTTTTAAGAAAGGATTTGTGCCTTTTACCACTCATAAGTGACTTGGCTTCGTTCCACAATTGCCAAATGTTCTTTGCAAACGCTTATCTTCCTTGCAAAAGCTTGTGATCACCACACAAGCCAAAATATAAGATAATTAAAGGTTCAGAATTGTGTACACATATTATGATTCTACCCAAGGACTTTTAGAGCCCTACGTTAGTTGTAAAAGAAAGTTAACAAAGAATCATAGAATAGCAGAGTTGGAAGGGGCCTACAAGACCATCAAGTCCAACCCCCTGCTCAATGCAGGAATCCACCCTAAAGCATACCTGACGGTTAGTTGTCCAGCTGCCTCTTGAATGCCTCTAGTGTAGGAGAGCCCACAACCTCCCTAGGTAACTGATTCCACTGTCGCAATGCTCTAACAGTTAAGAAGTTTTTCCTGATGTCCAGCCGGAATCTGGCTTCTTTTAACTTGAGTCCGATATTCCGTGTCTTGCATTCTGAGAAGAGATCCTGGCCCTCCTCTGTGTGACAACCTTTTAAGTATTTGAAGAGTGCTATCATGTCTCCCCTCAATCTTCTCTTCTCCAGGCTAAACATGCCCAGTTCTTTCAGTCTCTCTTCATAGGGCTTTGTTTCTAGACCTCTGATCATCCTGGTTGCCCTTTTCTGAACACGCTCCAGCTTGTTTGCGTCCTTCTTGAATTGTGGAGCCCAGAACTGGACACAATACTCTAGGTGAGGTCTAACCAGGACTGAATAGAGAAGAACCAGTACCTCACGTGATTTGGAAGCTATACTTCTATTAATGCAGCCCAAAATAGCATTTGCCTTTCTTGCAGCCATATTGCGCTATTGGCTCATATTCAGCTTGTGATCTACAACAATTCTCGTCTGTAGTATTGCTGAGCCAAGTGTCCCCCATCTTGTAACTGTGCATTTAGTTTCTATTCCCTAAATGTAGAACTTGGCATTTATTCCTATTAAGTTTCATTCTGTTGTTTTCAGCCCAGCACTCCAGCCTATCAAGATCACTTTGAAGTTTGTTTCTGTCTTCCAGGGTATTAGCTATCCTACCAAATTTTGTGTCATCTGCAAATTTGATCAGTGTTCCCTACACCCCCTGACAAATCCATGTTGGCTTCTAGTAATCACTGCATTGATTTCAAGGTGTTTACAGATTGACTTCTTTATAATCTGCTCCTTTATAATCATTCCCAGGAATGGATGTCAGACTGACTGGTCTGTAGTTCCCAGGTTCCCAGGTTCCTTTTTGCCCTTTTTGAAGATAAGGACAACGTTAGCCCTCCTCCAGTCGTCCGGCACCTCACCCGTCTTCCATGATTTTACAAAGATAATAGACAAGGGTTCTGAGAGTTCTTCTGTTAGCCCCTTCATTACTCTTAGATACAGTTCATTGGGCCCTGGAGATTTAAACTCATTCAGGGAAATTAGGTGTTCTTTGACCATTTCTTTATCAATCTCAAACTGCAATCCTGCCTCCTCAACTTCTGCTTCACTTTTTCCAGGAGAGGGTCATAGACCCGCTTTTAGGAGAAGACCGAGGCAAAATAGGAATTAAGCACTTCAGCCTTTTCTTTGTTGTCTGTTATCAATTTGCCTTCCTCATTAAGCAGTTGAACCACCCACTGATGATCTATTTAGATGGCTCACTAGTTATCCAATATGGAGTAGTTAAAAGAAGGATTTCTTGCATTGTATTTTGTTCCATTGTAATGATTTTTGTTTATCCTTGCTTTTTGCCTTCCCTGTATTTTGTCTTTTATGAAAAGTCTTGCAAAGTCTGTAATCCACCAGCAAATGTATTTGTATTGTGAAGCCTTAGCCACAGATGATCTAAAAGAAGCTAGCAAGCTTGAGTTTTGTATTGCTTTAAAGGGGGGAATGTTAGCAGAACCACCTCCATTTTTAACAGGAAACTATAAAATCTCCATTGCACACCAAGCAAAATGTCATAATGCCCTGTATGAGAATGTCTCCTTGTGTGCGTCCTTGCATCCTTGATTACTAATATAAACAAGAGTCCTGGCTCCAGCTGTCTGTGTCGAAGTTAACTCTCTGTAACTTACTGTCAGGCCAAAGGTATTGTTTACAGGACTGTTTAGCATAATTAGCTATGCCTCAGTGTTATGTTCTGATTGGTTAATGCTGCTACTGGGCCCTGCCCCTTGAAAGCTTTAATACTTTACCATATTCCCTATGTCTTTTGTCTGATTGCTCCCTTTGAAGAGACCAGGCCTTGATTACTAATCAATAAAGCGCTTTTGAACCCTCTGTCGCTGGAATAGTGGAGTCGTGCTTAAGGGTTGTTTGGATCTCGTCCTTGGGTGAAAAGAACATTGATCTAACAGCCTGCCCCCTCTTGGCTTTTAAAAATGTAAAATGCAAAGGTGTAATATTATGTTAATACAGAAACGGTTTAAGGAGTTAAAGTCCCATGTTTTACCCCAGAGTGAAACCTTTGCACCCCCCCTTCTCAAGGAGGCAAAGATGATCCCTTTGATCATCCCCCTTTGAAACCTACCCCCAAGAATAAAGTTCACGCTCCCAGCAGGGCATCTCCTGCAGTCAATAGGATTAAGACAAATGAAGTTAAAGCCCCCCCTTCCTCTGACTCTGATCAAGAGGAGGGAGCGTTTGCCCCGTCATGAGTAATGCCGCTCCACTTGCGAACATATTTGCTTACTCTCTCTTCTCCACCTCAAATCTGCACAATTGGAAAAATCAGAACCCCTCATTTAGCGAAGACCCAGAGAAGTTGGCAAGTCTGTTCAAATTTATAGGAGTTGGCGGGGGCTCAGCGGATGCCGCTGATTCAGCTCATGCCTCAGGCGGATCCCAGCAGGGGAACCGACCAGGCAGAGAGAGCACGGCCTATTACAATTGTATTGTAGCCGGTTTAAGATAGATTGTTTTGTAAACCAATGAACCTGTTTAAATTTTTTGAAATCAAACAAGAGAAAAACTGAGAGCCCTTCTGCTTTTTTTTTTTTGGAACGGCTGACAAATACTTTTAAAATGTATTCTGGCGTAGAATCATAGAAAAGCAGAGTTGGAAGGGGCCTACAAGGCTATCTAGTCCAACCCCCTGCTCAATGCAGGAATCCATGGATCCCTTGGCATGGGTCCCTTGGATGATGCCAACCAAAGGGTAATAGTGAATCAGTTTAGATACAACACAGATATATATATATATATATATATATATATATATATATATTGCAGAAGATAGATGGAGTGTATGGGTAAGGAATTGGAGAACTTTTAGAGATTGCTCAAGCAGTATAAGATCGAAGGGATGAGATAGATGAGAAGAACCAGGTGAGGCAACAGGCAAAATTTATTGCCCTAGCCTTAGAGGAGAAAGACAAAAAGAAAGTTAGAAATCAGGAGGAGGTTCAAGAAGGCAGGCAAGAAGGCAGCCCCTTGATAAGAGTTAATGTGCGTTTTGAACAAGGACAATGAAAACAAGAATGCCCTATTTTAAAGGCAAAATTGGAACATGAAAGTCCCAGAGGAGGGTCTGGACCAACACCAGTTCTTTATGAATCCCAATGAAGGGGATCCGGGTCGGGCTCCCCCATTCTTTAAACTGATTCAGCCAGCACCAACCCAGTGGTTAAGATTAAAGTGGGGGATAAGACCTTTACGCGCCCTCTACTGACCAAAGTTGGAAACACTCACTTGAAACATGCAGGACATCTGGGCTGAAAATGGGAAGAGAGATGAATAAAGCATTTTAAGACCTTAAATCAGCATTACAGGAGCCCGTCTACACTTGTCTAGATGAAACGTAACAAGTTGGCAGAGATGACGTCAGCAGTCACGTGACGCTGTTGTTGTTACGTTTCTTCTGACTTTTAAAACCGTTCCACTTTCTGTTAAAATCGTTTTAAAACTATTTATTTATTTATTTATTTATTACATTTTTATACCGCCCAATAGCCGAAGCTCTCTGGGCGGTTCACAAAAATTAAAACCACAGTAAAACACCCAACAGTTTAAAACACAATTACGAAATACAGTATAAAAAGCGCAACCAGGATAAAACCACACAGCAAAGTTGATATAGGATTAAAATACAGAGTTAAAACAGTAAAATTTAAATTTAAGTTAAAATTAAGTGTTAAAATACTGAGAGAATAAAAAGGTCTTCAGCTGGCGACGAAAGCAGTACAGTGTAGGCACCAAGCGGACCTCTCTGGGGAGCTCGTTCCACAACCGGGGTGCCACAGCGGAGAAAGCCCCCCTCCTAGTAGCCACCTGCCTCACTTCCTTTGGCAGGGGCTCATGGAGAAGGCCCCCTGTAGATGATCTTAAGGTCCGGGTAGGTACATATGGGAGGAGGCGTTCCTTCAGATAACCTGGCCCCAAACCGTTTAGGGCTTTAAATGTTAATACCAGCACTTTGAATTGGGCCCGGACCTGGACTGGCAGCCAATGAAGTTGTAAAAGGACTGGCGTAATGTGATCTCGCCGGCCAGTCCCTGTTAATAACTTTGCTGCCCTGTTTTGCACCAGTTGAAGTTTCCAGACCGTTTTCAAAGGCAGCCCCACGTATAACGCATTGCAGTAATCCAAACGAGAGGTTATCAGAGCATGGATAACTGTAGCTAAGCTATCTCTGTCCAGATAAGGGCGCAGCTGGTATATCAGCCTGAGCTGATAAAAGGTGCTCTTTGCCACTGAGTTCACCTGTGCCTCAAGTGACAGTTCTGGATCGAAGAGCACCCCCAAACTACAGACCCGATCCTTTAGGGGGAGTGCAACCCCGTCCAGGACAGGGCAAACATCACCTCGCCGGACAGAAGAACCACCCGCTAACAGTACCTCCGTCTTGTCTGGATTGAGTTTCAGTTTATTAGCCCTCATCCAGTCCATTACCGTGCCCAGGCACTGGTTCAGAACAGCCACTGCCTCACCTGGGTTTGATGAAAAGGAAAGGTAGAGCTGGGTATCATCCGCATATTGATGACACCTCAGTCCACATCTCCGGATAACCTCCCCCAGCGGCTTCATGTATATGTTAAACAGCATAGGGGATAAGATAGAGCCCTGTGGAACCCCATGGCTTAGGTGCCACGGCACAGAGCAATAATCCCCCAGCACCACCTTCTGGAATCGGCCATCCAAGTAGGAGCGGAACCACTGCAACGCAGTACCTCCAACTCCCAGCTCAGACAACCTATCCAGAAGGATACCATGGTCGATGAGAGGTCCAGGAGAACCAACAGGGTCGCACTCCCCCTGTCTCTCTCCCGACAGAGGTCATCCTACAGGGCGACCAAGGCAGTTTCCGTTCCAAAACCAGGCCTGAAGCCCAATTGAAATGGATCTAGATAATCCGTTTCATTCAAGAGTGCCTGGAGTTGTCCTGCAACCACCCGCTCAAGCACCTTGCCCAGGAAAGGGATATTAGCCACTGGCCTGTAGTTGTTAACATCCAGATTAGGCTTCTTCAGGAGTGGTCTAATTACCGCCTCTTTTAAAGAGGCCAGCACCACTCCCTCTCTCAAGGAGGCATTTACAACCTCCTGGACCCAGCCGGCGATCCCCTCCTTATTTGATGTAATGAGCCATGAGGGGCAAGGGTCAAGCACACAGGTGGTCGACCGGACTTGGCCAAGCACCTTGTCCACATCCTCGGGCCTCACTAACTGAAACTCATCCAATAAAACTGAACCGGACGGCGCTCTGAACACCTCTACTAGTGGAGCTGCATTAAGTGTGGTGTCCAATTCATGGCGAATCTGAGCGACTTTATCTTCAAAGTGCCGTGCAAATTTGTCACAGCGTGCTACCGAGGGTTCCACCATCTCTCGCCCTGGCCCAGAGTGTAACAGGCTGCGAACCACCCGGAAAAGCTCCGCAGGACGACACTGAGAAGACACAATGCTGGTGGAAAAGAACTGCCTCTTTGCCACCCTCACCGCCACAGAGTAGGCTCGATAGTGAGCTCTAACCCGTGTTCGATCAGACCCAGCACGAGTCTTCCTCCACCTGCGTTCTAGCCGTCTCCCCTCTTGCTTCATCGCCCTCAGCTCAGGTGTATACCAAGGAGCTGACCGGGCTCTGCTCAGAGGGAGAGGATGCTTGGGCGCGATCGTGTCAACCGCCCGAGTCATCTCTGTATTCCACAGAGCGACCTGGGCTTCGACAGGAGCACTGGCCATATCAGCAGGAAAATCCCCCAGAGCCCCCTGGAATCCATCGGAGTCCATTAGCCTCCGGGGGTGGACCATTTTAATAGGCCCCACACCCTTGCAGAGGGGAAAGGCCACCGAGAGTCTAAACCTCAGTAGGAAGTGATCTGACCATGACAAGGGGGTAGATGTTAGTTCCCCCACTTCCAGATCACCATCCTCCTGCCCAGTCGAGAAAACCAGATCAAGCGTGTGTCCCTTTGTGTGTGTTGGGCCGATGACATGTTGAGACAGCCCCATGGTTGTCATGGCAGCCATGAAGTCCTGAGCCGCTCCAGAGACAGCAGCCTCGGCATGGAAGTTGAGATCCCCCAGAACCACCATCCTGGGGGTTCTCAACACCAAGTCTGAGACAACCTCCGTCAGCTCAGGCAGGGAGACTGTGGGGCAGCGGGGTGGACGGTACACCAGCAGAATCCCTAATCTGTCTCGAGTACCCAACACACAGTACAGACACTCAAGATCAGCACTCGACTGAACAGGAAGCCTAGAGAGGGAGATTGTATTCCTATAGACCACGGCAACCCCCCCTCCCCGGCCCTCGAGTCTGTGCTGGTGCTGCACCGAGTACCCAGGAGGGCAGAGCTGGGTGAGAGCAACCCCTCCCAGTTCCCCCACCCAGGTCTCAGTGATGCATACCAGGTCAGCCCCCTCATCCACAATCAGATCATGGATGAGAGAGATTTTGTTTTGGACTGACCTGGCATTCAGCAGCAGCACCCCCAGACCCGAGAGCAAGCTGATAAGGCCGCCAGGAACCATCTGGTTGGGGGAAGGACTAGAAGAGGGGATAGCTGTAAGGAATCTGTCCCCTCTTCTCCTCATCTGGCCTGTTCCTCCCCCAGCACCATACCTCCCCCTACCCGTGACCACAGTTATGCAGGCACCCCCATATTCCCCAGAGCTCCCCAGGCACATATTAAAAATTATTTAAAAATTGATTAAAAGTTTTTTGAGAAATTGCTGTTGGTTGCTGGTCGGCTAGTGTTCTCCAAAACAGGGTGGCTCCTCTGTGCGACGCAAAGTGCGGCGCCAGCGCCGAGGCGCTGCCTCTGGCCGGCTGGAGCTTTACCTGTAAGCAAGGCGGGGCACTAGTCAGCAGATGTTCAGCAGCTGGGGGAAAGAGACTGCAGAGCCCAGGCTCCTGCAGCCCCAAGGTCTTCTCTCCCCACTGCAAGCAGCAAGCACACAATGTGCCCCAACCTTTCGTTGTATTCAATGCCGTCTTTCAAAGTCATGTCTCGTGACCATGGTCTTTGCTTCCTGATTAGGACGTGAGGGCTTTTCTAGGGGAGGGAGAGCTGGCACAATGCGACGAGGGGGAGGGGGAGGGGGAGGGAGGGCGGTGAAAGAGGGGACAGAGGCTTAATTTTTTAAAAAAACCGCTTATCTTTCGGGGCGCACGTGGCCCCTTTAAGACGCTGCAGGGCTTCCCTCGTCCCTATGCGTTGCCCCGCCTCCCTGCCGGCTTATCCCGGCAGGTCTAGCTCAGAGTCACCGGAAGAAGGAGGTTTACTTCAGAGCCGGTATGAGCATAATGAAGAACGTTCTAAAGAAGAGTGTGCCCGGGTAAAACGATAGAAGAAAAGGTATTTCGATTGACTGGGCTCAAGTTGCATTTTGTAACGTAGCAAGGGAGGACGCAACAATGCATTTAAACAACGGTGTAATGAATAGTGTAGATCCTGCCCATTACAGATGCCACCCGCATTAGCCTTACCCGATTACTGGAAGCCATATCATATCGCCTGTATGTGCATGAAAAGAAAGGAGTGGCCTCAGGATTGCTGTGCCAGAAGCTGGGATCTTCATGGAGACCGGTAGGCTATTATTCTAAAGTCTTAGATCCTGTAGCTAAAGGTTGGCCTGCATGCTTGAGAGCTGTCGCTACCACCGCCCTCCTCGTCCAGGAAGCGGACAAGCTGACCATGGGAGGAGAGATGGAAGTTCTTGTGCCACATGGAGTGCCCCAGATCCTAGGATCAGGAGGAGGAGATATCTCAACCCTGCATGGCAGTCAAGGTATGAAATTGGATTATTGTTAACTGAACGATTGACTTTCAAGGCCATTGCCTCTTTAAATCCTGCAACATTGCTACCTGAAGGAACCTCAGAGGAGGGCCCCGAGCATGACTGTTTAGAGACTTTAAGTCTGGAATCCAAACCTGGACCTGATTTAAATGATATTCCCCTTGAGCACCCTGATGTGACTTATTTTGTTGACGGCTCTAGTTTTGTAACTGAAGGGAAAAGACACACAGGAGCAGCTGTGGTAACCAGTGAAGAAACCATATGGCTAGGGTGACCATATGAAAAGGAGGACAGGGCTCCTGTATCTTTAATAGTAACGTAGAAAAGGGAATTGCAACAGGTGTCAATTGAAGTGGGTGAAATTCCCCCTTCATCACAAAAGTTAAAGCTACACTAGCTATAGTAGAGTGGCCAGATACAAAAGAGGGCAGGGCTTCTGCAGCTTTAACTGTGTTGATGAAGAGAGAATTTCACCCTCTTCAATTGACACCGGCTGAAATTCCTTTTTCTACATTACAGTTAAAGATACAGGAGCCCTGTCCTCCTTTTCATATGGTCACCCTACATATGGCAGGAGAGATTACCTCCACATTTCTCTGCACAAGCCGCTGAATTGATTGCTTTAACGTGAGCCCTCGAGTTTGGAACAGGTAAACGCCTAAATGTATATACAGACTCTCGTTATGCTTTCTCTGTATTATATGTACATGGTGCCTTATGGAAAGAAAGAGGTTTCATCACTGCCAATGGACAGCCTGTCGTGCACTGAGGTCTCATCAATGACCTATTACAAGCCCTGATGCTTCCCCTTGAAGTGGCTGTGATGCATGTGCGAGCCCATGGACGTGCGCCTGGAGAAGAATTGAGAAAAGGAAAACAGAAAGCAGACCCAGCTGCTAAACAGGCTGCCCTGCAAGGAGAAGCAGGAATTTTCCTAATCCATCCCACCAAGCTGCCACCACCCGTGAACGAGTACACAGAGAGACTATAGCTCGAGAAGCCAAAGCCCAGAAGAATGAGAGTGGTTGGTGGATAACCCCCAAAGGACTTGCAGTGCTGCCTCGATTGATCATGAGAAAAATCCTACAAGATCTTCATCAGAACCTGGGACATCCTGGAGCCAGCAGCATGGTGGAACACCTGCAAAGAACAACCATTGGAAAAGGGATGCACCAAGAAGCCCAAAGAATAGCTGCAACCTGCACCATCTGTCAGAAGATCAACATTCCCAGACGACCCCCTCCAGCGATGGGAGGAAACCGTGGGCACACTACCCATTTCAGCGTCTACAAGTAGACTTCGCCGAAATGCCTCCTGCCAAAGAGTTTAAGTATTTGTTAGTTTTTGTTGATCAGCTCATGGGTTGGATAGAGGCCTTTCCTTGTCAGAATAACCAGGTTAAATCTGTAGTTCAAAAGTTAATGTCAGAAATTGTAACTTGCTTTTCCTTACCTGAAGTCATAGAAATCAGATCAAGGAAGCCATTTTACTTCTAAGATAGTGCAGGGAGTAGCTAAAAGAGCTAGGGATAGATTGGAAGCTCCACACTCCTTGGAGGCCACAGGCCTCAGGACAAGTGAAAAGAATGAATAGGTCCTTGAAAGAAACACTTAAGAAAAACCAGCTAGAAACCTCTCAAAATTGGGTAGATGCCTTGCCCCTAGCCTTAACAAAGCTTAGGAGAATGCCTCACAAGGGTTTAAATATATCACCTTTTGAATTGATGTTTGGGTTTCCACCGCGTGTGCTGACTGGGATAAGGGAAGAAGTTAAGTGGGAAATGGGAGACCAGATGTTATTTGATCATGTAACTGCCCATCAGTCTGTTTTAACACAGCTCCACAAGTACGCCGCACCCTTCCAGCGATTGCCACTTGATGCCCCGATCCATCGCTTCCAGACTGGAGATGAAGTGTTGTTGAAAAGGTGGAACCCAGATTCTGACGGCGTACGGTGGGAAGGACCTTATTCAGTAGGACTTGTAAGCCATTCAGCAGTTAAGTTAATTGGACTAAATAAATGGACTCATTGTTCTAGAATTAAAGCCTACAGGCCACCCCTGCCTCCTTCGAGCCTCGCATGCTCGAGGGACACGGGCAACCTTGAGGACAGCAACCCTCCCTCTCTGAACTCACCGGAAGCAGCTCAGAGCATAGGACAAGAATCCAACAAGGATCAAGACAAGCGTGTTAAGTATACTTGTATACCTCTTGGAGGCACCAAAGTTAAAATTGTGAAAAATTAGTAGATGGGTGGGCCTCCAAAGTGTGCACTATCATACAGCAGCTGAACCAGTCATTCAAAATTTTGTAAACCCACTGCCCCAAGGAGAACTGAACAACACTGTTGTGTGGACACAAGGAAAAGGGCCTCAGAAAAACCCCTACATCTTTCAGAGGTTAGGGACTGTAGAGCCCAAAATCTACTGGCCTTTGTGGTATAGGCGGCATCCAGAGAATTATCGGCCTCGGCCCTAAATTAAAAAATAAGCATGTAACCACTTTAAAAGTAAAGAGTCTCAATTAGATACTCCCATTTGTGTACACCACGATCGGCACCGATCAAAGTGTGCCAATTCCACGATAGGCCATGTCTACTTTTAAAAGATTCAGAAGCATGACCTTGGTCCTGCTTGAATGCTTGATCCTAATCCAGATGGGACAAGGAAACTGGTTCAAAACACATGCTGAATATATGTTTAACCAACATAGACAAGATGCAATTTTGTTTTATGAACATCCCCTTACTGTAAGAGACTTTACCATGATACCTTGTTTAATTACTGATCCTGACATGGTTGTAGGAGCTCTGCAAGCCACGCTAGGGAATAAAGGAGCAGGTACTCTTTTTACTAAAGTAAGTAGCAGTGAATTCAGAGCAAACCCACACCGAAAGTTTAAAACCAATAAGTACACCAAAGGAATGTGTTTTTGTTGTTCACACTCAGGAAGTTAGAATAACAAGACCAAAGATTGGGGAAAGTGGAAGCCATTCTATGAATGATTAAAGAATTATTCCTATTGTTCTGATAAATTTTGGTTGTGGGTACAGAGAAATACTTCCATGTCTATTAACTCCCCTAATCAAACAACCTTTTCTGATATATATCCTGAATACCCAATGTTTCAGGCGAAATATTCAGGAAAAGGAGGAAGTATTTGCTCTGGATGGTAAGCCAGAGACCCCAATTTATGGTTCTTTTATAAAGAATGGGCCACCCTGGAAACTACCAATGTGTGGGCGTTGGGTATCTGACCATGCCAGTGCAAGTGGCAAAACTTTCTGGAACCAGAACTCGGAGAGAGACAGGGGGCTTAGGACAGCTAGTAGGACCCATAGGAAAGAATTGTAATGACATGGTGATTGTAGGAGAACAAATGTCTAAAACAGAACCTTCAAGAGTAGCAGGTGGATTATTCTCTGGAATCCTAACATTAGGAGCATATCCTGGCATCATTGCACAGGAAAACCGCAAAAGTATATTAGGATTGACCTGCCGCTTAGAGAAAACTATAAATGCTACTGCAAGAAATAGAAGATCTTAGTCAAGAAGTTGCACAGCAGCGTTTTGTATTAGATTATATTTTGGCCAAACAAGGAGGATATTGTAAGATAGTTGGTAAAGGGTGTCGAGTCACCTTTCAAGATTTAAATAAAATTATTGAAAATGAACTTGAGAATCTCCAACATATGAATAGCCAAAATATAAGAGGGATCAGCGGACCAAATGATTGGTTTAACTGGCTTACCAGCTGGTTACCTGATTTAAGTTGGCTCAAGGGATTGATAATGATTATGTTAGCCGTATTGTTTGTTTGTCTAGTATTATCCTGTTGCTTTCCCTGTTTAATGGCTCTTATTCGCCACATGCAAAAAAAAGCTTGATGCAAAAACAAATGCTTGTAATGTATGAACAAATAGATGAAGGAATCAATGATAAACTGTGATTTATGATCTATAAAACGCTTTAGAGGAGGGAGAAATGTTAGCAAACGTAACTCCATTTTAGAAAAATCTTGCTGTGTGACTTGGGAGTGAACTCTGTTTCACCCAAACCCCCTGTCCTATGTAAGTGGTTTTTCAGAATCAGCAGTTGAGGAATCGGTTTGAACCAAACCCGGATGCCTGCTGACATTTAGTCAGAACCAGTACAATGTACACATTTTTAGAACAATGGTGGAAAAGAGGCATATGTAATGCTAACTATACCACGTATACATTTTTAGAATAATGGCAGGAAAGAAGCATATGTAATGTTAACTGTATAAATCATTGTAATTTCTTGTACTCAGTGTCCGAATGGCATTTAAGCTTTTCGCACCCAGAGCTGCAGCCTGAAAGCCTAAAATAAATCTATTGCATCCTCCAAACTTGATCTGTGCCTTTCTATGGGATCCGCCCTTAGGAAGAAAGAACCAGATATTTGTCTAACACGCCTGCCGCTTGGCAGGCCATTCCCACAGAGTCGGGTTCCAGGAAACCCAGTTCAGTTCCTCTGATTCCTCTTGGCTACTTGGGAACAGGCTAAATCAGGCCACTCCATGAGAAGCTGGCCCCAGGCCCAACCCAGGGAGCAGAGCAGTAGGAAGGACAAGAGGCAGGCGGAGAAACGTTCTGGAAAGCAAACAGCAGTCGTAAGCGCCCGAGCATGTGGCCAGGCCACGGAAATCCATCCGCGTAACTCCTCTGCCTACCAGAAGGGTGAGCAGGGCTGGAGCAGAAGTCCCTCTGGCCTGCTGTACAGGGAGGCCGTCTGGCAAGGCCCTCTCCGGCCACTGCAGGAGCCCAGCTGGCCCTGCGCCACAGATGAGGCGGGACCCAGCCTGGTGGAGGTCTCAGCCGCCCAGCCCCCTCCACGGGGCACCAGCAAGAGTGAGCACAAGAGGGCGCTCTAGATGGAGGTCTCGTCGCACTTGGCCAGCGGCACCCCAGTCAGGTAGATGCGGGCCTGCTCCGTGTCCAGCTCGTTGATGTAGAGGTGGGGGTAGCCATTGAGGCTGCCGTTCTTCTTGGCCGTGGCCAGCGGGTGGCGCTCGTCCTCCGGTGAGCTCGGGGTTTGTGGCTCGTGGCTGCAGCTCGTGGTGGTTGACTGCATCAGGTCCAGCCCGTTCCTCTCCCGGCAGATCAGCTCCCGCTGCAGGCGCTCCCGCCGGCGTCGTTCATGGAGCAACAAGCAGCCGCTGCTCACAACAACGCCCAAGACGAAGCAGAAGACGCCGACCAGGACGCTGTAGCTGCGCTCGACCGACTGGTACGGATTGTGCTCGCCCTGGCTGGCGCTCACCAGGCTGTAGGAGGCCCCCACGCCCCCCACCCCAGACTCCGTGCAGCGGCACGTGTATTCCCCCAGCATTTCCGCCGTCACGGTGAACTCCAGTCCGTCGCTGCGCACGATGTAGGCTGATGCCTCTGGGGACGGTCTCTGCCACTCACAGCTGGACCAGGTGGACTGGGGGACGCAGGGTAGGACCACCCGGGCAGAGAGCAGCACGGGCACCTCAATGGTGGTGGGCACCTCTGCCAGGGAGAAAGCAGAAGGTTAGAGGATGCCTGGGCAAGGCGGCCCCCACCCCTGCCAGACCTCACAGCCCTGAGAGGGTCTGGGCGCTCCCACCCGTTGCTCCAAGCCTCCAGCAGCGCAGCGTACAGAGCGCTGCTCAGCACCAGAAGCAAGTGGGAGCCCCCATCTGATCTGGATATCTCTAGACCACAGTTCCCTGGTCCTTTTTGGACAGTGGGCCCATTTGGCCCTTTGAGGGCGCATGGGGAAGTCTCACGAAGTGGCTGCCGTGGTGGGCCTGGCCAGTCACAGCACGGCCATTTCACAGAAGGCCCACTGGGGAGGCCAAAGGAGAAGGCACTTGCCCAAGGACCGAGGGTCAGAGCAGAGGCGGGCGCCTGAACTCCGAAACACACAAAGCCTCCCCTTGGGAGCCCAGTACAGATGGGGCGGGAGGCCAGGCCTTTGCCCGGCAGCTGCCCAGCCCAGAAAAAAGAGGAGAAGCTCCAGGGCATCTTAAGAAAAAGAGTAAGAATCAGGATGGGTTGGGTGGGGGCCAAGAGAGGGGTCAGGATGGAGACCCCCAGCTCTAGACCCGCCGCACGGGGGGGATATGGCTGGCCAAATCCTGATCTTGTGGGGGCGAGTTCCCCATCTGGTGCAGCAAGAGGGAAAGATCTGTCAGCTGTGACTGAGGCGACCACACATTCCATGGAGACGGTGGGCAGAGGGGCCCCATGGCCTGGAGGGCGGAGATTCCAAGTCTCCCTTGGCGGGTAGGAGAGAGAGAGACATGGGATAGAAAGCAGCGCCTGTGATGCGGCCACCACTGCCGCTGGGCGGCTGTTGAAAGGCCTCTTTTTTCGTCCAGCCCAAGGTGTGCGGCTGCCCCCGAATCGTCCCCCACGGGGGCCTCAGCCCTTGGAGACCTCCAGAGAGTTCCACAAGCTAAGGGGAAGCCTGAGTTGGAAGCCTGCTGGGGGGCCCTGCTGCAAACGTGTTCCTCCTGATTGCGCTGGCCGGGGATCCTTCTGCGAGCGTGTGAACGCAGAGAGAGCGCTCCGCTCGCCATCTGGGACGCAGAGGAATGCCGCCCATGTTCAGCCTCAGGGAAAGCAATAGATGGGGAGCCCATGCATCCGCCTGCCCCCCCCCGATCCTCCAGAACTTGGGTTTAGCATCTTCCCTCTCAGGTCCACCAAAGCTCAGCCCACCCCCACTGGCATATGTCACAGCTCTAGCTGGGCGGTGGGGGGGGGGCTCGAGCGACTTGCTGAACCAGAACAGGAACAGCTCTGGCGCCTTGCCGCCACCACCACCACCACCACACACACACACACCCCTTTGCTCTGCACGGGGCACAAATTCAGCACCTTCACGGATGTGATGTCCTGGATCAGCCTGAGAAGAGGACAAGGCAGGCGGCTGAGAAAGCGGTGTTCCCCCTCCCCTTGCTGGCCAGAGACCCACGACCCACTGGGGCGGTGAACGTGCCCCTCCCTTTCCATGGGAGAGGAAGTGGCCGCTTGGAGCAGCTGTCCTGGCCCTGCCACCTGCCTCTTCTCTGGCCCCGGGCCAAGGCACGAGTCCCAAAAGGCCCCACTCAAAGCTGCGCTGAGCGAGGCATCTGCCGGGTTGGGACCCTGGCAGCATTGCTTTGGAGGAGAGGAAAGCGGCGTGTGCGCAAAGCCCCATGGCACTGGAGCGCTGTCACACTTACCCAGCCTGTCCGCGGTGGTCCTGGCAGGCCTCCTGCACTGGGCTCCAGGCGCAAGCGGGGTCCCTGGCCAAAATACAGTCCTGGCAGGTCCTTTATGCGGCGCAGGTGGCTGTGCGGATCTGGGCCACTCCGCTGTCAGAAGCCAGTCCTGCAGAGAAGGCATGGAGAGGCCTTGGTCACGGGGGGGGGACGGGATGCTCAACGGATCCCCGGGGGGACGAGAGGGGTCACAAAGAGGGGCACAGGCTGGCCGCTGAGCCCCAGCACAGGTAAAGAGGGACCCTCCAGCTGTTCTCACGAGGGTGTAACCTGGATCGGGGGGGCACTGGGGAACCCGAAAGGGTCCATATGCGGCTGGTTTGGGCGCTTTGTTTGGGTGATTACGGGGAAGCATTCCGAGATTACAATTCCTATGCCAAACGGCTGGGGTTTTTAGGGAATTTCCTGATGTGCTTTCCACAGTATTATTCGCATTTCTGCTTGAAGCCCTGCTCTCCAGTTCTGGTTAGGGTTAAGGTGGTGTTCTAGTATTATATCTGCTTTCTCCACACCAGCGACACTTCTCTACACTTCTGTCATGTCCCGTCTTCCTTGCCTATTTTCTGAGCTAAAAAATCCCAAAAGATGAACACCTCGATCATTTTAGTGGCCCCTGTCTCCATCCCCCCCCCCAACTCCATCATCCTTTTTAGGTGCTGTGACCAGAACTGCACACAGCATTCTAAGTGTGGTCACACCATAGATTGGGTATAAGGGGAGTATGAGACTGGCCGTTTTATTCTCAGTTCCTTTTCTTATAGGGTAACCCCATCTGCCCACCACAAACCCAAGGTCTCTTCCTTGTTCAGTCACTGCCAGCTCAGATCAGGAAAGCTCGGATGGATATGGAGTTGAGGATTCCCCCGATAAATTGGATGACCTGTGAGGGTTGTAATTGGGATTTTTCATAGTTGATATATAGTCCTAATTTGTATAATAGGGAGCAAGTAATTTGTATCGAATTTTGAAGAATTTGTTTTGTTGGTGCAACCAAAAGCCAATCATCAAGATAGGGGTAGACTTCTACTCCATTCAAATGAAGATGAGCACATACAACAGACATACATTTGGAAAAAACTCTCAGGGCAGAGGAAAGGCTGAAAGGGAGAGTTCTATATTGGTAGATGTTATGCCCAATTATAAAACGTAGATACCTGCGGTATGTGCTTTCTATCGCGATGTGGAAATATGCATCGTGAAGATCAATAGATGCAAACCACTGTCCTCTGGATAGTAAAGGAATAGAAGCCAATGATATCATTCTAAATTTTCTGGTACTGACATGTGTATTTAATAAGCGTAAATCTAAAATTGGGCGAAGCCCTCTGTCTTTCTTTGGTACGGTAAAATATCTAGAGTAGAAACCTCTTAAGAGTCGACTCCAGGGAACTTCTTCGATGGCACCTTTTGCAAGTAACATGTCTACTTCCTGGAGTAGAGGTGACGTAGGTGTTGTGATCTTTACCGTACCGAGGGGAGGAAGGGTTTCAAATTCTATACGGTATCCTTTTTGGATTATCGAGAGGACCCATAGCTTTCCATTGTTGATAATATCGGGAAAGTCTATCGTTAAAGAAAGTGGTAGAATTGGTGTGTTGGGCTGGCGTATCGAAAAAATCAAAGACGCCGCCTAAAAGAACCGTCGTTTTTACGAGAGGAAGCTCTGCCTCTGAAGTTTGCGAATTGCTTACGTGGCTGAGGAGCCTGCTGCAGATGTTGTTGCTGTTGTTGTTGTTGTTGTCGAGGTTGAGCTTGGTAATACTGCTGTCTGTTGGGATGGTATGATGAGCGTGGCCTAGACCAGCGTCTTTGGGGTTGTTGCTGTGGTTGGTTGAAGCCCATCCTACGAGCTGTCGCTCTTGCCTTTTGCACCCTGTCAAGAGAGCTATCTGTGTTGGCATTAAACAAACCGATCCCGTCGAAAGGTAAGTCCTCTATTCTAGAGCGTGCCTCCTGAGAAAGGCCCGCTGATCGTAGCCATGCGTGGCGACGGAGTGCTGTGGTTCCTGTTAAGGTCTTCGCTATACAATCGACTTGGTGTCTCGAGGTATGTATCTGCTGACGGGAAAGCTCTGAAGCCTCGGAGTGGAAGAGTCTAGCTAGATGTTTCTTGTCCTCAGCTAAGTGTTCCATTAGCTTTCCGATTTTATCCCAAAGCAGTAGCTGATAGCCAGACATAGCTGCCTGGTAATTTGTCACCTTAAGTGCCAGAGAAGAGGAAGTGTACAATCTACGAGCGAGAAGATCTAAACGACGCCCTTCTTTGTCTACAGGGGAAGAATGTTGATGTCTACTCTTGCCCTGTGAAGCCTCAACGACTATCGAATTCGGTGGCAGGTGCTGAAACAAAAATTCGACTTCAGATTGCTGGATCTTATACATACCCTCCAACCTCTTTGAGGATGGGGGATTTGTTGAAGGTGATTTCCACGATTGTTTTAAAGTTTCAAGCAAAGCCGGTAACATGGGTATGGCAACTGGTTTTGTTGTATCTGAAATAATAGAGTCATATACTGGGTCTTGGACATTGGATGTGGATTGTTCCACCTGTAAACCCAATGCCTGAGCCATTCTAATGACCTGATCCGAAAAATGTCCGAGATCTTCTGATGGAGAAATACCCCCTTGCGGAGCAACCTCCATGTCAGGGGACGCTATCGAAGGCCGTGCCGAAGAAGCTGAGGATGAATCAGAGCCATATTCGTCCTGTCCTGATGTAGGAGAGTGTATTGGAGCAGATGGGAGCTGCACAAGTGGAGCTGGTTGAGGTTGTTGTAGCGCTAAGACATCGGATGATGGCGCTATAGGTGGATCCATTTGTCTTGGTGGCTCGATGCGCTGTGGAGGGTTAGCCACTGATGGCCTTGCTGACTGTTCCACAGATTGTTCGTAAACTGGTCGGTGTCGACTACGATGGTCTTGGGGGAAATGTTCCCATTGACCCTCATACGGCCATCGATAATATGGGTCCCGATCCCAATATTGGTATCCGTGTGGGCTTCTACCTGCTCTATCCCTGTAGTGTGGTGAGCAAGATCTATCCCTTGATCGAACTGAACGATCATAATGATAATATCGTCTTCCGGAATGAGTGGAGTATATGGAATCTGGTGAGTCGTGCCTATAATGCCTGTCTTGCGGTTGCATCTGCCTTGGCGGTATAGGAGTCGGCGAGAGATCTCTGATACCGCCTTCAGATGTCGATGTGAGTCTTTGCTCCCGCGCCGAAGGAAGCCGTACTGTCGGTATAGGAGACAGTAGTAAAGGTGGCGGTGGAGGAGGCGCTAAAAGTTGCGCCGGTATCGGCATCGACGTCACGGCTTCGGTCAATAACGTTTGTGGCACAGGTTCATCTGTCGGTACCGATTGTGGTTGTACGGTGTCGACCGTCGGTATCGGTCTATCCGGAGTCGGAGGAGGAAAAGACGGCCGAGTAGGGTTCGGCACACTCTTTTTTAGAGACTTTTTCTTTCTCTTTTTATTTTGCTCCTCCACACTCATGGTAGTATGTTTAGTCTTTTTTGCCTTCTTTGTTAATCTTTTGGCAATCGAGAGCGTAATGCCTCTCCCTGGTGTAGCCGGTAATTCTGGTTGTTGTGGGTCAGCCAGTAATGGAGAACGTGGCGAATTTTGGACAGGCTCCATAGTACAGGATTTCGATGTCGATGGCTTTTCGACTGCTTGTAAAGCTTTGCTCCAAAGGAGAGCTTTAAGTCTGTCTGACCTACGCCGCCGTGTTTGTTTAGAAAAGGCTTGGCAAAAACGGCAAGTTTCCACGACGTGGGCCTCGCCTAGGCACAGAAGGCAGAGGGAGTGCCCGTCAGACGGGGAAGCTTACTCCCGCAATTCTTGCATTTTCTGAAAGGGGCCTTGAGGGCCATGCACCCTTTAGGGCGGTTGCTTTCCGTGAAAGCAAAGAAAGACACAAAATAATAAAAGTAACAATATAAGAATAAAGTAGAAATATGAGAATGATAGAAAGAGAAGAGAATAAAAGGAAAAAACGCCTCTAACAGTTGTTTATTTTTACTTTCTACAGAGAGTTTCCCGAACGATGTCACCACAATGGCGGTCAAAAGAGAACTGAGGTAATAGGCGGGAACCCCCTCTTTTGCGCATGTGCACTCGCAGCGTGGGGGCGGGGTTCCCGCCAAAACGCCTCAGCTATGGAAGTTTTTTCCCGACGAGAGTCCGCGCAGGCGCAGAGCCCAATGTTGTGTGATGCACAGAGACCACGAAGAAGAACAGTTAAAATCTGGGGGTGGGGGGGGTGGGGGAGAGAGAAGAACATTTTACCTGGTGCCCAAATGATAACCAAGTGGACTCTTTCTTAGGGAGGGATTTCCAAAGATGGGCTGCCGCCACCAAAAAGGCCCCCTGAATATGGCCTGGTTTATGTGGGGCAGAATGATGTTCCTGTAGGCCTTAAGCTTTGGCTCCCTTGACTTCTTACAGGCTGTGAGAGGTGAGCAACGGAGGCCCACGTTGCCTGGCCCCTGGCCAGCCCTGACGATGTAGCACAGCACTGGGAAAGGGGGTTATGTGTTAGGAAGAGCCTTGATGCTGGATCAGACCAAGGGTCCCTTTGGCAGGAACTCCCAAGCAGGGGCATGAGGACAACAGCACCCTCCCACCCATGGTCCCCAGCAATTAATACACATAGGCTTGGATCCTGGAGGCAGCACATAGCCATCGGGACTAGTAGCCATGGATAGCCTTCTCCTCCTCCAGGAATTTATCCAATCCTCTTTTCATAGGATCATAGAACAGCAGAGTTGGAAGGTGCCTACAAGGCCATCGAGTCCAACCCCCTGCTCAATGCTGGAATCCACCCTAAAGCATCCCTGACAGATGGTTGTCCAGCTTCCTCTTGAAGGCCTCTAGGGTGGGAGAGCCCACAACCTCCCTAGGTAAAGCCCTCTGAATTGGTGTCCGTAACCACATCTTGTGCTAGCAAATTCCATAGTTTAACTATGTGCTGTATGAAGAAGTCCTTCCTTTTCTCTGTCCAGAATCTCCCACCAACCAGCTTTATGGGATAATGACCCCACTGGGTTCTAGGATTATGAGAAAGGGAGAAGAATGTCCCCCTGTCCACATTCTCTATACCGTTGTACATCATTTTGTACATTTCTAAGTTTGTACACCAGTTGCTCTGGTACATGGCTGGGAGGATGCTGTTGCACTCCTGTCCTGCTTGTGCATTTTCTGTGGGCGTCTGCTTGGCCATTATTTGAACAGGATGCAGGACTGGATGGATCCAGTATGTCTATGTTGCCTTTCTTGGCAAAGCCCTCCAAAAGCAGCTCTCAAAAGGGAACTGATGCCATACAATAAATTTAAAAATGCAAATAAAACAGTCCAGTTCCAAAACCTAAGAAGAGCAGCAGCAGCAGCAGCTTAAACGCCCCTCGCATAGGCCAGGAGAGGCCTTGGGGCCCTGCCTGTGGGCTGCCCACCCCCACTCCGTGGCGCTCAAGAGACTCCCTGGGGTCTGATCCAGCTCCAGGGTGCTTCTCTGGTGTGGCCTCTCTTCCCTCGTGGCAAACAGAAGGGGGCTTTTTCTTTGCGTGGTTCCACGGCTGCTCCAGTTGGCTGCTTAAGGCTCTGATTATGCATGTCTGCTATAGGGTGTCTCGTAGATGGAAAAAACAGCAATGGTGAATTAAAACAATATGTTGAATCAATAGCAACGATGGTGCTGGTGCTGCGGCCCCAGCCGTCTCACGGTCCCTGCTTCAGTAGACTCACGGGGAGGAGGGGAAGACAAAACGGTGCGCAGAGGAGGAGGCTGAGCAGGAGCGAGTGGCCAAGACACGGGGTGGCGGTGAGAAGGGGAAGTACGGAAATCCCAGTTCCCAGTGGGTCTGCGTTAGGTGTGACTGAGTCAGGAACAACCTATTTCTGGGGGGGCGGGGAGGATTCCCCAATCCGAAAACACCTTTTGAACCCTCCACATCTTTACAGGTGCTCCTTCAGCTCCGCTCCACCGCAAGGGGGGATCCTGGGACAGGTGCTTGAGGTTTGGGATACCATGAAGGCTGTGTTTAGGGGGAACTGTATTAGGGAAACGTGTAAATTAAAAAGACAACAAGAGGCAAGGCAGGCTACTCTAGAAAAAGAGATAATAAAGCTGGAAAAAGAATATTGGCAAACTAAGAATAAACATAAATTAATAGAATTAATGGCACAAAAAAAGGAATTAGAAAATATTAATTTAGAAGAGGTACAGAGGAATTTAATTTATATGAAAAGGGAATATTTTCAAAATAGTAACAGGAACTCTAAGATGCTTGCCAAACTCACACAGAAAGAAAAAGCCAAAAATGGGATAGGGTTAGTAAAAAATAAGCAGGGTAATGATTGTCATTTGATGAAGGATAAAATAAAAAAATTTCAGGATTTTTTTGAAGAGTTATACAAGAAAAGAGATATCCAAATGAAGAGGACGGAGGAATATGTGGATAAATTTTTGAAGAAAGGATTAGAAAAAGAACATAAGGAAATAATGGATAATAAAATATCGCAAAGTGAAATAGAGGAGGTTATAGACCATCTTAAAGTAGGGAAATCACCAGGGGCAGATGGTTTAGGACCAGAGTTTTACAAAAAATTTAAAACCTTAATAGTGCCAAAGTTGCTGAAATTATATAATGCAATAATGGAGGGGGAGAGGATCCCAGAGTCATGGGAGCATTCTATAATAATTTTAATTCCGAAACCAGATAAGGATCTAACTCTCCCCGATTCATATAGACCAATTTCACTAATAAACCAAGATGCAAAAATTTTTTCAGGCATTTTGGCTAAAAGGTTAAATAAATGTATAGCTAAATATGTAGGGGAAGATCAATGTGGTTTTATAGCAGGTAGACAGATGCACACATTAATAGGTAGAGTGTTGAGTGTAATACAGGGGATAAAAAAAATCAAGGATTAAGGCGGGTATTTTAGCGTTAGATATATTTAAGGCTTTTGATTGTGTGAGCTGGCAAACTTTAAAGTTGGTTATAAATAAAATGGGATTTGGTACTAAATTTAGAACAATAATAGAACAGTTATACTCTAAAAGCACAGCTGTAGTGGTAGTAAATGATGGAATAACGGACAAGATACGACTAGCTAGAGGGACAAGACAAGGATGCCCACTCTCGCCAGTCCTGTTTGTATTGGTGATGGAATTGTTAGCAAACGCAATAAGAGAGGATGAAGAGATAGAGGGGATAGGCAGTAGTAATAAAATTAAACTGAACATGTTTGCAGATGATACATTGATGACTATCAGAGATCCTTTAGGTAAAATGGAAAGAATTAAACAGCAGTTGAATGATTTTGAGGAAGTTACGGGGTTAAGGATAAACTGGGCAAAATCGGATTTGATGTTATTCAACTATACTAAAAAGGAAGAAAGGGAGTGGGAAGGGAAGGCTTCAGTTTTGAAAAGCAAAGAGAAAATTAAATATTTGGGTGTTAAGATTACAAAAAATTTAGAAGATTTGGGAAGTGAGAATTTAAATGGATTGAAAAAAGAATTAGAGGAAGAGTTAAAGAGGTATAAGAAACTGAATCTTTCCTGGTTTGGAAGAATAGCTTTAATAAAGATGAAAATTTTACCTAAGATTAATTTTTTCTTTAGAATGTTACCAATAAGAATTTCAGTGATAGAATTAAAAAGATGGCAGAATCTTATAAATAATTACTGCAATGAAGGGAAGAGATCAAGGATTAATAAAAGCAAATGGTATTTAAGCCAAAAGAGAGGCGGACTGGGTCTCCCAAACCTTGAGTACTACTATCTAGCTAATAGGTTAAGACATGTTGTTGAAGCAATTATAGGGGTAGGGGATTTGAAATGGATGGAGGAAAATACGCTAGGGAATATTGAGTTGAAATTGCAAAATGTGTTTTTTAAGCAAAAAGGGAAGGGTAAATGGCTTAATGATTTAGATAACCAATTTCTGAAGTTCCATTGGGAACTTTGGGATAATTATAAAAAGGAATTGTTTTCAAGTAATTCCCCCTTAACACCGGTGATAATGTTAAAGAAATTTCCTGAAAATTTAAAGATGAGGTTAAGCAAAGTTTTAAAAGAAAAAAATAAAATGAAATTAGGAGAGTGGTTAAGGGGGATGAATACAAGAGAGAGGTTGGAAGAAGTTTTGAGAGATTTGGAATTAACGTGGTTAAATTATTTTCAATTAGAACAATGGACTAAAAATTGGGTAAGAGAAAATGGAGAATGTAAAGAGAGGACGAAATTTGAGGAATTAATTGAACAAAAAGAAATAGATAAGGGACAAAACATAGGGATAAAGGGGTTAGTGAGTCAAATATATAATATATTAGTTGAGAAAGGAGGGCTGGATAGTGCTGGGAAAATGGTTTGGGAGACTGATTTGAAGATACAAATAGGACAACAGAGGTGGGATGGACTATGGAGACAGAGAGTGTTGAGAAATATGTCAGTAAGAATAAAGGAGAATTACTATAAACTTGTATGGAGGTGGTACTTAACTCCGGTTAGATTAAATAAGATTAATAAACAGGTTTCAGCAGATTGTTGGAGGGGTTGTGGAGAAAAGGGAACGTATTTACATATGTGGTGGGATTGTATATATGTGCAAAAGTTATGGAAGATGGTGTTTTATGAGATTGAACAGATTGTGGGATTTAAAGTAGAAGTTACACCAAGGATTGCATTACTCTCACTGCATGATGATCCTAAATGTAATAAAGAAATGAAAGAATTGATAACGAACCTACTGACAGCTGCGAGGTTGATAGTAACTAGGAATTGGAAAATTACAGGAGATTATTGTATTGAAGAATGGTATAAAGAAGTGTGGGACATTGCTATAAACGATAAATTGACATGTAATATAAAAATGCAAAGAGGCATAGTAAAAACGAATGATTTTGAGAGTATATGGAAAAAGTTCCTGGAGTTTGTATTTTCTAAAGGAAGGGGGGTTCCACCAACAGATGAAACTATGAGTTTTTGGAAACAAGAATGAGATCCCGAGGTGGGGGGAGCACTGTTATGTTTATTATATTATGTTTAATAGGTTAATATTGAATATATGATAGTAAGGTATGATAATATCTTGTATTAAGTGATTTTGATTTGTGTTTGTTGTTTCAATAATAAAAATATTCAAAAAAAAAAAAAGAAGAAGAGGTGTCCCCCCTCCCTCGATGACCATTTCTGCAATCAGAGCGACATCTCTGGTGACAGCAAGCCCTGGATGGATGGGCCGTGGGGAGGGGAAAGAGGGCTCCCCTCCCGGAGGGCAGGGGGCTCACAGTGGGAGGGGGCGCCCCGAACGTCTCACCTTCAGGGCAGCTGTCAGTCACTTGAGCATCCTTGTCTCCGGCTTCAATCAGCCTGCGGGAGCAGAAAGACATCCCTTCAGCCCCCTCCGCACTGATGCCTTGGTGGGGGGGGGGGGACGATCCGGCTGGCCTCCAGGCCAAGCAGCACCAGTGTTTTCTCCGGCTTCTCTTCGCAGGCGCCTACCCCAGCCCGGCCTGGAGCTGCTGCTACTGCCTCGTGATCCCCCTGTTCTCCAGTTGAGCTGAGACCGGCCACCTTCCCACCTCGCCTTGCCCTGGGCCCTCCAGCTTTGGGGCCAGGGTCTGCCAGGCTCAGGCCTCCTGGGTCATCATCGCACGTACACCCCTGCGGGTTCATGAGGGTACCCCGCATTTCTTCTTCGTGGTCTCTGTGCATCACACTGATGCGCTCTGCGCCTGCGCGGAGACTGAATCGGGAAACTTCTATAGCCTAGAGTTTTGGCGGGAACCCCTTCCCCTCCTATATATATATGCTGAGGTTCCCGCCCTAATCCCTCAATTCTTCGTTGACCGCCATTGTGGTAGACTCAACTTAGGGACTTCCCTGCTTTGCAGCGCTTAGAGTTTGTAAAAAGAAAATAATATATATCTTCGTTATTGTTTTTTTCCTCTCTACTGTCTATCAGCTTATACTTCTTCTTTCTATTTGCATCCTTATTTTTCTTCGCGTATTTTTATTGTTGCGATCCTTGATCGCTTGGCCTTAGCGCATGGCTGTTAAGGCCCCGTTCCGAAAGTGTGTCCGCTGCGGGAGCAAATTGCCCCCGTCCGACGGACACTCTTTATGTGTCTTGTGCCTTGGTGAAGGACATATAGTACAAACCTGCCACCATTGTATGGCCTTCACCAGGCAGACTAGAAAACACCGCGCAGATCGGCTACGCTCCTTACTGTGGGATAAAGCCCTCTGAGCCGTCGAGACACACCCAAAGAAATCAAACACTACCAGGGAGACGCCCAGAATGGCGGAAGCAAACGCACAGCATGGCCTTAGAATTGTCCAGGTCTCGCCGACCCGTTCAGCCTCCGGCCCTATTCTTCTCCATGATCCACCTACTCCGGCTCAGCCAACCAACGCCCCTGGTATCGACAACAATACCAGCCAGCCAACAGATTCCGCTCGGATCATAATTTCAGACAACAGTCATCATCATTGCAGCAAGGGAAAAGAACAAACTACGGATCTAGTAAGCTCCCCACTTACTGCAAAAGACCAGACTTCCCAAAGAAGCAGCGCCTTTGACTCTCCCCACGACTTGCAAAGCGAACAACCTGTCTTCTTCGATGGCCACCTCTCAAAATTTCATCATGCATGGGACTCCATCACCACAGACAAGTGGGTGCTCAGCATTATACAACAGGGTTACCGCATAGAATTCGACAAACCCCCTCCTTTCTCAGGGATAAAGATCACGAGACCATCACCAGCACTTTCACAAGAGGTGGATACCCTACTAAGAAAAGGTGCTATTCGAGCCCTATACCATCACGAACGGGACAAAGGATTCTACTCAAGATATTTCACTGTTCCAAAGAAAGATGGAGGCCTTAGACCCATCTTAGACCTCAGAGAGGTCAACAGATTCATTACACCCCGAAAATTCAGAATGGTAACCCTCACAACGATCGCCCCACTACTGTCCAAACGAGACTGGTTCGTCACTATAGACCTACGAGATGCGTACTTCCACATCTCTATACAAGAGGACAGTCAGCAATATCTTCGCTTTGCAATAGGGGAAGAAGCTTTCCAATTCCTAGTCTTGCCCTTTAGTCTCGCTACCGCACCGAGGGTATTCACAAAATGTATGGCAGTGGTATGTGCCCATCTGAGAACACAAGGAATATAAGTCTATCCATATATAGACGATTGGCTCGTGGTATCAAAAACATATCGCCAACTCAAAGAGCACCTCAACCTCACTCTCCAGCTTCTAAGGGACCTCGGCCTCTGTGTCAATACAGAAAAATCCGTTCTCCACCCCAGTCACATTATCCGTTTTATCGGAGTAGACATCGATTCCAACGTGGGCCGGGTTTTTCTCCCCAATCACAGAGATCAAAGCCTTTCTACTCTAGCCAAGAAGCATCGAGTACAACGCAAAACAACCGCACACAACATCCAAAAAATGTTAGGAGACATGGCAGCAACAACCTCAGTCATACAGTTCGCAAGACTTCACATGAGGCACCTGCAGAACTGGTTTCTGAACGTCTACGACACCCACTCCAACAACCAACACATCAAACTACAGATACCTCCACACATAAAACACTCATTGAGGTGGTGGGAACACCACAACAATCTAACGCACGGAATCACGTTTCGCAAACCGAATTCAACCATAACAGTAATAACAGACGCATCACTACTAGGTTGGGGGGCACACTGTGGATCCCTCAAGATCCAAGCCCACTGGTCCCGAACGGAGGCGACGAACCACATCAACTACCTGGAGCTCCTGGCGGTACAGAGGGCATTAAAATCCTTCATCACCGTCCTGCGGAACCGATACATCACAGTGGCGTCAGACAATACCACAGTCGTCTTCTATCTAAACAAGCAGGGAGGGACTCGATCCAGCCGCCTCCTGCACCTAACCATAAAAATCTGGCACTGGTGTATAACCAACCGCATACACTTAACAGCAGTGTATATAGCCAGTCAGGACAATACCATTGCAGACCACCTCAGTCGCTCCATCAAGACAACCCACGAGTGGAGCCTTCACCACGACATCATAGCGAAGATATTTGCTCACTGGGGAACATCGACAATCGACCTCTTTGCGACAAATTACAACGCGGTATGTCGATCTTTTTACAGCCGTGCAGGGATCAGCCGGGGATCTCTAGGAGATGCCTTCAGCATATCATGGAAGGGAACCCTGTTCTATCTGTTCCCTCCTTTTCCACTGATGACCAACGTTCTCATGAAAATAGAGGAGGACAACACAGACTGTATCCTGGTAGCACCCTGGTGGCCACGCCAACCTTGGTTCACAAAGCTACCTCTCCTATCAGAGAACACATTCTATCAACTCCCCCAGCAACCAGACCTTCTGACGATACATCAGGGGAGGGTCAGACATCCAAACCCCAACACGTTGGGACTAACAGCATGGAGGATAATGCCGTAGTCCAAGACTTATTACCTGACCCGATACAACGGATCATTACAGAATCTAGAAAGCCTTCAACTCGTCGCTCCTATCTGGCTAAGTGGAAACGTTTCTCCACATTTGCCAAACAAGCTGGCTTCGACCCATTAATCTGTTCCGTCACTCAAATCCTAAAGTTTTTGTATCACTTACACCAGACCGGCCTTAAGCCTAATTCTTTGAAGGTGTATTTAGCTGCTATTTCAGCACATGCAGATTCTGCTGACAAAAAGACTATACCTTCACATCCACTTATCAAGAGCTTTCTGAAGGGATTGGCGAACACCATAGGCCCATCACGATCCATAGTACCAACATGGAGCCTGTCAGTCGTACTTCATGCCCTTGCAAAGGAACCTTTTGAGCCACTGGCAAAAGCGAACCTTAGACTCCTGTCCTTCAAGGTAGCGTTTTTAGTTGCAATAACGTCAGCTCGAAGGGCTGGGGAACTCGCAGCTCTGAGAATAGACCCACCTTACCTTCCTTCCATAAGGACAAGGTAGTATTACATCCTGATGTAGCCTTTCTCCCTAAGGTGGTGTCAGACTTCCATTTGGGACAGGACATTGTCCTACCCTCTTTCTTCCAGTCTCCATCAACCCAACTAGAACGCACCTTGCATTCCCTAGATGTCCGTAGAGCTCTCGCTTTTTATAAAGCAAGAACGGAGTCATTCCGGAAATCTCCCAGACTGTTCATAGCAGACACAGGTAAATCAAAGGGATTACCTGTCACTTCTCAAAGACTGGCAGCCTGGGTTGTACAGGCTATCAAGCTCGGAAATCTGCCAATGCCATCACAAGTCAACGCCCACTCTACCAGAGCGGTGGCGACCTCAGTGGCTTTTGGAAAAGGCGTCTCTCTGCCCATACTGTGTAGGACAGCTACTTGGGCGGAACCCTCCACCTTCATAAGACACTGCCGACTCGACGTACGTGCTAGAGAGGATTGCACTTTTGGACAAGCGGTACTGTCAGAAATTCTTCACTAAAGACACCATCCCACCTCAAAGGCATGTTAGCTCGCTAATCGCCCATCCGTGTGATGCACTGAGACCACGAAGAAGAACGTCAGGTTGCTTACCTGTAACTGGAGTTCTTCGAGTGGTCATCTGCGCATTCACACAACCCACCCACCAACCCCTCTTGGTGTATAGATATGTGTTTATAGGTATTGGAGAAAGTTTTTCTAATATGTACTTTCATAGTACTATCATCTCTCGGTAAAGAAGGCCACAATGTCGGTCTCCGAGAAACTGAGGGATTAGGGCGGGAACCTCAGCATATATATATATATATATAGGAGGGGGAGGGGTTCCCGCCCAAACTCTAGGCTATAGAAGTTTCCCGATTCAGTCTCCGCGCAGGCGCAGAGCCCATCAGTGTGAATGCACAGATGACCACTCGAAGAACTCCAGTTACAGGTAAGCAACCTGACTTTCCTCGCCAGCTTTTCTGGCCTCGACTAAGGCACTGCCTGGGCCCTCAGGCCCCGCAACGTGCGGCTTCGGTGCTCACCTCCGTTTCACGGACAGCTTCTGCAAAGCCACGCGGTAGGTTTTGGCGAAGTGCACCCTGCTGGGATCTGGGCCTGATTTCATCTTCTGGAAAACTAGGGGAAAGCAGTGGGTCAGGTCACACCGGAGGATTCTCTTGGAGCCTGGAAGCCCTGATCAGCCCAATCCCACGGCTGTTTCCCTTTCCCAGGACAGCTACACCAGTCCATCGGGCTTGCGTGAAGCGGCTGTGGGGCTTGTGAGCCAGCCCCCACCCCCTGCAGTTGCCTGAGTCCACCTCTGTCCCAGGGGCCTTCGTGCAGAGACCCCTGGATCTAGGCCAATGGTGTGTCTGCCCATCCTGGCTGCTCGTGAGGCCAGATGGTCTTGTGGCTCTCCTGTGCCCACCCCCCAACCCACCATTTGCAGGCAGGCTTGGAAATGATCCTGGCTTTGGGGGACAGGGGCCATATCTTGGCCTTCTTGGCCTAACTCCAGTGCTCAGCTTCCTTCCCTCAGAGGAGACCCACCTGATTAAGGAGGGCCCTCGATCCAAGGGGGCCATGAGAGGCTGCAGCAGCTTGAAATACTCTGCTACCTTTGGTGCCTCGTTTAGACATTTTCCTTCCAGCAGCAAAAAGTCTACGTCCAGCTCTCCCGAACAACTCTCTCAGGTTCACACATGGCAGAGCCAGCACCCTACTGGGGTGCCTTTGTGAGAGTTTCTCCTTTCTCACCCCACAGCCCTCAATGGGCAAAAGTGGCGGGCCCCCTCAGGCAGGCAGGCAGGCAGGCAGGCAACGTGGCATCCCTGCTGGCCACACCGTTCAAAGAAAGGTGGTTGACCCCTTACCTTTCTTCAGGTACAAAATGTCCTCCTGTTCAAGGTGTTTTGATAGCTCAGAGCTGTAATAGTTGAGCGTCTCACCTATACAGGGATGAACCACTTGAGTAGCATTACAGACTCAAATAATCTGGCAAACAGACAGATTCTCCCCCCCCCCCCCCAAATCCCACAACACACACACACAACTTAAGGCAGTGTTTCAAGGGCACAGGTGCCATTTATGCATTTACCAAATAAACACTGCAACGATGCACATGTGAATGATGCACTTTACAAGGCACTGGTGGGGTGGGGGAGGGAGGCAAGTGGGGAGCAAGTCGGGGCCGGGGCCAGAACACCTGTGTCTCACACAGCATGAATGCAACGCGCCCTTGTATTTCGTAGGAGTGGTGCTCCTCATGATCTGCACAGGCTGACTAAATGATCAGTGACAGCCGTGACTAGTTGCGTGTACATGTTATGAGGGCACTGTGAGCAACAGGATGCAGGCTTGGAATTGTAAGGAGGTTGCCACCAGTGGGTAGGTTGGGTGGTGGGAGCAGAGATCCCTTGGGCAGGGAGCCTTTCGTCCACGTCTTACTGTTGTCAATACTAGACCACACTGAGAATAGTAGGACCAAGCTTGAAAGTAAGGGTGAGGTCCTTGACCCTGTGCAAGTTATAAAGGTCAAAGGCCCCCCAGAGAGACCCAGGGAGAATGAGACGCCCACCAGACACCATGACCCACGCTCTGTGCCCCACGCTTGCCAGGAGGGCAACTGTAAGAGCTCAAGGAGGACCGCTTTGTTGGCTGAGAGGAACAGTTCAAGCTGCATGTTTGCAGCTTGACGAGGAGAAGCAACTTAGCTCTCTGAGAAGCCATTGAGCAACATTGACTAACTGTGATTGGTCTGTTTGGATTGCAGCTTCTGTTCCTCCCCTTTTCAGGTACTTCAAGCCTCCAGTCTGCTGCAGTTTGCAGCTTGAAGAGGAGAAGCAACTTAGCTCTCTGAGAAGCCAGCAACACTGACTAACTGCGATTGGTCTGTTTGAATTGCAGCTTCTGTTCTTCCCCTTTTCAGGTACTTCAAGCCTCCAGTCTGCTGGAGGCGCGAGCCTTCGGCGCGAGCCGAAGGAGGAGAGCACAAGGGCTCTCGGCCGTGGGCGCGAAGCCGGTCAAGCGGATCTTCTACTCCGGAGGAAAAACCCCAGCCACGGTCCGGTCGCTGCCACTTTCTGATTCAGGTCACGATCTTCTCATTGTCTCCTCTCAGTTCTTTTTTCCTCATATCTGTTCCTTATGGCTCGTTCCAATCTCGTCTCTCCCAACTTAGTTCCTATTCGGTGTCTCCCCTCTTCTCAGCTGCCTTTTTCATGTTCCTTATGGAACTGTCGCTCTGTTGCTTCTAAGGCCCCTGTCATCCAGGACTTGTTTATCTCTAGGTCTCTCCACCTCCTTGCTCTTACTGAGACCTGGCTTCCTGCCCATGATACTGCCATCTCTGCTGCCCTCTCTCTTGGAGGACTCTCTTTCTCTCACACTAGTCGACCAGAGGGTCGGGGTGGTGGTGTGGGTCTTTTATTATCTAGTTTGTGCCAGTTCCAGCCTCTTTCCATTCCACCTTCACATTGCTTCTCCTCCTTTGAGGTACATGTGGTGAGGCTCTTCGCTCCACTGCGACTGCGGATTGCAGTTCTGTACCGCCCCCCAGGCTCATCCTCAAAATTTATCTCTGATTTTGATTCGTGGCTGTCCTTTTTCCTCTCTGATAACTGTCCTACTCTTATCTTGGGTGATTACAATATTCATGTGGATGACCCTCAAGATGCTGCAGCTCTACGATTTTGCTCATTATCTTCCTCTTATGATCTTAAGCTTTGGTCTGATGCACCCACACATTCCCTTGGACACTGTCTGGGTCTTGTTCTCACTCGGAATTGCTCTGTGTTGGACTTTTCTACTGCTCACTTTCCGTTGTCAGATCATCACCTAGTTTCTTTCAATATTACTCATAATCCTCCTCCTTCACGTCCCGCTTCTCGCTGTTGTCGTGACTTGCAATCTATCAATTATGAGGCTTTTTCCCAGTCTCTAGCCTCCTCCCTTCCTTCTGTCTGTTCGGCTGTCTCCTTGGACTCAGCTGTCTCCTTCTTTAATTCCTCCTTATCTTCAACTCTTGATAATCTTGCTCCATCTACAACTCGGATAGTTCGCCCTTCTCAACCCCAACCGTGGCTCACCTCTTCCCTCCGCTACCTTCGCTCTTGTTCCCGGGCAGCTGAACGCCTTTGGCGTAAGACCAGGGACCGGGCAGACTTTGTCCATTACAAATTTGTACTCTCCTCTTTCTCTTCTGCCATCTCACTGGCCAAACAGCAGTACTACTCAACGCTGATCCAGTCAAATGCTAGGCATCCTCAGCGGCTCTTTGCGTCCTTCAATTCTCTTCTGAAGCCTAATCCGCCATCTCTCCCCACTTCTCTGTCTGCTAATAACTTTGCCTCTTTTTTCAATGCTAAAATCCAAACTATCCGCTCTGATCTGGCCAGCTCTGCTCCTCTTCCAGTTCCTGTTCCTCATCTGTCAGCTCCTCCTGCAAATTTCTCTGCGTTTCCTTCGGTCTCTGCGGATGAACTGTCTACAATACTGCGCTCTTCGAAGCCTTCCACTTGTTCTCGTGATCCGATTCCTTCTCGCGTCTTTATTAATCTTATTCCTGCTATCCTCCCTTCCTTGCTACATATTATTAATCTTTCTCTGTCCTCTGGTTCATTTCCTTCTGCTTTTAAACATGCTACAGTCTCTCCCATTCTCAAGAAACCTACTCTTGATAGGCTCTCTCTGTCTAACTACCGACCTGTCTCTTGGTTGCCGTTTGTTTCAAAGATCCTGGAGCGTGCGGTCTACTCTCGCTGTCTTGACTTTCTTTCTAGTAACTCTGCTTTGGATCCATTTCAATCTGGATTCCGTCCTCTGCATTCCACCGAAACAGCCCTTACTAAGATCACCAATGATCTCCTTACTGCCAAATCTAAAGGCCATTATTCCGTTCTTATTCTCCTTGATCTAACTGCAGCCTTTGACACGGTTGATCATGATCTTCTCTTAGATTCCCTTCATGACCTTGGATTTTGTGGCTCTGTCTATAACTGGTTTGCCTCCTATCTAGCAGGTCGCTCTTTCAGCGTGTTGACTAATGGCAGCTCATCTTCCTCCTTTCCCCTTTCAGTAGGGGTTCCGCAAGGCTCAGTGCTTGGACCGTTGTTGTTTTCCTTATACATGTTGCCCTTGGGCACGCTTATTCAATCTCATGGCCTCCAATATCATCTGTACGCCGATGATACACAACTATATCTGTCATCTCCGGAACTTTCTCCTGATGTTCACGATCGTATCTCGGCATGTCTTTCAGATATCTCAGCTTGGCTGCTTCATCGCCGCTTGAAACTTAACATGGCAAAGACTGAATTGCTTGTTTTTCCTCCTAAACCTTCTCCTCATCTCTCATTCTCTCTTACTGTCAATGATGTTACGCTTACTCCGGTCAAGGAAGCTCGTAGCCTTGGCTTTATATTCGACTCCTCGCTCTCCTTTATTCCTCATATTGAGGCAGTAGCTAAATCTTGTCGATTTTTCCTGTATAATATTGCCAGGATTCTATCATTTTTGTCTGTCTCTTCTGCCAAAACGCTTGTTCATGCACTGGTTATTTCACGGTTGGACTACTGCAACCTTCTTCTCTCTGGCCTTCCTTCTTCTCACATCAGTCCGTTGGTTTCTGTTCACCACTCTGCCGCAAAGATCATCTTCTTGGCTCGCCACTCCGACCATGTTACTCCGCTTCTGAAATCTCTTCATTGGCTTCCAATTCACTTCAGAATCCAATATAAACTTCTCCTGTTGACCTTCAAAGCTTTTCACGGTCTAGCTCCTTCCTATCTCTCCTCTCTCATCTCACACTATTGCCCCGCTCGTGCTCTTCGCTCCTCTGATGCCATGTTTCTCGCCTGCCCAAGGGACTCTACTTCCCTTGCTCGGCTTCGTCCATTCTCTTCTGCTGCCCCTTACACCTGGAACGCTCTTCCAGAACATTTGAGAACTACAAGTTCAACCGCAGCTTTTAAAGCTCAACTAAAAACTTTTCTTTTTCCTAAAGCTTTTAAAACTTGATGTTGTGCAGACTTCTACTGTTACTTTCTACTGTTAGTTTTACCCTACCCTGTGCCTGCTTACCCTACCCTGTACCTGTTTGCATTCTCTTCCCCTCCTTATTGTTTTACTATGATTTTATTAGATTGTAAGCCTATGCGGCAGGGTCTTGCTATTTACTGTTTTACTCTGTACAGCACCATGTACACTGATGGTGCTATATAAATAAATAAATAATAATAATAATAATAATAATAATAATAATAATAATAATAATAATATTACTAAAGAATGTGCCAGCCACGATTTCTATTAGGTTTCTAATTGTCCACATTGCATTGTACGCAATAATGTGGTTTGCTTGTTTCATCATCGCAAAGATCCTTGATACCATTTGAGCGGTAAATGCATATTTTGTAGTACCACTTTGTGTTACTTGGCTTGAGAGACATTTCAGGGACCACAACGCCCATATAAATTAATTCCGGAAGCCCAAAACACTCAGCTGGATTCACACATCTATCACTGAGCAGGGTCTTGTCCTTTAAGGCCATTGTGTTCTCTCTCTTGATGTGGGGGTGGGGTGGGGGTCTTCACGGTGCTGCTTTGGCCCTGCTCTGCCACTCAACCCTGTGGTTTCGCTGCTGCAGGGTGGCGGCATGTAATGCAGGTTGCTTGAGGGGGGGGTCCGGTGGTCATCTGGGTACAGGAACCCCCGCTCCCCCCTCCCCGCGCTGTCTTTGGCTTCCAGCGAGCAATCAGCTGTCACCCCAGACGGCTCCTGGGTCCCTGCCGGAGCGAGGTCACACAGTGGAAGGGCCGTGGTGACCTCGCTCTGAAGAAAAAAGCCGGGGTGAGTCCCTAACTTTGCTACTGAGCATTTGCGTCTATTTGCCCCGCAGTGGCTGAGAACTGGCGGCTGCGTCATATGACTGACGCAGCACCAATTCACCAACTCTGCTTCTTAATGGCTGCCCACGTGATCCTGCTCTCCAGCTGAACAGAAGCGGGGTGGGTGGGGGGTGGGATAGCACCAGGGGGAAATGGGCAAGCTCCACAATTCAGATTCGGACGTTGACATTTCACTCCAACCTGAAACATCTCCACTTTGAAATTTGACATCAAAATAGAAATATTTTCGATTTCCAGCACTTATTCGAGGGGCTGTTTCCAGATTAATCAAATTAATCATTGAGTGTGATGCAAAACTTAATAAATCATACTGGGGAAAAATCTGCCAACAGCTGCCTCAAAGTCCTGTCGAATAGCAAAGGTTTGCTGCCTATTCATGCATCCAAAAAATATGTAGCGAATAGGTTAGGGTTAGGGTTAGGGTTAGGGTTAGGGTTAGGGTTAGGTTTTTTTTTTTTTTTTTTTTAGGTTTTAGGTTTTTATTTAAAATCTTACTACTCAAACTGTTACATCCGAACGCGAAAATCCGTAACAAACGCAAAAAAGTGTTTCATTGTTCACTATCTAATACATAAATAATACTATCTAACTTATAGCTAGTACACAGAAATTTCTAATCTTATAAGTGCATTAGATTTATATTTTCTTCTATACAAAGTTTCATGTAATTGCAGGAGTGCTCTCTGCCATCCATGGCCAGAATTTTTGCCATTTAAAAGACGGTAATCTACCCTTTTCAATTGTACTTAATACCTGTATTCGGTTCAAAATAAACCTTACCGAACTGTCTATTTTATAGGGTAGCTGCGTTTTTATTTCTTCCCTCCTCTGAATCGTCAAAGCCAAAATAACAAAGAGATTGATTAATCTCACTGTGCTCCATGGCACTGTCCATGTCCCTTTTAAGTCCGTCTGTTGTAGATCATGGTTCCTTTTCCTTTTTCTGTTGACAACTCTCCTTGGTCCTTTAACACCTCCGATCGGTTCTGTTCCAGATACAATCGCCTCCCACGGTTGTTCACTCAGCTGTGGCCAGTCCAAAGCACCCGCTAATTTAGTCCAAGTTTGTTTTGCTCCATGACACTCTTTTAAAAAATGTTCCATCGATTCTAAACATATAATCCCTTTTGTTATTTCCAGTTTTTTACAGTGTAACCTAGGACAGACCTGTTTTTCTTTGGGTAGCCATGGTTTTTTCACCTGTAACTTATACACCTGGTGATAGAATCGCCATCGTATATCCCACAAACTATATGGAATTCGCTTATCTATAAAATAATCTATTGGATACTCTTGACCTTTAAGATATTCTGAAATTGTCTCCTTTGTTAAATTTTTCTCCTTGTGTTGTTGAAAACTATTTACTTCTAACATTTCTTTATACAACTTTCGCTTCAATTCCTTCACAAGATGTTTCCCTTCATTCACCCATGCTGCTTTGACTTTATACTGTTTTAAAACTGTGTACATTTCCCAGAAAAAGTCTGGGCCTAAAAGTCTAGTAGTCTCTGACACCCGAAAAGATATTTCTCCTTTTTCCCACCATTTCTCCATCCAATCCTTATCGTCCCAGTGTTTAGCAAATAACAGTATCCACGCATGGGAATATATTTTGCTTTGTTCCCAAAGGGCATACTTTCCAAAATTAAAACTTAGGAAGCCTGCTATAAATTTCATAGTGATTGCTGGGAAATCCAGTCCACCTTCCTCCATCCTTTTGAAAGCTACCGCTCTGGCTAGGGGAAAAGTAGCCATTCCCCAGAGAAACTTAAACAAAATAGTTTCTGCTTGTTTTGCTATCGACAGAGGGGGTGGGTATACCGCGGCTAGATTTGCTGCCACAGGAATGACGTACGTCTTAACATACACCGCTTTCTGATAGATATCAAGTTCCCATTTTTGCCACATTTTGACTTTCTCTTTTAGTTTTTCTAGCCAATCCAGCCAATTTTTCTTCCATCCTCCTCTCTTAATTGAAAACAACAATCCTAAGATTTTAACCTGATCCACTAGGTCCCCTTTTTCTTTCGAGATGGGTCGTATGCCGACCTGAAAAACCTCATCCAAGGACAGGACTTTCATTTGTTCTTCCATCTCACCCAATTTTACTAAAAAACTTTTTCGAAAATTTAATTGTGCCCCCGAAACTTGACCATAGTCTTCAAATATTGTCCTTACTTTAAAAAGTTCTTCATTATTATTCACTAATAAGGAAATATCATCTGCATGGACCACAAACTTGATGCGCACATCCCGTGGGGGGACCAGGGTCTTAGTCAGGCCCTGTACGTTTGCATCTAGTTGTAGTTTGCACAATACGGTATCTAATACTAACACGTACAACAAGGGGCTCAATGGGCATCCCTGTCGCACCCCTGATCTTAGCCTAATGCTCTCTCCCCTGTGCCCGTTAATTTGAGGCGTGACCGTAGCCTCCTCGTACATCATTTGAACATAGCGAATAAATTTATCCGGTATTCCCTTCCATTTTAAGGCCGCCCAGAGAAAGCCGTGATGCACATTATCAAAGGCCTTAGTCTGATCTACTTGCAGAATATTCCCTTTCCACTCCCTTTTCCTCACCAGCTCAAAGATTTCACGAAACAAACACAGTGAGTCCAACATGGATCTCCCGGGCACTGCGCTCGTTTGGAACGATATCACAATTTTCCCAGCTATCACCGCTAAACGGTTGTTCAACACTTTAGCAAAAATTCTGTAGTCCACGTTCGTTAAAACGATGGGCCTCCAGTTTGGGGGTAACGTCAGGTCCCCTTGTTTTGGAAAAAAGATCAAAGTGCCTTGATAAAAGGAGGGAGACAACCTCATTTGAGTCAAGAAAAAATTATAAACTTTGGTTAAAGGGGAAACGATCCACCTTTTAAACTTTTTATAATAACTCCATCCCAGCCCATCCGGGCCTGGAGCTGACTTGCTCTTGCCTTGTACAATGACCTTCATCACTTCCTCTTCAGTAAAAGGTGCCTGTAACATTTGATCTTCCTCTTTGGCTAATTTCTCATAGAGCTCCCCCACCAGATCTTGCGGATAGCAAGCAAAATACTCCCCGATTTTGAGTTCCGAAATTGGCTTCGGAGCATACATACGGTTGTAATAGGCACCCATGATGTTCAACATATCCTTTGGGTGGAAGGAAACTTCCTGCTCTTCCTTCTCTCTCAGGCCACTTATATCCACGGGGGCTTTAGGATTACGTGCTTTCGCCCATTCGTCTGTATCTACTGCCGGCCCTTTTACTCTAAAATGTTTTTTGTTCATTCTCTTTTGTTTTTGTTTTGCCTGAAAGGCGGCTATAATATTTCTTGACTGTTGAAGAGTCTCCTTACTATAAGGCAAACCTCGATTTGCTCTATTATGGCAACTCAAAAATCTATAAACCGCTTCATGGAAATCCTTTACTTCCTTGTTATTAATTTTCCTTTCATAATTTCGACATCTCGTTCTTATCACCTTTTTAAACCTTTCCCACCATTCCCCTAACTCATCCTCATATAAATCCAGCAAAGTGAACATGTTAGCCATCGTGGTCGCCATTAATTCTTGACAGGAAAAAACCTCTAGCACTTTTGTCCTTAATCTCCATAAGGGTTTCCCCCGTGGGTATACCCGTCCCATAGTAAAATCCACACCGAGCATAGCGTGATCGGACCACGGAGTGACCACTAATTGGACACGATCTGTTTTCAACTCTTTGGGAGCTCTGATCCTATCGATCCGACTTACATAATTAGTATGGTAAAAAGTATATCTCGCCCCATACAGAGTTGGATAATTTTGAACAAAAGCTTCCCTGCAAGTTACCGGAAAAAAATCTAGTCTATTAGCGGCATCCAAAGCTTTATCGAAAAGATTACTGTGCTCAAAGAATTGTTCTAAATCTCGCTCCTCCCCAGTTAAAGGTTTCTGTTTAACAACATCATTATTTTTATCTTTTTGAGGTAAATAAGTTATTCTGTCAGACAACCTGGTTCTGTTATTAAAATCACCCGCTACGATAACATAACAATGCGTGTTGCAGTACGCCTTCACGTGGGGCCAAAAATCCTTCCTATCTTTTACTCTGACCGGAGCATATAAAGCACACAGACGAAAACCTGTAAATTCTTTCGATCCCTCCTTCGATACAGTCGCCAAAGAAAAATCTATAATCACCAGACGCCCCGGTATCGCTTCTAAAACAAAATCAATCTTCAAATCCTCTCTTCTACGAAAAAGCACTCCTACTCCAGCCTGATATTCATGGCCGTAAGACCAGACGGACGGCCCCAAAGTCCACTGTCGCTGCGCTTGACTTCTCAGTTGTTCGTTACATATATGAGTTTCTTGCAAAATGCAGATTTCCCTGTCTAATTTATTTAGGAAAAATAAAACTTCATCCCTCCTTGTTTTTCCTTTCAACCCATGTATATTCCATGTTAAGATTTTTAAAGTTGCCATAACACCACAAATTATATAATAGATTAACTATTCATTATCACCCTGACATTTTCCAACAGACATTACCCCAAAGATACTCTGATTCTATCTCCCAAATTCAAATTAATTCAAATCAGTTCAAATCAATTCAAATCTGTTTTGCTGTAGCTCCTGCTCCTGTATACTTTCTACCCCCTCAGGTAAAACTTGAGGTGTAGTCTTACTATTTTGAGGGATAGGGGAAGGCAGGTTTAGGTTTGAATCCGGGGGTGGATCCGGGGAAAGATTTGAAGATGGGGGTATTGGGCTTTGGTCAGAAGGAGGGATTTCTGGGATCCTATCAGGGGAGGAGATAGAGGGTAAAATTCCCGTTTCCTGTGGTAGCCCCGGTTGCGACCCAGCGCCGGGTTCCTGTAAAACATTTTTTCCCATGTTTTCGGGTGCAGAAGTTTTCTCCTCTAAGTGTGAATCTTTGTCCCTCCTCCTCTCTTTCCTTTTATTCTGTAATCTTTGTTCTTTAGCATGTGGTTTTCCCGCTTTTTCTTTTCTCATCTGTTTTTCCTGTCTATTTTCACTTTCGTTCCATCCAAGGATTCTCTCACCCTCTGAGATCTCACCTATCGCCTCCCTCTCCAATAACCCTTTTTCAGGGTACTCCATTACATCCTGTAATTCCTTATCTGAAACCTCTATGCTTTGTTCCTCCCTTCTTACCTCCATATCCTCCTCCTCCTCCTCCCCCAGAAGATGGAATCGATTTGATTTTTCTAAAGCATCGACAAAGTGCGTAGCCCCCGTCTTCTGGGCATTTGTGGAAAACTTTCCAGTTTGCCGCCCACCGACTACTTTCCATTCCTGAGGTTCTTTTTGCGAGAGTCGTCCGACACGGCTCTGCAATTCCTCCTCCTGTTCTCGATTATTTGACAGAGCTACAGTCTCCCTCGATTCCCTTCCGCTCCCCTCCTTTCCTCGTACGCTATCTGCATTCCTGGTTACCGCCCGTCCCTTCTCCCTAGCTCTTTCTTTGCCCGTTTGTGCGATTTTTGTGGCCTTATTTAATTTATCCGCATCCTGGCGATTATAAAAAGCTTTTGGGCACCAGAAATAAGTATGACCTAGTTCCTCACAGAGGTTACATCGTATGCTCCTCTGGCAGGAGGCCGTCGCGTGTGCTCTACTCCCACAACGCGAACATAAAGAAGCGGTGCACGTCCTCCTACGATGCTCATAGGAGCCGCAGTGATAACACGCGGGAGGCTGCCCACTGTATCTGGTAATTCCTCGTTCCGCCCCCAAAAAGAAATATTTGGGGATCTTCCCACTCCGAGAATCGGTGTTCTCCTCTTTAAAGGAGACCACACAGCGATACTCGCCAGTCCAAAACCCCTCCGCATCGATGTTCTTATCCGGCCCGACCAGTATCCTAGCATACCTGGAAACCCACTGCGCTACATCCTCTTCCGGAATACTGGTGGTTCGAAAAATTACCGTCAGGACTTTGGTGTCTCCCCTAAAAAGGGGGATCACTTGAAATCCCTCCAACAATAGAGGGTTTGCTTTCTGCACCACCTTATACCTCGCCCAAAATTTCCTATAAGACCGCTCCGACGCCAAGCAAATATCGGTTTCCTTCGACCCCGGTAACTGGATGACGGCTATGACATCCGTATTGGTGATGTCTAAAGCATCTCTCAAAAACACCTTGGTGAGAAACGCTCTGGTTTCTTTCTGCGGATCCGCCCCGATATATCTGAAACGGACCACAAATCTTTTCCTAGGGTCCCTTTCATCCGAAGCCTGTTCGAAAAATCGCTCCAGGTAAGCTTCTTCTTCCTCAAACCTTTCCCCCATAGACCTACTTTGCAAATCACCATTTCCTCGATCCCCGGCCACGCCGGCATAAGTTTTACCCCCGATTGACTTACGGGTTTCCGCTCGTTCCCCATCGGCAGAAGGGTCTATCGGAGTCAATCCTACAGACGGGGGCGTGCGCTCCCTCTCTCTCCACAGTACATCATTAGTATCGTGTCCGTGTAAAAAGTCTGTACTTACAACCGACTCGTTGCCTCGTACGTTGTCTGTGTCGTTCCCTCTCCTCTGTCCGGTCTTGGGCCTAGCCCCTCGTTCCATATCCGATATAAATTTTTGTTGTCTCAGTCTCGTTCTGGTGTTAAAATCTTCATGTTTTGAAGTTGCTGTTTTCTGTCCACTGAGGGTAGAAGACAAACCCAAAAGACCAGTATCCGATCTTATATTTTCCTCTCCCTCCCTTCTGTTTTCATCCTCCCTCCCTGTCGATCCCTGAGTGGGGAAAAAGGCGTTCCATCGACTCATCCCCCCTTCCTCCACATTGGAATCGGACTCCACCCTTTCGCTCCATGGGACAGCTAGGCGAGGTCTCTTTTTTATCGTGTCGGGCGCCTCTTCATCTGAGCCGCTTTCACTTTGAACATCGCTGTCCATCTCCCCTCCTTCCCCTTTTTCCATCCCTCCTTCAGCTCCCTCCGTCACCCCCCTCGCTATTTCTCCCCGTAAAACCTCACCGCTTAACGGGGGCGGTACCGAAGCACGCACCCCCGACCGTTCGTCCACCTCCGAAAGATCCACAAAGCGATCGTCCTCCGTCCCCGATTTTGCAGCGTCCCGTCTGTCGAGCGGCATCTTTACCAGCGTCCCCCCCTTCCCAGTCCGACGTCTAACTCTTTTCGGTTCCGGAGATATTTTGGAAGGGTCCGTCGTTTCTTCCTGTCTCTGTTTTACTACTTTTTTCCTGCGTCGAAGCGACTTTACGATATCTTCCGGAAATGTTTTTGAAGCATTTAACTCTTCTTCCTGCCTCTGTTTTAATATTTTTATTCTATGCTGAAGCGATTTTATAATTTGATCCAGCCATTCCTTGAGCGTTTCCTGCGTCATCATGCTGGAGGTGTCTTCTTGTCGTTCCCAAAAGGGAGGCATTTGTCCTTCCGGAGCTATATCCCAGACTCTCTTGATCTCTTGGATGACTTTTACCATGTTCTTTTCTTCCAACCAATCGGGCCTCTGAGTTATAATTTTCCTAGGTTTACGTGCGAGGAGGAGTCTAAAGACGGCTTCTACCGCTAAAGATTTGGTAAAAGCTTTCTGTTTGGGTTTCTTTGTTTCAGAGACCTCCAGCCCGGCCATCAAGTCCATTAAAATTTTCGAAGTCTTATTCAGATAGTCCCATATTTTATGTTGTGCATATTTGGTCAAATTGTAGGTCTGTATAGTCGGAAATGCCAGGTGAGCTACCATGTAACCCCATAATTTCAACATATCATCTTTCCCAAATTCTTTTGGCAATATGATATCACTCACAAGACCTATCTTTGTGTAAAGCGTTTCCGTCCAATTTCGAGTAATGATGTATTCTCTAGTCTTTTTTCTTTGACTCGAGGAGTCCGTAACGTCAGAATCCAGACCCACGGACGTTTCTCCCTCACTTTGAAAGTCCGTATCGAACGCAGTGACTAAAAACCCCGAATTCAATTCTTCTTCCGAGGATTGAGGGGTGTTCCCTTCCGTCCTATCGTCCTCATCGCTTTCTTTGTCCTCGTCCTCACTGTCCGTCGAGTCCAAAGGTAACGCAGCCGGTAAAGGGGGTTCACCTTCGTTCGGAGCGCTATTTTTTCCCATCTGCCGTTCGCTTTCAGAGTTAAGGGGGGTCGTGCCTTCAACCCTTCCCTCAGAGGGTAAGTTTTGTAGAATCCTAGGAATTTGAGCCAAGGCCACAGAAATGCGTTCCACCCCAAAGTCCTCTCGATCTATAGAGGGTTCCTCACTTCTAGGCTTTATAGGGGATCTGTCACGATAATTCTCTTCCGGTTCCGAAAGGGACAACATTTGCTGTTGACGGTGCCCTCTTTTTTCTCTTTTTTCCAAAGGTCCAGAAAAGTTAGTTTTATTGATTCTTTCGTTTCCAAATAAATCCCCCTGTACAAGATTTCCAAGCATTTGTTCCTTTAAAGGCAGTCGAGCCATGCTAAGTTTGTATTCTTCTTCAAGCTGCATTCTCCACGTCTCTATAAGCTTCATTTGTCTTTGTAGTTTTTCTACCCGTTTCTCATTTTGCGTGCGTCCTATTTCTATTTCTAGTTCTGCTTCCTCTTGAGCAGCTTTCTCCCAACTCTCTTTTATATTTTGTATGTGTTCCTGGAGCTCTAAATGTAGTAAATCAGGCTGCTGTTGATTTATATCAGCGTCTCCTTCACTTTGCAGAATTCCTACACTTAATGAACTCTGGGGGTTGTTCAGGGGTTCCTCTGGGCCTTCCCCT